>NC_086444.1:372756939-373391939 GCF_028390025.1 Pseudophryne corroboree | reverse complement strand
GAAAATGACAGGTTTGTGAGAGGTGCTGAATGTGTGGTTTGAAGGAGAAGGAGTAGTCAAGGATTATGCCAAGACTGCGTACTTGGGGGCTAGAGGAGATAGTCGTGCCATGAATGGATAATGAGATTGTTGGCGTTGAGGTTGTGCGGGAGGGTGGGAAGATGATCAGCTCAGTCTTAGACATGTTGAGTTTAAGAAAGTGCTGGGACATCCAGGAAGAGATAGCAGATAGACAATAAAATAAATGTTTTAAAATTGGCATGTGCATATGTATTCACCCCCTTTGCTATGAAGCTCCTCAAAAGTTCTGGCGCAACTAATTACCTTTAGAAGTCACATATTTAGTGAAATGAAGTCCACCTGTGTGCAATCTACGTGTCACATGATCTGTCAGTATAAACAGTCCTTTTCTGAAAGGCCACAGAGGCTGCAACACCACTAAACAACAGGCATCACACCATGAAGACCAGGGCCCTCATTCAGACCTGTTCACTCGCTAGGGCTTTTTTGCAGTCCTGCGTTCGCATAGTCACCGCCTACACGGGAGTGTATTTTAGCTTTGCAAGTTTGCGAACGCATGTGCAGCCGAGTGGTACAAAAAGAGTTTATGCAGTTTTTGAGTTGCCCAGGACTTACTCAGCCACTGCGATCACTTCAGCCTGTCCGGGGCCGGAATTGACGTCAGAGACCCGCCCTGCAAACACTTATACACGTCTGCGTTTCCCCAACCACTCCCGGAAAATGGTCAGTTGCCACCCACAAATGCCCTCTTCCTGTCAATCTCCTTGCGATCGGCCGCGCAAATGGATTCTTCGTAAAATCCATTGCACAGCAACGATCTGCTTTGTACCCGTGCGACGCGTCTGCGCAATGCGGTGCATACGCATGCGCAGTTCTGACCTGATCTCAGCACTGCAAAAACGCTAGCGAGCGATCAGGTCTAAATTAGGCCCCAAGGAGCTCTCCAAACAAGTCAGGGATAAAGTTGTTGAGAAGTACAAGTCAGGGTTGAGTTATAAAAAATATACAAATCTTTGATGATCCCCCAGAGCACCATCAAATCCATCATCTTCAAATTGAAAGAACATGGTACCACAACAAACCTGCCAAGAGAGGGACAGCCACCAAAACTCACAGACCGGGCAAGGAGGGCATTAATCAGAAAGGCAGCACAGAAACCAAAGGTAACCTTGAAGGAGCTGCAGCGTTCCACAGCAGAGACTGGTGTATCTGCGCATGTGACCGCAATATGCCGTACACTCCATAGAGCTGGGCTTTATGGAAGAGTGCCCAGAAAAAAGCCAATACTTACTGTTAAAAATAAAAAGGCACGTTTTGAGATTGCCAAAAGGCATATGGACGACTCCCCAAATGTATGGATGAAAGTGCTCTGGTCAGATGAGACTAAAATTGAACTTTTTGGCCACCAAGGAAAACGCTATGTCTGGCACACACCCAACACATCCCATCACCCCAAGAACACCATCCCCACAGTGAAACATGGTGGTGGCAGCAGCATGCTGTGGGGATGTTTTTCAGCAGCAGGGACTGGTAAACTGTTTTGAGTCGAGGGAAAGATGGATGGTGCTAAATACAGGAATATTCTTGAGCAAAACCTGTTTCAGTCTGCCTGTGATTTGAGACTAGGACGGAGGTTCACCTTCCAGCAGGGCAATGACCAAAAGCATACTACTAAAGCAACACTCGAGTGGTTTAAGGGGAAACATTTAAATGTGTTGGAATGGCCTAGTCAAAGCCCAGATCTCAATCCAATTGAGAATCTGTGGTCAGACTTGAAGATTGCTGTTCACAAGCGGAAACCATCCAACATGAAGGAGCTGGAGCAGTTTGCCTTGAGGAATGGGCAAAAATCCCAGTGGCAAAATGTGGCAAGCTCACAGAGACTTATCCAAAGCGACTTGCAGCTGTAATTGCTGCAAAAGGTGGCTCTACAACAGGGGTGGGCAATTATTTCAGCTGGGGGGGCGCTTAACACTTCCAGTGAATATTCGAAGGCCACACACAAAATATCTTGTATATACAATACAAAACAATTTTACACATTACAGCAGCAGCGTCCCCCTTTTTACACATTACGGCAGGCAGAGTCCCCCTTTTTACACATTACGGCAGGCAGAGTCCCCCTTTTTACACATTAGGCAAGCAGAGTCCCCCTTTTTACACATTAGGCAAGCAGAGTCCGAGAGAGAGGGAGCAAGCAGTTCAAGGCTGGTGACACCCACAGAGAAATGCATTATGCACTAATATAATGTACAAAGGGGGTAATTCCAAATTGATCGCAGCAGGACATTTTTTAGCAGTTGGGCAAAACCATGTGCACTGCAGGGGGGGTAGATATAACATTTGCAGAGAGAATTAGATTTAGGTGGGTTATTTTGTTTCTGTGCAGGGTAAATACTGGCTGCTTTATTTTTATACTGCAAGTTAGATTTCATTTTGAACACACCCCACCCAAATCTAACTCTCTCTGCACATGTTATATCTGCCACACCTGCAGTGCACATGGGGGGTAATTCCAAGTTGATCGCAGCAGGATGGATTTTTTTTAGCAGTTGGGCAAAACCATGTGCACTGCAGGGGAGGCAGATATAACATGTGCAGAGAGAGTAAGATTTGGGTGTGGTGTGTTCAATCTGCAATCTAATTTGCAGTGTAAAAATAAAGCAGCCAGTATTTACCCTGCACAGAAATAAAATAACCCACCCAAATCTTACTCTATCTGCACATGTTATATCTGCCTCCCCTGCAGTGCACATGGTTTTGCCCAACTGCTAAAAAAAATCCTGCTGCGATCAACTTGGAATTACCCCCAAGGTTTTGCCCAACTGCTAACAAATGTGATGCTGCGATCAACTCAGAATTAGGCCCAAAGGGGGTAATTCCAAGTTGATCGCAGCAGGAAATTTTTTAGCAATTGGGCAAAACCATGTGCACTGCAGGGGAGGCAGATATAACATTTGCAGAGAGAGTTAGATTTGGGTTGGTTATTTTGTTTCTGTGCAGGGTAAATACTGGCTGCTTTATTATTACACTGCAATTTAGATTGCAGATTGAACTCACCACACCCAAATCTAACTCTCTCTGCACATGTTATATCTGCCTCCCCTGCAGTGCACATGGTTTTGCCCAACTGCTAAAAAATGTCCTGCTGCGATCAACTTGGAATTACCCCCAAAATACCAATAATTTTAAACCAAACACTACAACACTTGTCCCCCACACACTCTCCAAATGCCCATGACATGAGTGTGTGATTTTTCACCTTGCAGGATCCTGTTTCTCCGTAGAAGGAGGAGGTGGTGGCGCCAAGCTGCCTGAGGAGGAGGCAGCGCTGATCAGTGGAAGGGGGGCGGAGTATGTGCCCATGCAGCCGTAGTGCCTCTCCGCTAATGTTGCCTACGGAGTGCGTACGTCTGATAACTCAGCGGAGAGGGGGCGGACAATAAGCGCTGGCCACACCAATGTAATGCGGGGTAATGTATGTAGTGGTGTGCCCAGTAGACACGGAGCTGAGCGCCAGGGCCGGTTCTAGCCCTTGTGGCGCCCCGGACAAAAATAGGGTATGGCTTCCTACGGGGGCGTGGTCAATTACGCCCCCATTTCTGCCCCCTGTATAGTAGTGCCGCTGAAAGAAAAAAATAAGAATTTACTCACCGGTAATTCTATTTCTCGTAGTCCGTAGTGGATGCTGGGTACTCCGTAAGGACCATGGCGTATAGACGGGCTCCGCAGGAGACTGGGCACTCTTAAAAGAAAGATTAGGTACTATATCTGGTGTGCACTGGCTCCTCCCTCTATGCCCCTCCTCCATACCTCAGTTAGGGAAACTGTGCCCGGAAGAGCTGACATTACTAGGAAAGGATTTGGAATCCAGGGTAAGACTCATACCAGCCACACCAATCACACTGTACAACTCGTGATAACTATACCCAGTTAACAGTATGAACAATAACTGAGCCTCTCTCAACAGATGGCTCATACAATAACCCTTTAGTTAAGCAATAACTATATACATGTATTGCAGAGAGTCCGCACTTGGGACGGGCTCCCAGCATCCACTACGGACTACGAGAAATAGAATTACCGGTGAGTAAATTCTTATTTTCTCTGACGTCCTAGTGGATGCTGGGTACTCCGTAAGGACCATGGGGATTATACCAAAGCTCCCAAACGGGCGGGAGAGTGCGGATGACTCTGCAGCACCGAATGAGCAAACTCAAGGTCCTCCTCAGCCAGGGTATCAAACTTGTAGAATTTTGCAAAAGTGTTTGAACCCGACCAAGTAGCAGCTCGGCAAAGTTGTAAAGCCGAGACCCCTCGGGCAGCCGCCCAAGAAGAGCCCACCTTCCTCGTGGAATGGGCTTTTACTGATTTAGGATGCGGCAGTCCAGCCGCAGAATGTGCAAGCTGAATGGTGCTACAGATCCAGCGAGCAATAGTCTGCTTTGAAGCAGGAGCACCCAGCTTGTTGGGTGCATGCAGGATATATAGCGAGTCAGTTTTTCTGACTCTAGCCGTCCTGGAAACATAAAGTTTCAGGGCCCGGACTACGTCCAGCAACTTGGAATCCTCCAAGTCCCTAGTAGCCGCAGGCACCACAATAGGTTGGTTCAAATGAAACGATGATACCACCTTAGGGAGAAATTGGGGACGAGTCCTCCATTCTGCCCTTTCCATATGGAAGATCAGATATGGGCTTTTACATGACAAAGCCGCCAATTCTGACACACGCCTAGTCCAAGCTAAGGCCAAAAGCATGACCACTTTCCACGTGAGATATTTTAGCTCCACGGTCTTAAGTGGCTCAAACCAGTGGGATTTTAGGAATCCAACACACGTTAAGATCCCAAGGTGCCACTGGAGGCACAAAAGGGGCTGAATATGCAGCACCCCTGTAACAACGTCCGAACTTCAGGCAGTGAAGCCAGTTCTTTTTGAGAGAAAAAGGGATAGGGACGAAATCTTGGCCTTTATGGATCCTAATTTTAGGCCCATAGTCACTCCTGACTGTAGGAAGTGCAGGAATCGACCCCCCTGGAATTCCTCTGTAGGGCCTTCCCGGCCACATACCAAGCAACCTATTTTCGCCATATACAGTGAAAAAGTCTTGCTGTCACGTCTTTCCTAGCCTTTATCAGCGTAGGAATAACTGCATCCGGAATGCCCTTTTCCGCTAGGATCCGTCGTTCAACCGCCATGCCGTCCAACGCAGCCGCGGTAAGTCTTGGATCAGACAGGGTCCCTGTTGCAACATGTCCTGACTGAGAGGCAGAGGCCATGGGTCCTCTGAGAGCATTTCTTGCAGTTCCGGGTACCGAGTCCTTCTTGGCCAATCCGGAGCAAAGAATATTGTTCACACTCCTCCGTTTATTACAATTCTCAGCCCTTGGGTCTGAGAGGAAGAGGAGGGAATATATAGACCGACTGGAACACCCACGGTGTTACTAGTGCGACCACAGCTATCGCCTGAGAGTCCCTTGACCCAGCGTAAAACCTTTTTTATCTTTTTATTGAGGTGGGACGCCATGTAGTCCACCTGAGGCAGTTTCCATCAATTTGCAAAACTGCGTGAAGACTTCCTGATGAAGTCACCACTTTCCCGGGTGGAGGTCGTGTCCACTCCCGGAATGAACACTGCTGACAGTGCGCTTACTTGATTCTCCGCCCAGCGAAGAATTCTGGTGGCTTCTACCCTCGCCACCCTGCTCCTTGTGCTGCCCTGGCGGTTTACATGAGCCCCTGCGGTCTGACTGGATCAGAACCGGTTGGTCGCGAAGCAGGAACTCCGCTTGATTTAGGGCGTTGTATATGGCCCTTAGTTCCAGGATATTGATGTGAAGGCAAGTCTGTTGGCTTGACCACAAACCTTGGAATTTTCTTCCCTGTGTAACTGCCCCCCACCCTCGGAGGCTTGCATCCGTGGTCACCAGGACCCAGTCCTGAATGCCGAATCTGCGGCCCTCGAGAAGGTGAGCACTCCGCAGCCACCACAGGAGAGACACCCTGGCCCTGGGGGATAGGGTGATTAACCGATGCATCTGAAGATGTGATCCGGACCACTTGTCCAGTAAGTTCCATTGTCCTTGCATGGAACCAGCCAAAGGGGATGGCCTCGTATGATGCCATCATCCTTCCCAGGACTCGAGTGCAGTGATGCACTGACACCTGTTTTGGTTTTCAATGGATTCCTGACCAGTGTCATGAGCTCCTGAGCTCTCTCTATCGGGAGATAAACCCTCTTCTGGTCTGTATCTAGGATCATGCCTAGGCGAGGCAGATGAGCTGTAGGAACCAACTGCGATTTTGGAATATATAGAATCCAGTCGTGTTGCCGTTTCACTTCCAGAGAAGGTGATACGCTATCCAGCAACTGCTCTCTTGAGCTCGCTTTTATGAGGAGATCATACAAGTATGTGATAATAGTGACACCTTGCTTCCGCAGGAGCACCATCATATCCGCCATTACCTTGGTGAAATTGGTAATGACAATCCCGTACCGCAATTCTGAGGTACGCCTGATGAGGTGGATAAATGGGGACACGAAGGTATGCATCCCTTATGTCCCGATTCATTTCAGGCATGCAATGACCGCTCTTAGCGATTCCATCTTGAACCTGAACCTTTTCAGGTATATGTTCAGGGATTTTAATTCAATATGGGTCTAACCGAACCGTCTGGTTTCGGGATTATAACATGGTCGAATAATAACACCCTATTGTTGAAGGAGGGGACCCTTGACCACCACCTGTTGAAGATACAATTTACGAATTGCAGTTAACACTGGCTCCCTCTCTTGGGGGGAAGCCCGCCGGGTCCTCGGTGAGGGGGCATCTTCTCACAGTCCAGCCTGTATCCCTGCGATACAATTTCTATTGCCCAGGGATCTAACAGGGAGTGAACCCACTTGTGGCTGAACTTACAAAGGCGTGTCCCCACCGGGCTTAGCTCCGCCTGTGGAGCCCCAGCGATATGCGGTGGATTTTTGTAGAGGCCGGGGAGGACTTCTGTTCCTGGGAACTAGCTGTGTTGTGCAGCTTCTTTCCTCTGCCGCCGCCTCTGGCAAGAAAGGACGCACCTCAGACTTTCTTGTTTCTTTATTCGAAAAGCTGCATTTAATAATGTCGTGCTTTCCTAGGCTGTGCAGGAATATAAGGCAAAATATCAGAATTACCAGCTATAACTGTGGAGACCAGGCCCGAGAACCTTTCTCCACACAATCCTCAGCCTTCCATATGCCTCTTAAGTCGGCATCATCTGTCCAATGTATATTCTACAGGACACGTCAAGCAGAAATCGACATAGCTTTTGTCTCTAGGACCCAGTATACTCATGTCCCTTTGGGCATGCTTTATAATTATATATCTATCACTTAAGACAGCATCTTAAAATATTTATATGCATACTACGGTCTCAATCTCTGCTGATAAGGTACCTGTCCATGCTGCCACAGCGCTATAAACCCATGCCGACACAATCGCCGGTCTGGGTAGTATACTAGAATGTGCATGCTATCTGCAGGATCCCTGAGAATAGCTAGTGCAAACAGGACACCCAAGGGGAAGATTCTCAACACATCCTGGCCCTAGTGGGGAAAGGATACAGCCTGAGAATTCTCTTGTGGGAAGCTGCCGTCTCTTGTCTGGAGATTCCCGCTCTTTTTCCTCATGAGAGGAGGGAAATTTACCTCAGCATTCTTCCCCTTAACATGTGTACTCTCGTGTCAGGGACAGATGAGTCATCAGTGATATGCAAATCATCTTTTATTCCAATAATCATATATTGAATATCTTTTAGCCCTCTTGGCTGTAACTTTGCATTATCGTAGTCGACAGTGGAGTTAAACTCCGTGTCGATACTTTGTTATTTTGGATAGTGAACATAGAGAGACTCTGAAGGACTCTGTGACATAGGGACAGACCAGGGTAGATTTCCTTTCTGTTCCCTAACCTTTTGTGCAATAATTTTAACTCAGCACTTACACATATCCAAACAGGTGTCGGCGTTGTTGACGGAGACACCCTCCCACACACATATCCGCTCTATCACCTCCTTAGAGGAGCCTTTTACCTCAGACATGTCGACACACGCGTACCGACACACCACACACACAGGGGATGCTCTATTTGAAGACAGTTCCCCCACCAGGCCCTTTGGAGAGACAGAGAGAGAGTATGCCAGCACACACCACAGCGCTATATAATACAGGGATGTACACTATACTGAGTGATTTTTCCCCTATAGCAGCTTATATACACAGTTTTGCGCCTAAATTTATGTGCCCCTCCTCTCTTTTTTACCCCTTGTGTACCAGGATACTGCAGGGGAGAGCCTCGGGAGCTTCCTTCCAGCTGAGCTGTGAAGAGAAAATGGCGCCGGTGTGCTGAGGAAGAAGGCCCGGCCCCCTCAGCGGCGGGCTTCTGTCCTTTTATGTACTTTAATGGCGGGGGTTAATGCACATATACAGTTTATCAGACTGTATTATGTGCTTTTCGCCAAGTAAGGTAATCTAATTGCTGCCCAGGGCGCCCCCCCCCCAGCACCCTGCACCCATCAGTGACCGGAGTGTGTGGTGTGCTAAGGGAGCAATGGCGCACAGCTGCAGTGCTGTGCGCTACCTTAATGAAGACCGGAGTCTTCAGCCGCCGATTTTCAACTTCTCTTCGTTCTTCTGGCTCTGCTAGGGGGACGGCGGCACGGCTCCGGGACCGGACGACCGAGGACTGGGCCTGTGTTCGATCCCTCTGGAGCTAATGGTGTCCAGTAGCCTTAGAAGCCCAAGCTAGCTGCAAGCAGGTAGGTTTGCTTCTCTCCCCTCAGTCCCACGTAGCAGTGAGTCTGTTGCCAGCAGATCTCACTGAAAATAAAAAACCTAACAAATACTTTCTTTTCTAGGAAGCTCAGGAGAGCCCCTAGGGTGCATCCAGCTCTGGCCGGGCACAGATACTAACTGAGGTCTGGAGGAGGGGCATAGAGGGAGGAGCCAGTGCACACCAGATATAGTACCTAATCTTTCTTTTAAGAGTGCCCAGTCTCCTGCGGAGCCCGTCTATACCCCATGGTCCTTACGGAGTACCCAGCATCCACTAGGACGTCAGAGAAATAAATAAATGAATGCTTACTATCCCGCTCCTGATTCCCGACCGCTGCAGACCTCCGCCGGCGCCGCTCCTCTCCTCGGATCTATGGGAGAGACGTCTCTCCCATAGCACAGCATAGACACTAGAGGTCAATTATGACCCCTAGCGTCTGTGCCAGTCCCACAATGCTGTGCGGTGCACGATGACGTCATCGCGCACCGCACAGCAAAGGTCCTCTCCACGAAGGGAAACTAGACGGGTAGCGTCTAGTTCCCTTCACAGCGGGGGACACAGTAGCGGATCTTGCCATGGTGCGACGCCCTCCGGAAGGCGCCGGCGCCCTCCGGAAGGCGGCGCCCTGGGCAAAAGTCCTGCTTGCCCGTGGCAAGATCCGCTACTGCTGAGCGCACAGCTACATACATTACCAGTGCATTCAAAGACAGACAGTGCGGCCCCGCTGCTCTCTGCACATATCCAGACTCCTGCCGTGGCTCCACCCACGGCGCCGCCCAGTGCCTAATGTCACAGAGGAAATACCGGTCAGCAGCCCCTGTGTCTTTCCTCAGCGGCATCGCGTCTCAGAGCTCTGTAGCGCACTGACAGGCGGCTCAGCCAGTCGGGCCGCTTGTCATTGCACACTGGTGGGAGACAGCGGGCCAGGCAGCATCGGTTCGCGGGCCGCATGTTGCCCACCCCTGCTCTACAAAGTACTGACTTTAGGGGGGGTGAATAGTTATGCATGCTGAAGTTTTCTGTTATTTTGTCCTATTTGTTGTTTGCTTCGCAATAAAAAAAAAATGTTCTGCAAATGAAATGATGCAAACCTTCAAACAATCCATTTTAATTCCAGAATGTGAGGCAACAAAACATCAGAAATGCAAAGGGAGTGAATACTTTTGCAAGGCACAGTAATTAGTCACTCAAGTATTGTTATTATGCTCTGATCCTCCCCTCGTCGCTTAAAGAACACATATTCTGTATATTTTTTTATTTATTTTGGATTTATAATATGGGCAGAAATAAATACGTTTACGAGGGTATGAAACGCTGATTATTTGCTGGAGGACTAGCAAGCGTCCATTGGCATAGAGTCGAAACAAAGGCTAGAGCGTCGATAGGAGATCTGTCACTTGACGTAAACGCACGGCACGTTCTCTCACACGCTCGGTGATGACTGTGACTGCGCCTGCGCGTCGGTGTCGTGGTTTGGTCCGCTGCTGCTGCTGCTGCTGCTGCAGTGTGCGCTGCTTTCTCGTTGTTCGGTGACCGAGACCTTTGCCATCATGAGCGGGACACTAGCCAAGATCGCCGAGATAGAGGCGGAGGTGATTGATTTGTGGGTGTACGAAACGGAATTTAGGTTTTGTGCGATCAGCTGAGAAACAGCATGTTCAGGGTTATGTAGTGACATCACGTTCGGTGGTAGTATAGATACTAAAGTATATGGTTGTGTGGCACTAGTTACCGGGCTATAGAGACGTAAGGGAGAAGGTTGGGTGCCACTAGTTACTGGACTGTAAACGTGTAAGGGAAAAAAATAGGTGGCACTAGTTATTGGGCTATAGAGGCATATGGGAGAAGTTTGGTTGGCACTAATTACTGGGCTGTAGAGGAAGGTTGGCTGCCACTAGTTACTGGGCTATAGAGGCGTAAGGGAGAATGGGGCAGATGTAGTAACCTGGAGAAGGCATAAGGAAGTGATAAACCAGTGATATGTGCAAGGTGATAAAGGCACCAGCCAATCAGATCCTAACTGTTCATTTACATATTGGAGCTGATTGGCTGGTGCCTTTATCACCTTACACATATCACTGGTTTATCACTTCCTTATGCCTTCTCCAGGTTAATACATCTGCCCAAATATTTGTTGGCACTAGTTATTGGGCTATAGATGCATAAGGCAGAAAGTTGGGTGGCACTAATTACTGATCTACAGAGGCAAGTTGGGTGACACTAGTTACTGAGCTATAGAGGTGTAAGGGAGAAGGTTAGGTGGCACTAATTACAGGGCTATAGAGGAATGTTGGCTGCCACTAGTTACTGGGCTATAGAGGCGTAAGGGAGAAAGTTGGGTGGCACTAATTACTGGGCTTTAGAGGAAGGTTGGCTTCCACTAGTTACTGGGCTATAGAGGCGTAAGGGAGAAGATTGCTTGGCACTAGTTACTAGGCTATAGAGGCATAAGGCAGAATGTTGGGTGGCACTAATTACTGGTCTACAGAGGCAAGTTGGGTGGCACAAGTTACTGGGCTATAGAGGTGTAAGGGTGAAGATTGTTTGGCACTAGTTACTGGGCTATTGAGGCTTAAGGGAGAAAGTTGGGTAACACTAATTACTGGGCTATAGAGGAAGGTTGGCGGCCACTAGTTACTGGGCTATAGAGGTGTAAGGGAGAAGATTGGTTTCCACTAGTGACTGGGCTATAGAGGCATAAGGGAGAACGTTGGGTGAGCTAATTACTGTGCTATAGAGGAAGGTAGGCTGCCACTAGTTACTGGGCTATAGAGGTGTAAGGGAGAAGGTTAGGTGGCACTAATTACTGGGCTGTAGAGGAAGGTTGGCTGCCACTAGTTACTGGGCTATAGAGGCGTAAGGGAGAAGATTGGTTGGCACTAGTTACTAGGCTATAGAGATGTTGGAGAGAAAAAGATGAATCCAATTCTCTAAAGAGAACAGTTGGAGAAGTTGCTCATAACAATCAATCGGCTTCTAGTTATCATTTTACTAGGACACTATAAAATGATGGCAAAAATCTGATCTGAAGTCTTGTCTTCTTCAGAAGGTTTGAGACATCGCCGCTATGGTTACACAAGCTGAATACAGAGAAGCTATTTCTAGAGGGCTGAGCCATACAAGGTGACAGGAACTAGGCCACAGAGACAGGGAAGATAGTAGGTAACAGAGTTCTCTTTTTTTTTTTTTTTTTTGCAGATGGCCCGGACCCAGAAGAATAAAGCTACTGCACATCATCTTGGGTTGCTGAAAGCACGCTTAGCTAAGTTACGACGTGAGCTTATTACCCCTAAAGGTGGTGGAGGAGGTGGTCCTGGGGAAGGTATGTAGCTCTGACCATTTTATTGACAGCACTGCTTATGTGCAGTGTGCTTGGGAGAATCAAATTGCACTACGTATGCGAATACCAGCTAACGTTAACAACTAACGTGTGGAGTGCAGTTTTACATGTCAGGAGAGTACTGACTATTAGTGGCCAATGATAGGTGAAATTATGGTCTTTTACCATTTATTTATTTATTTATTTTTTGTCCCTTCAAGTAATGAACAATAGGAAAATAAGTTTTTTTTTGTGTTTTTTCTAGAGTAAAATGACTACGTTTTTGCTTTAGTCACTTTTGGAACTCCCTTGTTTCTCTGACGTCCTAGTGGATGCTGGGAACTCCGTAAGGACCATGGGGAATAGACGGGCTCCGCATGAGACTGGGCACTCTAAAAGAAAGATTAGGTACTATCTGGTGTGCACTGGCTCCTCCCGCTATGCCCCTCCTCCAGTTAGAATCTGTGCCCGGCCAGAGCTGGATGCACCTAGTGGGCTCTCCTGAGCTTGCTAGAAAAGAAAGTATTTGTTAGGTTTTTTATTTTCAGTGAGATCTGCTGGCAACAGACTCACTGCTACGTGGGACTGAGGGGAGAGAAGCAAACCTACCTGCTTGCAGCTAGCTTGTGCTTCTTAGGCTACTGGACACCATTAGCTCCAGAGGGTTCGAACACAGGGCCTGACCTCGATCGTCCGTTCCCGACCGCGCCGCCGCCCCCCTTGCTGAACGACGAAAACGGCGGCTGAAGACTCCTGTCTTCATTAAGGTAGCGCACAGCACTGCAGCTGTGCGCCATTGCTTCCACAGCACACCACACACTTCGGTCACTGTAGGGTGCAGGGCGCTTTGGGGGGGGGGCGCCCTGGGCAGCAATTATAATACCTTTTGGCACAAATTATACACATAATACAGTCTGGCACTGTATATGTGTGCAAACCCCCGTCATTAAGTCACACAAAACGCGGGACAGAAGCCCGCCGCTGAGGGGGCGGGGCCTTCTTCCTCAGCACACCAGCGCCATTTTCCCTTCACAGCTCCGCTGGAAGCAGCTCCCCAGGCTCTCCCCTGCAGTATCTGGATACAAGAAGGGTAAAAAAGAGAGGGGGGGCACTTAAATTTAGGCGCAAATAAGATAAGTAAGCAGCTATTGGGAAAAATCACTTATTATAGTGTACATCCCTGTGTTATATAGCGCTGTGGTGTGTGCTGGCATACTCTCTCTCTGTTTCCCCAAAGGACTTTGTGGGGTCCTGTCCTCCGTCAGAGCATTCCCTGTGTGTGTGCGGTGTGTCGGTACGGCTGTGTCGACATGTTTGATGAGGAGGGTTACGTGGAGGCGGAGCAGGGGCAGATTAGTGTGGTGTCGCCCCCGACGGGGCCGACACCTGATTGGATGGATATGTGGAAGGTCTTAACCGACAGTGTCAACTCCTTACATAAAAGGTTCGATGACGCAGCAGCCTTGGGACAGCCGGGGTCTCAGCCCGCGCCTGCCCAGGCGACTCAGAGGCCGTCAGGGGCTCATAAACGCCCTCTGGCTCAGATGGTGGACACAGATGTCGACATGGAGTCTGACTCCAGTGTAGATGAGGATGAGACAAATGTACAGTCTACAAAGGCCATCCGATGCATGATTACTGCAATGAAAGATGTATTGCACATTTCTGACGTTAACCCGGTTACCACCAAGAGGGGTATTATGTTTGGGGAGAAAAAGCAGCCAGTGACTTTTCCCCCATCTGATGAATTAAATGATTTGTGTGAAGAAGCGTGGAGTTCCCCTGATAAGAAACTAGTGATTTCTAAGAGGTTACTGATGGCGTACCCTTTCCCGCCAACGGATAGGTTACGTTGGGAAACATCCCCTAGGGTGGACAAGGCGCTCACACGCTTATCTAAAAGGGTGGCACTGCCGTCTCAGGATACGGCCGCCCTAAAGGAGCCTGCGGATAGAAAGCAGGAAGCTATCCTGAAGTCTGTGTATACACACTCTGGTACTCTACTGAGACCTGCTATTGCTTCAGCCTGGATGTGTAGTGCGGCAGCAGCATGGACTGATACCCTGTCAGACAACATTGATTCCCTCGACGGATACTATTTTGCTAACCATGGAACATATAAAAGACGTCGTCTTATATATGCGGGATGCCCAGAGGGGCATTTGCCTGCTGGCATCTAGAATTAATGCAATGTCCGTTTCTGCCAGGAGAGTATTATGGACTCGGCAGTGGACAGGTGATGCTGATTCTAAAAAACACATGGAGGTTTTGCCTTATAAGGGTGAGGAATTGTTTGGGGACGGTCTCTCGGACCTCGTATCCACAGCAACAGCTGGGAAGTCGACTTTTTTACCTCAGGTTCCCTCACAGCCTAAGAAAGCACCGTATTATCAAATGCAGTCCTTTCGGCCTCAGAAAGGCAAGCGGGTCAGAGGCGCATCCTTTCTGGCCAGAGGCAGGGGTAGAGGAAAGAAGCTGCACCAGGCAGCCAGTTCCCAGGAACAAAAATCCTCCCCTGCTTCCACTAAGTCCACCGCATGACGTTGGGGCTCCACTGGCAGAGCCAGGTGCGGTGGGGGCGCGTCTCCGAAACTTCAGCAACCAGTGGGTTCGCTCACAAGTGGATCTCTGGGCTGTACAAATTGTATCTCAGGGATACAAGCTGGAGTTCGAGGCGACTCCCCCTCGCCGTTACCTCAAATCAGCCTTGCCAGCTCCTCCCAGGGAAAGGGAGTTAGTACTGTCGGCAATTCACAAGCTGTACCTCCAGCAGGTGATAATCAAGGTCCCCCTCCTTCAACAGGGAAGGGGTTACTATTCCACAATGTTTTTGGTACCGAAACCGGACGGTTCGGTGAGACCCATTCTAAATTTAAAATCCTTGAACACTTATATAAAGAAGTTCAAGTTCAAAATGGAATCGCTCAGGGCGGTTATTGCAAGCCTGGAAGAGGGGGATTTTATGGTGTCGCTGGACATCAAGGATGCTTATTTGCATGTCTCCATTTACCCACCTCACCAGGAGTACCTCAGGTTTGTGGTACAGAACTGTCATTACCAATTCCAGACGTTGCCGTTTGGTCTCTCCACGGCTCCGAGAATATTTACCAAGGTAATGGCCGAAATGATGATACTCCTTTGAAGAAAGGGAGTTATAATTATCCCGTACTTGGACGATCTCCTCATAAAGGCGAGGTCCAAAGAGCAGTTGTTGGTCAGCGTAGCACTCTCTCAGGAAGTGTTGCAACAGCACGGCTGGATTCTGAATATCCCAAAGTCGCAGCTGATTCCTACGACGCGTCTGCTTTTCCTGGGAATGATTCTGGACACAGAACAGAAGAAGGTGTTTCTCCCGGAGGAGAAGGCCCAGGAATTGTCATCTCTGGTCAGGGACCTCCTGAAACCAAAACAGGTGTCGGTGCATCACTGCACGCGAGTCCTGGGAAAGATGGTGGCTTCTTACGAAGCAATTCCCTTCGGCAGGTTCCATGCAAGGATCTTTCAGTGGGATCTGTTGGACAAATGGTCCGGATCGCATCTTCAGATGCATCGGTTGATCACCCTGTCCCCAAGGGCCAGGGTGTCTCTGCTGTGGTGGCTGCAGAGTGCTCATCTTCTCGAGGGACGCAGGTTCGGCATACAGGACTGGGTCCTGGTGACCACTGATGCAAGCCTCCGAGGATGGGGGGCAGTCACTCAGGGAAGAAACTTCCAAGGACAGTGGTCAAGTCTGGAGACTTCTCTACACATAAATATACTGGAACTAAGGGCCATCTACAATGCCCTGATTCAAGCAGAGCCCCTGCTTCAAAACCAATCAGTACTGATTCAGTCAGACAACATCACGGCGGTCGCCCATGTAAACCGCCAGGGCGGCACAAGAAGCAGGATGGCAATGGCAGAAGCCACAAGGATTCTTCGATGGGCGGAGAATCACGTGCTAGCACTGTCAGCAGTGTTCATTCCGGGAGTGGACAACTGGGAAGCAGACTTCCTCAGCAGGCACGACCTCCACCCGGGAGAGTGTGGACTTCATCAAGAAGTCTTCACACAGATTGTAAATCGTTGGGAACTGCCACAGGTGGACATGATGGCGTCCCGCCTCAACAAAAAGCTAAAAAAATATTGTGCCAGGTTACGGGACCCTCAGGCGATAGCTGTGGACGCACTAGTGACACCGTGGGTGTACCAGTCGGTTTATGTGTTCCCTCCTCTTCCTCTCATACCCAAGGTACTGAGGATAGTAAGAAAGAGAGGAGTAAGAACTATACTCATCGTTCCGGATTGGCCAAGAAGAACTTGGTACCCAGAACTACAAGAAATGATCTCAGTGGACCCATGGCCTCTGCCTCTCAGACAGGACCTGTTACAGCAGGGGCCTTGTCTGTTCCAAGACTTACCGCGGCTGCGTTTGACGGCATGGCGGTTGAACGCCGGATCCTAACGGAAAAGGGCATTCCGGATGAAGTGATTCCTACGCTGATAAAAGCTAGGAAGGATGTGACAGCAACGCATTATCACCGCATATGGCGGAAATATGTTGCTTTGTGTGAGACCAGGAAGGCCCCAACAGAGGAATTCCAGCTGGGTCGATTTCTGCACTTCCTACAGTCAGGGGTGACTATGGGCCTAAAATTGGGGTCCATAAAGGTCCAGATTTCGGCCCTATCTATTTTCTTTCAAAAAGAACTGGCTTCACTGCCTGAAGTTCAGACGTTTGTTAAGGGAGTGCTGCATATTCAGCCCCCTTTTGTGCCTCCAGTGGCACCTTGGGATCTTAACGTTGTGTTGGATTTCCTGAAATCACACTGGTTTGAGCCACTTAAGACCGTGGAGCTAAAGTATCTCACATGGAATGTGGTCATGCTGTTGGCCTTAGCTTCAGCTAGGCGTGTGTCAGAATTGGCGGCTTTGTCACGTAAAAGCCCATATCTGATCTTTCATATGGACAGGGCAGAGTTGAGGACTCGTCCCTAATTTCTCCCTAAGGTGGTATCAGCGTTTCATTTGAACCAGCCTATTGTGGTGCCTGCGGCTACTCGGGACTTGGAGGACTCCAGGTTACTTGATGTAGTCAGGGCTTTGAAAATCTATGTAGCCAGGACGGCTGGAGTCAGGAAAACTGACTCGCTGTTTATCCTGCATGCACCCAACAAACTGGGTGCTCCGGCTTCAAAGCAAACTATTGCGCGCTGGATCTGTAACACGATTCAGCAAGCTCATTCATTCTGCGGCAGGGTTACCGCATCCTAAATCAGTAAAAGCCCATTCCACGAGGAAGGTGGGCTCTTCTTGGGCGGCTGCCCGAGGGGTCTCGGCTTTACAGCTTTGCCGAGCTGCTACTTGGTCGGGTTTAAACACATTTGCTAAGTTCTACAAGTTTGATACCCTGGCTGAGGAGGACCTTGCCTTTGCTCATTCGGTGCTGCAGAGTCATCCGCACTCTCCCGCCCGTTTGGGAGCTTTGGTATAATCCCCATGGTCCTTACGGAGTTCCCAGCATCCACTAGGACGTCAGAGAAAATAAGAATTTACTCACCGGTAATTCTATTTCTCGTAGTCCGTAGTGGATGCTGGGCGCCCGTCCCAAGTGCGGACTCTCTGCAATACATGTATATAGTTATTGCTCAACTTAAGGGTTATTGTTATGAGCCATCTGTTACTGAGGCTCAGTTGTTGTTCATACTGTTAACTGGGTATGGTTATCACAAGTTGTACAGTGTGGCTGGTATGAGTCTTACCCTGGATTCCAAATCCTTTCCTTGTTGTGTCAGCTCTTCCGGGCACAGTTTCCTTAACTGATTTCTGGAGGAGGGGCATAGAGGGAGGAGCCAGTGCACACCAGATAGTACCTAATCTTTCTTTTAAAGTGCCCAGTCTCCTGCGGAGCCCGTCTATTCCCCATGGTCCTTACGGAGTTCCCAGCATCCACTACGGACTACGAGAAATAGAATTACCGGTGAGTAAATTCTCATTTTTTCTGTGATTTATGAAAATGTTGCTAATACACAACTTTCATCGGCCACATTCAGGAACATGGATATTTTTATCTAGTACAAGCCTCCTATTTTTTTCTTTTTTAACTTATGCGCGCTACCAGTGAGCCCAACATGAGATTTAATTGGGGGCATTTATAATATACTAGTTACCAGCCCATAAAAGTGACAGAACAACAGGTTAGCGCACAAAACACTTGAATTCCTCTATAGAGGTGAGGAACAGCGTTAGCATTTTATTATATAGGATATTTTTACGATTTTGTAAAAAAGTTGTACCAAACACTTCTAATTTATGCTGTTATGTGTCTGTTCGTCTAAAGTGTCTGATGGCTTGGATACTAAGCACATATCGTGTTGTATGTTGGCCCAGCAACATAACTTCGTACATCTGCTACAAATACAACCAGCTCACTTTACTATTGCAGCATTTTTTATTTTTTTTATATCAGTTAAGTCGGCAAGCATAACAGCAATAGTAAGTTATAGCTTTAGTTCAGGAGCAGAGCATTATGTAGCAGATGGAATGGGTTGTGGCTGATGGTGTGAGCCATGTTGTTGTTGTTTTGTTTTTTGTATTACTTTTTTTTTTGTAGTGTGTAGTTTTTTTATTTTTTTTTCTGGTAAGCAAGTTGCGTGTTTGTGGTTTGATCTGGAATTCTGTCTCATAGGTTTTGATGTTGCAAAGACCGGAGATGCTCGAATTGGATTTGTTGGATTCCCATCTGTGGGAAAGTCAACGCTCCTTAGTAACTTGGCTGGTGTTTACTCAGAAGTGGCAGCCTATGAGTTCACTACCTTGACCACAGTTCCTGGAGTTGTTAGATACAAAGGAGCCAAGATTCAGGTACACATACTTTGTGGGAAAGTTTTTCTCCTGAGAGGCCACACATGACAAATGTTACCAAAATGTAATACTGCTGCAGTATTAAATAACTATTGTTTTGGCAGCTGCTTGACCTCCCTGGGATTATTGAGGGAGCTAAAGATGGAAAAGGCAGAGGTCGGCAGGTCATTGCAGGTGAGCTCCCATTTTCTGACGCTATATGTACTACTAGCACAGCAGTTCTCAACTCCAACCCTTAAGTACCCCGAACAGGTCATGCTGTTAGGATTTCTGTCTGTGGAAGCAGGAGGGATAATTTCTAACACAGAAAAATAGATTAGCTCGCCTCTTTCAGAGTACAGAAAACCACACAAGAGTACTGTTGGGGTACTTTAGGGCTGGTGTAGAGAACCACTGTACTAGCATGTTGAATTAACTACTTAAGTAGACTTTTTTTATTTCATCCTTCAGTGGCTCGCACATGCAATTTAATCCTTATTGTCTTGGATGTGTTGAAACCTTTGGGACACAAAAAGATAATTGAAAATGAACTGGAGGGTTTTGGAATCCGACTGAACAAGAAACCACCAAACATTGGGTACAAGAAAAAGGACAAAGGCGGCATTAACCTTACAGCCACAGTAAGTTGTGACAACTTGGGTAGCACTAGGGGTCCTATTTGTGGAGTTTCATGGGTCTCCCTGTGTCTGTGTGTATACTTCTTATACTCCAGTTCCTCCCACACA
This sequence comes from Pseudophryne corroboree, assembly GCF_028390025.1. Taxonomy (NCBI): domain Eukaryota; kingdom Metazoa; phylum Chordata; class Amphibia; order Anura; family Myobatrachidae; genus Pseudophryne; species Pseudophryne corroboree. The sequence continues at coordinate 373,372,221 of NC_086444.1, read as the reverse complement.
CTCAAATATACTGGAAGATTAATTGGAAGATTGTCTGTGTTGTAGGGAATATAGATCGTAAGCTAAACAGGGGCAGTAACTGATGCAAGTTATTCAGTATCCTCAGTAAAGCACTATAACTATTAATAAACAAATAACATATATGTTTGACTGGCAAAATGCCATGCTGGTGTACAAATTGGGCATGCCGAGAGAATACTGTATAAAGAGCTGTAGGTTAATTAGATAAGTTCTGCAAACATCAGTCCAGTATAGAAGTACAGGTGTCCTTGATATTACATTCATGTGGCAGACAGTTCAGTTATAGCTTTGCTACCCAACTATTCAGAGTGATATTCAAGCCACTGTCTCTCACTATGGGGTACATTTACTAAGGATTCTAAAACATTCAAGTGGTGGTGTTGCCTATATCAACCGATCAAATTCTAGCTATACTTTATTGCATTCTTAAAATAATAGACAGAATCTGGTTGCTTCAAACTATTTTCTCTAACGTCCTAGTGGATGCTGGGACTCCGTCAGGACCATGGGGAATAGCGGGCTCCGCAGGAGACAGGGCACATCTAAAAAAGCTTTTAGGTCACATGGTGCGTACTGGCTCCTCCCCCTATGACCCTCCTCCAAGCCTTAGTTAGGTTTTTGTGCCCGTCCGAGAGGGTGCAATCTAGGTGGCTCTCCTAAAGAGCTGTTTAGAAAAGTTTTTTTTTTTAGGTTTCAATCTCAGTGATTCCTGCTGGCAACAGGATCACTGCATCGAGGGACTTAGGGGAGAGATTTCCAACTCACCTGCGTGCAGGATGGATTGGAGTCTTAGGCTACTGGACACTTAGCTCCAGAGGGAGTCGGAACACAGGTCAGCCTGGGGTTCGTCCCGGAGCCGCGCCGCCGATCCCCCTTACAGACGCTGAAGAGACGGCAGAACGGAGGTCCGGAAAGCAGGCGGCAGAAGACTCCTCAGTCTTCTTGAAGGTAGCGCACAGCACGGCAGCTGTGCGCCATTGTTGTCACACGGCTCACTGACTCAGTCACGGAGGGTGCAGGGCGCTGCTGGGGGCGCCCTGGGCAGCAATATAATTACCTTTAGTGGCAAAATAAATACATCACATATAGCCATTAAGGCTATATGTATGTATTTTAACCCAGGCCAGTTTCTTAAAAACCGGGGAAAAGCCCGCCGAAAAAGGGGCGGAGCTTATTCTCCTCAGCACTCAGCGCCATTTTCCTGCTCAGCTCCGCTGGTGAGGAAGGCTCCCAGGTCTCTCCCCTGCACTGCACTACAGAAACAGGGTAACAAAGAGAAGGGGGGCATAAATTGGCGATATTTATATATTAAGAGCGCATATATAGTAAACAACACCTTCTAGGGTTGTTTATATACATTTATAGCGCTTTTGGTGTGTGCTGGCAAACTCTCCCTCTGTCTCCCCAAAGGGCTAGGGGGTCCTGTCTTCGATTAGAGCATTCCCTGTGTGGCTGCTGTGTGTCGGTACGTGTGTGTCGACATGTATGAGGACGATGTTGGTGTGGAGGCAGAGCAATTGCCGATGATGGTAATGTCACCCCCTAGGGAGTCGACACCGGAATGGATGGCTTTAGTTATGGAATTACGTGATAATGTCAGCACATTACAAAAGTCAGTTGACGAAATAAGACGCCCGGCAAACCAGTTAGTACCGGTTCAGGCGTCTCAGACACCGTCAGGGGCTGTAAAACGTCCTTTACCTCAGTCAGTCGACACGGGTACCGACACAGATGAATCTAGTGTCGACGGTGAAGAAACAAACGTATTTTCCAATAGGGCCACACGTTATATGATCACGGCAATGAAGGAGGCTTTGCAGATCTCTGATACTGCTGGTACCTCAAAAAGGGGTATTATGTGGGGGGTGAAAAAACTACCTGTATTTTTTCCAGAATCAGAGGAATTGAATGACGTGTGTGATGAAGCGTGGGTTAACCCCGATAGAAAACTGCTAATTTCCAAGAAGTTATTGGCATTATACCCTTTCCCACCAGAGGTTAGGGCGCGCTGGGAAACACCCCCTAGGGTGGATAAGGCGCTCACACGTTTATCAAAGCAAGTGGCGTTGCCGTCTCCTGATACGGCCGCCCTCAAGGATCCAGCAGATAGGAGGCTGGAAACTACACTGAAGAGTATATACACACATACTGGTGTTATACTGCGACCGGCAGTAGCCTCAGCCTGGATGTGCAGTGCTGGGGTAGTGTGGTTGGATTCTCTGACTGAAAATATTGATACCCTGGATAGGGACAGTATTTTATTGACTCTAGAGCAATTAAAGGATGCTTTCCTTTATATGCGAGATGCTCAGAGGGATGTTTGTACTCTAGCATCAAGAGTAAGCGCGATGTCCATATCTGCCAGAAGAAGTTTATGGACGCGACAGTGGTCAGGTGATGCGGATTCCAAGAGGCATATGGAAGTATTGCCATATAAAGGAGAGGAATTGTTTGGGGTCGGTCTTTCGGACCTGGTGGCCACGGCAACTGCCGGCAAATCCACTTTTTTACCTCAGACCCCCTCCCAACAGAAAAAGACACCGCCTTTTCAGCCGCAGTCCTTTCGCTCCTATAAAAAGCGACCAAAAGGACAGTCTTATCTGCCGCGAGGCAGAGGAAAGGGTAAGAAAGGGCAGCAAGCAGCCCCTGCCCAGGAACAGAAGCCCGCCCCGGCTTCTACAAAGCCATCAGCATGACGCTGGGGCTTTACAAGCGGACTCAGGAACGGTGGGGGGTCGACTCAAGATTTTCAGCAATCAATGGGTTCACTCACAAGTGGACCCGTGGGTCCTGCAGATAGTATCTCAGGGTTACATGCTGGAGTTCGAAAGGTCTCCCCCTCGCCGGTTCCTAAAGTCTGCTTTACCAACGTCTCCCTCAGAAAGGACGTCGGTTTTGGAAGCCATTCACAAGCTGTATTCTCAGCAGGTGATACCCCTTTCCCTCCTACAACAGGGAAAGGGGTATTATTCCACACTATTTGTGGTACCGAAACCGGACGGTTCGGTAAGGCCTATTCTAAATCTGAAATCCTTGAACCTGTACATAAAGAAATTCAAGTTCAAGATGGAGTCACTCAGAGCAGTGATAGCGAATCTGGAAGAAGGAGACTTCATGGTGTCCTTGGACATAAAAGATGCTTATCTACATGTCCCGATTTACCCCTCACACCAAGGGTATCTCAGGTTCGTGATACAAGACTGTCATTATCAGTTTCAAACGCTGCCGTTTGGGTTGTCCACGGCCCCTCGGGTCTTTACCAAGGTAATGACCGAAATGATGGTTCTTCTACGAAGAAAAGGCGTATTAATTATCCCTTACTTGAACGATCTCCTGATAAGGGCAAAGTCCAGAGAACAGCTGGAAGTCGGTGTAGCGCTAACACAAGTAGTGCTTCAGCAACACGGGTGGATTCTAAATCTTCCAAAATCTCAATTGACCCCGACAACACATCTGCTGTTCCTGGGCATGATTCTGGACACGGTTCAGAAAAAGGGTATTTCTCCCGGAAGAGAAAGCAAGGGAGTTATCCGAACTTGTCAAGAACCTCCTAAAACCAGGAACTGTGTCAGTACATCAATGCACAAGAGTCCTGGGAAAGATGGTGGCTTCGTACGAAGCGATTCCATTCGGCAGATTCCATGCACGAACATTTCAGTGGGATCTGCTGGACAAATGGTCCGGATCGCATCTGCACATGCATCAGCGGATAACACTGTCACCGAGAACAAGGTCCTGTGGTGGTTGCAGACTGCCCATCTGTTAGTGGGCCGCAGATTCGGCATACAGGACTGGGTCCTGGTGACTACGGATGCCAGCCTACGAGGTTGGGGAGCAGTCACAAAGGGAAGAAACTTCCAGGGCGTGTGGTCAAACCTGGAGACGTCTCTTCACATAAATATACTGGAGCTAAGAGAGATCTACAATGCTCTAAGCCTGGCAAAATCGCTGCTTCAGGGTCAGCCGGTGTTGATCCAGTCCGACAACATCACTGCAGTCGCCCACGTAAACCGACAAGGCGGCACGAGAAGCAGGAGTGCAATGGCAGAAGCTGCAAGGATTCTGCGCTGGGCGGAGAATCATGTCGTAGCACTGTCAGCAGTGTTCATCCCGGGAGTGGACAACTGGGAAGCAGATTTCCTCAGCAGACACGACCTTCACCCGGGAGAGTGGGGACTTCATCCAGAAGTTTTCCACATGATTGTGAACCGTTGGGAAAAACCAAAGGTGGACATGATGGCGTCTCGCCTCAACAAAAAATTGGACAGGTATTGCGCCAGGTCAAGAGACCCTCAGGCAATAGCTGTGGACGCTCTGGTAACACCGTGGGTGTACCAGTCAGTGTATGTGTTCCCTCCTCTGCCTCTCATACCAAAGGTACTGAGAATTATACGGAAAAGAGGAGTAAGAACAATACTGGTAGCTCCGGACTGGCCAAGAAGAACTTGGTATCCGGAACTTCAAGAGATGCTCACGGAGGATCCGTGGCCTCTACCTCTAAGAAGGGATCTGCTTCAGCAGGGACCTTGTATGTTCCAAGACTTACCGCGGCTGCGTTTGACGGCATGGCGGTTGAACGCCGGATTCTAAAAGAGAAGGGCATTCCTGAGGAAGTTATTCCTACTTTAATTAAAGCCAGGAAAGAAGTGACCGCACAACATTATCACCGCATTTGGAGAAAATATGTTGCGTGGTGTGAGGCCAAGAAGGCTCCAACGGAAGAATTTCACTTGGGTCGATTCTTACATTTCCTGCAAGCAGGATTGTCTATGGGCCTCAAATTGGGGTCCATTAAAGTTCAAATTTCGGCCTTATCAATTTTCTTCCAGAAGGAATTGGCGTCAGTGCCTGAAGTACAAACTTTTGTCAAAGGTGTACTACATATACAACCCCCAATAGTGCCTCCAGTGGCACCGTGGGATTTGAACGTGGTTCTAAATTTTCTCAAATCTCATTGGTTTGAGCCTTTAAAATCGGTAGATTTAAAATACCTTACATGGAAGATAACCATGCTGTTGGCCCTGGCTTCAGCCAGGAGAGTTTCGGAGTTGGCAGCTTTGTCATACAAAAGCCCATATCTGATATTCCATTCGGACAGGGCAGAATTGAGGACACGTCCTCAATTTCTCCCTAAGGTGGTTTCGGCATTTCACTTGAACCAGCCTATTGTGGTGCCTGCGGCTACTAGCGACTTGGAGGACTCCAAGTTACTGGACGTTGTCAGAGCATTAAAAATATATATTTCAAGGACAGCTGGAGTCAGAAAATCTGACTCGTTGTTTACATTGTATGCACCCAACAAGTTGGGTGCTCCTGCGTCTAAACAGACGATTGCACGTTGGATATGTAGTACAATCCAACTTGCACATTCTGTGGCAGGCCTGCCACAGCCTAAATCTGTAAAGGCCCATTCCACAAGGAAAGTGGGCTCATCCTGGGCGGCTGCCCGAGGAGTCTCTGCATTACAACTTTGCCGAGCAGCTACGTGGTCAGGGGAGAACACGTTTGTAAAATTTTACAAATTTGATACTCTGGCTAAAGAGGACCTGGAGTTCTCTCATTCGGTGCTGCAGAGTCATCCGCACTCTCCCGCCCGTTTGGGAGCTTTGGTATAATCCCCATGGTCCTGACGGAGTCCCAGCATCCACTAGGACGTTAGAGAAAATAAGAATTTACTTACCGATAATTCTATTTCTCATAGTCCGTAGTGGATGCTGGGCGCCCATCCCAAGTGCGGATTGTCTGCAATGCTTGTACATAGTTATTGTTACAAAAATCGGGTTATTACTGTTGTTGTGAGCCATCTGTTCAGAGGCTACTTCGTTTGTGTGATCATACTGTTAACTGGGTTCAGATCACAAGTTGTACGGTGTGATTGGTGTGGCTGGTATGAGTCTTACCCGGGATTCAAGATCCTTCCTTATTGTGTACGCTCGTCCGGGCACAGTACCTAACTGAGGCTTGGAGGAGGGTCATAGGGGGAGGAGCCAGTACGCACCATGTGACCTAAAAGCTTTTTTAGATGTGCCCTGTCTCCTGCGGAGCCCGCTATTCCCCATGGTCCTGACGGAGTCCCAGCATCCACTACGGACTATGAGAAATAGAATTATCGGTAAGTAAATTCTTATTTTTTGTGAAGCTTTAGAAAAATCTACATCTGTGACACTGTGGCCATTGTCAGGGATAATCCGTGCAGGTCTAGGCTTTCACTATGCATTGATACAGAAAAAGTTATAGGAACTGTATAAGGACTAGACCAGTATGCAGAGCAGGAGGAAGTCTCTGCAGTACTTAAGGCATATTGCTCTACCACATTCAACACCATAAATTAAAGAATAGACAAATGGGTGAACAGATACACTGGTTGGTTTATAGTAAGTGTTTTTACTTAGATAAACATTATGTGAAAATTTACTTTTCTGCAGTGGGATACACTGTGTTCCACAGGGAAAACATCGGGGTGTAGAGCGGGAGCTTGATCCAGAGGCACTATCAGTCAAAGCTTTGACTGTCCCAGGATGCATTGGGGCCTCTATAACCCTGCCTCCATGCACTGAGAGCTCAGTTTCGTGTGGTGCCTGCAGGCAGCAGGTCACCTAACAGACGGGCTGCACTGGGCAGCCCTGAAAAAGCAGGGGAAGACTACAAGGGCCGCAGCACTGTTACGTTAGGGTGACATTCAGTGCTGCGTCTCTGTTGCCTCCCAAGCGGCGTTGCATACTTCCACGGCTCAAATCCCGGGTACTTGCGGCGGAGACACTCCGGCTTAGGCACATGGTCGCAGACGCTCTCCTGGTTTGCATGGCTGCTACGAAAGGAGGAGGTAAGAGGGTCTCCCAGGTGGGACCCGCCACTAAATCACGCTCCTGGTCGCAGTCTAGGGAGACACTGCGATGCTGGCGTGGACACTGTTGCCGAGCAGGGACCCCACTATATCCGCCAGGGCATGGGAATACAGGTCAGGTGTACTAACGCCCCTATTGGTAAGGCTCCATAGTACCGGCAGTGAGGCCCAGCATAGGAGAGTTGGTGCTTGACCTGTAGCCCCTCTCCCGGCCCAGGGCACCATCTCCTCACAGATTTCACGCCCTGGAGCTGCCTCACACTTCCCTCAGTTCCTGACAGAGACACTGGGCACCATCTTTTGAGCATAGATGCTGCTGGTCTCTGGGATTGCAGGGCAAGGTCTCCCCTGTAGACCATCCCGTACACAGCGCTGAGACTTTACAGACGCTTGAGTATTCTACATGTCTTGTTACAGACTGCGTTAGTTAAGAATGAGTGTACGTATTCCAAAATATATTGTACGAGTATTCTGATATATACCTCCGGTCTAGGACCATACTGTTTTTTTATATATATATATATATATATATATATATATATATATATATATATATATATATATATATAATATATATATATATAAAATATTTTATACACCTACCTACCATCTAAGGTAGCTGTCACTATATTGTGTACCTGAAGGGACTAGGTGCATCAGGGTCCTATAATGTATCTGCTATACAGATATTTTATTGTGTTAGTCGCGTACACCGGGTTTTAGTTCACAAGTGTGTGTACTCTTTTATGCTGGTTGTGTACTTTGTCCGCAGGTTGTGTACTCTGTCTGGCTTCATCTTACTAATATCCTGATTGTTGCTTTATTACAATGTCTAACAATAAGGGCAGTAAAACTCTGGAGGCTCCTGTAAAATGCAAGGTATGCTCCAGAGGTTTACCTGAGGGGGAAGTATTGTGTAATGGTCTGTGTTCTAAATGTCATACACCTCCCAGTCAGCCAGCAGCTCCTGTAGCTACAATGGAGCCACCCTGGGCTATGTTCACTACCCTGGGGACTCTGGTGGACTGTTTAGTTTCCCCTATGGGACCTCCGGTGCCACTGGCCCCACAGTTGTCCCTATAGTAAATCTGCCTTGGGTGGAAAATTTGTCTACCCAGCTGCAGCAGGTGAATCGGTCTTTGGTTAGACAGAAATCTACTCCAGGTCACTCCCATGTCCCTGGGTCCTCTAAGTGGGCTGCTTCCTCCTCACAATCCACTAACCTCTCTGATGTTTCATCTGATGAGGAGGGGGAGCATACGGTCCTGTCAGACTCTGAATCATGTGTTACAGACGAGGATTTTACCTTACAGGTTGATGTCCCTGCCCTGGTGGATGCTATTAAGCAGATCCTACAAATCACGGAGGATGAGGATTCCACTACAGTGACCAAGAAAACTGATGTTTAAACAACAGAAGGTGGTTAAAACTGTATTACCCCATTATGATCATCTTGTGGACATCAGGAAGGAACCCTGGTCTACCCCAGGTAAGAAATTCCCGCTCCCTAAACGGGCTTTGGCTCGCTATCCTCTCCCTGCAGAGTTATGTAGTAAGTGGGAAAATCCACCACCGGTGGATTCACACGTCACCCGTCTCGTGGTGTCGTCTACTCTGCCTGTCACCACTGTCACCTCCCTGAAGGAACCGACAGATAATCGAGTGGAGAGATGCCTGAAAACTATATATTCCCTCGCAGGGGCCATTCATAGGCCCACCATGGCTGCCTCTTGGGCTGCAAAAGGTATTGAGGCGTGGGTTCAGGCGCTAGAGGATGAGCTGGCGGAGGATATTTCTGACAAAGCCAGACAATACCTGTCTCACATATGCACCGCTGCCTATTACATTCAGGAGGCCTCCTCTGAGGCGGGGGTACTGGCAGCCAAAGCATCATCCACTTCTATCCTGGCTCGCCGCATACCGTGGTTAAAGTCGTGGAAAATGGATTTGGACTCCAAGAAGATCTTGGTGGTACACCCCTTTACTGGAGACATTTTATTTGGAGAGGACCTGAATAAAATAGTGTCTGAATTAGCAGCTGCTAAGACTGCTTTTCTTCCTACTAATCCTTCTACTCAGAAGGCGAAGACGACCACTTTTCTTTCCTTTCGACCTCAAGGGAAAGACAAGGGTCAGTCTTACCCCAGACAATCTCGTGCTCCCAAGACCACCAAGCCCAAGATGAAACAGTCCTGGGTAGCCCGGCAGCCTGCTTCGACCCCAAGGTGGGAGGCCCAGGTCTGGTAAAAGACCACTTCAGACGCTTGGGTACTGGACGTTCTCTCACGGGTACACTGTCTCATTCAAGAGACAACCCACTCACCAGTTCTGCACTACGGTACTCTCTTCGGACCCGTTGAATTTGCAGGCTTTACAAACGGTGGTAGGGTCCCTTCTGAGTACAGGAGTGGTTGTGCCGGTACCTTAGTCCCAGCGTGGCAGAGGCTATTATTCAACCCTGTTTCTGGTGCAAAAACCCAATGAGTCTTTTCTCTGACGTCCTAGTGGATGCTGGGAACTCCGTAAGGACCATGGGGAATAGCGGCTCCGCAGGAGACTGGGCACATCTAAAGAAAGCTTTAGGATCACCTGGTGTGCACTGGCTCCTCCCCCTATGACCCTCCTCCAAGCCTCAGTTAGATTTCTGTGCCCGACGAGAAGGGTGCACACTAGGGGCTCTCCTGAGCTCTCTGTGAAAGTTTTAGTTTAGGTTTATTATTTTCAGTAAGACCTGCTGGCAACAGGCTCACTGCATCGAGGGACTAAGGGGAGAAGAAGCGAACTCACCTGCGTGCAGAGTGGATTGGGCTTCTTAGGCTACTGGACATTAGCTCCAGAGGGACGATCACAGGTTCAGCCTGGATGGGTCACCGGAGCCGCGCCGCCGTCCCCCTTACAGAGCCAGAAGAGCGAAGAGGTCCGGAAAAATCGGCGGCAGAAGACGATCCTGTCTTCAGATAAGGTAGCGCACAGCACCGCAGCTGTGCGCCATTGCTCTCAGCACACTTCACACTCCGGTCACTGAGGGTGCAGGGCGCTGGGGGGGGCAGCGCCCTGAGACGCAATAAATCGATATAAAAACCTTATATGGCTAAAATAAATGCATCACATATAACTCCTGGGCTATATGGATGCATTTAACCCCTGCCAAAACATACAGAAAAAGGATGATAGGCTCCGCCCCTTTCTCGGCGTCCTTATCTCCTCAGCACACTGGCGCCATTTTCCCTCACAGCTCAGTTGGAGGGAAGCTCCCTGGCTCTCCCCTGCAGTCACTACACTACAGAAAGGGGTTAAAAAAAGAGAGGGGGGCACAAATTAGGCACAGTATATAACAATACAGCAGCTATAAGGGGAAAAACACTTATATAAGGTTATCCCTGTATATATATAGCGCTCTGGTGTGTGCTGGCAAACTCTCCCTCTGTCTCCCCAAAGGGCTAGTGGGGTCCTGTCCTCTATCAGAGCATTCCCTGTGTGTGTGCTGTGTGTCGGTACGTTGGTGTCGACATGTATGAGGAGAAAAATGATGAGACGGAGTAGAGTGTCTGAAATAGTGTTGTCACCCCCTTGGGGGTCGACACCTGAGTGGATGTACTGTTGAAATTGCGTGACAGTGTCAGCTTTGTATAAAAGACAGTGGTTGACATGAGACAGCCGGCTACTCAGCTTGTGCATGTCCAGACGTCTCATACAGGGGCCCTAAAGCGCCCGTTACCTCAGATACAGACGCTGACAAGGGTACTGACTCCTGTGTCGACGGTGAAGAGACAACCGTGATTTCCAATAGGGCCACACATTGCATGATTGAGGCAATGGGAAAAGTTTACACTTTTCTGATATGAATACCACCAAAAAAAGGGGTATTATGTTTGGTGAGGAAAAACTTCCTGTAGTTTTCCTGAATCTGAGAAATAAGATGAGGTGTGTGATGATGCGTGGGTTTCCCCCCCGATAACAATTGATAATTTCAAAAAAGTTATGGGCAGTATACCTTTTCCCGCCAGAGGTTAGGGTGCGTTGGGAAACACCCCCTAGGGTGGATAAAGCGCTCACACGCTTGTAAAAACAAGGGCTCTACCCTCTCCTGAGATGGCCGCCCTTAAGGATCCTGCTGATAGAAAGCAGGAGCGTATCCTAAAATGTATTTACACACATACTGGTGTTATACTGCGACCAGCAATCGCCTCAGCCTGGATGTGCAGTGCTGCGTTGGCGTGGTCGGATTCCCTGACTGGAAATATGATATCCTAGATAAGGACAGTATATTATTGCCTATAGAGCAATTAAAAGATGCATTTCTATATATGCATGATGCACAGCGGAATATTTGCCGACTGGCATCAAGTATAAGTGCGTTGTCCAATTATTCCAGTAAAGTGGTCAGGTGATGCGGATTCCAAACGGCATTTGGAAGTATTGCCTTAAAAGAGGGGCTGTACCCCAGGTCGCCTCTCAAAATAAGACGCCGTATTATCAGGCGCAGTCCTGGTTGGCAAGCGGGCAAAAGGTTTCCTCTTTTCTGCTCGTGACAGAGGGAGAGGAAAATGGCTGCAGAGATCAGCCAGTTCCAAGGAACAGAAACCCTTTTCCGCCTATGCCAAGCCCTCAGTATGACGCTAGGGCTTTACAAGTTCAGGCACGGTGGGGTCCCGTTCTCAATGAATTTCAGTGCGCAGTGGGCTCACTCGCAAGTAGACCCCTGGATCCTTCAGATAATATTTCAGGGGTACAAATTGGAATTTGAGACGTATTCCCCTCGCCGTTTCCAAAAGTCTGTTTTACCGACGTCTCCCGCTGACAGGGATGCAGTTTTGGAAGCCATTCACAAGCTGTATTCCCAGCAGGTGATAATCAAGGTACCCCTCCTGCAACAGGGAACGGGGTATTATTCCACACTATTGTGGTACCGAAGCCAGACGGCTCGGTGAGACCGATTTTAAACTCTAAAATCTAAAATCTTTGAACACTTGCATACAAAGGTTCAAATTCAAAATTGAGTCACTCAGAGCAGTGATTGCAAACCTGGAAGAAGGGGACTACATGATGTCTCGGGACATCAAGGATGCTTACCTTCATGTCAAAATTTACCCTTCTCACCAAGGGTATTTCAGGTTATGGTACAGAACTGTATCAGTTCGGACGCTGCCGTAGGGATGGTCCACGGCACCCCGGGTCTTTACTGAAGTAATGACCGAAATGATGATATTCCTTCGAAAGAAGGGAATTTTAGTTATCCTTTACTTGGACGATTCCCTGATAAGGGTAAGATCCAGGGAACAGTTGGAGATCGGGGTAGCACTATATCAGGTAGTGTTGTGGCAGCACGATTGGATTTTCAATATTCCAAATTCGCAGCTGGTTCCAACGACTTGTCTTCTGTTCCTAGGGATGATTCTGGACATAGTCCAGAAAGAAGGTGCTTCTTCCGGAGGAGAAAGCCAGGGAGTTATCCGAGCTAGTCAGGAACCTCCTAAAACCGAACCAAGTCCCAGTGCATCTATGCACAAGGGTTCTGGGTAAAAATGGTTGCTTCCTACGAAGCAATCCCATTCGGCAGATTCCACGCACAGTGGAACCTACTGGACAAATGGTCCGGGTCGCATCCTCAGATGCTTCAACGGATAACCCTGTCACCAGGGACAAGGGTATCCCTCCTGTGGTGGTTGCAGAGTGCTCATCTTCTAGAGGGCCGCAGATTCGGCATTCGGGACTGGGTCCTGGTGGCCACGGATACCAGCCTGCGAGGCTGGGGAGCAGTCACACAGGGAAGGAATTTCCAGGGCTTATGGTCAAGCCTGGAGACATCTCTTCTTATAAACATTCGGGAACTAAGGGCCATTTACAATGCCCTAAGTCAAGCGAAACCCCTGCTTCAGGGTCAGGCGGTATTGATCCAATCGGACAACATCACGTCAGTCGCCCACGTAAACAGACAGGGCGGCACGAGAAGCAGGAGGGCAATGGCAGAGGCTGCAAGGATTTTCGCTGGGCGGAAAATCATGTGATAGCACTGTCAGCAGTGTTCATTCCGGGAGTGGACAACTGGGAAGCAGACTTCCTCAGCAGACACGACCTTCACCCGGGAGAGTGGAGACTTCACTCAGAAGTCTTCCACCTGATTGTAAACCGTTGGGAAAAACCAAAGGTGGACATAATGGCGTCCCGTCTAAACAAAAAACTAGACAGATATTGCGCCAGGTCAAGGGACCCTCAGGCAATAGCGGTGGACGCTCTGGTAACGCCGTGGGTGTACCAGTCAGTGTATGTGTTCCCTCCTCTGCCTCTCATACCAAAAGTACTGAGAATCATAAAAAGGAGAGGAGTAAGAACTATACTCGTGGTTCCGGATTGGCCAAGAAGGACTTGGTATCTGGAACTTCAAGAGATGCTCACGGACGAACCGTGGCCTCTATCTCTAAGAAAGGACCTGCTCCAGCAGGGGCCTTGTCTGTTCCAAGACTTACCGCGGCTGCGTTGGACGGCATGGCGGTTGAACGCCGGATCCTGAAGGAAAAAGGCATTCCGGATGAAGTCATCCCTACCCTGGTCAAGGCCAGGAAGGACGTAACCGCAAAACATTATCACCGCATTTGGCGAAAATTTGTTGCGTGGGGTGAGGCCAAGAAGGCCCCTACAGAGGAATTTCAACTGGGTCGTTTCCTCCATTTCCTGCAAACAGGACTGTCTATGGGCCAAAAATTGGGGTCCATTAAGGTTCAAATTTCGGCCCTGTCCATTTTCTTCCAAAAAAGAACTGGCTTCAGTGCCTGAAGTTCAGACATTTGTAAAAGGGGTACTGCATATACAGCCTCCTTTTGTGCCTCCAGTGGCACCTTGGGATCTCAATGTTGTGTTGAGTTTCCTAAAGTCACATTGGTTTGAACCACTCACCACTGTGGACTTAAAATATCTCACATGAAAGTGACGAGTTAGCCCTGGATTCAGCCAGGCGTGTGTCAGAATTGGCGGCTTTATCATATAAAAGCCCTTACTTAATATTTCATTCTGACAGGGCAGAATTGAGGACTTGTCCTCAATTTCTACCTAAGGTGGTTTCTGCATTCCACAGGAACCAACCTATTGTGGTACCTGCGGCTACTAAGGACTTGGAGGATTCCAAGTTGCTTGACGTGGTCAGGGCCCTGAAAACATATGTTTCCAGGACGGCTGGAGTCAGAAAATCTGACTCGCTGTTTATCCTGTATGCACCCAACAAGCTGGGTGCTCCTGCTTCTAAGCAGACGATTGCTCGTTGGATTTGTAGTACAATTCAGCTTGCACATTCTGTGGCAGGCCTGCCACAGCCAAAAAAATCTGTAAATGCCCACTCCACAAGGAAGGTGGGATCATCTTGGGCAGCTGCCCGAGGGGTCTCGGCTTTACAACTTTGCCGAGCAGTTACTTGGTCAGGAGCAAATACGTTTGTAAAATTCTACAAATTTGATACCCTGGCTGAGGAGGACCTGGAGTTCTCTCATTTGGTGCTGCAGAGTCATCCGCACTCTCCCGCCCGTTTGGGAGCTTTGGTATAATCCCCATGGTCCTTACGGAGTTCCCAGCATCCACTAGGACGTCAGAGAAAATAAGAATTTACTTACCGATAATTCTATTTCTCGTAGTCCGTAGTGGATGCTGGGCGCCCATCCCAAGTGCGGATTGTCTGCTATACTGGTACATAATTATTGTTACCAAAAAATTCGGGTTATTGTTGTAGTGAGCCATCTTTTCTAGAGGCTCCTCTATTATCATGCTGTTAACTGGGTTCAGATCACAAGTTGTACAGTGTGATTGGTGTGGCTGGTATGAGTCTTACCCGGGATTCAAAATCCTTCCTTATTGTGTACGCTCGTCCGGGCACAGTATCCTAACTGAGGCTTGGAGGAGAGTCATAGGGGGAGGAGCCAGTGCACACCAGGTGATCCTAAAGCTTTCTTTAGATGTGCCCAGTCTCCTGCGGAGCCGCTATTCCCCATGGTCCTTACGGAGTTCCCAGCATCCACTACGGACTACGAGAAATAGAATTATCGGTAAGTAAATTCTTATTTTCGAGCCTATACTCAACCTCAAGTCACTGAAATTTGTGAGGGTAGCCAAGTTTCGTATGGAAACATTGCGCTCTATTGTGCTGGCGATGTAACCCGGAGATTACATGGTATCCCTGGATATACAGAATGCTTATCTGCATTTCTCCTTCATCCACTAGGGGACACTGGAAGGTCTTCACCGTAGGGTGTAGATGGTGGCTAATTGGAGCCGGCTCTTTAGAACTGTGGCTGGCTCCTCCCTTCTATGCCCCCCCCCCCCCCCCCCCCCCCACAGGCCAGTTTGAAAAATGTGCCCAAGGGAGCCGGTCCTTCTCTCTGGGCTTCTCCAGAGAAAATTTTCTTTTAAAATGACTGAGGACTGACAGGCAGCCTACTGCCCCTGCCTGTCTGCATCGTGGGAGCTTCCGGTGGCACTTTTTTTATTTTTTATTTATTAAACTGTAGCCTCAGCTCCTGGCTATAGGGACATCAGTCCCAGGGGTAATTCCAGAATGGTCCCCACAGCCTGTGCCCTGGCCGGATCGCAAGGCAGGAGTAAGTATGCATCGGGGCTCTGATTAGCAGAGTCCCCAGTTAATAAGACTAACAAGGCACTTTCCCCCAGTGCTAGCTGTGGTGGTAGTTCTGTACCTTGCCGCGGTCTAGTTTAAAGCATGTTTGGGCGCCATGGAGGGGGGGCGGAGCTATACTCAGAGCGGATTCACTTCCCGGCTTGTGTGAATAGGCGCCATTGGCGGGGGGCGGGGTTACGCTCCGAGCGGCTTCCGGAATGGGCGCCAATAGCAGGACGGAGCTACGCTCTGGGCACCAGTAGCGGTAGGCGGAGCTATATTCCTGGACGGCTCCTGCTTCCAACGGGTGAGCGCGTGTCTCCGCTGTCTCAGCGCCATTACTCACAGCGCTTACTGCAGCAGGGTTCACTGTACCAGAGCCTAAAGTTACCTGACCAGCCACTGAACTGGTAGTGTGTTTGCTGGGGGTGTGGAGAGTCCCGCGACTAGAGCCACATTTATATATAGGTATTTATAGTGAAACTGCCTACTAGATTACAGGTGTGTTGTGTGTGGTTGTTTTTTTTTTTTTTTTACTGTATAGGCATCTGTGACTGGTTCCTTCACGTGTGCTCTCCCTTCCTTTTCCTTTCTTATACTGTGTCTGTGACTGACATTTACAGTATGACCATCAGGAGTAATCAGTCTAAGGCAGGGATGGGGAACCTTCGGCCCTCCAGCTGCTGTTGAACTACACATCACAGCATGCCTTGCAACAGTTTTAGCATGGCCAAATAGCAAAACTGTAGCAAGGCATGCTGGTATGTGTAGTTCAACAACAGCTGGAGTTCCCCATCCCTGGTCTAAGGCTTCACAAAAGCTTATGCCTGCAAGAAATGTTCAGCAAAGTTTACCTAACATACTGAAGGTTCTTTATATTGTGAGAACTGTGCATCAACTAACCCAGGGGAGAGTTCGACCACTGTACAGGACCCTTCTCCCTCTGGGTTATCTCAACTGACAGGAGTCATGTCCGATTTGTCTGCGGAACAGGCGGTTTCTCGTAAAGATAGAGAAGTGGCCAGGTCCCAGTCTCCGTTACCTGAGCCAGATTGGGCTCTTAATCTGGCCAGGTCAGTTGAGTGTCTAAGGAGAACCATGGGGGCGTCAAGGTCTCCTACTACTCATACTTCACAATCGGTCACAAAAAAGACTTTTACCAACTGTGTTGCAGTCTGATGAGTCAGATGCTGAAGATTGGCCTCCCCCTGAGGAGGGGAAAGTGAAACTAGATTCAGAAACTGAGTTAGTTCAGGAAGAAATGGAATTTCAATCTGAGGGTTTAGACGCTCTTATTTTAGCAGTGTGTCAGGTTCTACAGATTAGAGTCAGATACTGCTCAGCCGCAACTGTACTTTTTTTTCTCAAAAAACGAAGGGATGCGGTTTCCTTTCCCATTTCTGCTGAGATTGACAATCATTTTGCTCTAGCATGGAAGCACCCGGACAAGACGTTTCAGATTAACCACCGGCCGTTGCTTTCTTAGCCTTTTCCAGAGGAAAATAGATCTAAGTGGGAAAACCCTCCCTCCTTTGGTGGATCCTTCCTTATCTAGATTACCGTTCTGCCGGTAGCTAGTGCTGCCTCCTTAAAGGAGCAGGCAGATCAGAGATTGGAAAATACTTTAAAGTCTATATATATATATTCTGCAGCTGATGTACTTCTTCGTCCTACACTGGTAGGTCTTTGGGTTAACAAGGCAATAGAGGCCTGGGCGGAACAATTGGTAGCAGGTCTACAATCTGGTCTATCCTGTGAACAATTGGCTACTTTGGCTGAACATATCAGAGAATCTGCTGTGTATTTAGGTGAGGCGGCCAAGGACACTGGAACGATTGGATCCAGAATTTCTGCTTTGTCTGGAATGGCAGGCAGGTGCGGAATCTTAAGAAAGCTGTGGAAGCTATTCCATTTAATGATGAGTTTCTCTTCGGTCAAGAATTGGATACTCTGATTTCCAAGGCCACAGTCAACGTATATTCCTTTGGCAGCTCCAGCTCCTAGGAAAACTTTTTCTGGACCTTCCTTTCGGTCCTTTTGAGTTCCGACCAAATTTAGAGGACGTGGCAGAGGTGAATCCACCTCGTTCAGAGGTAACAGAGGCCGAGGTCTTCCTGCAACCCCAGCAACTTTGCAGCAGGACCCGAAGCCTGCCGCTAAGCCCTCTGCATGACTGGCTACCCTCCCTCCTGGGGGCTCTCAGGGTGGGAGCACGTCTGCTGGAGTTCGGACAAGTTTGGTCAGTGACCTGCACAGAGACATAATTTTCCAGGGTAACAAACTCTATTTTCAGTTAAAACTTCCTCCAAGATTTTTTACCACAGGTTTGTCAGTTTCGCGGGAACGTCAGTATTCCCTTCTTCAGGCGGTCCAAAATCTTCTGGATATGGGAGTCATTGTTCCAGTTCCTCTCCACCAACAAAAACAGGGCTTTTATTCCAGTCTATTCGTGGTACCGAAGCCAGACGGCTCGGTGAGACCCATTCTGAATTTGAAGGGTCTCAATCCCTTTTTGAGGGTTTTCAAATTCATGATGAAGTCCCTGCGCTCTTATAGCAGGTCTAGACATGGGGGACTTTATGGTGTCCATCGATATCAAGGATGCTTATTTCCATATTCCGATTTTGCCTCCACACTAGAGTTTTCTCAGGTTTGCAGTCAAGAATTTGCATTTTCAATTCCAAGCCTTACCTTTCGGTCTTTCCTCAGCACCTCAAGTTTTTACAAAGGTCATGGCAGTAATGATGGCACACTTACACGCTCAGGGAGTGAATATTGTTCCGTACTTGGACGACTTGCTTCTAAAGGCTCACTTGGAAGAGAAGTTGTTGAATGATATGAAAATCACCCAAGAATTTCTAACTACTCACGGTTGGATCATAAACCTCCAGAAGTCTGTTGCAACCGACGCAACGTCTTCAGTTCCTGGGCATGATCATGGACACTGTGCTTCAGAGGATATTTCTCCCTCAGGACAAGGTGCAATCTATTCAGGAGTCGGTTCGTCTGGTATTGCAACATCGCAGTGTGTCAATTCATCTTTTTTTTTTTTTTTTTTTTTTGCAAATTGAGTTTTTATTAATAAAGAGATAAGTGTACAGCATAATGGAATTGCAAATAATAAAAGTTTTCTTACAGCAGAAGCTGTCGTTCCAATCGTAGACTAAGAATACAAGAAGCAAAAGCAATGTATGACATAATTAGCCCACTTAGCTAGAGACAATAATCTGTATTATCTTCAGATATTAATAACCGGGAGAATAGAGCATACAAGAAGCATAAAGGACAGACAAAGAAAGGGAGAGAAAAAGAAAGAGAGAGAGGAACCGCCATCTCCATCCCAGCCCTAAGGTGTCGTAGGAATGGAGCGTAGCACATAAGTTTTGTATTCCTGCGTTACCTTGAATTCCAGCCAGTCAAACCAGACCGCTGGAATCGGGACACAGACTGTTCGGAAGAAGCCGTCAAGTCCTCCATTGACATATAGTGATCGATTCTTTGGAACCACCTGGCAATGGGAGGCTGTACCTGAGATCTCCAGAAGCACGGAATGGTCGCTCTAGCAGCATTCATTAAATGTCGCAATAGGGAGTTCTTAAACTGGGATAATGGTAGGTCAATCAAATTAAGTAACCAAAACTCAGGTGTCTCAGGTATTGGGAGTCCTGTGATATGCCTGGTAATAGAATGAATCTGTTGCCAGAAGAAAGCTAGTCCCGGGCACCGCCACCATACATGGCAAGGAGTGCCTCGAGACCGGCCACACCTCCAGCAGACATCCGAAACACTCGGATACATATGGTGGACTCGATCTGGACATCTATACCATCTCGACACCACTTTGTATTGTGTCTCCAGTACTTGGAGTGAGGGAGAACTAGCAAATGTGAACTGATAAATACGTGACCATTGGTCAGAGGTCAGTTCTCTACCGAGGTCCTCATGCCATGCCGTAACGAATGCCAGGGGTTGAGTGGAAGTGCTCGAAAGGCATTGTCTGTACAATAGAGATATTAGGTGCCGTGGCAAATTCTCAGAAAGACACAAGGATTCAAAAGTCGTCGGTCTCCATCCCACCGCACGAGTTGATGTCGCAGCAACTTAATGCCGAATTTGTAAGTAAGCCCAAAAAGAATTAGGCGGTAGGTTAAAAGATCGTTGCAAGTCTGCGAAGGGATGGAATCCCGACGAACCAATCAGGTGACTCAACCGAGATATGCCAGCTTTAGCCCATACTGAGGACTGAGACAAGGAGAGGGGATTTGCGGGTAGGTCTGGGTTAAATAATAAAGGTGTCGGCAAGGAGGGACTCGGACTGAAAGAATCTAAGTGCCTAAATTTCCGCCATATCTTAAGGGTCGAGTCTAGGGTGGGGTGTTTTATGCGTGGGATTTTTGGATAACTAAGGGGGTACCTGCAGTCATTTCAGCTATTGATGGCCATTGCTTAGTATAGGGAGATCTGGTCATGTCAATAACTCTGGACAGATGCACAGCGTAATAATAGCTGATAAAGTGAGGTAGTTGTAAACCACCTTCTCTACGCGTACGGGTCAGTGTGAATTGGGAAAGCCGGTGCCCTCTCCGTCCCCAAACGAAACGACCAACAGATGACTGTAAAGTAGTGAAAAAGGAGGTTGGTACTGTTATAGGCAACGTTTGCAGCAGATACAGAACTTTAGGGAGGATGTCATCTTTACCGTGTTAATCCTACCCAGCCAAGTAAATTGGAGTGTAGCCCATTTATTAAAATCCGTGTTAATCTCATGCAATAATGGAAGGAAGTTTACCCGATATAAGTCAGAGAGGTCTTTAGTCAGGAGAACTCCTAAGTACTTTAGCTGAGTAGGATGCCACTGAAACGGAAACAAATCTCAAATGCCTTCCAGTACTCGTGAAGGCGTTGAAATATTCAAGGCCACCGACTTAGTGTAATTTGCCTTAAAATTGGAGAGCAAATTGAATCTATTGAATTCTTGCATAAGCGCTGGAAGAGAAGTTACCGGGTCCGTCAAAGTAGCCACCAAAAGGTCGTCTGCATACAGTGCCAATTTATGTTCCCGCTTCCCCGCCCATACGCCGTGAATATTTGGATTGGCCCGAATTGCTCTCGCAAGTGCCTCCATGCAGAGAACAAATATAAGCGGGGACAGAGGGCAGCCTTGTCTTGTTCCATTTCGTATCATAAAGGGAGCAGAGATGGCACCGTTCACCCGGACCCTAGCCGATGGTAACTTATAAAGAGTCAATATACGACTAAGACAGGTCGGACCCAGACCCATGTGCTCAAGAAGACCTTCCATAAACTGCCAGTCTATCCTGTCTAAGGCCTTCTCCGTGTCAGTGGACAAGAGGACCATGTGGGAGGACCCGCTTTGAGCATGGTGGATGAGATCAATAACTTTAGAGGTGTTATCCTTAGCCTCTCGTCCCAGTATAAATCCCACCTGGTCCCCATGAATCACCTGAGGGAGAAGGCGGCCTAAACGTCCCGCAAGCAGCTTGGCAAAGAGTTTAATGTCGCAGTTAAGGAGGGAAATAGGTCGGTAGCTCGAGCACTGGGTGGGGTCCTTACCCTCTTTTGGGATTACAGTTATATGTGCTTCCAGGGTCTGCGGCGAAAAGCCTTTCGTGGCAGAGATGGCATTGCACGCCTTCAAGAAGAGGGGCAACAAGGATTGTTTGAAGGCTTTATAGTATCCCGACTGGGAAACCATCCGGGCCTGGACTCTTCCCAGTCGGTGTAGCTGCCAAGGCTGCTTCCAGCTCCTCTATAGTAAAGGGTTGTTCCAGGGTGTCCAAGTCTGACTCAGGAAGTTTTGGAAATTCGATTTCCGCCAGGTTTCTCTGTATCAGTACCCTCAGATCAGTGGTGGCCTGAGGGGTTTGGTCTTTTCTAAGATTATAGAGGGACTCGTGGTAATTTTGGAAGGAATGAGCATTCTGAGGCAATGGATTTGCAGCATGTCCCCCCGGCCCATGAACGGAGCGAACATAAGACTGCAGTCTTTGGGCCCTTAATGCCCTAGCGAGCATAGCACCTGGTTTGTTGCCCCACAAATAAAATTTATGGCGACACTTGGTCATTCCCAATTTGGTTTTATCCCATAAAAATTTATTTAGGGCTTGACGAGCCTCAGTTAGTTTGAGAAAGACCCCTGCATCAAGGGAGGACTGGTTCGAGGCCTCTAGGGTCGCTATTCGTTCAATGAGCTGCTGCCTCTGTGCCATTCGCTCCTTCTTGAGCTGAGAGCCAAGCTGTATATCTTCCCCGAACTACACATTTGTGTGCCTCCCAAATTGTAACTGCACTAACGTCTGGGGTGTCATTTGTCGCAATATAGTCTGAGATGGCGGAGGTGAGTTTGGCCTTTAAACAAGGATCTTGCGTCAAAGAATTATTAAACCTCCATGACCATGGTACGGTGGTGGCCGGGGAGAGTGAAACGGAGATATATACCTGGGCATGGTCTGACCACGTGATGTGCCCAATTGCACTTGAAGGGAATAAGTGTAAAAACCTATGCTAGAAAAGAAGGTGTAATCCTTTCCCGTCAGATGTTGAGTTCTCCATAAGTCCATCAACTGAAACTCACGGAGAAGTCGGCTCACACGACGGTGATCCCGTGTCAGCCGTCTAGTCAGGGAAGGGGAACAGTCTATCCCCGGGCCTAGGGACCAGTTAAAGTCGCCCCCCACAATCAGACGCCCTTCTTTAATGGGCTCTAGTTGTCGCAGTATTTTGGTGAATAACGGTCTTTGGCGTTTATTAGGAGCGTATATATTAACGAGTATAGACCTGGTTGTGTATTGTGCATTTAACAACCTGGCACCGACCTTCTTCTAGAATCAGGTGGGAAGCATCCGTGACCGGGACCCGGCGTGCCACTAATATCGCTACCCCCAGGGATTTATTGACAGCGTTATTGTTACAAAAAACTTGGGGATAATGATAATTCCCTAATTTAGGGGAGGCTTGACTTTTAAAATGGGTCTCCTGGAGAAAAGCAATGTCTATGCGCTCCGCCCATAACTCCCGTAGCAAAGTGGACCGCTTTTTCAGGAATATTAAGCCCCTTCACGTTGAAGGAACATAGCCTAAGGTCAGAAGACATTGGGAAAGTTGAATTGGTTGTCTACAGTGAACAATAAAGGTAACATTGACTTACCGAGAATGCGAGAAAGGTACAGGGTCCGACCGTGTTGGGTACCTCGGGCTACAATGGAGATAGGCAGAGAGACCAAGAGAGAAGAGGGAGGGAGAAAGAGCAAGAAAGAGAAAAGCACAAGAAGAAAGACCAGTACAGAGAATAAAGAACTATATGACAATAATATTACGTCTTGTAAAGTGGTAATTACACCGCCGTTAAGTCGTAGGGAGATCATACCCACGACTTAAGAGCCAAAACAGGCAGGCGGCCTGACCCAACTGGGGTACAGTAGAGACAACACAACCTCGGGACAAGAACAGTACAGCGTATAACTAAGGAGACTCCAAAAATAACCATCTGACATCTTCATTATACATATAAGGGTCCCCCTATTTTATAGTAAACGCAGTGGGGACAGTCATCTCTATCTAGACAATTGAAAATAAAAAATAAAATAAAATCTTATAGAAAGCAATAGGGCGCAACAGATACAATCAACAGGAGTGTCGGGGAAAGGGAAGGGGTATAAGCATGCAAAGGTAGTATCACTAAGTGACTAAACTTTAAAGCAGACTCACTGGTGTGGAGGAAGAGCAGTGACCTGGCACTGCGCTCCCGAATTGGCTCTACCAGACATCTAAGGACCAAGCAGAGCCGCTTAATGCTAAGCTTTATCAAACGACTTTATATCAAGGAGAAAGAGACATGTTATATATATCAAGTCCCAGCTTCGCCATTATTCGGGGGCGACCGGTTCGAACCCCGTTTCCTGTTGTTGACCGGGGTCCAAGACGCCCGTGGGGCTGGAGGCTTCGGAGGATCAAAACGGTGGTAGGATTGTGTCCAATCCGATAAGGCAAGTTTAGGTATAGACCGTGTAGAACAAAAATTATCCAAGTCGTCTGGCGTGTGCAAGAAAACCTGTCTTCCCTCAAATGTGGCTTGAATATTAAAGGGAAAGCCCCATCGGAATCGTATACCCTTCTCTTTAAGAGCCTCCGTCAGGGGTTTAAGAGATCGACGTTGCTGGAGCGTAGACCATGACAGGTCTGGAAAGATCTGAATCACATTCTTATCAAATTCCAGTCGATCTAGTTTGCGGGCTTTAGTAAGAATCTCCTCCTTGACGTGATAGTAATGAAGACGACATATAACCTCTCTGGGCGCCTCAGAGGAAAGACCTTTCCGGCGTAGTGCTCTATGAGCCCTATCGAACAGTATGATGTTGTCCGAATTTGCATCAATGATCTCATTGAAGATCTTAGTAAGGGCGTCTGCAATCCCCGGACCTTGGACGTCTTCCGGTAACCCCCTGACGCGTAAGTTGTTCCTCCGACCTTGTCAAGGTCGTCTTGTCGACGCCAGAGAGCCCTCAGTTCCTGAGCCTGAAGAGTAACAGTATCGCAGAGCTTCTGTTGAAATGAGGAAACTGCGACGTGGTCTTCCATATCTGAAACTTGGTGGGATATTTGAGAGATATCTGCCTGAAGAACGGAGATCTCGGATTTGACCGTGTCCCGTATCTTTTGTTCCAGATCCAGAAAGTCTCTCTTGGTAGGCAGATCCTTTTTAGTAGGAAGTGAATGCAAGTAGGTCAAAACATCCACCATTGAAGCTTCAGGCCCCTTGTCCAACGGTGAAGAGTCGGCTCCCGCCATCCCTCCGATGCCAGCGGGAGAGCCAGACACAGAGGATGACGATCGAGTGTCCTCACTTTCAGTGTCCGGTTGAAGATAGCGGAACAAACTAGATTGTAGGGACTTGTCACCAGATTTCTTAGCTACAGATGATTTCCCTCCCCTCTTAGTTTTCCCCATCAGCAGATGTTATACACCTTCATATACAATAAAGCAGAGGAAAGTCACATAGGTGGATCAGAAGCACTCCATATCTGACTTGTAGAGTCCCCGTTGCGGTACGAGTGTCCCGGGCTATGACATCAGCCACCAGACCCCATTGTATGCGGGTGATTCAGGGGGTCATGGCATGGGGCAAGGGTCTAATTCAAGGCATTAGAGCTGCAGGGGGGAGGTCTGAGTATTCTGTGAGACAAATTGACAGGTATCAGTCAGCAAATGCCTCTAAACACCAGGCACCCCAGGGAGCATTTGATGGTGGATGCAATTGATATAGTGCAGCAGGACTGGGTGTGTAATTGGCTTATAGCAGTGAGAGAACCCAAGCCAGGGAGCTCTCAGTCTCTGTGCAGCCAGTGTGTGCTGTTTTATGATTTAAAATGGCCGCCGCAGCAGGGGCAGGCAAGGAGACACAGTGCTGCGTCTAAGATTTGCAGGCTCCTGGAGGGTTCTTTTAAAAAAAAAAAAATAATAATAATAAATAAATATATATATATATATATATATATATATATATATATATATATATATATATATATATATATAATGATCACGAGTTAGTGAATAAAACCTGGTATCCTGTAACTTGATGACACAGCATATATTATATAGCAAGCATCAATAACTTAAATTAACAGTAGCAGCAAATAGTGGGCATATTGGAAAACTCCCCTAAAACAATATAACCACCTGTGCTTCAGATGGTAATACAGCACTTGTAATTATAAGAAGCTCCTTGCTGAAAGCTCCACATGTGGGCTAATTGGACGTATAAGCTCATAAGATGATTTTATAGGTTTGGAAGTCCATCCGTGGTGTGAATATATGAACAGTTCACGTTTGTTTTGTCCACTTAATAAATATCTGCTCCCAATACTTATTCCATATTAGAAAGGCTTTTATCGAATGGCTTTAATTAGCGCAGTTCAATGCACAGCACAATGACATTTAAGCTTAAACCGCTATTTTGACAGTCTAGTGTTGTGCTTACCCCAGCCTCTACTGAATGCAATTGATCGGTAATTCCTTTCAAGTGGTGGGCGCCGGCTGCCCACACCGCTTAGCTGCGGCACCGTGGAAGTAGAAAAGAGCAGAATGTGATGCTGCTACTGTTAATTTTTTTTGTATAATCTGTTTTTATTTAAGTACAACATAGCAGTATAAAGATTGCATCACATTTTGACAGATAAGGGGAAAAGTCTTCAGGGTACAAACGAAGGTCTAATACATCATTGCCTTGAAGAGTAGAGAGGCATAACATCCCCATTGCTGGGGTGTTAGTATAGGCATTAGCGTAAGTAAATGTTTACATGGCATTCGTCTGGTATCCCTTCGTCCTCCATCCATACTATATTTTAGTTGCAATCTCTAATGGCATTGTATAGAAACTATAGAGGTAGGAGAGGAGAGAAATGGGAGGAATGGTAGAGAGAAAACAGAGTGTGACCAAACTAGGGGGGGACAGTTGAGTTGTCGAGGGGGGTGGGGTGCAGACTATTCGTCCGATCAATTGTGCGTTGAGATCATTTGGCAGCATAGACATAGTCCTTGTAGTCCTTAGAGGACACATACTCTATCCAGGGCATCCACATGGCCATGAACTCCGATAGTTTATCTCTGGAGACCAAGAGAATGTTTTCCATATTCATGTAATGATTAATTCTTTTAAACCATAGTTTCCTAGTGGGTGGGAGTTGTGATCTCCATAGTGTGGGGATGATCGCCCTCGCTGCATTAGACAGGTGCCAGAGCAGCGACGTGTTATGTTGAGCCAGAGAGATAGAGGAATGGGAGAGTAGCCAGAAGGCTGGGTCTGTGGGGACAGGTGTATGAAGTATACCTTGGGAAGTGGATATAATATCCTTCCAGACTGGTTTTAGTAGGGGACAATCCCACCAGATATGCATCAAGGTGCCTGTAGCGCCGAGACATCTCCAGCATCTGTCAGGTACTCCAGGGTACATGAAGTGGAGGAGAGAGGGATGCCTATACCATCTCATTAAGAGCTTGTATTGGGTTTCCCTAACTTGTATGCAGACTGAGCTTTTGTGGGATTTAAGAAAGATCATCTGCCAGTCTTTATCTGTCAGGGAGATCCCGAGGTCTCTTTCCCAGGCCAGTTTAAAGGGTACGGGTGTCTGGGCGTTTGGGGTCTGTAATAGTTTATAAAGTGAGGAGATAGCATGCTGGGGGGGGGGCTTGTGGCGACACACATCCTCTCAAACTGTGTTAGCTCGCGTGAGGCTCGGAGATACCTATGCTCCGAATGCAAAAAGTGTCTGAGCTGTAGGTACTTCCAAAAGTCACGTTGTGGAACTTCCCATTTTAGCCGTATGTCTGAGAATTGCTTGACTCCTGTGGAGGTGGTCATCTGACCCACTCTAAAGAGGCCCTCGAGGGCCCATTCGCGGAAGTGAGAGGGGGTCAAACCGGGCTGGAAGTCGGGGTTTGCTAAAAAAGAGGTCAATGGGCCAAAATCGGAAGAGAGGAAGGGCCAGCGGCGCGCCTTTTTCCAAAACGATAGGGTCGCTGTGATGGTTGGGTGGGGGGAAGGGGGTTTAGGCAGGGACGGGAGCCAGGGAAAGATCTCTGGGAATTGTTGCATATATAGCCCCTCTATATCCACCCATTGCTTTGTTTCCCGATTCCTCGTCCAGTCCAGGACCCTATTGAGCATTATTGCCCAATAGTAGCCTTTGATGTCAGGCAATTGGAAACCACCGTTTCGGGTAGAGCGGATCATAATGGATCGGCTTATTCTTGGTCTTCTCCGCGACCAGATAAATTGTTGTATTAACAGTTGGATGGATCTGAACCAGGAGTCCGGAATCTGTATGGGGAGGGTCTGCAATTTGTAGAGTAGCTTGGGGAGGGTATTCATCTTTACAACGTTCACCCTTCCCAGCCAAGAGAGTGGTTTGAGGTACCATCTGCTATAGTCAGCCCTGAGTGTTCTAAGGAGGGGGGTGAAGTTTAAGGTATATAAGTGAGATAGGTCATTTGGCAACTGTATTCCCAGGTAAGACAGATGAGAAGTGTTCCAATTAAAGGGGAAGGAACTTTTAAGTTTGGCTACGGTTTCGGGTGGAGAGGAGATATTCAAGGCGCATGATTTGGACATATTGATTTTAAAGTTGGAGAGTGAACCAAAGTGGGAGAGCTCTCGCATAAAGTGTGGGGGAGGGAGGAGGTCGGGTGCGTTATTGTGGCTAGCAGGTCATCCGCGAATAGGGAAAGTTTGTGTTCTGTATCGCCAATCGTCAAGCCCGTAATACCGTCATTGGCCCTGATGGCTCTAGCGAAAGCCTCGATACAGAGAACAAATAGTAGAGGGGATAGTGGGCATCCTTGTCGTGTCCCATTACCTATGGGGAAAGGGTCAGACAATGATCCGTTTACTCGTACCCGTGCTGTAGGGGATCTATAGAGGCTCATTATCCTGTTAAACATCTGGGGACCCAGTCCAATATGCTCCAGCACAGACCTCATAAAGCCCCAGCCAACTCGATCAAAAGCCTTTTCGGCGTCAGTGGACAATAACACTGTGGGCTGGCTGCCCCGGGATGCGATATGAATCAAGCTCAATACCTTGGTGGTATTATCTTTGGCCTCGCGGCCCGGGACGAACCCCACCTGGTCGCTATGGATCAAGGAGGGCAAGAATGTGTTCAGTCTGATTGCCATTAATTTCTATACAAAAGTGTAATGCGCTTGATGTATGCTTGTTAATAAATTGTCAAAAAAAGTAAATACACAGGTGTCTGCTTAAATCAATTTTCAACACATATGGAACTTGCTGATATGATTAAATTAAAACAAATTTATTTGCACACACATTTAAGATCGTCTTGAGGAAGTCCCGGGTGACGGGACGAAACGCGTTGACGTCATTCTCCTTGCTCAGCCCACATACGCACAGATTGCTGTCAGCCACATCCGTATTCAGCGGTGAATTTGAAAACCAGCCTCAGAGATTTTCCACCGGGACGCCAGGTCAGCATACCTCTGAAGCGTCCGTACCCGCCCGCCAGGACAGTAACATCTGCACCGCGATAGTGCCGGCGGCGGACGCATAGAAGATATCCCGGTACCTCCTGCGCTGCGAGACTGAATCTTCCCGCAGGTCGGGTAATTATTACCAGCAGCACTTCCTCTGCACTGGGACGCCAGTAGCATAGAGGACGGGAGCCACAATTATTCTCTAAAGGCTGTAGTAACTGTTGCAATCTGCAATCTGCTCAATTGATACAAAGAGACCTAAAATAGGTCTGTGTGGCAATATTGAAGCTACACTGTTTCAAGTCATATAACCAAGTGACAACGAATTTTGAATGTTTATTAGTGTGCTCGAGCCTTTTTTAATGATCTTAAATGTGTGTGCAAATAAATTTGTTTTTTAATTTAATCATATCAGCAAGTTCCATATGTGTTGAAAATTGATTTAAGCAGACACCTGTGTATTTACTTTTTTTGACAATTTATTAACAAGCATACATCAAGCGCATTACACTTTTGTATATATATTTTTTCTGTTGTTTGGGGGAGCCAGCAATCCCTCAGTACTTGCAGCTGATGTATAGCTAATTTTAAATTTAATATAAATATTTGCGCCAGGAGTTGGGGTGGTTAAACACTCTAAATCAATCTATCCTTGCCATTAATTTCGCAAAAAGCTTAACATCAACGTTTAGGAGCGATATGGGTCTGTAGCTGGAGCACACCGAGGGGTCCTTGCCAGGCTTAGGCAGCACGGAGATATGCGCCTCCAAGGATTGGTTGGAGAAGTGAGTGTTTGCGGATATTGAGTTAAAGGCCTGGAGGAGGTAAGGGGATGTGAGGTCCCTGAATTGTTTATAATAGGTGAGAGTGAAGCCATCTGGTCCTGGGCTCTTACCAGTCGGGGTCATGGCCAGGGCATTCTCCAATTCTTGTTGGGTGAAGGGTAGTTCCAAAGTCTCTCTGTCCGAAAGGGACAGGACGGGGTAGGACACCTTTTCTAGGTACGCCTTTGCCTGTGCTAAATCGCACGGAGAGGCGGCATTATCCGGTCGATTTTCTAGATTATATAATAGGGAGTAGTACTGTTTGAAGCTTGCCGCAATTTCTGGGGTTTTGAATCGGAGGATGTTCCCAAGATCTTTTACATTGTTGATAAACAGGGAGGTACGCTGGGCTTTGAGGGCTTGGGCCAAAAGGCGTCCAGGTTTGTTACCCCACTGGTAGTATTTAGAGTTACATTTTCGGACAGATAGTTGGATACTATCAGTAAGGGTTTTCCTTATTTGGGCCCGTGTATCTAGAAGAGTTAGGTAATCAGACTCCGATAGGGTTGATTTGTGTAGGGACTCAAGGTAGTGTAGTTGGTCTAATAGTTTGGTGAGTAGTGCGGACTTCTGTTTCTTCACAAATGTCCCCAACTGTATGAGTTTGCCTCGTATGGTGCATTTGTGTGCTTCCCATAGGGTGATTTTTGAGATATTTTCTGTGTCATTAATGGAGAAGAATTCAGCCAGGGCTTTTTCTATTTCGCCCCTGCAGTACTGGTCTTGCAACAGTGATTCATTGAGACGCCAGGTCCATTGGCCTGGGGTCGTCTGCGGGGTCGAGAGCGTCAAGTATACAGGGGCATGATCGGACCAGGTTATCGGGCCTATGTAGGAGTCTATCAATAAGGGGAGATGTCTGTGATCTAGAAATAAATAATCGAAGCGGGAATATACTTTGTGTGGAGGGGAGTAGAAGGAATAGTCTCTAGTTGAGGGGTGAAGAACCCGCCAGGAGTCGGCCATTTGGAGGTCATGGAACAGTCGTCTAACCTGTCGGTATTGGCGCTGTGAGGTCCGGGGGGCGTTGGAAGATGAGTCCAGTGATGGATCCATTATCCAATTCAGGTCTCCTCCGAGAACGGTCACACCTGAAAGGAGTGGTTCAATTCGGGAGAGTGCATTGCGGAAGAATGGGACCTGATCCTTGTTTGGGGCGTAAATTGCAATAAATGTGTATGGACAGGAGCCTATTTTACAACGCACCATCAGAAGACGGCCCGGGACCAGTTTATGGACTGACACATCTGACAGCTGGAGGGTCCTGGAGAACACTATCGCCACACCCTTTGATTTAGAGTCTGGGTTGTTATTGTAATAAGCCTGAGGGTAACGGTAGTTAGTCAAAGGGGGGTTCTTAGCTGAAATTTTAAAGTGTGTCTCCTGGACCATTGCAACATCTACTCTATCTGCCCATAGGGACCTCAAAAGGGATGATCTTTTCTCCGGTACATTAAGACCCTTCGCATTGATTGAGGCGACTTTAATTTTGCCTGCGGACGTCATGGGGGATAAGTGTTATGGTGGAATGCGTTGAGTCCAGAACGGTCAGGGAAAGGGAGGAAAGAGGGATAGGAAAGAAGAAAAGGGGGACAGAGCATGGAAAAGAAAAGATCAATGAGAACATTCAAAAAATAGTCAGAAAAAACCCGCATTGGGATAACCATTCCGTCTAAGGGTTGGGTATCCAAAAGACTAAACAGCCAGGGGCGGGTGTGGGGCGAGCAAGGGAGCCACCGCTGAAGGCATAAGGAAAATGAGAGAAGACATCGCATTAAGCAAAATACTTACATAAGCTGAACTGAGTGTATATAATAAACTATAAACCTTATACCTCGTCAACAAGAGGAAATCTTCAAATAATGAGAACTGTAGTAAGTCTCGTATTAATTGAACAGAGAATAGTAACATTAATCAATGACCCGAAACATGTGGGGGAAGTGAGGCCGGAACCTCTGTTACAGTCGGGAGTCACGTGCAGGTTCTTCAGTATTAATGGGATTGCGTTGCAATCCATGAACCGTAATACTTTGTAACCTGTAATAACATTCAAAGTGGGACTTGGACAAACAGAGGGTCTAGATTAACCGTTCAGGAGACAGGTGATTCCTTATTGGGAGAAGGACTGTTAGCGCCCTTTCCTCCACCTCTCCGCACCACCTGCCAAGGCGGTCCCAGGTTCAGGGGTTGGAAGGATGGCAGCTCTGGAATAGGGAAGTCCCAATCGCGTAGGTCGGGTTTTGGTATGCCAAGTCCCGTGCAGAACTCTGGGAGGTCCGAGTAGGAGTTGAGAGTATGGGTTTTTCCAGATGAGGAGACCTGTAGGCTGAAGGGGAAGCCCCACCGGTATTTCAACTGACGTTTGCGGAATTCTTCCGTCAGGGGTTTAAGAGCTTTTCGTTGTTGCAGTGTGTGCCAGGACAGGTCTTGGTAAATTTGTATCACGGAGCCGTTGAAGTCCACCCCATCAAGTTGGCGGACTTTGCGCATGATATTCTCTTTTTGGGAGAAATAATGCAATCTGCATATGACATCACGAGGTCTATCCGTGGAGAGGCCCCTTGGTTTCAGGGCACGATGCGCCCTGTCGAAGGTGATGTTATCATTGGGGTCGTTGCCCAGGATCTCGTTGAAGATCTTCGTAAGGGCGTCGATCAGCCCCGCTGGAGGGACCTCTTCCGGTAAGCCCCGTACGCGGATATTATTCCGTCTCCCCGTTGTCCAAATCTGTCAACCGCAGCTGTAGGGAGCGGATCTCCGATGATTGGGTTTCGATAACAGTCGTCAGTGATTGCAAAAATGTATCTGAGGAGGTTTGGTGGTCTTCTAGGCTTGATACCCGTTCAGATATGTGTGTAATGTCCTGTCTCATGGCAGCTAGCTCACGTCTCACCGTATCTTGTAAATCTTGTTTAGTGGGTAGGGTCTTCATGTAGGCCAATATGTCTTGCAGATCCTTGCTACCCGATGAAAGCGCTTGCGGTGTATCCGCGTTTGGGGGAGATGGGTGGTGGGCCGGTGAAAGAGATGGGGGTGCTGCTGCACGGGGATTATCAGTTGGAGAGGTAGGTTGTAGAAAGGGCCTCATTGCAGATTGCGACATCTTCCCCCGGAGAGTCGGTTTGCCTGTCTTCTGAGAAGATTTCTTATTCTTGGGCATCGCTTGAGTAGCTTGATTTCCTTATGTCGAGTTGACGAGATAGCACATGATCACATGTTTATCAGGTAAGTGCCTTCAGCGGTATGGCTCCCCGTGGGTTGGCTTCAGCAGCACATTACGGCATCGATGGCCGCGGCAGTTATCTCGGGTGCATTTCTTATAACGTCGCAGGCTCTGAGATGTCGAGGTGGGACCATTTAGTATCTTTTATATAAGCTGCGATATTTTCCACCAGTAAATTACTTCAGGTTAACCACTGGGGGGAGCCCTTGGCATGGGTTTTGTTATGGAGCCAGTGGTTTGATGAACCCTGGTGCCTGCAATGTGTCCAAGGGGAGTCCCTGGATTCTGGATGAGGGCTAGGCCGTAGCCTGTAGGAGGGAGGTGAGGATCTCTTCCAACTCTAAAGTCCGACCGCGGAGGCAGCTAGACGGGGGTGAGATGGTGAGGGGAGAGTGTGCTGACGCGTGTCCGGCGGGGCCGCGAGGCAGCGGTCCCCAGCTAGGGCTAGTATCTGGGGTTGCAGCGGGTCCCGGGGTCTGTGCGGCGTGTGGCAGGAGAGGGTGACGTGTCTCCCCCTGAAGATGATCCGGCGGCCGGGCGGTCAGGGCGGGTAAGGTCTCCGCGTCTCGGAGCTGCGGGCGGGAAGCAGCGGTTCACTGTGGGCAGTTGGTGTGACGATCGTGGGGCTGGCTCCGGTTATGGAGCAGACTCACTGCTGCAGGTAGGGTCCGTCACTGGGTCCTATGTGCTGGTCCCGATGGATGCAGGGAGGGAGGGAGGCCCGGTCTCAGCGGGGTGCCCGTGTGCGCCGGGCGGGTTCCTCCGGCTTCCGTTTCACTCCAGGCCCCGGCTTCCGTCCGGGGAGGTAGGCCGCAGTCCGCAGGAGCGCTTAAAAGCGCTCCCCGACTCCGCGGGCTCCCCAGATGTCAGCAGCAGGGTCAGGAAAGCTTATGGGGTGTTTTGTGGCTTGATAGGGGTGTTGAAGTAGGGGGTAAGGAGGCTTTGTGTATTTTTTTTTTCTCTAACGTCCTAGTGGATGCTGGGAACTCCGTAAGGACCATGGGGAATAGCGGGCTCCGAAGGAGGCTGGAATAGCGGGCTCCGAAGGAGGCTGGGCACTCTAGAAAGATCTTAGACTACCTGGTGTGCACTGGCTCCTCCCACTATGACCCTCCTCCAAGCCTCAGTTAGATTTCGTGCCCGGCCGAGGTTGGATGCACACTAGGGGCTCTCCTGAGCTCTTAGAAAGTTATAGTCTTAGAATTTGTTTTTTTCAGTGAGACCTGCTGGCAACAGGCTCACTGCAGCGAGGGACTAAGGGGAGAAGAAGCGAACTCGCCTGCTTGCAGCCGGATTGGGCTTCTTAGGCTACTGGACACCATTAGCTCCAGAGGGATCGACCGCAGGCCCAGCCTTGATGTTCGGTCCCGGAGCCGCGCCGCCGTCCCCCTTACAGAGCCAGAAGCAGGAAGATGGTCCGGAAAATCGGCGGCATGAAGACATCCTGTCTTCACCAAGGTAGCGCACAGCACTGCAGCTGTGCGCCATTGCTCCTCATACACACTTCACACTCCGGTCACTGAGGGTGCAGGGCGCTGGGGGGGGGGCGCCCTGAGGCAGCAATAAAAACACCTTGGCTGGCTAAAATACCTCAATATATAGCCCCTGGGGCTATATATGAGGTAAATACCCCTGCCAGAATCCCCCCCAAAAAAGCGGGAGAATAGGCCGCGAAAAAGGGGCGGGGCCTATCTCCTCAGCACACTGGCGCCATTTTTCCCTCACAGCTCGGCTGGAAGGAAGCTCCCTGGCTCTTCCCTACATTTCTACAGTACAGTAAGAGGGAAAAGAGAGGGGGGGCACTAAATTGGCACTGTATACAGTATAAGCAGCTATTAGGGACATAACTCAGTTAGTCCCTGTATATATATAGCGCTCTGGTGTGTGCTGGCATACTCTTACTCTGTCCCCCCAAAGGGCTTTTGTGGGTCCTGTCCTCTATTTGAGCATTCCCTGTGTGTGTGGAGTGTGTCGGTACGGCTGTGTCGACATGTTTGAGGAGGATAATGATGTGGAGGGGGACCAGATGCCTTTAGCAGAGATGTCACCCCCTGCGGGGCAGACACCTGAGTGGATGGTATTATGGCAAGAAATGAGTGCACGTATAGACTCCTTACATAAAAAATTTGACGACATGCCGACTGTGGGACAGCCGAGTCTTCAGCTCGTGCCTGTCCAAGGGTCTCAAAAGTCATCAGGGGCTCTAAAACGCCCGTTATCTCAGGTGGCACAAGTAGATGTCGACACGGATACTGATGTCAGTGTCGACGACGATGAGTCAAATTTAATGCCCGTTAAGGCCATTCGCTGCATGATTGAGGCAATGAAAGAGGTGTTAAATATTTCTGATTTACATCCAGGTACCACAAAAAAGGGTATTATGTTTGGGGAGAAAAAACTACCTGTAGTTTTTCCCCCGTCAGATGAATTAAATGAAGTGTGTGAAGAAGCGTGGGCTTCCCCTGATAAGAAATTGGTGATTCCTAAGAAATTACTAATGGCGTTCCCTTTCCCGCCAGAGGATAGGTTACGTTGGGAAACACCCCCGAGGGTGGATAAAGCGCTCACACGTTTGTCAAAAAAGGTGGCACTACCGTCCCAGGATACGGCCGCCCTTAAGGAACCTGCTGATAGAAGGCAGGAGGCGATCCTGAAGTCTGTATATACACACTCAGGCATTATACTCAGACCAGCAATTGCGTCAGCTTGGATGTGCAGTGCTGCCGCTGCATGGTCAGATAACCTGTCAGAAAATATTGACACACTAGACAGAGACACGATCCTGTTAACAATTGACCATATAAAAGACTCCGTCTTATACATGAGAGATGCACAGAGGGAAATCTGCCGGCTGGCATCTAAAGTAAGTGCACTATCTATCTCTGCTAGGAGATGCTTATGGACTCGCCAGTGGACTGGAGATGCAGATTCCAAAAGGCACATGGAAGTTTTGCCTTTATAAAGGGGAGGAATTATTTGGGGATGGTCTCTCCGACCTAGTTTCCACAGCAACGTCTGGGAAATCAGCATTTTTACCCCATGTCCCCTCACAGCCTAAGAAGGCGCCATTTTATCAGGTTCAGTCCTTTCGATCCCAGAAAAACAAGCGGGGAAAAGGAGGGTCTTTTCTGTCAAGAGGCAGAGGCAGGGGAAAAAGGCTGCAGCAAACAGCAGGTTCCCAGGAACAAAAGTCCTCCCCCGCTTCCTCTTCCAAGTCCGCCGCATGACGGTGGGGCTTCAAAAGCGGAGCCAGGTACGGTGGGGGCCCGCCTCAGGAATTTCAGCGATCAGTGGGTTCGCTCACAGGTGGATCCCTGGATCCTTCAAATAGTATCTCAGGGATACAGGCTGGAATTCGAGGCGATTCCACCCCGCCGTTTCCTAAAATCCGCCTTGCCGATTGCTCCCTCAGACAGGGAGGCAGTGCTAGCGGCAATTCACAAGCTGTATTCCCAGCAGGTGATAATCAAGGTACCCCTACTTCAACAAGGCCGGGGTTACTATTCCACACTATTTGTGGTACCGAAACCGGACGGTTCGGTGAGACCCATTCTAAATTTGAAGTCCTTGAACACACATAAAAAAATTCAAGTTCAAGATGGAATCGCTCAGGGCGGTTATTGCAAGCCTGGACGAGGGGGATTACATGGTATCCCTGGACATCAAGGATGCTTACCTGCATGTCCCCATTTACAATTCTCACCAGGAGTACCTCAGATTTGTGGTACAGGATTGCCATTACCAATTCCAGACGCTGCCGTTTGGACTCTCCACGGCACCGAGGGTATTTACCAAGGTTATGGCGGAAATGATGATACTCCTTCGAAAAAAGGGAGTTTTAATTATCCCATACTTGGACGATCTCCTAATAAAGGCACGATACAAGGAACAGTTGTTAGTGGGAGTAGCACTATCTCAGGAAGTGCTGAGCCAGCACGGTTGGATTCTGAATATCCCAAAGTCACAGCTGGTCCCCACGACACGTCTAATGTTCCTGGGAATGATTCTGGACACGGCCCAGAAAAAAGTGTTTCTCCCGGAGGAGAAAGCCAGGGAGTTGTCTTCTCTAGTCAGAGACCTCCTAAAACCAAAACAGGTATCGGTGCATCACTGCACGCGGGTCCTGGGAAAGATGGTAGCTTCTTACGAAGCAATTCCATTCGGCAGGTTCCATGCCAGAATCTTTCAGTGGAACCTGTTGGACAAGTGGTCCGGATCGCATCTTCAGATGCATCGTTTAATAACCCTGTCTCCGCGAACCAGGGTGTCTCTTCTGTGGTGGCTGAACAGTGCTCATCTTCTGGAGGGCCGCAGATTCGGCATACAGGACTGGGTCCTGGTGACCACGGATGCCAGCCTACGAGGCTGGGGGGCAGTCACAAAGGGAAGAAATTTCCAGGGACTATGGTCAAGTCAGGAGACTGCCCTTCACATAAATATTCTGGAACTAAGGGCCATTTACAATGCCCTAAGTCAAGCAAAATCCCTGCTCCTACACCAGCCGGTGCTGATCCAGTCAGACAACATCACGGCAGTCGCCCATGTGAATCGACAGGGCGGCACAAGAAGCAGGACGGCGATGGCAGAAGCCACAAAAATTCTCCGATGGGCGCAGAATCATGTACTAGCACTGTCAGCAGTGTTCATCCCGGGAGTGGACAACTGGGAAGCAGACTTTCTCAGCAGGCACGACCTCCACCCGGGAGAGTGGGGACTTCATCCAGAAGTCTTCCAAATGATTGTAAATCAATGGGGTCGTCCACAGGTGGACATGATGGCGTCCCGCATAAACAAAAAACTAGAGAAGTATTGCGCCAGGTCAAGAGACCCTCAGGCGATAGCGGTGGACGCCCTAGTGACTCCGTGGGTGTACCGGTCAGTGTATGTGTTCCCTCCTCTACCTCTCATACCAAAGGTACTGAGAATAATAAGAAAGCGAGGAGTAAACACGATTCTCGTGGTTCCGGATTGGCCAAGAAGAGCGTGGTACCCGGAACTTCAAGAGATGATCTCAGAGGACCCTTGGTCCCTGCCGCTCAGACAGGACCTGCTACAGCAGGGCCCCTGTCTGTTCCAAGACTTACCGCGGCTGCGTTTGACGGCATGGCGGTTGAACGCCGGATCCTGAAGGAAAAGGGCATTCCGGAGGAAGTCATTCCTACGCTTATTAAAGCCAGGAAAGATGTTACGGCAAAACATTATCACCGCATATGGCGGAAATATGTTGCATGGTGCGAGGCCAAAAAGGCCCCAACAGAGGAATTTCAACTGGGTCGATTTCTGCATTTCCTGCAAGCAGGAGTGAATATGGGCCTAAAACTAGGCTCCATTAAAGTACAGATCTCGGCTCTGTCGATTTTCTTTCAAAAGGAACTAGCTTCAGTACCTGAAGTTCAGACATTTGTGAAGGGAGTGCTGCATATTCAGCCCCCATTTGTGCCTCCTGTGGCACCGTGGGATCTCAACGTGATGTTGAATTTCTTGAAATCACATTGGTTTGAGCCACTAAAAACCGTGGATCTGAAATATCTCACGTGGAAAGTGGTCATGTTATTGGCCCTGGCATCAGCCAGGCGAGTGTCAGAATTGGCGGCTTTATCATGTAAAAGCCCTTATCTGATTTTTCATATGGATAGGGCAGAATTGAGGACTCGTCCCCAGTTTCTCCCTAAGGTGGTGTCAGCGTTTCACCTGAACCAGCCTATTGTGGTGCCTGCGGCTACTAAGGATTTGGAGGACTCCAAGTTGCTAGACGTTGTCAGGGCCCTGAAAATATGTTTCCAGGACGGCTGGAGTCAGAAAATCTGACTCGCTGTTTATCCTATATGCACCCAACAAGCTGGGTGCTCCTGCTTCTAAGCAGACTATTGCTCGTTGGATTTGTAGTACAATTCAGCTTGCACATACTGTGGCAGGCCTGCCACAGCCTAAATCTGTCAATGCCCATTCCACAAGGAAGGTGGGCTCATCTTGGGCGGCTGCCCGAGGGGTCTCGGCTTTACAACTTTGCCGAGCAGCTACTTGGTCAGGGGCAAACACGTTTGCAAAATTCTATAAATTTGATACCCTGGCTGAGGAGGACCTGGAGTTCTCTCATTCGGTGCTGCAGAGTCATCCGCACTCTCCCGCCCGTTTGGGAGCTTTGGTATAATCCCCATGGTCCTTACGGAGTTCCCAGCATCCACTAGGACGTTAGAGAAAATAAGAATTTACTTACCGGTAATTCTGTTTCTCGTAGTCCGTAGTGGATGCTGGGCGCCCATCCCAAGTGCGGTCTATCTGCAATACTTGTACATAGTTATTGTTAACTAAATCGGGTTATTGTTGAGCCATCTGTTGAGAGGCTCTATCGTTTCATACTGTTAACTGTGTTTCATATCACGAGTTGTTCGGTGTGATTGGTGTGGCTGGTATGAGTCTTACCCGGGATTCAAAATCCTTCCTTATTGTGTACGCTCGTCCGGGCACAGTACCTAACTGAGGCTTGGAGGAGGGTCATAGTGGGAGGAGCCAGTGCACACCAGGTAGTCTAAGATCTTTCTAGAGTGCCCAGCCTCCTTCGGAGCCCGCTATTCCAGCCTCCTTCGGAGCCCGCTATTCCCCATGGTCCTTACGGAGTTCCCAGCATCCACTACGGACTACGAGAAACAGAATTACCGGTAAGTAAATTCTTATTTTAGAAATTGTTTAATACTTTCAACGACAGCGCTTCTCTGTGTTTTTCACCATTGTTCATGATTTTTTGAGGTTCAGCACCTCAAATTGTGAAGCTGCAGTCAGTGTGAAGTATATATATTTGTCTCATAGCCAATTTTACTAGCGCTCACTTGTTTTATTTTTTCTTGTGCATCCTGGAGGGTTCCCATGTAATGGAGAGGTACCTGAGGGTCCTGGGAGGGTTTCCATGTCGTGGGAGGGTTGAGGGACGTCCACAGGGCGTTATACGGGTCCCGCCGGGCCGTCTCCAAACTCAAGGCCCCGGCTTCAATTCGTGGTGTAGGCCGCACTGCCGGCCTCTTAATGGGGCAGCACAACTACTATTCCTGGCCGCGGTCTCTAGCTCCCACGTAGGCCCCGACTTGTGCGGGGCTCCTAGAGATATGGAGGGCTGCACTGTGGAGGGGGCGCCTATGCAGCGGTAGAACTCCGGGGCACAGCCGCCTCCCGTGAGAGCGGTACGGAGCGGCTGATGAGAGGGCTGGGTGAAGCAAGATGGCCGCCGTCAGCTTGGGTGTAGGAGCCGGGAAGCCGCTGCCGCAGCTCCATAGGACGGGGATCGGAGGTCTGGGGTCCGTCGCTGCACCCGGCGGCCCGGAGCAGGTAAGAAGCGGACGGGGAGCTGGATGTGAGGCTGGAGGGAGCTGCCGGAGACCTCACTGTGCCCGCGGACCGATCACGAAGCCCGGGCAGGTCCCACACTCGAGGCCCCGGCTGTGGTGTTGGATGGAGGCCTCAATGTATAAATACAGCTGGGGGCGCCTCTCCGGTCTCTCTGTGTCCCGAACCTGGTGGGCAGCAGCGGGTGGATGGGTAGAAGTAAATATGTCGGGGGGAAAAGGCACTTATATGTTAGGGCTAGCAGGAGCTCAGAGCAGACACGTCTGCATAGCTTGCTAGCTAGGCCACGCCCCCATCAATTCATCTTTGCATTCGACTTCTGGGAAAGATGGTAGCTGCTTTCGAGGCAGTCCAGTATGGCAGGTTTCACTCCAGGCCTTTTCAACTAGATCTCCTATTCCAATGGACAGGTTCGCATCTCTTTATGCATCAAATGATTCAGCTTCTACCCAGGACACGTCTTTCCTTGCTTTGGTGGCTGAATGCGGCGAGTCTGTCCAAGGGCAGGAGCTTTCTTGTCCCAGATTGGGTACTTCTCACGACGGATGCCAGTCTCCGCAGCTAGGGAGCAGTGACTCTGGATTGTCAATTCCAGGGCCTTTGGACTCCTCAGGAACAGACTCTACCTATCAATATCCTGGAATTTCGGGCAGTTTACAACGCGCTCACGTTAACGTTTCAACTTCTGCAAGGATGTGCAATCAGTGTACAGTCAGACAACGCCAAGGCTGTGGCATACATAAATCAGCAAGGAGGAACCCACAGCAGAACTGCTATAAGGGAAGTCACCAGTATCCTGGTTTGGGCTGAGACATGCAGAAGCCATATTGGCAGTGTTCATACCGGGGGTGGAGAACTGGGAGGCCGATTCACTTAAGTCGTCAGGATATGCATCCAGGCGAATGGGAATTGCATCCTCAAGTATTTCAACAACTGGTAGATCGTTGGGGACTCCCACAAATAGATCTTATGGCGTCAAGACGGAACCACAAACTTCCGCGATACTGTTCCCGCACCAGAGATCCCAATGCGGAGACGGTGGATGCGTTAACAATTCCCTGGAGGTTCCGCTTTGTGTATCTTCCCCCCCCCCCCCCCCTTCTCCGTTTCCCCTGTTACCTCGTCTACTCAAGAGGATCGAGAGGGTCACTGTTCTGCTCGTGGCTCCAGACTGGCCTCGCAGAACGAGGTACAGCGACCTACATTGGTTACTCGTAGAGGACCCGTGGCCTCTTCCTCTGCAGGCGGATTTGCTAATGCAGGGACCTTTCGTTTATTCAGGCTTAGAGTGGCTACGTTTGACGGCATGGCTGTTGAAAGGGAGATTCTAAAGTTCAAGGGTATTTCTTCGTTAGTCATTCCTACCATGATGAGTGCTAGAAAGGAGGTCAAGTCTAGGCACTATTACCGTATATGGAAGGCATATATTTCATGGTGTGAGCAGCGTCAATTTTCTGTTACTTCCTTTCGATTGGCAAAGCTGGTTTCTTGCCCGGTTTAAGTGTTGGATCTCTAAAGGTTCAGATCTCTGCCCTTTCGCTTTCCCCCCCCCCCCCCTTTTTACCGGAAGTACAGACTTTCACTCAGGGAGTTATCCGGCTTAAGCCACCATTTATTACTCCTACAGCTCCTTAAGATCTGGATACTGTTCTGTCCTTTTTGCAATCATCTTTAGTTGAACCTCTGGAATCTGTGGAGCTGAAGTTTTCTGCAAAGAGGCCTGGACTTAGGTCTTCGTCTGGCCTCCTTCCAAGGTTCATATCTGCCTTGTCGGTTTGGTTTCAGAGAAAAATTGCCTCTATACCTGATGTTCAGATGTTCATTCAGGGCGTTATTCGGATTCAGCCTCTCAATGTCCCTCCTGTGGCTCCGTGGGATTTTTCTGTTGTGCTGAATGTG
This sequence comes from Pseudophryne corroboree, assembly GCF_028390025.1. NCBI lineage: Eukaryota > Metazoa > Chordata > Amphibia > Anura > Myobatrachidae > Pseudophryne > Pseudophryne corroboree. Next base: position 373,330,468 of record NC_086444.1, on the reverse strand, counting down.
CAGGGATTTTTCTGTTGTGCTGTTGTGCAGAGCGCAAGAGTCTCCATTTGAACCTCTTGAATTGGTGGACTGGAAATGGCTCACAGCCAAGGTCCTGTTCTTGCTGGCCATTGTCTCTGCAAGACGGGTGTCGGACTTAGGCGTTATGTCCTGTCGGCCACCCTTTCTCATATTCCACCGGGACCAGGCGGTTTTGCGAACTCACCGGTTATTTGCCTATGGTGGTGTCATCTTTTCACCTTAACCAACAGATTGTGGTTCCGGCCTTTGTCTCTTCAGATATGTCTCCCAGAGAAAGTTCTTTCGATGTGGTTAGGGCTCTCCGTGTCTATGTGGGGAGCAATGTCTCCATCAGGAGGTCAGATTGCCTTTTTGTACTGTTTGGCTTTCACAAATGTGTCTGGCCAGCGAATAAGCAAACCTTGGCCAGATGGATTAGAATGGTGATTGCACAAGCTTATGCACAGGCTGGACTCCCAGCTCCTGCTGCAGTTAAAGCCCTGTCTGTTAGACCTTCCTGGGTGGCCCGCCGTGGCGGGTCCACACAACAATTTTGCAAGGCGGCTACGTGGTACTCCAGTGAACACATTCATTAGGTTCTATGCCTTTGATACCTCCGCCTCCCAGGATGCTTCCTTTGGACACCGGGTTCTTGTGCCCGCTACAGTGCGTCCCCTCCCATGAGGAACTGCTTTAGGACATCCCCGATGTTATTCCCTGTGGAATCTCAGTGTACCCTGCTGCAGAAAAGGAGATTTATGGTAAGTCATGGTTAAATCTCTTTCTGCGAAGTACACTGGATTCCACAGGGCGCCCACCCTGTCACACCTAGTTTCTTTGGGTTGTATGGCATTAGCCGCTGGTACCCTCTCCTGTCGTGAGATTGTGGTTCTATGTGATTAACATCTGCTTTCTCTTTTACCTGCTCCTGCATTGGACTGGTTAATGAACTTGAGCTCTCAGTGCCTGGAGGCGTGACTATAGAGGAGGCCTTAATGCATCCTGGGACAGTCAAAGCTTTGCCTGGTTGTGCCTCTGGATCAAGATCCCGCTCTAGAACCCGATGTTTTCTCTGTGGAACCCAGTGTATCTCGCAGAAAGAGTTAACTATGGTAAGTCAACCTTAACTCCTTTTTATTTTATTGATCTTTGAATTATTCTTTATTATTGTGCTTTTTTTCCTTTAGTGCGCTCAAAGTGAGTTGGACAATGAGACTGTAAAAAGTATCCTCGCGGAGTACAAAATTCACAATGCAGATATCACCCTGCGGAGTGATGCGACTGCAGATGATCTTATTGATGTAGTTGAAGGAAACAGGTTTGTTACTACACAAGGCGCGCTGTGATGTCTTCACGGCCATACTAACATTTTAACCATTCTCTTATTTTCTTTTTCTTTCAGGGTTTACATCCCCTGTATCTATGTATTGAATAAGATTGACCAAATCTCCTTGGAAGAACTAGATGTGATTTACAAAGTGCCTCACTGTGTTCCAATCTCTGCACATCACCGCTGGAACTTTGATGACCTGTTGGAAAAGATGTGGGATTATCTGCGGTTGGTGCGAATGTGAGTAGTAGAATGAAAATCTAGGTGGGGTGAACCCACCTAGACTCATGTTTCATGAGTAGTTCCTGTTTTAGGGGCGCACCTCTGTGATAAGTGATCACTTTGTGCCATGTGTTTTTACAGTACTTCCATGTGTGTATTTTTTTATTTCTCTAACGTCCTAGTGGATGCTGGGGACTCCGTAAAGACCATGGGGAATAGACGGGCTCCGCAGGAGACTGGGCACTCTAAGAAAGATTTAGTACTACTGGTGTGCACTGGCTCCTCCCCCTATGCCCCTCCTCCAGACAGTTAGAATCTGTGCCCGGACAGAGCTGGGTGCATTTTAGTGAGCTCTCCTGAGCTTGCTAATAAGAAAGTATTTTAGTTTAGTTTAGTTTTAGTTAGGGTTTTTTTATTTTCAGAGAGCTTCTGCTGGCAACAGACTCTCTGCTACGTGGGACTGAGGGGAGAGAAGCAAACCTACTAACTGCGGCTAGGTTGCGCTTCTTAGGCTACCGGACACCATTAGCTCCAGAGAGATCGAACACAGGAACCTAACCTTGGTCGTCCGTTCCCGGAGCCGCGCCGCCGTCCCCCTCGCAGAGCCAGAAGACAGAAGCCGGCGGGTTGAAGCAAGAAGACGTCAAAATCGGCGGCAGTAGACTCCTGTCTTCATATGAGGTAGCGCACAGCACTGCAGCTGTGCGCCATTGCGCCCACACACTCCGGTCACTGTACGGTGCACAATTAAGAACCTCCTGGCAAAAGCAGCATATATACAGTTGGACACTGTTATATGCATGAGCCCCCGCCATTAATTTCACACAAAATCGCGGGACAGAAGCCCGCCGCTGAGGGGGCGGGGCCTTCTTCCTCAGCACTCACCAGCGCCATTTTCTCTCCACAGCTCCGCTGAGAGGAAGCTCCCCAGGCTCTCCCCTGCAGACTCACGGTAGAAAGGGTAAAAAGAGAGGGGGGGCACATAAATTTAGCGCATTAATCATATATACAGCAGCTACTGGGTAAACACTAAGTTACTGTGAGATTCCTGGGTCATATAGCGCTGGGGTGTGTGCTGGCATACTCTCTCTCTGTCTCTCCAAAAGGCCTTGTGGGGGTCCTGTCCTCATATAGAGCATCCCCTGTGTGTGTGGTGTGTCGGTACGCGTGTGTCGACATGTTTGACGAAGAGGGCTATGTGGAGGCAGAGCAAGTGCAGATGAATGACGTGTCTCCGGCGCCGACACCTGATTGGATGGATATGTGGAAGGTGTTAAATGATAATGTAAACTCCTTGCATAAAAGGTTGGATAAAGCTGATGCCTTGGGACAGTCGGGGTCTCAGCCCATGCCTGATCCTACAGCGCAGAGGCCGTCAGGGTCTCAGAAGCGCCCACTATCCAAAATTGTTGACACAGATATCGACACGGATTCTGACTCCAGTGTCGATGAGGATGATGCAAAATTGCAGCCTAAAATGGCTAAAGCCATCCGCTACATGATTATAGCAATGAAGGATGTATTGCACATATCAGAGGTAAACCCTGTCCATGACAAGAGGGTTTATATGTATGGGGAGAAAAAGCAAGAGGTGACTTTTCCCCCTTCACATGAGTTAAATGAATTATGTGAAAAAGCGTGGGATTCCCCCGATAGGAAAGTGCTGATTTCCAAAAGGTTACTTATGGCGTACCCTTTCCCGCCAACGGACAGGGTGCGCTGGGAATCCTCCCCTAGGGTAGATAAAGCTCTGACACGCTTATCTAAGAAGGTGGCCCTGCCGTCACAGGATACGGCCGCCCTAAAGGATCCTGCAGATAGGAAGCAGGAAAGTATCCTCAAGTCTGTTTATACACATTCAGGTACTCTACTGAGGCCGGCAATTGCGTCGGCCTGGATGTGTAGTGCTGTAGCAGCATGGACAGATAATCTGTCTGAGGAAATGGATACCTTAGACAAGGATACCATTTTACTGACCCTGGGGCATATAAAAGACGCTGTCCTATATATGAGGGATGCCCAGAGGGACATTTGCCTACTGGGCTCTAGAATAAATGCAATGTCAATTTCTGCCAGAAGGGTCCTGTGGACTCGGCAATGGACAGGTGATGCCGACTCCAAAAAGCACATGGAGGTTTTACCTTACAAGGGTGAGGAATTGTTTGGGGACGGCCTCTCGGACCTAGTTTCCACAGCTACGGCTGGGAAGTCAAATTTTTTGCCATATATTCCCTCACAGCCTAAGAAAGCACCGTATTACCAAATGCAGTCCTTTCGATCACAAAGAAGCAAGAAGGTCAGAGGTGCGTCCTTTCTTGCCAGAGGCAGGGGTAGAGGAAAGAAGCTGCACCATACAGCTAGTTCCCAGGAACAGAAGTCCTCCCGGGCTTCCACTAAATCCACCGCATGACGCTGGGGCTCCACAGGAGCCAGGAAGCGGTGGGGGCGCGTCTCCGAAATTTCAGCCACCAGTGGGTTCGCTCACAGGTGGATCCCTGGGCTATACAGATTGTGTCTCAGCGATACAAGCTGGAATTCGAAGTGATGCCCCCTCACCGTTACCTCAAATCGGCCCTGCCAGCTTCCCCCATGGAATGGGAAGTAGTGTTAGCGGCAATTCACAAGTTATATCTCCAGCAGGTGGTGGTAAAGGTTCCCCTCCTTCAACAAGGAAGAGGATACTATTCCACAATGTTTGTGGTACCGAAACCGGACGGTTCGGTCAGACCCATATTGAATTTAAAGTCCCTGAACATTTATCTGAAAAGATTCAAGTTCAAAATGGAATCGCTCAGAGCGGTCATTGCAAGCCTGGAAGAGGGGGATTTTATGGTGTCTCTGGACATCAAGGATGCTTACTTGCATGTCCCCAATTATCCACCTCATCAGGAGTACCTCAGATTTGTGGTACAGGACTGTCATTACCAATTCCAGACGTTGCCGTTTGGGCTCTCCACGGCACCGAGAATATTTACCAAGGTAATGGCAGAAATGATGGTGCTCCTGCGAAAGCAAGGAGTCACAATTATCCCATACTTGTACGATCTCCTCATAAAGGCGAGGTCCAGAGAGCAGTTGCTGATCAGCGTAGCACACTCTCTGGAAGTGTTGCAACAGCACGGCTGGATTCTGAATATCCCAAAGTCGCAGCTGATTCCTACAACGCGTCTTCCTTTTCTGGGCATGATTCTGGACACGGACCAGAAGAAGGTGTTTCTCCCGGCGGAGAATGCTCAAGAGCTCGTGACTCTAGTCAGAGACCTCTTAAAACCGAAACAGGTGTCGGTGCATCGCTGCACGCGAGTCCTGGGAAAGATGGTGGCATCATACGAAGCCATTCCCTTCGGCAGGTTCCATGCGAGGATCTTTCAGTGGGATCTGTTGGACAAGTGGTCCGGATCGCATCTTCAGATGCATCGGCTGATCACCCTGTCCCCGAGGGCCAGGGTGTCTCTCTTCTGTGGTGGCTACAGAGTGCTCACCTTCTCGAGGGCCGCAGGTTCGGCATACAGGACTGGGTCCTGGTGACCACGGATGCGAGCCTCCGAGGGTGGGGGGCAGTCACTCAGGGAAGAAACGTCCAAGGGTTGTGGTCAAGTCAGGAGGCTTGTCTGCACATAAATATCCTGGAACTAAGGGCCATATACAACGCCCTGAGTCAAGCGGAGCCTCTGCTTCGCAACCAACCGGTGCTGATTCAGTCAGACAACATCACAGCAGTGGCTCATGTAAACCGCCAGGGCGGCACAAGAAGCAGAGTGGCGATGGCGGAAGCCACCAGGATTCTTCGTTGGGCGGAGAATCACGTGCAAGCACTGTCAGCAGTGTTCATTCCGGGAGTGGACAACTGGGAAGCAGACTTCCTCAGCAGGCACGACCTCCACCCGGGAGAATGGGGACTTCATCACGAAGTCTTCACTCAGATTGCAAATCGATGGGAACTGCCACAGGTAGACATGATGGCGTCCCGTCTCAAAAAAAAGCTACAAAGGTATTGCGCCAGGTCAAGAGACCCTCAGGCGATAGCTGTGGACGCACTGGTAACACCGTGGGTGTTCCAGTCGGTCTATGTGTTTCCTCCTCTTCCTCTCATACCCAAGGTGCTGAGAATCGTAAGAAAAAGAGGAGTGAGAACAATACTCATTGTTCCGGATTGGCCAAGAAGGACTTGGTACCCGGAACTGCAAGAAATGCTCACAGAGGACCCATGGCCTCTGCCTCTCAGACAGGACCTGTTGCAACAGGGGCCCTGTCTGTTCCAAGACTTACGGCGGCTGCGTTTGACGGCAGGATCCTAGCGGAAAAAGGCATTCCGGAGGAAGTTATTCCTACGCTGATAAAGGCTAGGAAGGACGTGACAGCAAGACACTATCACCGTATATGGCGAAAATATGTTGCCTGGTGTGAGGCCAGGAAGGCCCCTACAGAGGAATTCCAGGTGGGCCGGTTCCTGCACTTTCTACAGTCTGGAGTGACTATGGGCCTGAAGTTGGGGTCCATAAAGGTCCAGATTTCAGCCCTATCCATTTTCTTTCAAAAGGAACTGGCGTCTCTTCCTGAAGTTCAGACGTTTGTTAAGGGAGTGCTGCATATTCAGCCCCCTTTTGTGCCACCAGTGGCACCTTGGGATATCAACGTGGTGTTGGGTTTCCTGAAATCCCACTGGTTTGAGCCACTTAAGACCGTGGAGCTAAAGTATCTCACGTGGAAGGTGGTTATGCTATTGGCCTTAGCTTCGGCTAGGCGTGTGTCTGAATTGGCGGCTTTGTCATGTAAAAGCCCCTATCTGGTTTTCCATATGGACAGGGCAGAATTACGGACTCGTCCGCAATTTCTGCCGAAGGTGGTGTCATCTTTTAATTTGAACCAACCTATTGTGGTGCCTGCAGCTACTCGTGACTTGGAGGATTCCAAGTTGCTTGATGTAGTCAGGGCTTTGAAGATCTATTTAGCCAGGACGTCTGGAGTCAGGAAGACTGACTTGCTGTTTATCCTGTATGCATCCAACAAGCTGGGTGCTCCTGCTTCAAAGCAAACCATTGCTCGCTGGATCTGTAGCACGATTCAGTAGGCTCATTCTGCGGCTGGTTTGCCGCATCCAAAATCGGTGAAAGCCCATTCCACAAGGAAAGTGGGCTCTTCTTGGGCTGCTGCCCGAGGGGTCTCGGCATTACAACTTTGCACTTGGTCGGGTACAAACACATTTGCTAAGTTCTACAAGTTTGATACCCTGGCTGAGGAGGACCTTGTGTTTGCCCATTCGGTGCTGCAGAGTCATCCGCACTCTCCCGCCCGTTTGGGAGCTTTGGTATAATCCCCATGGTCCTTACGGAGTCCCCAGCATCCACTAGGACGTTAGAGAAAATAAGATTTTACTCACCGGTAATTCTATTTCTCGTAGTCCGTAGTGGATGCTGGGCGCCTGTCCCAAGTGCGGACTTTCTGCAATACGTGTACATAGTTATTGCTTAATAAAGGGTTATGTTATGTGGGCATCCATTGTTGATGCTCTGTTGTGGTTCATAATATTGACTGGGTAAGTTTATCACAAGTTATACGGTGTGGCTGGTATGAGTCTTACCCTGGATTCCAAAATCCTTTCCTTATAATGTCAGCTCTTCCGGGCACAGTTTCCTTAACTGAGGTCTGGAGGAGGGGCATAGAGGGAGGAGCCAGTGCACACTAGTAGTACTAAATATTTCTTAGAGTGCCCAGTCTCCTGCGTAGCCCGTCTATTCCCCATGGTCCTTACGGAGTCCCCAGCATCCACTACGGACTACGAGAAATAGATTTACCGGTGAGTAAAATCTTATTTTTTATTACATCTTATATTTTCTTCAGCTACACTAAACCGAAGGGTCAGTTGCCTGATTACACTGCGCCAGTTGTACTTCCTGATTCTCGTACAACAGTGGAAGACTTCTGCACCAAAATTCACAAAAATCTTATCAAAGAATTCAAATAGTAAGTATTTGTTGTATCTCTATTAGTATATGGTTGTCAGTAATGCAGTAAAGGGACGTCTGTTGGCCAGCACTAGTAAATTGCTGCTGACTGCGAGTGCACCACTGAACTGACTGTGTTAGGTGCTTTCTTCGTTGCTCATGCATACAGATATGTCCTCCTACTTCTAGCCTCAGTACACATCACAGCGCAGGATGCCTGGCTGGAGTAAGCCGCGAGGTCCCATGCAACTCTTATCAAGGGGCATCTTTTTTTTCTTTTTCTTTTTTTTTAAATGAAAATCTGTGTTAGTCACAAGTAGGATGCAGGGGGAGACTGTGCTGATTTTCAAATAACACTTATGTCAATATGCGACTGAATCTATATATGAAGCACAACGAAACTTGGCATGGGAAAAAGCTATGTCCGCTGCATCGCAGCACATCGTATGCAGATTCAGTCGCATATCAAATTAATAAGCAGTTTTCTTTTTCATCCACTAGGGGTCACTGGAGTACTCTTGGGGTCACTGGAGTACTCTTGGGATATGGACGGCTTCCACAGGAACAAGGCACTGAATAAATTAATTTTGAAACTACTCCTGCCCTCCATATCCCAGAGTACCTCAGTGTTTTTTCTGTGCTCGACGTAGAAACAAGGCTTGTGGAGCTTATCCACATTCATTGGAATTTTTTTTCTAATTTTCTCTGACGTCCTAGTGGATGCTGGGTACTCCCGTAAGGACCATGGGGAATAGACGGGCTCCGCAGGAGACTGGGCACTCTTAAAAGAAAGATTAGGTACTACATCTGGTGTGCACTGGCTCCTCTCTCTATGCCCCTCCTCCAGACCTCAGTTAGAATCTGTGCCCGGCCAGAGCTGGATGCACCTAGTGGGCTCTCCTGAGCTCACTAGAAAAGAAAGTATTTGTTAGGTTTTTTATTTTCAGTGAGATCTGCTGGCAACAGACTCACTGCTACGAGGGACTTAGGGGAGAGAAGCAAACCAACCTGCTTACAGCTAGCTTGTGCTTCTAAGGCTACTGGACACCATTAGCTCCAGAGGGATCGAACACAGGGCCCGACCTCGATCGTCCGTTCCCGGAGCCGCGCCGCCATCCCCCTTGCAGAGCCGGAAGACGGAAGATTCCAGGAGAAAATCGGCGGCTGAAGACTCCGGTCTGCAATAAGGTAGCGCACAGCACTGCAGCTGTGCGCCATTGCTCCCACAGCACACCACACGCTCCGGTCACATATACAGTTATAAACTGTATATGTGCCTAATCCCCCGCCATAAATATTATTAAAAAAGCGGGAGAAGCCCGCCGCTGAAGGGGCGGGGCTATCTTCCTCAGCACAGCCAGCGCCATTTTCTCTTCACAGCTCTGCTGGAAGGACGCTACCCAGGCTCTCCCCTGCAGTATACACTACGGAAAGGGTAAAAAAGGGGGGGCACATAAATTTAGGCGCAAAAGGTGATATAAGCAGCTATTGGGGGAAAATTCACTTTGTATTCGTGTAAATCCCTCTGTTATATAGCGCTCTGGTGTGTGCTGGCATACTCTCTCTCTGTCTCCCCAAAGGACTTTGTGGGGTCCTGTCGTCAGTCAGAGCATTCCCTGTGTGTGTGTGTGTGTGCGTGCGGTGTGTCGGTACGGCTGTGTCGACATGTTTGATGAGGACGCTTACGTGGAGGCGGAGCAGGAGCCGATAAATGTGATGTCGCCCCCTGCGGGGCCGACACCAGAGTGGATGGATATGTGGAAGGTATTAACCGACAGTGTAAACTCCTTGCATAAAAGGTTCGATAACGTAACAGCTTTGGGACAGCCGGCATCTCAGCCCGCGCCTGCCCAAGCGTCTCAGAGGCCATCAGGGGCTCAAAAACGCCCACTACCTCAGATGGCAGACACAGATGTCGACACGGAGTCTGACTCCAGTGTCGACGAGGATGAGACAAATGTACAATCCACAAGGGCCATCCGATGCATGATTACGGCAATGAAAAATGTGTTGCACATTTCTGACATTAACCCGGTTACCACAAAAAAGGGTATTATGTTTGGGGAGAAAAAGCAGCCAGTGACTTTTCCCCCATCTGATGAGTTAAATGAATTGTGTGAAGAAGCGTGGTGTACCCCAGATAAGAAATTAGTGATTTCTAAGCGGTTACTAATGGCGTACCCTTTCCCGCCAACGGACAGGTTGCGTTGGGAAACATCCCCTAGGGTGGACAAGGCGCTCACACGCTTATCAAAAAAGGTGGCACTGCCGTCTCAGGATACGGCCGCCTTAAAGGAGCCTGCAGATAGAAAGCAGGAGGCTATCCTGAAGTCTGTGTATACACACTCAGGTACTATACTGAGACCTGCTATTGCTTCAGCATGGATGTGTAGTGCTGCAGCAGCATGGTCTGATTCCCTGTCAGATAACATTGATTCCCTTGACAGGGATACTATTTTGCTAACCATAGAGCATATTAAAGACGTAGTCTTATATATGAGGGATGCAGAGAGGGACATTTGCTGGCTGGCATCTAGAATTAATGCAATGTCCATTTCTGCCAGGAGAGTATTATGGACTCGGCAGTGGACAGGTGATGCTGATTCTAAAAGGCACATGGAAGTGTTGCCTTACAAGGGTGAGGAATTGTGTGGGGACGGTCTCTCGGACCTCGTATCCACAGCAACAGCTGGGAAGTCGACTTTTTTACCTCAGGTTCCCTCACAGCCTAAGAAAGCACCGTATTATCAAATGCAGTCCTTTCGGCCTCAGAAAGGCAAGCGGGTCAGAGGCGCGTCCTTTCTGCCCAGAGGCAGGGGTAGAGGGAAAAAGCTGCACCAGACAGCCAGTTCCCAGGAACAAAAATCCTCCCCTGCTTCCACTAAGTCCACCGCATGACGCTGGGGCTCCACAGGTGGAGCCAGGTGCGGTGGGGGCCCGTGTCCGGAACTTCAGCGACCAGTGGGTTCGCTCACAGGTGGATCTCTGGGTTCTACAAGTGGTATCTCAGGGATACAAGCTGGAGTTCGAGACGTCTCCCCCTCGCCGTTACCTCAAATCAGCCTTGCCAGCTACTCCCAAGGAAAGGGAGGTAGTACTGGCGGCAATTCACAAGCTGTACCTCCAGCAGGTGATAATCAAAGTTCCCCTCCTTCAACAGGGACGGGGTTACTATTCCACAATGTTTGTGGTACCGAAACCAGACGGTTCGGTGAGACCCATTCTAAATTTGAAATCCTTGAACACTTATATAAGGAAGTTCAAGTTCAAAATGGAATCGCTCAGGGCGGTTATTGCAAGCCTGGAAGAGGGGGATTTTATGGTGTCACTGGACATCAAGGATGCTTACCTACATGTCCCCATTTACCCACCTCACCAGGAGTACCTCAGGTTTGTGGTACAGGACTGCCTTTACCAATTCCAGACGTTGCCGTTTGGTCTGTCCACGGCACTGAGGGTATTTACCAAGGTAATGGCCGAAATGATGATACTACTTCGAAAGAAGGGAGTTATAATTATCCCGTACTTGGACGATCTCCTTATAAAGGCGAGGTCCAAGGAGCAGTTGTTGGTCGGAGTAGCACTATCTCAGGAAGTGCTACAACAGCACGGCTGGATTCTGAATATCCCAAAGTCGCAGCTGGTTCCTACGACGCATCTGCTGTTCTTGGGCATGATTCTGGACACAGAACAGAAGGTGTTTCTCCCGGAGGAGAAGGCCAAGGAGTTGTCATCTCTGGTCAGAGACCTCCTGAAACCAAAACAGGTGTCGGTGCATCACTGCACGCGAGTCCTGGGAAAGATGGTAGCTTCTTACGAAGCAATTCCCTTCGGCAGGTTCCATGCAAGGATCTTTCAGTGGGATCTGTTAGACAAGTGGTCCGGATCGCATCTTCAGATGCATCGGCTGATCACCCTGTCCCCGAGGGCCAGGGTGTCTGCTGTGGTGGCTGCAGAGTGCTCATCTTCTCGAGGGCCGCAGATTCGGCATTCAGGACTGGGTCCTGGTGACCACGGATGCAAGCCTCCGAGGTTGGGGGGGCAGTCACTCAGGGAAGAAACTTCCAAGGACAATGGTAGAGTCAGGAGACTTCCCTACACATAAATATTCTGGAACTAAGGGCCATTTTCAATGCCCTAAGTCAAGCAGAACCCCTGCTTCAAAACCAGCCGGTGCTGATTCAGTCAGACATCACGGCTGTCGCCCATGTAAACCGACAGGGCGGCACAAGAAGCAGGATGGCGATGGCAGAAGCCACAAGGATTCTCCGATGGGCGGAGAATCACGTGCTAGCACTGTCAGCAGTGTTCATTCCGGGAGTGTACAACTGGGAAGCAGACTTCCTCAGCAGGCACGACCTCCACCCGGGAGAGTGGGGACTTCATCCAGAAGTCTTCCAGCTGATTGTAAATCGTTGGGAAAGGCCACAGGTGGACATGATGGCGTCCCGCCTCAACAAAAAGCTAAAAAGATATTGCGTCAGGTCAAGGGACCCTCAGGCGATGGCTGTGGACGCTCTAGTGACACCGTGGGTGTACCATTCGGTTTATGTGTTCCCTCCTCTTCCTCTCATACCAAAGGTACTGAGGATAATAAGAAAGAGAGGAGTAAGAACTATACTCATCGTTCCGGATTGGCCAAGAAGAACTTGGTACCCGGAGCTATAAGAAATGATCTCAGAGGACCCATGGCCTCTGCCACTCCGACAGGACCTGCTACAGCAGGGGCCCTGTCTGTTCCAAGACTTACGGCGGCTGCGTTTGACGGCATGGCGGTTGAACGCCGGATCCTAATGGAAAAGGGCATTCCGGTTGAAGTCATTCCTACGCTGATAAAAGCTAGGAAGGATGTGACAGCAAAACATTATCACCGCATATGGCGAAAATATGTTGCTTGGTGTAAGGCCATGAAGGCCCCAACAGAGGAATTTCAGCTGGGTCGATTTCTGCACTTCCTAGTCAGGAGTGACTATGGGCCTAAAATTGGGATCCATTAAAGTCCAGATTTCGGCCCTGTCTATTTTCTTTCAAAAAGAACTGGCTTCACTGCCTGAAGTTCAGACGTTTGTTAAGGGAGTGCTGCATATTCAGCCCCCTTTTGTGCCTCCAGTGGCACCTTGGGATCTCAACGTTGTGTTGGATTTCCTAAAATCACATTGGTTTGAGCCACTTCAGACCGTGGAGTTGAAGTATCTCACGTGGAAGGTAGTCATGCTGTTGGCCTTGGCCTCAGCTAGGCGTGTGTCAGAATTGGCGGCTTTGTCATGTAAAAGCCCATATCTGATTTTCCATATGGACAGGGCAGAATTGAGGACTCGTCCCCAATTTCTCCTAAAGGTGGTATCAGCGTTTCATTTGAACCAACCTATTGTGGTGCCTGCGGCTACTCGGGACTTGGAGGATTCCAAGTTGCTGGACGTAGTCCGGGCCCTGAAAATCTATGTTTCCAGGACGGCTAGAGTCAGAAAAACTGACTCGCTGTTTATCCTGTATGCACCCAACAAGCTGGGTGCTCCTGCTTCTAAGCCAGGCTTTCCCAACCACGGTCCTCAAGGCACACCAACAGTGCAGGTTTTAGTGATATCCAGGCTGCAGCACAGATGGTTAACTCAAAATAACTGAGCTACTAATTAAGTCACCTGTGCTGAAGCCTGGATATCACTAAAACATGCACTGTTAGTGTGCCTTGAGGACCGTGGTTGGGAAAGCCTGTTCTAAGCAGACTATTGCTCGCTGGATCTTTAGCACGATTCAACTTGCACATTCTGCGGCTGGACTGCCGCATCCTAAATCAGTAAAAGCCCATTCCACGAGGAAGGTGGGCTCTTCTTGGGCGGCTGCCCGAGGGGTCTCGGCTTTACAACTTTGCCGAGCTGCTACTTGGTCGGGATCAAACACTTTTGCAAAATTCTACAAGTTTGATACCCTGGCTGAGGAGGACCTTGAGTTTGCTCATTCGGTGCTGCAGAGTCATCCGCACTCTCCCGCCCGTTTGGGAGCTTTGGTATAATCCCCATGGTCCTTATGGAGTACCCAGTATCCACTAGTACGTCAGAGAAAATAAGAATTTACTCACCGGTAATTCTATTTCTCGTACTCCGTAGAGGATGCTGTGAGCCCGACCCAAGTGCGCCTTCCCCCCCCCCCCCCCTGTCTGTTTCCTGAGTTCCTGTACTACATCTCTACTTCACTAAAGGGGGTGTTAGGGGGGAATTTGGGATCAGGTTTTCATATTGCTGGCGTGCACTGCACTTAGCACTAAGGTTCTTATATATATATATATATATATATATATATATATATATATATATATATATATATATATATATATATATATATATATTTGGCTATTTACTGAGTCGTGCAAATTGTCTGTTTGTATTTTGTATTGTCTGTCTGCATAATGAGTAAGGCACCAGCAAAAACTAAAAAGCCGTTTTCCTGCCATGTCTGTATAAGTGTGTTGCCTGATGGATCTACCACATGTACAGTATGTTTTGTGAATTCAGCTACAAATACAATTTCCACTTCGGTTTTAAAACCAGTTTCATCTCCGGACCCTCCATGGGCTATGCTTGCAAATGTCCTGGTTGGATTGCAATCAGAATTGGCCGCCACTCGACAAGAGTGGGAAGCGGCAAGATCTGAGTCTAAGGTGAGACCGCCAGAACTACCGGAGGGGTCTCAATCTTACCAAAAGTCCAAGTCCACTTTGGGTGGAAGGGATAAGTTTCATTTGTCTTATGATTTGCCAGTTTCTGCTAGGTTGCTTTCTGATAATTATATGCTAGACCTCACTGCGCAGGATGAGGGTGAGGAGGGCGAAGTAGACCAGCAGTCAGATAGTGACGATTTTGACAGCCCGGGCATTGATAATCTCATCAGAGCGGTGCGTCAGTCTCTCAAGTTTACAGAAACTGAGGAGCCTCTGACAAATGATGAAGTCGTCTTTACTAAACGACAGAGATCTCCGATGTGTTTTCCTGTTTCGGAATCTCTTAATAAGATGTTACTAGAAACACGTAAGAATCCAGATAAACGGTTTTCTATACCTCGCAGATTTAAGTCAAGTTACCCGTTTCCAGAGTCCATGACAGCTACATGGGAGAATCCGCCATTGGTGGATTCGTCCGTGTCTAAACTTACAAAGAAATTAACCATACCAGTACCAACTGCTACTACGCTTAAGGACCCTTCGGACTGTAAAATAGAAGCTATGCTAAAGTCCATGTATATAGCAGCAGGAGTGCTGCTGAGACCTGGGTTGGTTGGCATTTGGGTAACTAAGGCGCTAATGGTATGGATAAAAGAACTCAAGTCTGCCCTACAGGACGATCATCCTTTTTTTTATTTTTTTATTTTTTTATTTTTATTCACGGGATCACAAATACAATCAGATACCAACAGGTAATGGTTTCAACAGATTACATTGGAGGTATAGCATAACATTTAGTGGTTATACAGATGATTGGAAAAAACAGTGACCCATTTTTAACCCAAATAGCGGGTATTGTAAAATAGAGAAAAGGGCCAGTCAGTAGCGCAGCTATCCGACTAGCGTTAGGAGGTAAGAATAGAAGAAGGTCAAAGAGAGAAAAGATATGGAAGAAGAGAAAAAAGAAGAGAAAGGGACAGAGTAGAATAGAATCCCCGGGAGGGTCTCTTCAAATATGGTACAGGGTATCACAGAGTAAAGGGTGATGGGGCATGCTGGGTAGCCAGCCATGGGCTTCAAATTTTCTCAAATGACTTAGGGGAGCAGTTAATGATGCTAGTCATGTAGTCCATGCGATAAACGTACCAAATACGGGCAATTATAGATTGCATGGGGGGCGGGACAGGGTTCTTCCAATCTGCAGCTAGTTGACATGTTGTTGCGGATACTATATGCCGCAACAATTTATTTTGATATTTGGTTAATGTTGGTAGATTTAAGGGGAGGAGAATGTATTTGGGGTCAGAAGGAACAGATATCTGCAGCAAACTAGATATAAAGTTAATCACTTCCCTCCACATATGCACTATTCTAGGACATGACCACCAGATGTGTAGGAAAGAGCCCTCTGCGCCACATCCTCTCCAGCATCTATCGAACGTATCCGGGTACATTTTGCTCAAACGAGATGGTACATAATACCATCTATATAATAATTTATATACATTCTCTTTAATTCTAACGCAGATAGAACTAGACGCCGCGTTGCTCCAGGCTTCAGACCACTCATCATCATCATCCAAGGCCGAGCCTAGGTCCGTTTCCCATGCTCTCTCATGAGGATCTCGCTGAGAGGGAGCATCCCCAGTGAGAGTAGTGTATAAGAGGGAAATTAGGCCTTTGGTCGAGTGACGTCTGAAACATATAGTCTCAAGCGTGGTCAGGGGTCTACTAGAGAGGACGCGGCCCATGGAGGAGTGAAAATGTCTGAGTTGCAAGAATTGATAAAAATATCTAGAGGGAATATCAATAGTTTCTTGAATCTGAGAAAACTGTGGAAAACTAGTATCCCTGGTAATATCATTCAGATATAAAATACCTCTATCTTGCCAAGGAGCAAACAGTGATTTATTTGTACCGGGGGGGAATGCAGGGTTGTGTAATATTGGGATGATAGGGGTTGGGGCTAAGCTGTATTTCCTATTGGCAAAGTCCCAAATCGTAAGTGAGCGGGAGACCACGGGATAGGATGCTATGGTCCTGGGGCGGCAGGATTTCGAAAGCCAGAGAAGAGAGAGTAGAGAGACCCACCTCAGCGGTTTCTATAGCCACCCAGACCCTGTTGGATTCGGGGTTGCACAATTGTACACAGTGTGAGACTTGTGTAGCGAAATAATATCTTCTAAAATCTGGGATGCCTAGGCCACCACTAAATGTGGGACGTTGTAAAAGTTTCAATCAGACACGGGGACGCTTATTCGCCCATATGAATTGTGACGTATGGAATTGCAAGAATTTAAAAACAGATGGAGGGATAAATATCGGGAGGGTCTGGAACAGGTAAAGTATCCGAGGGAGCACGTTCATCTTCACAGAGTTTACCCTACCTATCCAGGAGATAAAGAGGCTAGACCAAGAAGACAAGTCTGATTTAATTTGATCTAGAAGCCTAGGGAAATTAGCCTGGTAAAGTTGATGATGGGTATGTGTCAGAAAAATACCTAGGTATTTTATCTTTCGCTTGTGCCATTGAAATGGAAAGGAGT
Source organism: Pseudophryne corroboree (assembly GCF_028390025.1). NCBI lineage: Eukaryota > Metazoa > Chordata > Amphibia > Anura > Myobatrachidae > Pseudophryne > Pseudophryne corroboree. Next base: position 373,313,770 of record NC_086444.1, on the reverse strand, counting down.
TTTCCAAAGAGAGCTTAATCTGACCGGGGATATAAAAGTTCAGTACTTCAGTCTTACTCGTATTAAGTTTATAACCTGAGTGTTTAGAATAGAGGTCTATCTCAGAAAGGAGTGGCTGTAACGACTGAGATGGGGATCCCAGAGATATTAGAACATTGTCTGCGTATAACGCAATTTTATGTTCAGTAAGGCCCACCCGCACTCCAACTATATCTACATTAGCCCTGATCCGTGCCGCTAGCGGTTCCATAACCAGGGCAAACAGCAATGGGGAAAGCGGGCATCCCTGTCTGCTGCCGTTAGTGATGTTGAATGCGGAAGAGGTGAGGCGATTAATAGAGACCGTGGCCGTAGGGGATCTGTAAAGCGCAGAGACACCTTCAAGGAATTTGCCAGAAAAACCCATCCTCCGGAGCACTGAGAAAGCAAAGGGCCAGGAAATTCTGTCAAAAGCCTTCTCGGCATCTAATGCTAGCAACAACGCGGGTAATTTCTGGTTATGGATAGAGTGGATCAAATCTATGGCTCTCCTGGTATTATCGGAGGCCTGGCGGCCAGAAATGAACCCCACTTGGTCCGGGTGTATCAGTTGTGTAAGTAGGGGAGCTAAGCGGTTGGCTAAGATTTTAGCGTATATCTTAAGATCTACGTTTAGCAAAGAAATCGGGCAATAATTGGAACAATGTGTGGAATCCCTTCCTGGCTTTGGAATCACAATAATGTCAGCTTGTACAGTCGCAGGCGCAAATGATGCTTCCTCTAAAACACTATTAAAGAGCGAGGTGAGATATGGAGCCAATTCCGTATGGAATGTTTTGTAGTACTGAGCGGTAAAGCCATCTGGACCAGGGGCAGCTGACGATCGCATAGATTTGATAGCGGCAACAGTCTCCTCCAGCGATATATCCGCATTAAGAAGAGAAATCTGTTGCTCCGTCAAACCTGGTAAGGGGGCACCCAACAAATACGAACATGCTCCCCCCGAACCATCGGAGGGAAGAGGGGGGGTAGGGAGATTATATAAGGAGCTATAATAGTTTCGAAATTCCTCCACCATCAGTTTAGGATCATATGTGAGAGCGTCTAACGTAGAAGAATATAGTTTATCTATCAGTCCCATAGCTCGCTTACTTCGTAACTTATTAGCTAAAAGGCTATCTATTTTATCCGCTTTATCATAAAATTTTTGACGAAGCTTCTGTAGTATAGCTGCCGCTCTCCGCGATAAAAGGGTGTTCAACTGGCCTCGGAGGTTATTTATCTGGGAGAGTAGGGAGTCGCACGGGGCAATTTTGTGCTGGGCTAGAAGCGCAGTAATTTGAGATTCCAATGAGGAAACTTCCTGTGCTGCTTTCTTACGTATGGCTGAGGCCTTAGACATAAATTGGCCGCGAATAGTGGCGCTGTGTGCTTCCCATACCAGACTAGGAGAGACTTCTGGGGAGGCGTTTTCCTCAAAAAAAAATATTTAGATTCAGTTTAGTGTCTGAGAGAGTGGAGGGGTGCGAAAGGAGAGTATCATCAAGACGCCATTTACGGGACTTATTAGGAGTTCTATAGAGATCGATCATGATATACACTCCTGCATGGTCCGTCCAGGAACAGGGAGTGATGCCTGAATCGGATATCAGCGTCGAGATTGAGCGAGAGACATGTATCATATCTATCAGAGAGTAGTGCTTATGAGGTGCAGAGAAGTGGGTGTAGTCTCTAGCGCTGGAGTGTTTAAGACGCCAAGTGTCTTGTAAATCAAGGCGTGTGAGGGAGGATGTCAATGTAAGGGCCGCATCAGACGGAGACGCTTCCTTCTTATGTTTGGGAGGAGTGGATTTATCTAAGAAGGGGTCAAGCACAGTGTTGAAGTCCCCACCTAGAATAATGTGGCCTTGCGCTACTCTATTGAGATGCAAAAAGAGCGTGCGAAAAAAACGGGATTGATCCTGATTAGGGGCGTATACAGACACTAGTGTTAGAATATCAGTGCGGATCGTACCTATCACTATCAGGTACCGGCCGTCAGGGTCAGCTATGGTTGTAGTGTGGACAAATGGGATATTGCGATGGATCAGTATAGCTACCCCCCTTTTTTACAAGTAGCAGAGGCAAAAAAGGTTTGGGTAAATTGCTTACCGTGAAGTTGAGAGTGTGTACCGGTGAAATGGGTCTCTTGGAGGAAAACTATAATAAGCCTTCTCTCTCCGACAGGCGGATAACATCACTGTACGTTTCTTGGGAGAATTAAGCCCATTAACATTTATAGAATACAGTTTAAGCGCCATGTGACACCAAAGAACAAAAGAGGAGCAGTGGAAACCCGTCCCGGGGAAGAAAGGAAAGAAGAAGAACAACGAAGAACAAGAATTAGAAATATAGAAGAAAAGAAAGAGAGAGAAAACCCATACGGGAGAAAACCCTGAATTATAGGGTCCCAAACAAGGACCGCTACACAGATATAAAACAGCATACTTCGAAATAACAAATAAAGGGAGCACGGGGGTAGTGGGAACAGTTAAACTATCGCAGGAGAACCGGGTCCCTCTGGACCGCAACAGTTGAGTCAGCTAGAGCCGAAGATACAATAATGTAACCCATAATATGAAAAACTATGAACTAACAAAAATGTACTGTCATAACCAAACAATAAGAGAGAAAAAGAAAGAAAAAAAGGGGGGGGGGGGGAACAAGGGAATCAAGGGGAGACGAGGCAAACGGGATAAGCCCAGTGTAGTATTATCAGGTTAGGTGTAGCACATGTTAAACTTTAAACCCTGGTGTGCATTTAAATATTTCTAAAATACACAGCGCTCTATGACAATACCACCAAGAAATCTGTTAATTACTACCAATAATTAAAAACACCTAATCTCTACTGCTCCCACCGGTGGTACTGTTCCACCAATTACCAAGAAACACAAAATATATTTAAACAAGGGAGCGCTAAGAACAGGGTCAGTTTAAGAAACTGTTGACACTTTTTATATATGATTTAAATGTTTAAAAAAAATAATATTAAGTAAGTTCCATGTATTTATAACAGCAGAGTGTAATTTAATCAATTAGTATAATGATTGGTTTATCCCAGCATAAAAAAGGGACTGGTTATACTGCTGGGATAACTCTCTGAGGAAACCGCTGGCCCCGTGGGCGGAGAAACGCGTAAGAGGGGCGTTCACTATTTGGATTCCGGTGCCCGGAGCTCTTTCACGAGCGGATCCTATTACCGCACGCAGCGCAGTGGAAACCTGACCGGGGATAAAGCAATAGCAGGACCGAGTGCAAAACGGTCTGCACCCCGAGGGAAGCCGAGGCGGCTGTGAGTATCCCTTCAAAAGACGTGCTGCGGCTGGGACATAGGGGTCGTAGCATACCGCTGTGCATTCATTCACCACACAGCGCTCTCCCCCTACTGCTATCTATTAAGGAGCCTTCCAGTGACTGATACATTTTTGCTGGATACAAATAATAAGAAGGTTGTCCTGTTCAAAGCCAATTTATTATCAAGACAGCATGGTTACAATTGGACACAATTAATGCGTACTAGCGGAGATTGTACAGATCTATCTGTGTGAATAGACAATTACTAATTTGAGCTCAGGGCATGGGACTAAATAAAGAGTGCACTATATTGTTTTAATATCCGGATATTATCCTTGATTTTATTTGCTGTTTATATGTGGATTGTAATAAATGTGTGATGTAAACTGACCCTGTTCTTAGCGCTCCCTTGTTTAAATATATTTTGTGTTTCTTGGTAATCGCTCATGGTAAACGCCTGAAAAGATGGAAGGTGATAGTAAGAGTCTCCTCTTATCAGGAGACACATTTCAATAGAGTTAAGAGCTGTTCAAATGTATTCAGATAAAAGTTCTCCAAAATCAAGGGGGGTCATCGGTGTCATTGCGGTGACGAGTTACCCTCGTCCATTCAGGCGTGGGGATCTGGGAGCGTCGTGGCCCAGAGGAAGAGGCAGTCCCCCCATCAGATGGTGGTGCAGGGAGGAGACCAAGTTTGGCCAACAGATCCTGTCCTTGATTTAGGGTTTTGATAGAGTGAGTAGTATTGTTCGCTGTAACTTGTAACATGAAAGGAAATCCCCACCTATATCGTATTTGGTGTTGGCGCAGTATACGAGTAACAGGCTGCAAGTCCCGTCTCTTTTGAATGGTGGAGGGGGCCAGATCTTGAAAAACTTGCAGTTGCATATCCCTGAAAGTGATCACCGGAGAGTCTCGTAGTGACGTCAGAATGCGTTCCTTTGAACGAAAATAGTGTAGCCGAACTATAACATCCCTAGGTGGCTGTGTCGGGGTCGGTTTTGCTCGGAGCGCTCTGTGGGCCCTATCACAAAAGTAATCCGCATCTGAAAGGCCAGGTACGACGTGTTGAAAGAAGTCTTACAGGAAGGCTGGTAGTGCAGAGCTGAGGACTAATTCCGACACGTTACGGATGCGTAGATTGTTGCGACGGGAGCGATTCTCTTGATCTTCTTGACGTTCTTTGAGGTCCTCCAGCTTGTCGTGAAGTCTGGAGAGCTCCGAATCAAGACGTTGCTGAGAGCGGCAAAGGTCGTCTGTCTTCGATTCAAGAGCGTCTGTACGATAACCAAGGGTCGTGAGATCAGATTTGAACTCGGCGATAGCTGTGGAAAGTTCTTGCTTAAAGGCGGACTGCACCCCTTCAAGTAAATTGGTCATAACTGCTTGGATCTGTGGGTCAATACCCGCCTCCGATGAGCAGGGGGAGGAAGGAGAATCCGTGATCAATGCAGGAGTCGGGGGACCCTTAGATTTTTGTCCAAAGAAATTTGTGGGGGCTTGCGCCTTTTTCTTGTTTCTCTGCGTCGTCATGGGGAAGTAAAGAGGGTAGGCGGGGTATCACAAATGTAAAAAGAGACACAGACGTTGTTTGTCGGAGGTATGTTTAAGTAGGGAAGGTATAAAGAAAACTATCACGGTCCAGGTGGGACAAATTGTGTTGCTAGGCCAGCATCTCAGACAGCACAGTGGGGGAGATAAGGGCCAGTGTTCCCGTCATTATCTCCATAGGGCAGCCGACGATTGATAAGCGCCAATGGATAGTAGCGTGACCCCAGAAGCGAAGAGAGTAAGGATCCGGCAGCGTTAGAGGGAGAGACTAGGATAGGCGGTCCCACTATCTTACCCGGTCGTCTGTATGCGTACGTCTCCAGGAGCTGTGTATTGTAATGTGGCACCGGAGCTTGGCTGCCGACCGATCCGTCGGCAGGTAGCGTGCGACATCGGGAGTCGGCGGGTACAGCACGACCCCACAGATTCTCTTCCCTCAAAACGGCTGGCAAAGGTGTAGTGGTATAAGCTGGAGGCTGCACTGTGATTCCCGGGAGAGAGAGAGAGAGAGCAGGGGCTATATAGTGGTGATAGAAGGCTCGTCTGCCACTTCCAAGATGGCCACCGCAGGCGAGCTCCAGCAGAGCCGCAACGACGAGAGGAGAAGCAAACCAGCCCAGGAGTCCCTCGGGTCGATGCCCTCCACCAGCTCCCCCCGGCGGCAACCGCGACGGGAGAGTCCCGGCCCGCACAAGCTGCTCAGGAGCGCACATCGCCCGTGCGGCTCACTCTGCCCCCTCCAAGATGGGCGCCGGGCGCATCCAGCCTCCTCGCGTCTCCGGTGAGTGGTGTGTTCCCGGCTCCAGGGGCTCACATCCACCGTCCCCAGCTGTCGGTAAGGGTCCACGGGGGGGGAGGAAGAGCACGGGCAGCTAGGATCACCGCAATCCGCGTCTCCCACGGCCCCACCTCCCGGCCAGATCGGGCGCCGAAAATTTAGGTCCCGGCTTCTATAGGGTGGGAAGGCCGCAACCTGCAGGAACAGGAAAAACCTGCTCCCCGGCTCTGCAGCTCTTCCACACCAGTTGCCTTGGCTCAAGGGTAATATAAGAGGGCTCCTGGGGTAATTCAAATGCAGTTAGCTTGATTGTAATAGGGTAAATAGGAGGCTTTTTTCAGGAGCTCTCTAGGGATACTCCTGCTCAGTCAGGCTGCAAGCCACTCCCCCAGGACGATCATCTTATACTTCTCGCTGATCAAATCTGGGAAGCTGCTGACTATCTATGTACAGCTTCTACTGACGTCTGTCAGCTCACTTCTCGCCTTTCATCATCGCTAGTTACAGCACGACGAGCACTCTGGCTGCGTTCTTGGCAATCGGAGGTCAAAAAAGGTATAGAGCTGTTCGGTCCTGAGTTGGACAAATGGATTTCTGAGGCCACGGGAGTAAAGTCTGTTTTCTTACCATTGCCTCCAACGGTACCTAGACGGAAATACTCTGGTCCGGCGTTCAAATCCTTTAGACCTCAGTCCTTTCGTGGGCGCGGCAGAGGAGCGGCCACACCTGGTAGAAGAGGTCGGGGACGTGGTTTCCAACAAACCAACACAAGTCGTCAGAACGCTAAGGTCGCCAACAAGCCAGTGGCATGACGGGCTCCCAGCTCATCTCGGATCTCCAATTGTGGGAGCACGCCTTCAGACGTTCCAGGTGGCGTGGCTCCAGACGTCCACAGATGGGTGGATCCGCAATTTAGTGTTAAAAGGTTACAAAATAGAGTTCGATTGTCTCCCGCCAATGCGGTTTTTCAAGACAGCACTGCCTGTGTCGGACGACAAGAAGGCGGTTCTGCAGATTGCCATTCAGTCTCTGCTGAATGCAGCAGTTTTGATTCCGGTCCCTGTACAACAACAAGGTCAGGGTTATTATTCCAGTCTGTTTGTGGTACCAAAGCCGGATGGCTCCGTCAGGCCAATATTGAACTTAAAGGGTCTCAATCAGTACGCCACTTACTACAGATTCAAGATGGAGTCTCTGCGGTCAGTAATTGCAGGTTTAGAGCCACAGGAATTCATGATTGCACTGGATCTCAAAGATGCGTACTTACACATTCCGATTTGGCCACCTCATCAGAGGTTCTTGCGGTTTGCAATACGGCAGGACCATTACCAGTTTCAGGCTCTACCGTTTGGCCTTTCGTCAGCGCTTTGGGTATTCACCAAGGTGATGTCTGTGATGATAGCTCATCTCAGATCCCTGGGAGTGATAATTGTTCCGTATTTGGACGATTTGCTCATCAAGGCTCCATCTCAACAGATGCTTCTCCAACAGGCGTTGCTAACATACAATGTACTAGTTCGGCACGGTTGGATAGTCCATTTAAAAAAAAACCATCTGATTCCGTCTCAAAGACTTCAATTCCTAGGTATGATTCTCGATACGGTAAATCAAAGAATTTACCTACCAGAACAGAAAGTACAGGTCATTCGTCATCTGGTACAATTAGTACTCAAGCCACGCACAGTCTCGGTACATTTGTGCATTCGCCTCTTAAGCACAATGGTGGTGGCTTTCGCAGCGCTTCAGTTCGGAAGATTTCACTCGCGTCCTTTTCAACTAGATGTGCTAGCACAGTGGTCGGGCTCGCATCTGCAGAGTCACCACAGGGTGTGGTTGTCGCCACGGGCCAGAGTCTCTCTACTCTGGTGGCTCAAAGTACGCAATCTAACCGCAGGGAAACGGTTCGGCGCCTGGAATTGGATAATTCTATCGACAGACGCGAGTCTCAGAGGCTGGGGAGCTGTAGTTCAAAGTTATCGGCTCCAGGGTCCCTGGGCGGATCACGAAAGATTGCTGTCTATAAATGTCCTGGAACTCCGGGCAATTTACAATGCGCTACGACAAGCAGTGCACATGCTTCGGTTACAGACTGTTCAGGTGCAGTCAGACAATGCGACGGCGGTCGCATACGTCAACAAACAAACAAGGAGGAACGAGAAGCCGCATGGCAATGCGGGAAGTAGCTCGGATCCTCAGGTGGGCAGAGTATCACCAAGTGATACTGTCGGCAGTGTTCATTCTGGGAGTGGACAACTGGGCGGCGGATTATCTCAGCCGTCGGGATTTTAATCCAGGAGAATGGGCATTAAATCCAGAAGTGTTTCACATATTGGTCCAGAGGTGGGGTTACACTCAGGTGGATCTGATGGCATCTCGCCACAATCACCAAGCGCCCCAGTATGTGTCCAGAACGAGAGATCCAAAGGCGGTGGCGGTGGATGCTCTCACAATCGAGTGGCCGTACAGCCTCGTGTATCTGTTTCCACCGTTTCCGCTGCTCCCTCTGTTGCTAAAACGTATCAAGAGAGTCCGTCACAGTCATACTAGTGGCGCCTCATTGGCCTCGGAGAGCTTGGTTCTCGGATCTCCGCGGACTACTCGCAGACTATCCTTGGCCGCTCCCACTATGTCCGGACCTGTTACAACAGGGTCCGTTCCTTTACCCCGATTTAGCGCGGCTGCATTTGACGAGGTGGCTGTTGAGACCGCCCTCTTAAGAAGAGAGGGCATTCCAGAATCGGTTATACCAACCATGTTACGAGCTAGGAAGCCGGTTACGGCAGCTCATTATTACAGAGTCTGGCGTGCCTATATAGGTTGGTGTGAAGCTCGAAAGTTGCCGACATCATCTTTCAAGTTATCCCGTCTTTTGTTATTTCTACAGATGGGGTTAGATGGAGGACTGCGTCTATCCACACTAAAAGTGCAGATATCTGCGTTGTCAATTTACTTTCAAAGAAGATTGGCTCTATTGCCGTCGGTACACACTTTTCTACAGGGTGTCCTCAGAGTACAGCCTCCATTCATTCCACCTACAGCGCCATGGGACTTGAATCTGGTTTTAGATTTCTTACAGTCCTTATTTTGAACCCTTACAACAAGTGGATATTAAATTTCTCACTTGGAAAACAATTTTTCTCTGACGTCCTAGTGGATGCTGGGACTCCGTCAGGACCATGGGGGATTAGCGGCTCTGCAGGAGACAGGGCACAAAAATAAAAGCTTTAGGACTAGGTGGTGTGCACTGGCTCCTCCCCCTATGACCCTCCTCCAAGCCTCAGTTAGGTTTTTGTGCCCGTCCGAGCAGGGTGCAATCTAGGTGGCTCTCCTAAAGAGCTGCTTAGAAAAAGTTATTAGGTTTTTTATTTTCAGTGAGTCCTGCTGGCAACAGGCTCACTGCAACGAGGGACTTAGGGGAGAAGAAGTGAACTCACCTGCGTGCAGGATGGATTGGCTTCTTAGGCTACTGGACACCATTAGCTCCAGAGGGATCGAACACAGGCCCAGCCATGGAGTCCGGTCCCGGAGCCGCGCCGCCGACCCCCTTGCAGATGCCGAAAAGTGAAGAGGTCCAGAAACCGGCGGCAGAAGACTTTTCAGTCTTCATGAGGTAGCGCACAGCACTGCAGCTGTGCGCCATTGTTGTCAGCACACTTCACACCAGCGGTCACTGAGGGTGCAGGGCGCTGGGGGGGGGGCGCCCTGGGCAGCAATGATAATACCTTGTTCTGGCTAAAAATACATCACATATAGCCCCTGGGGCTATATGGATGTATTTAACCCCTGCCAGGTCTCACAAACACCGGGAGAAGAGCCCGCCGAAATAGGGGGCGGGGCCTATCTCCTCAGCACACAGCGCCATTTTCCTGCACAGCTCCGCTGCGAGGAAGGCTCCCAGGACTCTCCCCTGCACTGCACTACAGAAACAGGGTAAAAAAACAGAGAGGGGGGGCACTTTTTTGGCGATATTGTTATATTAAGCTGCTATAAAGGAAACAACACTTCTGTAGGGTTGTTCCTATATATTTATAGCGCTTGGGTGTGTGCTGGCAAACTCTCCCTCTGTCTCCCCAAAGGGCTAGTGGGGTCCTGTCTTCGATAAGAGCATTCCCTGTGTGTCTGCTGTGTGTCGGTACGTGTGTGTCGACATGTATGAGGACGATGTTGGTGTGGAGGCGGAGCAATTGCCGGTAATGGTGATGTCACCCCCTAGGGAGTCGACACCGGAATGGATGGCTTTGTTTATGGAATTACGTGATAATGTCAGCACGTTACAAAAATCAGTTGACGACATGAGACGGCCGGCAAACCAGTTAGTACCTGTCCAGGCGTCTCAGACACCGTCAGGGGCTGTAAAACGCCCTTTACCTCAGTCGGTCGACACAGACCCAGACACGGACACCGAATCTAGTGTCGACGGTGAAGAAACAAACGTATTTTCCAGTAGGGCCACACGTTATATGATCACGGCAATGAAGGAGGCTTTGCATATCTCTGATACTGCAAGTACCACAAAAAGGGGTATTATGTGGGGTCTGAAAAAACTACCTGTAGTTTTTCCTGAATCAGAGGAATTGAATGAAGTGTGTGATGAAGAGTGGGTTAACCCCGATAGAAAACTGCTAATTTCAAAGAAGTTATTGGCATTATATCCTTTCCCGCCAGAGGTTAGGGCGCGCTGGGAAACACCCCCTAGGGTGGATAAGGCACTCACACGCTTATCAAAACAAGTGGCGTTACCGTCTCCTGAAACGGCCGCCCTCAAGGATCCAGCTGATAGGAGGCTGGAAACTACCCTGAAAAGTATATACACTCATACTGGTGTTATACTGCGACCAGCCATCGCCTCTGCATGGATGTGCAGTGCTGGGGTGGTTTGGTCGGATTCCCTGACTGAAAATATTGATACCCTGGATAGGGACAGTATTTTATTGACTATAGAGAAATTAAAGGATGCTTTTCTTTATATGCGAGATGCTCAGAGGGATATTTGCACTCTGGCATCGAGAGTAAGTGCGATGTCCATATCTGCCAGAAGAAGTTTATGGACGCGACAGTGGTCAGGTGATGCGGATTCCAAACGGCATATGGAAGTATTGCCGTATAAAGGGGAGGAATTATTTGGGGTCGGTCTATCGGATTTGGTGGCCACGGCAACAGCCGGGAAATCCACCTTTTTACCTCAGGTCCCCTCCCAACAGAAAAAGACACCGTCTTTTCAGCCGCAGTCCTTTCGTTCCTATAAGAACAAGCGGGCAAAAGGACAGTCATATCTGCCCCGAGGCAAAGGAAAGGGTAAGAGACTGCACCAAGCAGCTCCCTCCCAGGAGCAGAAGCCCTCCCCGGCTTCTGCAAAGCCCTCAGCATGACGTTGGGGCTTTACAAGCGGACTCAGGGGCGGTGGGGGGTCGACTCAAGAATTTCAGCGCACAGTGGGCTCACTCACAGGTGGACCCCTGGATCCTGCAGGTAGTATCTCAGGGTTACAGGTTGGAATTCGAGAAGTCTCCCCCTCGCCGGTTCCTAAAGTCTGCTCTGCCAACGTCTCCCTCAGACAGGGCGACGGTATTGGAAGCCATTCACAAGCTGTATTCTCAGCAGGTGATAGTCAAGGTACCCCTCCTACAACAGGGAAAGGGGTATTATTCCACACTATTTGTGGTACCGAAGCCGGACGGCTCGGTAAGACCTATTCTAAATCTGAAATCTTTGAACCTGTACATACAAAAATTCAAGTTCAAGATGGAGTCACTCAGAGCAGTGATAGCGAATCTGGAAGAAGGGGACTTTATGGTGTCCCTGGACATCAAGGATGCTTACCTGCATGTCCCAATTTGCCCTTCACATCAAGGGTACCTCAGGTTCGTGGTGCAAAACTGTCATTATCAGTTTCAGACGCTGCCGTTTGGATTGTCCACGGCACCTCGGGTCTTTACCAAGGTAATGGCCGAAATGATGTTTCTTCTGCGAAGAAAAGGCGTATTAATTATCCCTTACTTGGACGATCTCCTGATAAGGGCAAGGTCCAGAGAACAGCTGGGGGACGTAGTAGCACTAACCCAAGTAGTGCTGCAACAGCACGGGTGGATTCTGAATTTTCCAAAATCTCAATTGACCCCGACGACACGTCTGCTGTTCCTGGGAATGATTCTGGACACGGTTCAGAAAAAGGTGTTTCTTCCGGAGGAGAAAGCCAGGGAGTTATCCGAACTTGTCAGGAACCTCCTAAAACCAGGAAAAGTGTCTGTGCATCAATGCACAAGAGTCCTGGGAAAAATGGTGGCTTCTTACGAAGCGATTCCATTCGGCAGATTTCACGCACGAACTTTTCAGTGGGATCTGCTGGACAAATGGTCCGGATCGCATCTGCAGATGCATCAGCGGATAACTTTGTCTCCACGGACAAGGGTGTCTCTTCTGTGGTGGTTGCAGAGTGCTCATCTGTTAGAGGGCCGCAGATTCGGCATACAGGACTGGGTCCTGGTGACCACGGATGCCAGTCTGAGAGGCTGGGGAGCGGTCACACAGGGAAGAAACTTCCAGGGAGTGTGGTCAAGCCTGGAGATGTCTCTTCACATAAATATACTGGAGCTAAGAGCGATTTACAATGCTCTAAGCCTGGCAAAACCCCTGCTTCAGGGTCAGCCGGTGTTGATCCAGTCGGACAACATCACGGCAGTCGCCCACGTAAACAGACAGGGCGGCACAAGAAGCAGGAGGGCAATGGCAGAAGCTGCAAGGATTCTTCGCTGGGCGGAAGATCATGTGATAGCACTGTCAGCAGTGTTCATTCCGGGAGTGGACAACTGGGAAGCGGACTTCCTCAGCAGACACGATCTACACCCGGGAGAGTGGGGACTTCATCCAGAAGTCTTCCACATGATTGTGAACCGTTGGGAAAAACCAAAGGTGGATATGATGGCGTCCCGCCTCAACAAAAAACTGGACAGGTATTGCGCCAGGTCAAGAGACCCTCAGGCAATAGCTGTGGACGCTCTGGTAACACCGTGGGTGTTCCAGTCAGTGTATGTGTTTCCTCCTCTGCCTCTCATACCAAAAGTACTGAGAATTATACGGCAAAGGGGAGTAAGAACGATACTCGTAGCTCCGGATTGGCCAAGAAGAACTTGGTACCCGGAACTTCAGGAGATGCTCACGGAAGATCCGTGGCCTCTACCTCTAAGACGGGACCTGCTTCAGCAGGGACCGTGTCTATTCCAAGACTTACCGCGGCTGCGTTTGACGGCATGGCGGTTGAACGCCGAATTCTAAGGGAAAAAGGCATTCCGGAAGAGGTCATCCCTACCCTGGTAAAAGCCAGGAAGGAGGTGACTGCACAACATTATCACCGCATTTGGAGAAAATATGTTGCGTGGTGTGAGGCCAGGAAGGCCCCGACGGAGGAATTTCAACTGGGTCGATTCCTACATTTCCTGCAAACAGGATTGTCTATGGGCCTCAAATTAGGGTCCATTAAGGTTCAAATTTCGGCCCTGTCGATTTTCTTCCAGAAAGAATTGGCTTCAGTTCCTGAAGTCCAGACTTTTGTAAAAGGAGTACTACATATACAGCCATCGGTTGTGCCCCCAGTGGCTCCGTGGGATCTTAATGTAGTTTTGGATTTTCTCAAATCCCATTGGTTTGAGCCACTCAAATCGGTGGATTTGAAATATCTTACATGGAAAGTAACCATGCTACTGGCCCTGGCTTCAGCCAGGAGAGTGTCAGAATTGGCGGCTTTATCGTATAAAAGCCCATATCTGATTTTCCATTCGGACAGGGCAGAACTGCGGACGCGTCCTCAGTTTCTGCCTAAGGTGGTTTCAGCGTTTCACCTGAACCAGCCTATTGTGGTGCCTGCGGCTACTAGCGATTTGGAGGATTCCAAGTTGCTGGACGTTGTCAGGGCATTGAAAATATATATTTCAAGGACGGCTGGCGTCAGAAAATCTGACTCGCTGTTTATACTGTATGCACCCAACAAGCTGGGTGCTCCTGCTTCTAAGCAGACGATTGCTCGTTGGATTTGTAGCACAATTCAACTTGCACATTCTGTGGCAGGCCTGCCACAGCCTAAATCTATCAAGGCCCATTCCACAAGGAAGGTGGGCTCATCTTGGGCGGCTGCCCGAGGGGTCTCGGCATTACAACTCTGCCGAGCAGCTACGTGGTCGGGGGAGAACACGTTTGTAAAATTCTACAAATTTGATACCCTGGCTAAAGAGGATCTGGAGTTCTCTCATTCGGTGCTGCAGAGTCATCCGCACTCTCCCGCCCGTTTGGGAGCTTTGGTATAATCCCCATGGTCCTGACGGAGTCCCAGCATCCACTAGGACGTCAGAGAAAATAAGATTTTACTTACCGATAAATCTATTTCTCGTAGTCCGTAGTGGATGCTGGGCGCCCATCCCAAGTGCGGATTGTCTGCAATACTTGTACATAGTTATTGTTACAAAAAAATCGGGTTGTTATTGTTGTGAGCCGTCTGTTCAGAGGCTCCTACGTTTGTCATACTGTTAACTGGGTTCAGATCACAAGTTGTACGGTGTGATTGGTGTGGCTGGTATGAGTCTTACCCGGGATTTAAAATCCTTCCTTATTGTGTACGCTCGTCCGGGCACAGTATCCTAACTGAGGCTTGGAGGAGGGTCATAGGGGGAGGAGCCAGTGCACACCACCTAGTCCTAAAGCTTTTATTTTTGTGCCCTGTCTCCTGCGGAGCCGCTAATCCCCCATGGTCCTGACGGAGTCCCAGCATCCACTACGGACTACGAGAAATAGATTTATCGGTAAGTAAAATCTTATTTTCTCTTAGCCTTAGCTTCAGCAAGGCGTGTTTCAGATTTGGGTGCCTTGTGATGCAAGCCACCGTATTTGGTGTTTCATGATGACAGAGCGGAACTTCGGACGAATCCCGCTTTCCTACCAAACGTAGTGTCATCTTTTCACATCAATCAACCAATAGTAGTTCCTGTGTTAACAGGAGATTCTGGAACTTTGGATGTGGTACGCGCATTACGCGTTATGTATCCTGAACGTCGACAGTTCGTAAGACAGATACGTTGTTTGTTCTCTATGATGCTGCCAAGATGGGTTGGCCAGCTTCTAAGCAAACCTTATCCAGATGGATAAAACGGACCATACGTCAGGCTTACCTTCATGCTAGGTTACAGCCGCCTACATCAGTAACAGCTCATTCCACACGTGCTGTGGGAACGTCATGGGCAGCGAGTCGTGGAGCTTCTACGACACAGCTTTGCCGTGCGGCTACATGGTCTTCAGTGCATACGTTTGTGCGCTTTTACAAGTTTGATACGTTTGCGGCATCGGCATCTAGCTTTGGCCGCCTAGTGTTACAGGTGCCAAACAGCTCTCCCGCCCACGGGGGAAACTTTGGTTCGTCCCAAGAGTACTCCAGTGACCCCTAGTGGATGAAAAAGAAAATAGGATTTTGGTACTTACCAGGTAAATCCTTTTCTTTGAATCCATAGGGGGCACTGGACGCCCACCCAGAGCAGTTTTACCTGGTTTGGGGTAAGTTCAGTAGATCTTATGGTAACACATTCTCACCGACTGGTTCAAATTATCAAGTTCTAATCGGTTATGGTGTCAACTGTTTAGTTGTCTGTAATGTTGGGTCAACTTTATTGTTGTCCGTTATGTTATATGTAATTCTCCATTGTCAAGCTCTCTATAGCTCCTGTTCGGCTCAGTAAAAAACACTGAAGTACTCTGGGATATGGAGGGGAGGAGTAGTTTCAAAATTAATTTTATTCAGTGCCTTGTTCCTGTGGAAGCCGTCTATATCCCAAGAGTACTCCAGTGCCCCCTATGGATTCAAAGAAAAGGATTTACCTGGTAAGTACCAAAATCCTATTTTCTCGTGTATCCTAGCTGCATGGTATTGCAACTTAGATGTATTTGCTGCAAAAAACAAACAAACGTCGAATACTAGCAGAGTCACACAGGGAGGGACTGTTTGGCGACTGCAGCAATGATGTACAATGGCATAGCATTTCACTTTTGGGGACTCCAAAAGACCATGGGGTATAGACGGGATCCGCAGGAGCTTAGGCACACTGAAAAGACAAACTGGCTCCTCCCTCTATGCCCCTCCTCCAGACCTCAGTTAGACTTTGTGCCCAGGACTGACTGGACACTCACTAGGGGAGCTCTACTGAGTTTCTCTGGAAAAGACTTTGTTAGGTTTATTATTTTCAGGGAGACCTGCTGGCTACAGGCTCCCTGCATCGTGGGACTGAGGGGAGAGAAGCAGGACCTACTTCTTCTTAGTTTAAGGGCTCTGCTTCTCGGCTACTGGACACCCATTAGCTCCAGAGGGTTTGATCACTTGGTGCGCCTAGCTGCTCGTTCCAGGAGCCACTCCATCACCCCCCTCACAGAAGCCAGAAGTCGGGTGAGTATGAGAAGACCAGAAGACTTCAGGACGGCAGAAGACTTCAGTAAAGGTACAGTGCAGTGGCAACGCTGCGCTCCATGCTCCCACACACACATTTCCTCCAGCACTCACAGGGCGCTGGGGGGGGGGCACCCTGGGCAGCATGTTACTGGGTCTTCTTTGGCCGGCAGATGTTTGTTCGGTGCATTTGCACCGTTTTCGGGACCCCCGCCGGCATTTTAGCGAGTTTGAATTTGGCGGGCTGAAGCGCGCCGGGAGGGGGCGGAGCTTAGCCGCGCGGCTCACATGCGCCATTTTCTCCTCATGTGCAGACAGGAGACGCTGGTACGGGACCTCCACGAGCTCCATCAAAGTAACGGGGAGCTTATCGGGGGGGGGGGGACACAGTAGCTGGTGCATATTTGGTATATTGGGCAGCGCTGGTACATATATTTTCCTTGGTGGGATATATGGGCGCTGGGGTGGGAGCTGGCATTGTTTCTCTGTCCGGGCTTCCTTGTGGGCCTGTCCCCTAGCTGAGGCATTGTATGTGTGTGTCGGTGGGTCGATACTAGGTGTCGACATGTCTGAGGCTGAATGTTATTCACCGGAGGAGGTTTTGGGGGAGGCAGATGCGGGTATGGAGTTGGCTCTGTCGACGCAGCCGACACCTACCTGACTTGCACTGTTGAATACAATTAATTCTAATGTAACTTCTTAATCGAAGAGATTAGATAAATCTGAATCGCAGACACAGGTGTGGAAAAAATCCATGGAGGATGCTTTATCACAGGTGCAGACCCCGTCGGGGTCGATTAAGAGACCGTTCACTCAAGTGGTAGATACGGATACCGACACGGATTCTGAATCCGATGTCTACTTCACTGAGGCTCCTTTACATCCTAGATTAGTTAAGAGTATTCAGTACATGATTGTGGCTATAAAAGATGTGTTACGCATTTCTGAAGAACCTGCCGTACAGGAAACAAGGATTTGCTTGTTTAAGGAGAAAAAACCTGAGGTGCAGTTTCCCCCTTCTCATGAGATGAATGCTCTTTGTGAAAAGGCTTGGGAGTCACCAGACAAGAGGTGGCAGATTCCCAAGAGGATTTACATGGCGTATCCTTTTCCATCTATTGATAGGGGAAAATGGGAGGCGTCTCCTAAGGTGGTGCTTCTGTCTCCTAACACGGCAGCTCTCAAGGATCCGGCGGATCGCAAGCTGGAGACATCTCTAAAGTCCATTTTCGCTAATACGGGTGCATTGCTCAGACCTGCTGTGGCGTCTGTATGGGTGAGTAGTGCTATTGCTAAATGGGCTGAGATTTTAGCTTCTGATATGGATACCCTCGATAAAGATACTGTTCTTTTAACTCTTGGTTATATCAAGGACGCTGCAGATTACCTGAAGGATGCGGCGAGGGATGTTGGTCTCTTGGGGTCACGAGCCAATGCCATGTCGATTTCGGCCAGAAGGGCGCTGTGGATCCATCAATGGAATGCTGACACGGATTCCAAGAGAGCTATGGAAGCGTTACCCTTCAAAGGTAATGTCCTGTTTGGGGAAGGCTTGGCGGATCTGGTGTCTACCGCGACGGCGGGTAAGTCCTCGTTTCTTCCCTATGTTCCCACACAACACAAAAAACCACAACATCAGCAGATGCAGTCCTTTCGTCCAAATAAATACAGGAGAGGTAAGGGTTCGTCCTTTCTCGCTTCAAAAGGTAGAGAAAGGGGAAAGAAGTCGCCTGCAGTGTCTGGCGCCCAGGACCAGAAGTCCACCCCTGCTGCTACCAAGTCCACCGCATGATGCTGGGGCTTCCCTGGGGGAGTCCGTCCCGGTGGGGGGCCGTCTGCAGTTCTTCAGTCGGGTCTAGGTCCAATCGGACTTAGATCCTTGGGTTCTAGAGATTGTATCTCAGGGCTACAGGCTGGAGTTTCAGGAGACGCCCACTCACCGGTTTTTCATGTCGACCCTGCCAGTGTCTCTTCCGGACAGGGAGGTCGTGCTGGCAGCAATACAAAAGTTGTCTCCAGAGGGTCATTGTTCCTGTTCCCCCGTCTCAACGGGGGAAGGGGTTCTACTCGAGCCTCTTTGTGGTGCCGAAACCGGACGGTTCGGTCAGACCGATTCTGAACCTAAAATACCTCAATCCATACTTGAAAGTTTTCAAGTTCAAGATGGAATCTCTTCGAGCGGTGATAGCCAGCCTAGAAGGGGGGGATTTTTTGGCGTCAGTGGACATAAAGGATGCCTACTTACACGTCCCAATTTATCCTCCGCATCAGGCTTTCCTAAGGTTTGTGATACAGGATTCTCATTACCAATTTCAGACGTTGCCGTTTGGGCTTTCCACGGCCCCGAGGATTTTCACCAAGGTCATGGCGGAGATGATGGTCCTCCTTCGCAGGCGAGGGGTTACGATTATCCCGTACTTGGACGATCTCCTGATAAAAGCGAGGTCCAAGGAACGTTTGCTGAGGAGTGTGAGTTTGGTACTATTGGTGCTCCGGCAGCACGGTTGGGTGCTAAATTTGCCGAAATCTCAGTTGATAACGGCCACTCGGCTGTCGTTTCTGGGCATGATTCTGGACACGGAGTTACGAAGAGTATTTCTTCCAGAAGAAAAAGCTCTAGAACTGCAGTCGATGGTCAGGGAACTTCTGCGGCCGAAGACTGTGCCCATCCATCAATGTACTCGGGTTCTGGGGAAAATGGTTGCGGCGTACGAAGCCATTCCGTTTGGCAGGTTTCATGCCCGGGTGTTTCAGTGGGATTTGCTGAGCAAATGGTCCGGGTCTCACCTGCACATGCACCAGAAGATAAGTCTATCTCCCAGAGCCAGAATTTCTCTCCTGTGGTGGATGCAGAGTCTCTGGATGTGGCGAGAGCTTTGAAGATCTACGTTGCCAGAACGGCTGTTGCCAGGAAAACTGAGGCGCTGTTTGTCCTGTATGCTTCTAACAAGATTGGTCATCCTGCTTCAAAACAGACTATTGCACGCTGGATTTGTAGTACGATCCAGCAGGCTCATTCTTCGGCCGGGCTACCCGCGCCGAAGTCAGTAAAAGCCCATTCTACCAGAAAAGTGGGCTCGTCTTGGGCGGCTGCCCGAGGCGTATCGGCTTTACAGCTTTGCCGTGCAGCCACCTGGTCAGGGGCAAACACTTTTGCCAAGTTCTATAAGTTTGATACCCTGGCTGATGAGGACCTTACGTTTGCTCAGTCGGTGCTGCAGAGTCGTCCGCACTCTCCCGCCCGATTTTGGAGCTTTGGTATAGACCCCATGGTCCTTTTGGAGTCCCCAGCATCCTCTAGGACGTAAGAGAAAATAGGATTTTGGTACTTACCGATAAATCCTTTTCTCCTAGTCCGTAAAGGATGCTGGGCGCCCATCCCAGTGCGGACTGTTACTGGCAATGTTTTCATGTTGGTTAACTTGGTTTATACACGGGTAGTGTATTTCTGGTTTTCAGCTTGTTGCTGTTATTTCATACGGTTATCTGGTTTACTATTACTCCGGTGATACGGTATGTTTGTGGTGTGGGCTGGTATGTTTGTAGCCCTTAGTTTACACAAAAATCCTTTCCTCGAAATGTCCGTCTCTCCTGGGCACAGATCCTATAACTGAGGTCTGGAGGAGGGGCATAGAGGGAGGAGCCAGTTCACACCCAGTTTAAGTCTTTTCAGTGTGCCCAAGCTCCTGCGGATCCCATCTATACCCCATGGTCCTTTTGGTGTCTCCAGCATCCTCTACGGACTAGGAGAAAAGGATTTATCGGTAAGTACCAAAATCCTATTTTGTTATTTTTTATTTTTGATGTACCTGCTGAATTAGTTTACATTGAAGCCTAATAGCAAATTGGTCTGCTGAGCGATACTTTTACCAATGTTTCAATATAATTTTTTTGAGGCTACTGTAGATTTATATGAACTAGGTCATCTTTCACTTCTATGTTTATGATGGAGTGGATTTTGTTAAATGTAACCCACTTCCTTTCCTTCCTCTACAGTGCTTTGGTTTGGGGGGCCTCTGTTAAGCATAATCCTCAGAAAGTTGGCAAAGATCATGTAATGGAAGATGAGGATGTCATTCAAATTGTGAAGAAATAATCACAATATTTTCCTCCTGTTATCACTTAACCCTGCAGCCACTAAACACCCTGCAAATGACAGGTGACTCATTTGTAAATATCTCATGAACAAAGTGTCAATAAAATCTGTTTTAATTGCCAACCAGCAGCGCTTTGTTTATTTATGAATCCTGTTGGCCTGAAGCCAACTTAATGTGAACATAGGAATTACAGACCTGTAAGGAATCTGTTCTGCCTACTGGTGTTGAATAAGAAGCTCCGTGGCTAGATGGTCACAAATAGTTTTTTTTATTCCTTGATGTTCTGTTAGTTACTTTGGAGTAAAGTCAATTGGGAGATGGAAGTAGTGGACACATCACTTAAGTGGGGTAAAGCACCACTCAATAGATATGATCGATATAGGGGGTCATTTCGACCTGGTCGCACGCAGGCTATTTTTTGCACTGCTGCGACCAGGTAATCACCACCTACAGGAAAGGGGGGAATCGCTGTGCACAGCTGCAATCGCTTGTGCAGAGAGCTGCAAAAAAACAAAAAGTTTGTGCAGTCTCTGCACAGCTCAGGACTTACTCGCCCGCTGCGATGATCCGGCTTGGAGCTGAGGTCAGGAACCCTCCTCTTCAACGGCTGGGCACACCTGCGTTTTTCCGGACACTCCTCGAAAACGGTGAGTTGCCACCCAGGTCTGCCTGTCCATCTTCTTGCGTTCGCCGCTGCGAACGGCTTCTTCGTAAGGTTCGTCGCTCCGTGGCGACGGCCCTCACCAGCGACCGTCGCGCCTGCGCATTTCAGACCCGTTCGCATGGCTGCGAGATATGTCAGCATGACCCCCATAGGGAGGTATAACTGGCCCTACTTTGCAGCAGGGTAGGTAAATGTTTAACGACTAATGGGAAAACTACAATTCAGACTGAAGCACCATATTTTCGCTTTAACCAAAAAAGAATGGGCAGATAATTATATAGTTTGTATCCAATTTAAGTGGTTGACTCAATTAGGCACAAGTTTAAAGCTGGATACACACTAAAAGATTCTGTCTAGTCTTTCTTGGTTAGAGCAAAAATCGGTCATTTTATTCAGGGTCCATAGGGATCAACAAGGATAACCTGGGGTTGTCCCATAGCAGTTTTCCCCTAGGGGAGGGGACTCTCTTGAAGTTGTATGGAGAACCCATCGCCCAAAGGCAGCATCCAAAGGAGTAGAAATGAAGGAAAGTCTAAACAAAAGACCACTTGGCTGCTCTGCACAACTGTTCAGCAGATGCTCCGTGACTAGCCACCCATGAGGGCCCCACAGAGTGGAATGAACTGTGACTACAGTTGGAACAGGGAGGTCTGCCTCAGTGTATGCTTAGAAAATAGGAATGTAATACCTACCGGTAGCAACACCAACCAGCAACACCAACCCAATCAGGATAGCACAGCTATCCCAACAACAGAACTGGACCGCAACGGCAGGCCAACCAAAAACTTACTCAGGTAAGCAGGAATCAAAGCACTGAGGCGGGCGCCCAGTATCCA
Source organism: Pseudophryne corroboree (assembly GCF_028390025.1). NCBI lineage: Eukaryota > Metazoa > Chordata > Amphibia > Anura > Myobatrachidae > Pseudophryne > Pseudophryne corroboree. Next base: position 373,292,113 of record NC_086444.1, on the reverse strand, counting down.
CTACAGACTACAAGAAAAGGAATAACCGATAGGTATTATATTCCTATTTCTCTGACGTCCTAGTGGATGCTGGGAACTCCGTAAGGACCATGGGGAATAGCGGGCTCCGAAGGAGGCTGGGCACTCTAGAAAGATTTATGACTACCTGGTGTGCACTGGCTCCTCCCACTATGACCCTCCTCCAAGCCTCAGTTAGATTTTGTGCCCGGCCGAGGTTGGATGCACACTAGGGGCTCTCCTGAGCCTTTAGAAAGAAAGTATAGAAATTAGGTTTTTTATTTTCAGTGAGACCTGCTGGCAACAGGCTCACTGCAGCGAGGGACTAAGGGGAGAAGAAGCGAACCTGCCTGCTTGCAGCCAGCTTGGGCTTCTTAGGCTACTGGACACCATTAGCTCCAGAGGGATCGACCGCAGGCCCAGCCTTGGTGTTCGGTCCCGGAGCCGCGCCGCCGTCCCCCTTACAGAGCCAGAAGCAAGAAGAGGTCCGGAAAAATCGGCGGCAGAAGACATCAGTCTTCACCAAGGTAGCGCACAGCACTGCAGCTGTGCGCCATTGCTCCTCACACACACTTCACACTCCAGTCACTGAGGGTGCAGGGCGCTGGGGGGGGGGGTGCCCTGAGAAGCAATAATAACACCTTGGCTGGCAAAAATACCACAATATATAGCCCCAGAGGCTATATATGTGGAAAATACCCCTGCCAGAATATAGGAAAAAGCAGGAGAATAGTCCGCGGAAAAGGGGCGGAGCTATCTCCCTCAGCACACTGGCGCCATTTTTCCCTCACAGCTCCGCTGGAAGGAAGCTCCCTGGCTCTCCCCTGCAGTCTACACTACAGAAAAGGGTAAAAAAGAGAGGGGGGGCACTAAATTTAGGCGCAGTATACATTTATATAGAAAAAGCAGCTATAGGGGACATAACTCAGTTAGTCCCTGCATTATATAGCGCTCTGGTGTGTGCTGGCATACTCTCTCTGTCCCCCCAAAGGGCTTTTGTGGGTCCTGTCCTCTGTTGGAGCATTCCCTGTGTGTGTGCGGTGTGTCGGTACGGCTGTGTCGACATGTTTGATGAGGATAATGATGTGGAGACGGAGCAGATGCCTTTAGAAGGGATGTCACCCCCTGCGGGGCAGACACCTGAGTGGTTGAGCTTATGGAAAGAAATGAGTGCACGTAGAGACTCCTTACATAAGAAATTTGACGACATGCCAAATGTGGGACAGCCGACTTCTCAGCTCGTGCCTGTCCAGGCGTCTCACAGGTCATCAGGGGCTCTAAAACGCCCGCTACCTCAGACCGCAGACCCAGATGTCGACACTGATACTGACACCAGTGTCGACGACGATGAGTCTAACCTGATGCCCACTAAGGCCATTCACTGCATGATTGAGGCAATGAAAGAGGTGTTACATATTTCTGATATAAATACAGGTACCACTAAAAAGGGTATTATGTTTGGGGAGAAAAAACTACCCGTAGTTTTTCCCCCATCAGATGAATTAAATGAAGTGTGTGAAGAAGCGTGGGCTTTCCCTGATAAAAAATTGGTAATTCCTAAGAAGGTACTAATGGCGTTCCCTTTCCCGCCAGAGGATAGGTCACGTTGGGAAACACCTCCTAGGGTGGATAAAGCGCTCACACGTTTGTCTAAAAAGGTGGCACTACCGTCTCCGGATACGGCCGCCCTCAAGGAACCTGCTGATAGAAAGCAGGAGGCGATCCTGAAGTCTGTATACACACACTCAGGCATTATACTTAGGCCAGCTATTGCGTCAGCATGGATGTGCAGTGCTGCCGCTGCGTGGTCAGATAAACTGTCAGAAAATATTGACACATTAGACAGAGACACGATCCTGCTAACCATAGACCATATCAAAGACTCAGTCTTATATATGAGAGATGCACAGAGGGAAATCTGCCGGCTGGCATCTAAAGTAAGTGCATTGTCCATTTCTGCTAGGAGAGGCTTATGGACTCACCAGTGGACAGGAGATGCAGATTCTAAAAGGCACATGGAAGTTTTGCCATATAAGGGTGAGGAATTATTTGGGGATGGTCCACAGCAACGTCTGGGAAGTCAGCATTTTTACCCCATGTCCCCTCACAGCCTAAGAAGGCGCCGTTTTATCAGGTTCAGTCCTTTCGGACCCAGAAAAACAAGCGTGGAAAAGGCGGGTCTTTTCTGTCCAGAGGCAGAGGTAGGGGAAAAAGGCTGCAACAAACAGCAGGTTCCCAGGAGCAAAAGTCCTCCCCCGCTTCTTCTTCCAAGTCCGCCGCATGACGGTGGGGCTCCACAGGCGGAGCCAGGTACGGTGGGGGGCCGCCTCAAGAATTTCAGCGATCAGTGGGCTCGCTCACAGGTGGATCCCTGGATCCTTCAAATAGTATCTCAGGGGTACAAACTGGAATTCGAGGCGTCTCCACCCCACCGGTTCCTAAAATCTGCCTTGCCGATTGCTCCCTCAGACAGGGAGGCGGTGCTAGCGGCAATTCACAAGCTGTATTCCCAGCAGGTGATAATCAAGGTACCCCTACTTCAACAAGGCCGGGGTTACTATTCCACACTATTTGTGGTGCCGAAACCGGACGGTTCGGTGAGACCCATTTTAAATTTGAAATCCTTGAACACATACATAAAAAAATTCAAGTTCAAGATGGAATCGCTCAGGGCGGTTATTGCAAGCCTGGACGAGGGGGATTACATGGTATCCCTGGACATCAAGGATGCTTACTTGCATGTCCCCATTTACCATCCTCACCAGGAGTACCTCAGATTTGTGGTACAGGATTGCCATTACCAATTCCAGACGCTGCCGTTTGGACTGTCCACGGCACCGAGGGTATTTACCAAGGTTATGGCGGAAATGATGATACTCCTTCGAAAAAAGGGAGTTTTAATTATCCCGTACTTGGACGATCTCCTAATAAAGGCGAGGTCCAAGGAACAGTTGTTGGTGGGAGTAGCACTATCTCAGGAAGTGCTGCACCAGCACGGCTGGATTCTGAATATCCCAAAGTCACAGCTGGTTCCGACGACACGGCTACTGTTCCTGGGTATGATTCTGGATACAGTCCAGAAAAAAGTGTTTCTCCCGGAGGAGAAAGCCAGGGAGTTGTCATCTCTAGTCAGAGACCTCCTGAAACCAAAACAGGTATCAGTGCATCACTGCACGCGGGTCCTGGGAAAGATGGTAGCTTCTTACGAAGCAATTCCCTTCGGCAGGTTCCATGCCAGAATCTTTCAGTGGGACCTGTTGGACCAATGGTCCGGATCGCATCTTCAGATGCATCGCTTAATAACCCTGTCTCCAAGAACCAGGGTGTCTCTACTGTGGTGGCTGCAGAGTGCCCATCTTCTAGAGGGCCGCAGGTTCGGCATACAGGACTGGGTCCTGGTGACCACGGATGCCAGCCTTCGAGGCTGGGGGGCAGTCACACAGGGAAGAAACTTCCAAGGACTATGGTCTAGTCAGGAGACTTCCCTTCACATAAATATTCTGGAACTAAGGGCCATTTACAATGCCCTAAGTCAAGCAAAATCCCTGCTCCTACACCAGCCGGTGCTGATCCAGTCAGACAACATCACGGCAGTCGCCCATGTAAATCGACAGGGAGGCACAAGAAGCAGGATGGCGATGGCAGAAGCCACAAGAATTCTCCGATGGGCGGAGAATCATGTACTAGCACTGTCAGCAGTGTTCATTCCGGGAGTGGACAACTGGGAAGCAGACTTCCTCAGCAGACACGACCTCCACCCGGGAGAGTGGGGACTTCATCCAGAAGTTTTCCAGATGCTGGTAAACCGTTGGGAAAAACCACAGGTGGACATGATGGCGTCCCGCCTCAACAAAAAGTTAAAAAGATATTGCGCCAGGTCAAGGGACCCTCAGGCGATAGCTGTGGACGCTCTAGTGACACCGTGGGTGTACCAGTCGGTTTATGTGTTCCCTCCTCTGCCTCTCATACCAAAAGTATTGAGAATAATAAGAAAGCGAGGAGTAAACACAATTCTCGTGGTTCCGGATTGGCCAAGACGAGTGTGGTACCCGGAACTTCAAGAGATGCTCTCAGAGGACCCGTGGCCTCTACCGCTCAGACAGGACCTGCTACAGCAGGGGCCCTGTCTGTTCCAAGACTTACCGCGGCTGCGTTTGACGGCATGGCGGTTGAACGCCGGATCCTGAAGGAAAAGGGTATTCCGGAAGAAGTCATTCCTACGCTTATTAAAGCCAGGAAAGATGTTACGGCAAAGCATTATCACCGCATATGGCGGAAATATGTTGCATGGTGCGAGGCAAAAAAGGCCCCAACAGAGGAATTTCAGCTAGGTCGATTTCTGCATTTCCTGCAAGCAAGAGTGAATATGGGCCTAAAACTAGGCTCCATTAAAGTACAGATCTCGGCTCTGTCGATTTTCTTTAAAAAAGAACTAGCTTCAGTACCTGAAGTTCAGACATTTGTGAAAGGAGTGCTGCATATTCAGCCCCCGTTTGTGCCTCCTGTGGCACCTTGGGATCTCAACGTGGTGTTGAGTTTCTTAAAATCACATTGGTTTGAGCCACTAAAAACCGTGGATCTAAAATATCTCACGTGGAAAGTGGTCATGTTATTGGCCTTGGCTTCAGCCAGGCGAGTGTCAGAATTGGCGGCTTTATCATGTAAAAGCCCTTATCTGATTTTCCATATGGATAGGGCAGAATTGAGGACTCGTCCCCAGTTTCTCCCTAAGGTGGTGTCAGCGTTTCACCTGAACCAGCCTATTGTGGTGCCTGCGGCTACTAGGGATTTGGAGGACTCCAAGTTGCTAGACGTTGTCAGGGCCCTGAAAATATGTTTCCAGGACGGCTGGAGTCAGAAAATCTGACTCGCTGTTTATCCTGTATGCACCCAACAAGCTGGGTGCTCCTGCTTCTAAGCAGACTATTGCTCGCTGGATTTGTAGTACAATTCAGCTTGCACATTCTGTGGCAGGCCTGCCACAGCCAAAATCTGTAAATGCCCATTCCACAAGGAAGGTGGGCTCATCTTGGGCGGCTGACCGAGGGGTCTCGGCTTTACAACTTTGCCGAGCAGCTACTTGGTCAGGGGCAAACACGTTTGCAAAATTCTACAAATTTGATACCCTGGCTGAGGAGGACCTAGAGTTCTCTCATTCGGTGCTGCAGAGTCATCCGCACTCTCCCGCCCGTTTGGGAGCTTTGGTATAATTCCCATGGTCCTTACGGAGTTCCCAGCATCCACTAGGACGTCAGAGAAAATAAGAATTTACTCACCGGTAATTCTATTTCTCGTAGTCCGTAGTGGATGCTGGGCGCCCATCCCAAGTGCGGATTGTCTGCAATACTTGTAAATAGTTATTGCTAACTAAAGGGTTAATGTTGAGCCATCTGTTGAGAGGCTCAGTTGTTTTCATACTGTCAAACTGGATATAGTATCACGAGTTGTACGGTGTGATTGGTGTGGCTGGTATGAGTCTTACCCGGGATTCAAAATCCTTCCTTATTGTGTCGGCTCTTCCGGGCACAGTGTCCTAACTGAGGCTTGGAGGAGGGTCATAGTGGGAGGAGCCAGTGCACACCAGGTAGTCTAAAAGCTTTCTTTTAGTTGTGCCCAGACTCCTGCGGAGCCGCTATTCCCCGTGGTCCTTTCGGAGTTCCCAGCATCCACTACGGACTACGAGAAAAAGATTTACCGGTGAGTAAAATCTTATTTTCTTGTTGTGAATCCAAGAAGGTTCCTACGGAAGAGTTTCAGCTAAGGACGGTTTCTCCATTTTCTACAAGCAGGTGTGGATGCGGGCCTAAAATTGGGCTCAATTAAGGTGCAGATTTCAGCCTGATCAGTTTTCTTTCAGAAACAATTGGCCTCCCTTACAGAAGTTCAGACTTTTGTGAAAGGCGGGTTGCATATCCAACCTCCATTTGTGCCTCCAGTGGCACCATGGGACCTTAATGTGGTGTTGCAGTTCCTTCAATCACATTGGTTTGAACCTTTGCGGAAGGTGGAGTTGAAATTCCTCACTTGGAAAGTGGTCATCCTGTTGGCCTTGGCATCTGCAAGGCGGGTGTCTGAGTTAGCGGCCTTGTCTCACAAGAGCCCTTATTTGATCTTCCATGAAGATAGAGCTGAATTGAGGACACGTCACCAATTTTTACCGAAGGTGGTTTCCTCTTTCCACATAAACCAACCTATTGTGGTACCTGTGGCTACTGACGCTTTCGTTGAGTCAAAATCTCTGGATGTGGTCAGACCTTTGAAGATTTATGTCGCCAGAACGGCTCAGATTAGGAACAAAGGCTGTTTGTCCTGTATGCTCCCAACAAGGTTGTGTGTCCTGCTTCCAAGCAGACCATTGCGCGGTGGATCTGTAACACGATTCAGTAGGCCCATTCCACGGCTGGATTACCATTACTGGAATCAGTGAAGGCCCATTCCACTAGGAAGGTGGGCTCATCCTGGGCGGCTGCCCGGGGTGTCTCGGCATTGCAACTTTGCTGAGCAGCTACTTGGTCGGGGTCAAACACTTTTGCAAAGTTCTACAAGTTTGACACCTTGACCGATGAAGACCTTAAGGTTGGTCAATCGGTGATGCAGAGTCGTCCACACTCTCCCGCCCGTTCTAGAGCTTTGGTATAACCCCATGGTTCTAATGGTGTCCCCAGCATCCTCTAGGACGTATGAGAAAATAGGATTTTAATACCTACCGGTAAATCCTTTTCTCTTAGTCCGTGGAGGATGCTGGGCGCCCGTCCCAGTGCGTACTGTATCTGCAGTTAATAGCTATGGTTACACATATGTTGTGTTACGTTTATTGTCAGCCTGTTGCTGCAATTGTTCATGCCGTTGGCCTGTGTTCTGTTGAATGACTTGTTGTGCGGCATGGTTGAGGTGTGAGCTGGTATGAATCTCACCTTAGTTTAACAATAAATCCTTTCCTCGAAATGTCCGTCTCCCTGGGCACAGTTCCTATAACTGGAGTCTGGAGGAGTGGCATAGAGGGAGGAGCCAGTTCACGCCCATTAAAGTCTTAAAGTGCCCATGTCTCCTGCAGATCCCATCTATACCCCATGTTTCTAAGGGTGTTCCCAGCATCCTCTACGGACTAAGAGAAAAGTATTTACCGGTAGGTATTAAAATCCTATTTTCCATGTCAGCCTCTAGAAGTCTACGGAGTCCAAGGTTTGAAACTGAGATGCTTGTAAAGCCCAGAGAACTACGGACAAATCCCATGGAGGGACAAATGGGGGTTGAATGCAGAAACTCCCTGAAAAAAGGTCCTGATATCCGGTACGAGAGCGATTTTTCGCTGGAACCAAACGGACAGAGCCGATACCTGTACCCTGGAGGATGCTAAGCGAAGACCTAAGTCCAACCCTGCCTGGAGAAAGGCAAGAACATTTGCAACTCTGAACGCAGTAGGATTATAGCCTCTGGGAGAACACCATTGGAAATAAGTGCCAAATCCTGCAATAAATCTGGGCTGAGGCAGGTTATGATCCTGAAGCATTGTGTGAACAGCTGAGCGAGGGAAGCCCTTCGAACTTCAGAGGGATATCTCAACAGGCACACCATCAAAGACAGACGAGCCAGGTCCGGGTTTAGACACGGGCCCTGAGTCAGCAGATTTGGCCGTAGAAGCTAAAAGTGTCGATTGAGAGGCCCTGCAGGTCTGTGAATCAATGTTGCCTCCCTCCCATTTGAACTTGTGGAGAACTCTTGAAAGGAGTGAGACTGGAGTGAAGATGTATGCCAGATTGAAAGTCCATAGCACCGCCAGAGCATCCATGAAGGCAGCTGCAGGATCCCTGGTCCTGGAGTTGATAGGGTTCGATGACCGCTAACGGTCTGATCTATTAACTCTCTCTTCAGTCATCAGTCAGAGATTTTGAACTTGGCAACCGGTTGGAGATCAGAAAATGGGGAGACCATACACAGAATTATGTATAACCTCAACAGATTGGAACTGATCTGATAAGGACCCGTTCTAGGGGTTTAATTTATACCTTATGAACAAAGGAATGATATGTGCCAATAATATTGGACAATCAGAATATACCACGGGTAAAAATTAACATCTTAGATCATACAACACATCAAATGTCATATAAGACTATAATTAGCAATTAAGACATTTTTGAACATGTTTTATTGCTTCCTGCTTACCAGCTTCCTGGGCCTGCAGACAAGATGTCATGGTCATACGGTCAGAGCCTTCCTGTTCTGGGTATTCAGACACTTTGTCCTTGGGTTGAAACATCTGGCTGTCTGACTTCGAGTACATCCCGTGTCTGGTTCTTCAGCCTTGGAGCTTCCTGTGTTTAGTTCAGCTTTGGACTATTCGTACATTGAATATGTGAGCAAATTCTGAATAAAATATCTGTGAAGCATTTAAGGATACAGTAACATATGTAATTTCTGTTAACAGTTGAAATATAACGGTAAATATCTTAATCAGTGCGAAAAAGCTTGAATCGACATATATATGGCTGCTATACTGCAAAAGCTTCTTACACCATGAGAGCCGTATACAAGAAGTTTTTGGTTGGAGTGAAGCCATGAAGGTCCACGTCTGGTACTCTCCACTTGTCCACCAGAACTTCTGGATGTAGAGCCCACTCACCAAAGTAGATGTCTTGCCAGCTTAAGAAATCCGCTTCCCAATCGAGGAACCCTGGGACGAACACTACTTAGTTAGCCGAAAGATGACTGTCGCCTAATTGAGAATGCGCATCTCTTCCCTCATGGCGGCTAGACTTCATGTGCCTCCGTGATGGTCGAGGTAGGCTACCGCGGTCGTGTTGTAGGATTGGACTTGAACAGGTTGGCCGTGGAGAAGGTCTTGTGCCAGACTGAGCGCTCTGTACACTGCCCAGAGCTCCAGTATGTTGATAGGCAGGTGTCCAACATCCCTGAAAGGACTGTTGACTGGCTACTGTTCCCCACCTGCGGAGGCTGGCATCTGTGGTGAGGGGTACCCAATCTGGAATCCAAAAGGGATGACCCTTGTCCAAGTGGGACATATGTAGCCACCACAAGAGGGAGAGCCGGAATTCCTGGGATAATACAATTGTCCGAGATCTGATTAGATGACGGTTCCGTGACAAGATCAGATGTTGAAGAGGTCTTTTGAAACTGGGCGTAGTCACCTCCATGTCAAAGGTGAAGACCATGGACCTGTGTGGCTAGTAATCCTGTATCTAAGGCTGCTTCCCCAAGCTAAGAAGCCACTTCCCTATTATGGGAGATGTGGAACAGTTGTTACCTGGTAGCATAGAAAGGGAGGTTGCGGGGGTGTGGCTTGACAACGGATCCAGGCAGCTGTCTTGAGCTGGAGCTCCTGCCTGAGATTTATAAATATAGCTCACCGGTCCTACTCGTGAGACGAGGGGACTCATCCTAGCCTACTAAGGCTTTCCTGCATTGGGTGGTCAGCGGAGTCGGCTGGTGCCTCCTGTGCGGGTTGCGGCCTATCTGCCCGGGGGGAGCCGAGGACTCTATTTCGGAGCAGACGTGGATCGTCTCTGCACCTAAGACTTGGAGCGGCTTCTCTCCCCTCCCTTTACCGCTGCTGCATCTGTCTCCCACCTGGCTGCCCCAAGCAGTAAGGTGACCCACCAGCCGCGGCGTCCAGAGGAGACCTCCATCGTGCAGCGCCGATCTCACAATGGTGCTCCCGAAGCTGGACGCCTCAGTCACCTGCTCTCTGCCTGCCCGCTCCCACCAACGCTTCAGATCTCGCACGCTTCGGCTCCAGGTACCTGCGCCGCTGCAGTCCCGTGCAGGGAAGCGCCTATGTTTGGCCTGTGAGGTGTTGCTACCCTCCTCCGGCTGTGGAGGAGATTTAGAGCCCTTTAACCTCTGTACTTTGCCAGCTTCTTGACGGGGAACACTGAGGCCACTTCTCATAGACGGTGTGACCTCGTTTACAACGCTAGACCTGCCATCTGCTTCCTACCACCTGGTGCCTCACACCCAAGATGAGGATGCTCCCTTCTGCTGGGAACTCTCTCCTGAGTGAATGATGCTTCTCTAACCCCATGTCGCTCCTTTGTTTCGTGTAATGTTATAACAACTATACCTCTAGTGGAGCTGTCCTTTCGTTTATACTTGATCTCTCAGTGACACCTATCATATCTCCCGTTTTCTTTGCATTATGCCTCCTAAAAAAGTTAAGGTTGCTAAAACTGCTTCTCAGGTTGCCTTCTTTAAACAGTCGCCTAAACCCTCCAAACCACAGGAGGCTAGCGCTTCCTCCTCCAGAGGACTTTCTCCTGCTTCGGCTTCTGGGAGTAGCGCTTCTTCTCCAGGCCAAGTCCCTATCAAACCTGGCGTTATGGATGGCAATGATGCACTGACAGTTGGATCTATGAAGGCTGTGTTGTTGTCCTTTAAAGATGAAGTGGCTGCAGAGTTTAGAGCTTCCCTTCAAACGTTCCAGCAGACTATATAGATGAATTAGGTGGTCGGATCGACCACCTCGAGACGAAGATGGAGGAAGTAGTCGGCTCTCACAATGCTCCTTATTATTTCTCATGACCAACTGGAAATGGAGGTCTCTCTTCTGCGGGATAAGGTGACTGAAATGGAGGATAGATCCAGAAGAAACAACTTAAAATTTAAGAGGTGTCCTGGAGACTGTCTCTAATATCAGTTTACACGATTCCACTATTGCGCTTTTTCCGGAAATTGGTCCCGTCATTCACTTCAAGTGATCTCCTGATAGATCGTATACATTGCCTACCCAAGGCCAGAACTGCACCTGCTGATGTCCCTTAGGATGTTCTGATGCAGATCCACTTCTTTCATGTGAAGGAGGCGATATTGAAGACGGCTCGGCCGTCCTCTGGTACAGCAAAGGTTTTGGGCTCCCTTCAACTGTTTGGTGACTTTTCCAGCGATAGGTTACTGAAACGACGTTCATTTCAGCCTGTCACCAGCGCTCTCAGGAGGGCCAACATCCCCTACCGGTGGGGATTCCCCACTATATTGTTTATCAAAGGACACACGATTGTTCTCACTAATTGCCGGATGGCATGAAAATGTTGGAGAGATGGAACTTAGTCCGCCCTTCAGACTGTGGCTCTCCAGCTCGTGTTCTTCAACAGGACTGGTCCAAGGCTGGATTGGGCTGATTACTGTGCCGTGGTTTCTCCTAGCTCCTCTGCTGTGGACTTTCATTTAATGTTTGCCTAGCTCACTTTCAGCAGGAGCAGGGAGAGATTTTCCTTTTTTGTGTGATGTTCCTTCTCTTTTTAGGACCTTATACGTTGTTATGACTGTTGTTTACTCTGTTTAGGTATTCTGAATTGGGGACCCTCCGTTCTTTCGTATGTAGTTTATAGACTAGTTGTTGCCACTCAGGAGTGGACGACGGTTTTTGTGCGTCTGCTTCAGACGGCGCGGAGGGTCACCGACGGATGCCCTCTTTTTTTTTTTTTTTTTTAGGGCGACGGGGTTCTAGCCGCTAACCCCCATGTTTATTCTTCAGGCGGCTATGGTATGGTGCCTGTTTTGGCCCCTTGTGGGGTCAGTTCAGTTGTTTTTTCTTTCCTTATATGTTAGTACTTTTATTTTCTCTATTTTGTTGTTCTATTGCCAGCCCTTGTATCCTTTTACAATACCTCGTATGCTTGTCGTGTATCACATCCTTGCTCCTCTTAACAATGCTTAATGTAATTTCTCTTAATGTTAAGGGCTTAAACTCGGAAGAGGAAGCTTGCCCTGAACTATTTTCACAGACTCAAAGCGCATGTTGTCGCTGGCCAAGAGACCCACTTAAGAGGGGCAGCACCTCCTCTGTTTCGGAACTCTAAATACCCTCACAGTTATACGGCTAATGGTCCGGAGAAGAGAGCGGGTTTTGCTATTTTGATCTCCCAACATTGCTCATTCAGGGTCTTCGCTCAATATCCTGATCTCAAGGAGCGATACCAGATTTTGGTAGGGAAGTTAGATAATGTAGATGTCACTCTGGTGTCCTGCTATGCCCCTAACACTAGACAGCTATCTTTTTGTGAAAAGTTTTTTTCAGTATTACAGACTCATGCTACTGGTGCACTCTTGGTCCTGGGGGACTTTAATATGGTTCTTGACCCGACTATGGATAGATCCAAGAAGACAGTGCTGCGTAGCCCCAAACCTCATGATTTTGCTAAAGGTTTTAGTCGATTGATAGCTGAATACGACCTTTATGACATTTGGAGATCTCAACACCCTACAGTGAGAGATTATTTGTTATACTCCCATGTCCATCGATCATATTCTCGGATCGATTTGGTCAATACAGACATCTTACCTATGACATGGTCGGACTACTCCCCCTTGCTGTTGGTGTGGGACGTAGGTGTTAGGAGGGTCATCCTTGGGCCGGGGAGACTGGGATTTGGTGCCCTCTCCCATCCGGAGGCTCGACGAGCTATTCAGCAGTCTGTGTCCCATTATCTTAGAGAAAATGACCCCGACGACACATTGATTTTTAATCATTGGTGTTCTCTTAAGGCTGTCGTTAGAGGGTCAGCTATACAAATTGCTGCAAAATTGAAGACTGACAATAGACGGACTTATGAACAAGCTGAACAAGAGGCTCTTGATTTGGAGAGGGCTCACAAAGTGAATCCAACTGATAAAACTCTTTATAGACAACTCCTTCTGGCTCGGGAAAAAATTAATTCTTTTTCATTGCGTGAAGTGCAGCGTAACATAGAAATTCTGATTGTCGCACTATGTCTTTGGTAATAAGGCCGGTCGATTATTAGCCAGTAAATTGAGGGGGCAAAAGGTGAGAGATCATGTGCACCATGTTTTTAATTCTTGAGGTGCTGAGATATCTGACCGGCACCAAATTGCTAACGCATTTGCGGAAAATTATTCAAACCTTTATAACCTCCGGGACGACTTGGACACCCCCAAACCTTCTCAAGTAGATATTGATGCTTTCTTGCAATCTTTTTCCCTTCCTTCATTAGACTCGGCAGCCTGCCTGTCCCTGAGCTCCCCCTGGACCACGGATGAAATAGTTGCGACCATTGTCTCGTTACCATCTGATAAAGCTCCTGGCCCAGATGGATTCCCCGCTAACTTTGACAAAACTTTCAAAGCAGCGTTGGCCTCAGTTCTGACATCCGTGTTTAGCGAAGCTGCGTCGGCTGTGTTTCCCGAAGGAAATGATCGATGCACGAATTGTGACTATTCCTAAACCTGGAAAATCCCCTTCTTCAGTGCAAAATTACAGGCCTATAGCCTTGTTGAACGCGGATGTCAAGATATATTCAAAAATGATGGTTAATCGTGTTTGCCCCTTTTTGTCTCATCTTATTAAACCAGATCAGGTGGGGTTCATTCCGGGCAGGCAGGCTCCTGACAACACCCGTCGAGTTCTAGACGTGATGGACTATTGTGATTCCTTCTGGTCCCCTCTTCTAATTCTTTCTTTAGATGCCGATAAAGCATTTGATAGATTTCACTGGGGGTTTGTGCAGGCTACGTTGCTTTGCTTCGGATTTAGGGGAGGTATACTTGACTCTATCCTCGCCTTGTATTCTTTCCCTTCGGCTAAGGTTTATGTCATTGGATGCCTTTCTACTAGTTTCAATATCACCAATGGTACGAGACAGGGCTGTCCGTTGTCCCCTCTCATATTTGCCTTGGCTATTGAGCCCTTGGCAGAGAAAATCAGATTGGCGGCGGACATCTATGGTCCTATTATTGGTGGTGTTTCTCACAAAATCAGTCTCTTTGCGGATGATATCCTCCTTTGTTTAATGAGACCTGAGATTTCTCTCCCTACTCTACACCAAGTTTTGAAACCGTTTTCTGATGTGTCATATATTATAAATTGAATATCTCAAAAACTGAAGCCCTTCATCTTCATATTTCCGCAGACCTATTACAGGAACTACAAGGTCATTTCAGGTATGCGTGGCATTCGAAGTCTCTCAAGTATTTAGGTATTAACCTAGTTAGAGAATGTGATTTAGTTGATTGCAATTATAAACCGTTATTACAGGCCTTCGCGACTGACCAAAGATTGGATGCTACACGAAGTCTCCTGGTTGGGCCGGGTTCACTACGATCGGCCGGCCTCCCGGCGACCAGCATACCGTCGCCGGGAGGCCGGCCTCCGGCTTACCGACAGTGTGGCGAGCGCAAATGAGCCCCTTGCGGGCTCGCTGCGCTCGCCACGCTACAGGCACGGTGGTGCGTATTTTATTCTCCCTCCAGGGGGGTCGTGGACCCCCACGAGGGAGAATAAGTGTCGGTATGCCGGCTGTCGGGCTCCCGGCACCGGTATGCTGGTCGCCGGGAGCCCGACCGCCGGCATACTGAAGACCCCCCCGTTGGGCCGCATAGCGGCCGTTAAAATTATGCTTCTGCCAAAGTTAATGTACCTGTACAGAGCTATTCCAAGACTTCTTCCAAGGCCATTATTTCACAAGTTTAATCAAATTCTAGTTAATTATGTATGGCAGGGCTCTAAGCCTAAAATAGCCAGACATATAATTTCCCTTCCGAAACTCAGCGGAGGTGCTGCCTTTCCAGATCTCAAGGTGTATCACTCCGCCTGTATACAGAGCCAAATTAAAGACTGGTTCCTTACCGGATCCGCTAAACAGTGGGCTATTATTGAGGGTTCTATGATGTCTCCCTTTGGTCTCCCCGATCTCCTATGGTTGCATGCTACGGTAACTCCCTGCCAGACCTACACCTGTAAGGCGATTGCCACAATTCTTCAGATTTGGCATAGATTTGTATCCTTTTAGGCAGAGATTACTTTACCTTCTTTAGAATTGTCCTTACCTGCCATAGCTGCCCTGATACCTTCTTTAAACCTGGATGTGTGGGCTGGAATGGGAGTGGCCTCACTGAACGATGTGCTCCAAGTTGAGGGTCTGGTTCCCTTTTCACCTCAAGATTATTACAAGTACCTCCAGTTGAGACATTGGATTCAGAGTTATATCTCACTCCCCTCAGCCAACTTGGCTTTCCCTCCCCTATTGCTATCTAAACTTAAATCAACAGCTCAGAGAGGTAATATCTCCTTGTGGTATCCGTTTTTGCTGTCAGGACGGGCCTCTGGGAAAATATCCTCTTTAGTTAAGTGGGAGAAGGACTTCTCTCAAGTTTTAACCGATGAGGACTGGGGTGTAATTTTTCGTACTTGTTTTAAGGTTTCCAAATGTGTTCACCACTCGGAGATGTTCTTTAAACTACTCCGTAGAGCCTATTTCACCCCAGAGCAGCTGCATAAAATCTGGCCTACAATCTCCCAGTTCTGTTGGAGGATTTGTGTCTCGATTTGGAGGTATTTTTCATGTTTTCTAGGCCTGCCCTGTCGTACAGCCAGTCTGGAAGGAAATATTTTGTATGATCAGTGAAGTATTAGGATCCAATATCCCTGCAGACCCCTTAACTCCTCTGTTTCACTTCTTTCCAGGGCCACTATCCCAGGGAGACAGGTACCTTATGGGACATATTTTAATAGCCACAAAGGCTTCCATTGCCCAACTGTGGAAATCTCCTTTAATTCCTACGACCACTGTTATTTTGGATAAAATCCACAGGCACTATTTATTTGAAACGGCAGAGACTGCATATTCCTCCTCTGCCTCTTCCAGTCATATGATGTGGATTAAGTGGGGTGAGTTCCGGGAGCGCATGGGACATTCCATTATCTACAGTGCGCTCATAGATTTTAATGTTCTAGATTCCCCTGTAGAAGATCCCTGCGATAGTGTTAATGCTATTGAATAGGTCTAAGATACCTTATTATCGTATTCTGACTCTCCTCTTCCCTTAATGTCATAGGCTAAGTCTGGCAATTCCCCCCCCCCCCTCCTCTTTATGTTTTTTTTCTTTCTTCCCTCCCCCTTTTCCCCTCTTTAATTCATGTTTGATTGTATTTTGTTTGTTGTAGGTTACTGAGAAAATACAAAATTTTATAAAAATTGTAAAAACAAAAAAAAGAAAGAAAGGGAGGCTGCCTTCAAGCGCATCTGCCCAGCCTTCAATAGCTTTAGCAACTCAAGGTGAAGCCAGAGCTGGCGTGTAATGGCGCCCGCATGTGAGTACATAGATTTGAGGAAGTTTTTATTTTCCTGCCAAGGGTATCTTTGAGGGAGGATGCACTGGGAATAAATAGCTTCTAACAAGGCAAGCCACGTGAGCATCTACTGAAGGGAGAGCCTCCCACTAGCGGAAGAGGATTAAAAAAAAAAAGACATAAGCCTTTTTGGTAACTGGAACCGCTTGTTAGGTGTAATCCAGACTCACCGCATGAGAGGTTGTTAAAGCAAAATTCCCTCCTTTAGATCAGCTTAACAACCTTATGCTATTTAAACACTGGGGCCTTAGGCGCTAGCTCCTCCTCTTCTATGTCCAGGATCATTTTAACTGCCCACACTAAAGCAGGCACATCCACATTAGAGTGCTGGTCCTCATGAACTGGAAGACTTGGGATCTGAGACATTTGTATTATCTGGCTCCTGATCAGATGATACCTCAGAATCTGAAGCCTGAGCAGACTAAGAAGAAGCTTTAGAACGTCTATGTGCTTTGGAGGCTAATGGTCTGTCGCCTTGTAGCATCTGCTAAAAAGCAACAGACGTTTGAGCCAAACTTTGAACAGAGTGGGAGAAAGCATCCTTTTAGAGGAGCTGGTGGGGCAGTCTGTATTTAAATGTTAAATCCCAAAACACCAGACCATCCTGTACAGGTCCATGGTGGGAGGATAAACCAGCCAATCAAGTTCTGCATGTACTTAGTGAAGGAGCCCCAGCCACATTATTGCCTTTGCTTCTGGAATACATAGTGGTATAGGCAATGAACAGAGCATCTAAAGACAACAACGCACAAGCCAATACAACAGACAGACGCAGCATTCCCAAAGATGCACCAGCTGCAATCACGTGACTGGAAAAAAGGATATTTATGGTAAGACTTACCATTGTTAAATCTTTCTGCGAGGTACACTGGATTCCACAGGGGAAACCATCAGGGGTGTAGAGTTGGATCTTCATCTGAGGCACCAACAGGCTAAAGCTTTGACTGTTCACAGGATGCACTACACCACCTCCTCTATATCCCCGCCTCCAGGCACTGGAGCTCTGTTTTGCTAACCAGTCCAATGCAGTAGCAGGTAAAAGATGACAGTAGTTAGCTTCTTTGAGTTTGTATGGCATTAGCCGCTGGTACCTTCTCCTGTCATGAGAATGTGGTTCTGTGGCTATGAAGTGCGTCAAGGTGGGCGTCCTGTGGAATCCAGTGTACCTCGCCGAAAGAGATTTAACAATTGTAAGTCTTACCATAAATCTCCTTTTCTGTAGCGGGGTACACTGGTATTCCACAGGGAATAACATTGGGTATGTCCTAAATCAGTTCCTCATGGGAGGGGACCCACTGTAGCAGGCACAAGAAACCAAAGGGCCAAAGGAAGCATCCTGGGAGGGAGAAGTATCAAAGACATAGAACCTGATGAACGTGTTCACTGAGGACCATTTAGCCACCTTGCACAATTGTTCTAGGGACGCGCCATGGCGGGCCACCCAAGAAGGTCCAAAAGAGTAGAATGAGCCTTGATAGAAGCAGGAGCTGGAAGTCCAGCCTGTACATAAGCTTGTGCTATCACCAGTCTAATCCATCTGGCCAAGGTCTGCTTATTCACAGGCTAGCCACGTTTGTGAAAACCAAAACGGACAAGAATCAGATCTCGTAAGAGAGGTGGTTCTCTACACATATATACGGAGAGCCCAAACCACATCCAAAGACTGTTCTTTGGAGGACAAACCAGGAGAGGTAAAGGCTGGAACCACAATCTCTTGGTTAAGGTGGAAAGACAAATACCATCTCAGGCAGATAACCAGGGCGAGTTCTAAGAACCGCACGGTCACGGTGAAAAATCAGAAAAGGGTGACCGACAGGATAAGGAACCCAGGTCCAAAACCCTTCTAGCAGAGGCAATAGTCAGCAAAAATAAGACCTTAAGTGTAAGCCATTTAAGGTCCACAGACTCAAGAGGTTCAAACGGAGACTCTTGTAGGGCATCCAGAACAACCGACAAATCCCAAGGAGCCACAGGAGGAACATAGGGAGGTTGAATCCGCAAAACACCCTGGGCGAAAGTATGAACGTAAGGCAGAGTCGCAATTTTTCTCTGAAACCATACCGACAAGGCTGAACTATGAATCTTGAGGGAGGCCAGACAAAGGCTTAAGTCCAGGCCCTGTTGCAGAAAAGCCAAAAGTTTGGCAGAACTGAACTTGTATGTATCATAATTCTTAGCTGCACACCAGGTGAAGTAAGAATTCCAGACCCTATAATAAATCCGAGCCGAAGCCGGTTTACGGGCTTTCAACATAGTTTGAATGACGGCCTCAGAAAATCCCTTGGCCCTCAGAACTGAAGATTCAAGAGCCACGCTGTCAAAGCCAGTCTGGACAGATCCTGGTAGACACAAGCGCCCTGAACGAGGAGGTCTGTGGGTTGCGGAAGTAGAAGAGGACGCTCTATCGAGAGACCCTGCAGGTCTGAGAACCAATGCCGCCCGGGCCACGCTGGAGTGATTAGAAGTAGTAATCCTCCTTCTTGCTTGAACTTCCTTATTACCCTGGGCAGGAGTGACACTGGAGGGTACACATACAACAGCTGAAAGTTCCATGAATTGCCAAGGCGTCCACGAACGCTGCTTGAAGATCCCTTATCCTTGCTCCGAAAACCGAAACCTTGTGATTGTGTCGAGACGCCATCAGGTCTACATCTGGTAGGCCCAACTTGTCCACTAGGAGTTGAAAGACTTCCAGATGAAGGCTACACTCTCTGGCGTGTACGTCCTGACGACTGAGGAAGTCCGCTTCCCAGTTGAGGACCCCCCAGAGTGAACACTGCCGATGTGGCTGGCAGATGGTGTTCCGCCCACAGAAGAATCTTTGACACTTCCTGAATTGCCATGCGGCTTCGAGTGCTGCCTTGATGATTTATGTACGCCACCGTGGTGGCGTTCACAGACTGTACTTGAACAGGCCTGTTCTGTACCAGAGGCAAGGCCAGTTTCAGAGCATTGAACACTGCCCACAACTCCAGAATATTTATCGGAATATGAGATTCCTCCCTGGTCCACCGACCCTGAATAGAGTGTTGCTCCAACACCGCGCCCCAACCCCGCAGACTGGCATTCGTCGTTAGGAGGACCTAGTTGGAGATCCAGAAGGGACGACCCCTGCTTCATCGTTGGTCCTGGAGCCACCAGCTCAGAGACAGACGAACTTCCATAGTCAAGGAAATCATGCAGGACCTGATCCGGTGAGGCAGACCGTCCCACTTGGAAAGGATTAACCGCAGCAGAGGGCGAGAATGAAATTAAGCATACTTTACCATGTTGAAAGCAGACACCATGAGGCCTAGTACTTGCATCGCCGAATGTATCGACACACGAGGGCGAGAGAGGAATCATCGTATCCTGTCCTGAAGTTTCAGGACCTTCTCCGGAGACCAGAACAACTGTTGGATGTGCGTGTCCAGTAACGCCCCCAGTTGTACCATGCTCTGAGCAGGAACCAGCGAGGATTTCCTCCAGTTGATGAGCCACCCGTGGGCTTGCAGGAATTGGACCGTCGGTTCCAGATGACGGAGAACCTCTGGGGAGTTCGCCAGGATCAACAAGTCGCCCAGATATGGCAGGATCC
Organism: Pseudophryne corroboree; assembly: GCF_028390025.1. Classification (NCBI taxonomy): domain Eukaryota; kingdom Metazoa; phylum Chordata; class Amphibia; order Anura; family Myobatrachidae; genus Pseudophryne; species Pseudophryne corroboree. Next base: position 373,272,437 of record NC_086444.1, on the reverse strand, counting down.
TGATACCCTGATGGCAGAGATGGGCAGTCATGACCTTGGTGAACATTTGCGGAGCTGTGGTCAGTCCAAAAGGCAAGGCCTGGGATTGATAATGTAGGTTGCCAATAGCAAACCGCAGATATTGCTGATGCGACATGGCAATAGGTATATGTAGGTAAGCATCCTGTATGTCCAGGGATACCATATAGTCCTTGGGCTCCAAGGCCAGAACAATAGAGCAAACAGTTTCCATACGGAATTTGGATACCTTCACAAATTTGTTCAAAGACTTGAGGTTGAGAATGGGCCAGGAGGATCTATTCGGTTTCGGAACTAGGAACAGCGTTGAATAGTACCCCCTGCCTCTCTGAGACAGAGGCACGGGCACTATCACTCCAGGAGGGATTGTACCACCAAACGGATCTGAAGGAATATTTGTCGAGCAAAACTGGTGAGGGGGGATGTTTCTTGAAAGAGATGGCGTATCCGTGAGTGACAACCTCCCTCACCCAGGCGTCAGAAGTGGTCTGTAACCATACCTGGGCGAACTGCAGAAGTCTGCCTCCCACCCTGGGATCCCCCAAGGGGAGGCCTGCCCTGTCATGCAGCAGGGTGACGGGCAGCCCAGGAATGTTTAGGTTTGGGCTTAGAGGTTTTGGAAGTGTGAGCCTGTTTCGGGTACGCCTGACCCTTTGCTTTACTTGGAGGTCGAAAGGAACGAAAGGTGGTACTCTTAGCCTTCGGAGCCGAAGGATTAGTACTCGGCAGACCTGCAGTTTTAGCAGACGATAAGTCAGCAACAATATTTTTCAGATCTTCACCAAAAAGGATGTTTCCCTTAAAAGGGATCACCTCCAAGGTCTTTTTAGAATCCACAGCCCAGTACCGCAACCACAGAATCCGGCGAGCCAGAATGGACGTAGTAGACCCTTTGGCTGCCGGCACACCGGCATCAGAGGCAGCCTCCTGAATGTAATGAGAGGCTGTGGTAATATATGAAAGAAACTGTCCGGCATTATCAGAAGAATTAGGAGGTAGCTCCACTTCAACTTCTTGAACCCAGGCTTCAATAGATTTTGCAGTCCAAGAAGCCGCTATAGTAGGTCTACTCACAGCACCCGCAAGAGTGTAAATAGATTTCAAGCAACCCTCTACACACTTATCCGTCGGTTCCTTCAGAGAGGTGATGGTAGTGACAAGCAGAGTAGAAGACACCACCAGACGTGCAACATGCGAGTCCACCGGCGGCGGTGTTTCCCAATTTTTACTTAACTCTGCAGCGAGGGGATAACGAGCTAGCATCTTTTTAGACAGGGAGAATTTCTTTCCTGGAGACTCCCAGGATTCCTGACGTATGTCAACTAAATGGTCTAATGTGGCAAAACTAATTTAGTAACCTTCTGACGTTTGAACTTATCAGGTTTCTTAGACGTATCTGGAGGTTCAGTTTAATCATCGATCTGAAGAATCAGTTTGATAGCCTCCAAGAGGTCAGGAACATCCACCTGTGTTGTAGATTCCCCATCAGAAGCATCTGCATCAGTGTCGGATGGGTCAGTATATACGCCATCTTCATCGGCTGAAGTATTCGAAACATGCGTGGATTGTGAGAAAAAATGGCCCACTTAGATGACCCTTTGGTCCTAGGGGGACGAGGGTCAGGCTTTTGTTTAACCAAAGACTGTCGACTCAAGTTACAGCAGTTAAATCAGAGAATCCACCCATGGTGGATTTACAACAGGGACAATGTGATTGTACAGGCATAGGAGGTCCCATAGGGTGAGCAAGTCTCGTTACTAGCGTAGTCCGTAAATTAGAAAAAGCAGCCCAAGGTGGGTCTTGGTGTGTCACCGGTGCTACAGGCTGACAGAGGGGTACAGAACCCCCAATACCTGGACCCTCAGCTGGAATATTTTCATAAGATAAATCTGCGGCGTCAGCACTGCATGACGCAGGATCATCCACAGATCTGTTGCCCTGTGACACAGACATTATTGGAGAATGTAGTCTAGGGCGTAACAGTACAATAGAGCCAGACACAGTACCTAACAAAAAAGAAACCCTGTGGAGTGTGATTGCAATGCAGATCACAGACAGAGGATTTAAGTGGTATATGGTGACTGAAATAACGCAGAGAAAAATACCAAACAGTATATCCTGTGAAACACACATATATATATATATATATATATATATATACCAGGGAAGCTACCAGCGCCACAGATGCAGTATCCCAAATATCAACACTAGTACTGGAAACAAACAGTGGGATAACTAAAAAGATCTGCCTAGTGGACACTCCCTAAAATTTATTAGGGCGTCAGCCTGTTACCTCAGGTAAGGTTAGGCACTGGTATAAGTGCCTAAAATAAAATAAAAATGTGTGGACAAAGAATGAGGTAGTAAGGGCGACCACTGGTGTCAAACAATTGCAAAGCTAGGCAGTTATATAAAAAGTATGGAATTTATTAAACTGTGAAGCACTAAAACAAACCCAAGTATTCAAAAGTGGAAGTTAATATAGTTAAAATAACAGGCACAAGGGGGTAGATAAAACGCATAAAAAACTACAAAAAACATAAAAACGGTACATAGGACATAAAATATGCAGGAGTAAAAAAGTCAAAAATTCAAAAGAGAGGAGTAAAATATCTTAACTTAGTATTTGAGGTTAGATCAAGGTAGCACCCAACGCGTTTCGTCCTGTGTGGACTTCATCAAGGGGTGGTTTGAGACTGGAGACAGATCATCTATATATACTCATCCTGTGAAGGAAGTGGTGCTTACATCACTTCCTGTGATTAATTAAGGGAATCAAAAGCGACCAAAAAGCCAAATATATCACAAGTAAATACACTTATATGAGTCAAAACATCAAACATTAAGAATGTAGTCTGAAAAGTGCAATACAGCATGTATAAAACATAAAAATAGCAAGATGCCGTGGACTTCCTGTCCGGACATTATGTGACCTAATGTCCGCCCCACATCCGGCGTCCTTCTTCACAAAGTGCGCATGCACCGGCTCCTTGTACCGGAACACGTCCGCGCTGTTTGTGGGGATCTTTGGTGCGGCCGGACCAGTTCCTGTGTGTGTGAAGGAAGACCGAGTCCTCCGGCGGCCATTTCCTGTTAAGGCAGTTCCTTAGTGCTCTGTATTTGTGGCGGCCATGTTTTTGGAGTCAAAATAGATCACCTGGGGAGGTTCCCAGAGTTAAGTTTTTCTTTTGGATTTGATCCTTTGCCCAAAACTTTATACAGCTCCATAGCCAGTTATAGATATGTAAGAGATAATAATAAAAAAAATGGGGTCAGGAATTATATTAGCGCAGCTTGAATATAGATAAAAATACAAATACACAGGTGCACTATATATCTTGACTTTTGAATATTATTAGTACTGGTATATGGTGAAAGAGGGTCTTATATAGAGATAGCACAATTACCAGTATGCTCATGAAGAAATATGCATACATTAGATGAACCTATTGCTAGTGCCATTTTAATGTAAAAGTAGTTACAGCAAAGAAAGGAACGGGAGGAAGAGGTATAACCACAGTACATAGTCTTCATTGGGATATGGGTCCCAGGAATGTGTACATAATATGAAATCTTTTATGGGAGTGGGAGGGCCCCAAGGGAAGTTATTAGAAGAATAATAAGAGAAAAATATATATAAAAACAATTAGTGCTAGAACAAGGCAGAATCTGATATACCGATATGTATATACACAATTGTTTAGAGCATTCCTCCAGTTTGTTTCCAACATCTCCAAATTTACAACACCCGATCTTCTAAGGAGGTCTCCCATCCTTATACTGGCCGGGCCCAGCCTTGCTTAGCTTCCAAGATCAGACGGTATTGGGCGTCCCCAGGATGGTGTGATTGTAATAATAATGTGGGAACATTAGACATGAGCTCAAAATTTAGAATCAGTATCCAGGCCTGAATACTTTAATCGCCTAGGTGGTACGACAGATTTGAAGGGCAAACTAAAACCGGATAGTTTTAGATTGAGACCAAATATGTCATAGAGAGATGCATATTTCCTAGAGAGAGAAATGGGATCAGAAAAACAGACAAAGGAAGGGAAGAAGTTGAGGGATCAGAAAAGTGGGGTATTATTATATAGGATATTTCTGGATCGAATCCCCTGTTCTGTCCTTTTTTTAACAATTATTACAGCACCTGATCTCCCCTGGATGTCTCCCAGCCAGGTACTGGTCAGGCCCAAAAACACTGCTTTGCTTCCAAGATCGGCCGGAATTGGGCATGTCCAGTGTGGTATGGCTGTAATATTGTTCAGGAGACAGGGATCCAATGAAAGGTGAAAAGTGAAGGGGGCTAGTATCCAAAGGTTGGCTTACATTACAAGAAGGGTGCAATTTCATATCCCTCATTGTGATTATATATATATATATATATATATATAAAATATTTTGATGCACTTAGCCCCTGTCAGGGTACAGAATATAGGGATAGCAATATGTGTGCGATACATGGAATGGGAACCACACAGCAGCTATTGGCACACACAGTCACATGTACAATGCAGAAATTATCACAAACAATAAAACTGCACTGGACTAGCAATACTAAGTAAAGCAATATATGTATACAGATATAACAATGCACAGTAAACACTGGATGTATATCACAGGATACTTGTACTAAATATCCCTGTTGTTATGCACTTGTTCTTAACGAACACTGTCTAAACGACATGTAGAATACTTAAGTGCAGGCGGCTTTACAGAGGAGGCAGTGCCCAGCAGTCCCGGAATCAGCGCAGCTCTGTGTAATGGCACCCAAACGCTGACAGGGAGTGAGGGAGAGATGCAGCTCCAGGGCGGGAACATCTGCTGTAGATGGCGGCTGGGGGAGGGGCTACAGGTCAGAGCCGAAGTCCCTCTGCTGGACTTCACCACCGGGTACTATGGAGCCTGTACTAAACGGATTTTAGTAAATCTGACCCGTGCCCCTTGCCCTGGTGGATATAGTGGGGTCCCTGCACGGCCAGTGTCCACGCCAGCGGCGCGGTTCGGATCGTGATTTCCGTGGGTCCTGCCTGGGGGACCCTCTTACCTCCTCCCTATCATGCGGCCACACGATCCAGGAGAGCAGCGGCTGTGTGTGTGCCTGATGAGACTGGAGCGCCTCCGCTGTAAGTACCCGGCAACTGGGGCGCGGGAGTATACAGCGCTGCTGGGGGAGGTGAGGGAGCCGCAACACGATGTGTCAGTATGACATATAGCACCAAGTGCCTATGCTGCGGCCCTTGAAGTATTCTTGTCAGAAAAGCTCTTTTCAGGGCTGCCTAGAGCAGCCCTCCCTGTTAGCTGCCTGCTCCAACTTACAAACTGAGCTCCAGTGCCTGGAGGCGGGGATATAGAGGAGGCGGTGCAGTGCATCCTGGGAACAGTCAAAGCTTAATCTTTAAGCCTGTTGGTGCCTCAGATCAAGATCCAACTCTACAGCCCCGATATTTGTGGAATACCAGTGTACCCCGCTGCAGAAACGGTAGCGGAATGGCTCTCCCATTTCTGAATTTCCTAACTACAAGGAAAGAAATGAGCTGAGCGAAGGAGGATAAGGTCAGTCTCCCAATAGGAGGGGCCGGCCGGCAATAGGTGAACACAATCCTTAACCGATTCATCCCCTCCCCAGGCAGTGACAGGAACAGTGCAGGGACCCTAAGAGAGCAAGTTCCGCGCTGAGACAGCAAGGAACTCCCTTAACACTAGTTACATTAGTCTACCTTAAGTACCCCTACATAAGGAGATCCCCAGGCACTCCCAGCAGACCCCTAAAATGGCCACAACCAGTTTGGCGCTGAAGATATATTTATTTGGAAAAACACCACCTGCATTCTTTAAATAAGGAAACGGGATGCCGTTTTTCCTTTCAAAAAGCAAGAAAACAACAGTTCCTATCACCACAAGGAAGGACAGTTACTGAAAGCACGCTTTGCATATGTTATTGTTGGACATTTATAGAGATCAAAGTTGGGGAACTTTCCCTACTGTGCACCCTTTACTGTGTGTCATTTCACCCATGTATGTAAATGTGTTGACAATTATAAACATTTGAGAAGTAAATTAGTTATTTGGCACTATGGACATTAAGATATTCATTGCAAATACCATATATACATTACATCACGCAATATATGATTGTTTCATCAAGCATTTGGACCTGTGCAACAAAGATCTCTCTCTTCTGCTTCTGATAGATGGTGACATTTCACCAAATCCAGGACCCAGCTACTTGCATCGCTCACATTCACCTGATTCACAGCAACATAGAAATCCAGCTAACCTCATAAACATCACGTCTTCCATCACCCTCCAGATCACTAAAATGTGTCTTATGGAATGCACGCTCTGTTTGTAACAAATTAACATCCATCCATGACCTCTTCATATCGAACAACTTCAATCTGCTGGCTATAACAGAAACCTGGCTCACACAATCAGACACAGCCTCCCCTGCAGGACTGGCACATGGTGGTCTCCACTTTACAAACACCTCCAGGCCCGGTAACCATGAAGGAGGAGGAGTTGGACTTTTACTTTCCCAAACTTTCGCATACACTGTTCTACCACAGGTTGCATCACTCACATTTACATCATTTGAAGTACATTCTATTAGGGTTTACTCTCCTTTCTTTCTGCATGTTGCAGCTATCTACCGCCCACCTGGGCATCCCAAACAATTTCTGGAAGATTTTTCTGCCTCACTTCCTATCCTCTGACATCTCCACCATTATCATGGGTGATTTCAATATTGCTATTGATTGTCCAAAATCTGCTACTCACGCCTCCAAACGACTCTCTCTAACCTCCTCTCTTGGCCTCTCCCAATGGACCGACTCCTCTACTCATCAGGAGGGCCACTGCCTTGATCTAGTATTCACCAGACTATGCTCAGTCTCTTAACTCACTAACACTCCTTTCCCCCTCTCAGATCATAACCTTATGACCTGCATGCTCTCCTCCGTTAATTCAAACTCTGTGTTGCTGAAGTCCTCCAATCCTCAAACCCGCAGAAATATTAACACAATTAATCTTCAAGAACTTTCCACTTCACTCCAACAACTGCTTTCACCTATTTCTGCATTCACCTCTCCTGAGATGGCTGTATCACCCCTCAACAAGACTCTAGAACTAGCCCTTGATGAAGTGGCTCCAGCTACCCATCACACTCCACGTAGGCCTAGATGTCAACCATGGCACTCCAAATTAACAAGACAACTACAAAAACTCACAAGAAAACTTGAACGTCAGTGGCGTAAATCTCATATTTCAAGCGACTTCCTCACATATAAGACTGTCTACCACTCTTATAGAAATGCCCTGGACACTGCCAAACATATTTCCAAACTCTTATCTCTGCTCAAGCCTCTAACCCCAAACGACTCTTTAATACATTTAAATCACTTGTGAATTCTCCCTCACCTACCCCACCAGCCACTATCAAGGCACAGGATCTTGCTTCCTACTTCAAGGAGAAGATTGATAAGATCCAAAGTTAAATGGTATGCTCTTCGGCAGCCAGTGACCTGCTCCGTTCTTTACCAGAACCCTCTGGCACTCTCTCTTCATTTGATCCCACAAATGAAGATGAAGTATCATCACTGTTCTCATCCTGCTTCTCTACTACCTCTCCTCTTGATCCTTTACCCTCACAAATAAGTAAAGCTCTGTCTCTGGTGCTCATCCCTACCTTAACTAACATCTGCAATCTTTCCCGCTCTACTGGTATTTTTCCTTCACTCTTCAAGCATGCAGTGATTACTCCCATTTAAAAAAAAACAAAAATTCTGATCCTAACGCTCTCTCAAACTACTGCCCTATCTCTCAGCTCCCGTGTCTCCCTAAGCTACCTGAGAGACTTGCCTGCACTCGACTAACACACTTTATTGGACCAACTTCAGTCAGGCTTCCGTTCCCAACACTCAGAGACAGCACTGACTAAAGTGGTTAATGATTTAGTCACTACGAAGTCTAAAGGCCATTACGCACTACTTATTCTTCTAGATCTATCTGCTGCATTTCACACTGTTGACCACTCTCTTCTCATACAAACACTACAATCCCTAGGTCTTAAAGAGACAGCCCTTTCTTAGTTCCTATCCTACCTATCTAATCGCTCCTTCAGTGTTCGCTTCTCTGTATCTACCTCCTCTTCGCTACCTCTTTCAGTTGGGAGTACCTCAAGGCTCAGTCTTGGGTCCTCTGCTTTTCTCTATCTATACCTCATCTCTTGGTAAACTAATCAGCTCTTTTGGATTTCAGTATCATCTGTACGCAGATGATACTCAAATCTACCTATCCTCCCCTGACTTGTCCCTATCTGTACTAGGCCGTGTCACTGAATGCCTTTCTGCCATTTCATCCTGGATGACATCTAGCCACCTCAAACTTAATATTTCAAAGACAGAGTTCATTATATTTCCACCGGCCAATAGTAGGTACCAATCTGATATCTCTATCACTGTTGAAAACTCGACTATCTACCCTACCCCACAAGCTCACTGCCTAGGTGTCATCCTTGACTCTGATCTGTCCTTCCCCTCATTCAAACAGTCTCAAGATCATGTTACATGCATCTAAAAAACATATCCAAAATACGACCATACCTTACACAAGACACTGCTAAAACTCTAATCCACACTTTCATTATCTCCCGCATTGATTATTGCAATAGTCTCCTAACTGGTCTTCCCAAAACGAGACTCTCACCACTACAATCCATTCTGAATGCAGCGGCGAGGCTAATCTTCCTCGCTAGACGTTAATCGTCTGTAGATCCATTCTGTCAGTCCCTCCTTTGGTTACCTATGTTCAACCGTATTCAATATAAAATACTTTTACTCACACACAAGACCATTAACCAAACTACACCAACGTACATCACTTCGCTTATCTTAAAATATCTCCCAACCCGACCTCTTCGCTCTTCACAACATCTGCATCTCTCATCCACACTCATTACTCGCTCCCACTCACAATTGCAGGACTTGCAGTGGGCTGCACCCACTCTGTGGAATGCCCTACCACGCACAATAAAACTCCTCTAGTCTCCAAACCTTCAAGCGTTCCCTGAAAACTCACCACTTTAGGCAAGCATATAAAATTCCAGAACCGCCCACATAACTTTCATAAACCTTCCTATCAAATTGCATCCACTCTGCACAGTCCACACATATCCTCACGTCTTCTCATTCTTCACTTTCCCTTCCTCTCAAACCCCGTTCATCATTGCTGTATGACCATATCATACAGCCCACCAAGAACTTTTGCAATCTGGCGGACAGCTATGCAATAGGTAGCACCTTTCCTTGTATATACATGCCTATTTCCCTATAGATTTTAAGCTTGCAAGCAGGGCCTTCCTACCTCTATGACTGTTTGTTATTACCCAGTTTTGTTATATCATTGTTATTTCCAATTGTAAAGCGCAACAATTTGTTGCGCTATATAAGAACCTGTTAATAAATAAAGATACAACTAACTAAGGGGCTGAGTGCATCACCCCCCATTTCTTGTGGCATAGGCACTATAAGCACACAGTATGTGCATAGCCAGACAATGCAATGCGACACTCCTCACAAGCATAAAATATATGTGAGGTACTGAACCCCTATACACCCGGTAACGGGTTTATGAGTGAGTATCAGGGATAGATATAACTGACAGTTATAGTAGCAGAAAATAGGATTTTAATACCTACCGGTAATTCCTTTTCTCTTAGTCCGTAGAGGATGCTGGGGACGCTTCAAGAACCATGGGGTATAGACGGGATCAGCAGGAGACATGGGCACTTTAAGACTTTGAATGGGTGTGAACTGGCTCCTCCCTCTATGCCCCTCCTCCAGACTCGAGTTTAAGTAACTGTGCCCAGGGAGACGGACATTTCGAGGAAAGAATTTATTGTTAAACCATGGTGAGCATCTTACCAGCTCACACCTCCAGTATGCCGCAGAACATGGCATTCAATAGAACACCAGCCGACGGCATGAAGAATATGCAGCAATAAGCTGACATAAAAGCATAACACAACCTGTGTGTAAACACAACCAATAACAGCATAATGCATGCCACGGCATGAATAACATCAGTGACAGGCTGACTTGAACGCAACACACCATGTGTGTAACCATACCCAATAACTGCAGATACAGTACGCACTGGGACGGGCGCCCAGCATCCTCTACGGACTAATAGAAAAGGATTTACCGGTAGGTATTAAAATCCTATTTTCTCATACGTCCTAGAGGATGCTGGGGACGCTTCAAGAACCATGGGGTTTATACCAAAGCTCTAGAAGGGCGGGAGAGTGCAGATGACTCTGCAGCACAGATTGACCCAACAAGAGGTCTTCACCAGCCAGGGTATCAAACTTGTAAAACTTCGCAAAAGGTGTTTGAACCCGACCAAGTAGCTGCTCGGCAAAGCTGTAATGCCGAGACCCCTCGGGCAGCCGCCCAGGATGCGCCCACCTTTCTGGTAGAATGGGTCTTCACTGATTTCGGTAACGGCAATTCAGCCATAAAATGAGCCTGCTGAATCGTATTACAGATCCAGCGTGCAATAGTCTGCTTGGAAGCAGGAGCCCCAATCTTGTTGGGAGCATACAGGACAAACAGAGCCTCCGTTGTCCTAATCTGAGCCGTACTGGCAACATAAATTTTCAGAGCTCTGACCACATTGAGAGACTTTGATTTCGTCAAGACTTCAGTAGCCCCTGGCACCACAATAGGTTGGTTCATGTGAAACGATGAAACCACTTTTGGCAGAAATTGCTAACGAGTTAGAAACATAGAAACATAGAATTTGACGGCAGATAAGAACCACTTGGCCCATCTAGTCTGCCCCTTTTTTATTTTATCCTTTAGGCAATCTCAACCCTTTTTTAACCTTAATTCTTTGTAAGAATATTCATATGCCTGTCCCAAGCATGTTTAAATTGCCCTACAGTCTTAGCCTCTACCACCTCTGATGGGAGACTATTCCACTTATCCACTACCCTTTCTGTGAAGTAATTTTTCCTTAAATTTCCCCTGAACCTCCCCCCCCTCCAGTCTCAATGTATGCCCTCGAGTTCTAATACTTCTTTTCCTTTGAAGAATGTTTCCCTCCTGAACTTTAAGACCCTTGATATATTTGAAAGTTTCTATAATGTCCCCCCTTTCCCTTCTCTCCTCCAAACTATACATGTTAAGATCTTTTAGCCTTTCCGGGTAAGTTTTGTGATGTAGGCCATGCACCATTTTAGTTGCCCTTCTTTGTACACTCTCTAATGTATTTATATCCTTCTGGAGATAGGGTCTCCAGAACTGGACACAGTATTCCAGATGGGGCCGTACCAATGACCTATACAGTGGCATTATCACTTCTTTTTTCCTGCTACTGATTCCTCTCCCTATGCAACCAAGCATCTGACTTGCCTTTCTCATTGCTTTGTTGCATTGCTTTCCTGCCTTCAAGTCACTTGAAATAGTGACTCCTAAATCTCTTTCCTCCTCAGTAGTTTCCATTATAGTACCCTTGATACTATACTTAGCCTTTGGGTTTTTGAGACCCAAGTGCATGATTTTGCATTTTTTAGCATTAAACTGTAGTTGCCACGTTCTTGACCATTTCTCAAGCCTACCTAGGTCATTAATCATTTGTTTGACCCCTCCCGGTGTGTCTACCCTGTTGCATATCTTTGTATCATCTGCAAAAAGGCATATCTTCCCTTCAATACCATCTGCAATGTCACCAACAAAGATATTAAAGAGAACTGGACCAAGTACAGATCCCTGGGGTACTCCACTGGTAACATTTCCCTCCATATATTGCACTCCATTAACTACGACTGTCTGTTTCCTATCCTGCAACCAGGTTCTTATCCATTTAACTGATTTATAATCCACCCCCAGGCTTTCAAGTTTATTTAGCAGTCTGCGATGTGGGACAGTGTCAAATGCCTTACTAAAGTCTAGATATGCTACATCTACCCCTTGATCTATTATTTTCATCACAGAGTCAAAAACGTCAATAAGATTTGTTTGGCATGATCTCCCACCAGTAAATCCATGCTGTTTTGGATCCTGTAAGTTGTTTGATTTAAGATATTCCACTACTCTTTCTTTTAATAGTTTTTCCATTACTTTCCCTACTACTGATGTAAGGCTTACTGGTCTGTAGTTACTTGCTTCTTCCTTGCTTCCACTTTTGTGCAGTGGAACTACATTTGCTCTTTTCCAGTCCTCTTGAATAGCACCTGTATTTAGTGACTGGTTAAATAATTCTGTTAAAGGTGTAACCAGCACATCTTTTAGCTCTTTGAGTATCCTTGGGTGTATCCCATCTGGTCCCATTGATTTATCCACTTTTAGTTTTGAAAGTTCTGTTAGGACCTTCTCCTCTGTAAATGTATTTGCATCTACCTTATTTTTATGAATATCCTTGCAACTTAACTGTGGCCCCATCCCTTCTTCTGTAGTAAATACTGAGCAAAAATAATTATTTAGGTGATCTGCTATTGCCTTGTCCCCTCCACCAAATGCCCACTCTCTGTCTTAAGTCTTATTATTCCTCCATTTGATTTTCTCCTTTCACTTATATACTTAAAAAAAAGTTTTGCCCCCTTTATCTACTGACTGGGCCATTTTCTCCCCAGCTTCTGCCTTTGCACGTCTGATCACTTTCTTAGCATCCTTCCGTCTGTCCAGATACACCTCTTTGTCGTTATTATTTTGAGTCTGTTTGTATTTCCTAAAAGCCATCTTTTTTGCTTTCACACTAGTTGATACTTCTTTTGTGAACCACACTGGCTTCCTTTTCCTGGTGCTTTTCCTAACCATTTTAATACAAAGGTCTGTTGCACTTAGCATTGCACTTTTCAGTTTTTTCCACCTCTCCTGCACTCCTTCCTAGTTCCTCCAGTCTGCCAATGAATCACTTAAACATCTCCCCATTTTTGCAAAGTCAGCATTTCTAAAATCCAACACCTTTGTTTTTGTGCGACAGGAGTTGGATCCTGTCTTTATACTAAACCATACTGCTTGATGATCACTGGATCCCAGGTGCTCACCCACATATATATCAGATATCCTATCACCATTTGTAAGAATTAGATCTAATATTGAGTCTTTGCGAGTGGGCTCCGTCACCAATTGCTTGAGAGATGCTCCCTGTAAGGAATGTAGAAATTTGCCACTTGTAGCTGAACTTGCAAAAGACCCCTCCCAATTTACATCAGGTAAATTTAAGTCTCCCATGATTATGACTTCTCCCTTAAAAGCCATTTTAGAGCTGTCCAACAATAGGTTCCTGTCCAAATCCTGCCCCTGGCCTGGTGGTCTATAGATCACCCCAATGCGAATAATGTCCTTCTTCCCAGTTTCTATGGTGACCCAAAGGGCCTCAGTTTTGGCTTCAATATTTTGTATTAAAGTAGCATTTATGCTTTTTTTCACATACATTGCTACCCCTCCTCCTATTCTTCCTATTCTATCTTTCCTAAATAAATTGTATCCTGGTATAGCTAAGTCCCAGTCATGATTCTCATTGCACCAAGACTCTGTAATTGCCACAAAATCCAGGTTATCCCTGGTCATTATCGCAATTAGCTCTGGAATTTTGTCTCCTAAGCTCCTAGCATTTGCACACATAGCTTTAAGAATTTTGTCTGTGCATTTGTTATTAGTAGCCATGTCCAAAGCGTACAAAATAATTGACAAGTTTAAAGTTGAAATTACCTGTTTGGGGATGTTGCTCAGTATTTGTTTTCTTTTACCAATCGGCAATCATACTCTGTCCTTTACACCATGACTACACCTTACTAAATATAAAGATAAAGTACACCTGACCACAATGGGTAAATGTTCAAAGGAGGTAAACACCAGTCAGTATGCAATAATAAAATGTTTCACCGAGCAACTTCCCCACACATGCAATGACATTTACAAGAAATCATTACATCAAGAAACATACATAAGTTTGCCTAAGAGAGAACTGTAGTGAGCAGATTGGGGATGCCTTTTCATAGGTTTTTAAAAACAGATAATATGCATAAGATGAATTACATACTTTTGAGGCATTAAGGCAGTACTTTTGTGGTAGTGTTGGTGTGTTGATGTTTCCCTTCTATTTTCCTTCGGTTTAACACAGGTATAACGCTATTTTTATAATAACACTTTTATGTCAGCACTTCTATGTAAGCACTACCAGCCGATGGCTATCCAGCCGTATACTAGACTTCAAATAGGAACAATATCCACGTGAATGCAATGATTGCAAACTCCACCCAATACAACCCCCCTTTAAGCTAAGGCCATAAATTAATTCTCAACTCCGCTCCATCCTTATGGAAGATTAAATAGGGGCACTTGTGGGACAAAGCCGCCGATTCAGACACCCGCCTTGTGGATGCCAAGGCCAACAGCCGGATCACTTTCCAAGTGACGAATTACAACTCTACCTTACGTAAAGGTTCAAAACAATGAGATTGCCAGAACTGCAACACCACGTTAAGACCCCATGGAGCTCCAGGTGGGCACAAAGGGAGGTTGGATGTGTAACACTCCTTTTACAAAAGTTTGAATTTTTTAAAGGAGGCCAATTGTTTTTGGTATAAAACCGATAAGGCTGAATCTGAACCTTAAATCGAGCCCAACTTAAGACCCGCATCCACACCATCTTGTGAAAAAAGGAGAAAACGATCCCACTGGAATCTTCTGTAGAAGCCTTCTTGGATTCGCACCAAAACACATACTTTCTCCAAATACGGTGGTAATGTTTTTACGTTACTCCTCTACTGGTCTGAAGAAAAGTAGGGATAACGTCACTGGAAATATCCTCTCGGCTAGGATCCGGCGTTCATCTGAAGATCCGGATACCAGGTTCTCTTAGGCCAGTCTGAAACAATGAGGATCACCTGAACCTTTGTTCTTCTTATGATCTTTAGCATTTTTTGAAAAAAAAAAATGGAATCGGAGGGGACACATAGACCGATTGAAACACCTACGGAGTCATTAGAGCATCCACTGCCATTGCTTGAGGGTCCCTTGACCTGTAACAATATCTCTGAAGCTTCTTATTGAGGCGAGACGTCATCCTGTCTATTATAGGATTCCCTCAACGACTTGTCACTTCTGTGAAAACCTCTGAATGAAGACACCACTCCCCTGGATAAAGAATGTGTCTGCCGAGGAAGCCTGCTTCCCAGTTGTCCACCCCTGGAACGAACACCGCTGACAGAGTGTGCATATGATTTCGTCGCCCAGCGGAAAATCTTTCTGGCTTCTGCCATTGCTGCTTCGGTTTTTGTTTGTAGAAAACCGTTATAAACTGCCCTTACCTCTAGACCGTTAATGTGGTGACAAGTATCCTAACTTGACCCTCTTCCTTGGAAGTATTCCTCCTGTGTACAGCTCCCCCGCCTCTAAGGCATACATCCGTGGTCCCTAGGATCCAGTCCTGGAACCCGAACCTGCGCTTTTGAGAACTGCGCCGCTACCACAGGAGTGAAACTCTGGTCTTGAAAAAACAATATTATCCCAGGTGGAAACCGGACAATTGTCCAACTGGTCCCGCTAAAAACACTCTGGCATTTAACCTGCTCACTGAATGGCCTCGTAGGCCGCAACCATCTTTTTCATCAACGGAATGTAATGATGGATTGACCCTGTTGCAGATCTGACCCGACTCTGGATCCTCAGAGCTTTTTCCACTGGAAGAAACAAACTCTCAACAGTTCCGTATCTAACAGTATTTCCAACGCCGACAACCGCATCGTTGGGATCAACAGTGATTCTGCTAAGTTCAGGAGCCAACCACTTTGTTGAAGAACTATCAAAGAGAATGTAACGTTTTGCACCACTTGGTTTCTTGACCTCGCCTTAATCAGGAGAGCGTCCCAGTACAGAATAATAATGACTCTTTTACTATCGAAGGAAAACCATCATACTGCCATCACTCCGTTGAATTGGTAATGACAATCCTGAATAGCAAACCCGGGTAAGTCTAATGCAGAAGAAACCGTAATTAGACCCCCTTTCTCCTTTTTCAGATTGGAGATCCCTGCGCTGAGAAATTCCATCTTGTAGTTCAACTTCTTAAGTAGAAATTTTCGGGATTTTACAGATAGGATTGTTCTGACCGAGCCGTCCGGCTTCGGGAGCACGAAAAAGCTTGAATAACAGCCGCTTTTTTTTTTGTGTGTGACTTGGACAGCAGGACAATGACCTGATCCTGACAACTCTTGTATGGCGTCGCATACTACCTCCCCGTCCAGAGGAGAATCGGTAAGGCCTATTTGAAAAAATCAGTGCGGGGAAACGTCTGGCAACTGCAGTATGTCCCCCTTGGGACTCCATTCTTTTTTTTTTTTTTTAATTCTTTATTTATACGTGGTCAGGTACATTGAGAAGGCATTCTAGAAATACATGGGACAGGCGGCCAACATAGCCAGCGTCCAAGATAGACCACAATTTTTCAGATAAATAACGGTTAATCGGTGTGGGAAAACAATCAGATTCAAACATGGGGATCAGGGGGGGGGGGGGAGGAGAAGAGGAACGGGGGGGGGGGGGGGAGAGCCACATTTGTGTCCATACATAATATATATCTTGAGAACAACGAGATCATAATAGAGGGGAGGAGGGGAAACAGAAAAGAGACGAAGACAGAGAGGGTAATAGGAAGAAGAGATAATTGAGAAAGATAGGAGCTGGGTTAAAGAGGAATGTCGGAGAGAGAAGGTGGTAGGTGCCCATGGGTCTGCGGGAGGGGCGGGGGCAGATGGAGGGGAACGGCTAGCCACGTTCAGCGGCGAGCCAGGGAGCCCAGACTTGCTCGAAGACGTGGCCCCGGTCGTGGAGGTAATAGGTGATCTTTTCCATTGAGGCGATGTGCCAAATTTTAGCTTTAAGGGATAGTAGGGAAGGTGGTGAGGGGCTCTTCCAGTTGAGGGCGATCAGTGATTTTGCTGCCGCTAGGATGTGTGAGGTCAGCTTTTGGGAGAATTTATTGAGGAGTGGGGGGGGGGATAACACAGTAAGGAGATCCAAGGATCTTTCAGCACAGGGGATTCTAGAAGTGAGTTGAGGAGGGAGTGGACCAAATCCCAGAAGGACACGATAACCGGGCAAGTCCACCATATGTGGAGCATAGTACCTCTAGCTCCACAGTTCCTCCAGCAGGCCGGAGAGGCGGACGGGAAAAATTTGTTAAGACGGTCGGGGGTGTAGTACCAGCGGTAATAAACTTTGTAGGCCGTTTCCTTAAAAGCGGTGGCAATAGAGCATTTAGCAATCCCTAGTCTCATGTCCTCCCAGTCTTCAGTTTCGGGTGGAGGCCCGAGGTCCCGTTCCCATGCGAGATCATGGGGCCGGGATAAGGGCAGGGAGGATTCCAGTAGGAGAGAGTAAAGTTGGGAGATTATGCCTTTGGAGGAGTGGGAGTTGACACATAGGGATTCAAAGGGAGTAAGGGCACGAAGTAAGGCGGTGGGGGGGGGGGGGGTTAGAAAGTGGCGTATTTGTAGGAATTGGAAGGGATTGAGTGGTTGTGAGGGGATTTTCTGCTGGAGGTCAGGCAGGGACAGCCATTGGCCCCGATCGGCAAAGTCGATTGGGAATTTAAGGCCCAGTGTTATCCACGTCCGGGATCTCGTAGGTGAGAGTCCGGAGGGGAACATGGGATTCTGCCAGATGGGGGTCAAGGGTGAGGGTGTAGTAGTGAGACCCCACTTCAGAGAGAGGGTGTCCCAGGTTTTGAGGTTGAATTTAATGGTGGGAAGAAGTTTAGAGGTTGGGGGTCGAGAGGTGGAGGAGAGTCCCCATAAGGGGGTCAGGTCTGGGATGCCAATGAAGGCTGCCTCGATGTCCAACCAGGATACCGACCCTGGAGGGGCGTATGAAGTGACAATGTGGGATAAGTGGGAGGCGAGGTAGTATAATTTGACATCGGGAAGGCCTCTGCCTCCCGTGGAGGTTGATCTTTTCAGAGTGTTGGCAGCAATGCGGGGAGGTCTGTGGTTCCAAATAAAGCGTATAAGGGCTCGTTGGATAGTGCGGAGAAAGGACGCCGGGACCGCTACAGGAAGAGTCTGGAAAAGGTAGAGCCATTTGGGGATTATGGTCATCTTAACTGCTATGATCCTGCCCAGCCACGAGATGAAGAGACTGTTCCAAGAGGTCAGGTCGGCTAGTGTGTTAGTGAGGAGGGGTGGGAAGTTTTCCCGGAAGAGGGAGTCGTAACGCGGGGTTAGGTATATCCCTAAGTATTTAATCTTCGTGGGCTGCCATTTAAATTTAAAGTTGGCGCGAAGGGACTCCATTCTTAAACTCACTGGTCCATGTCCGTTCCAGGACTGACTGAAGAGTATTATACGTGGTCCCACCGGTGTGGGCTCCCGCAAGATGGACCCGGCGTCATGCGGTGGATGTGGCAGAAACAGAGGATGATTTCTGCGTCTGCGAACTTGAAAAGACTGCGGACCTCTTACCCTTTTCACCTTCCTCTACCTGTAAAGCAAGGGAAATCCGTATCTATTCGGTCGAAATTACTGCATCCTACAATAATGCGTCACCAACCGTTGTGAGGGAACATAGGGCAAGAAGGTATACTTACCAGTGGTGTCTGCCGAGATCAACTTAACAAGGCCATCCCCAAACCAGGTTTCACCTTCATAGGGAAGAGACTCCAGTTCTTCTCAGAGTCAGCCTCAGCATTCCATTGGTGAATCCACAACGCCCTCCTAGTCGAGACCGCCATGGAATTGGCCCGCGAACCCAAGAGTCCTATATCCCTTGTGGTCGCACGGCAGTCTGCTGCAATGTTATAGATATGACCCAACTTAAGGAGTACCCTGCATACAACTACTCCCCCATGCGCACGTAATGCAAGTATAATCAACGTACACGCGGACACACAGAGTATCACATATCTTCCTGCATATGATCCTTTGTGACAGGGCCCCGTGCAGAACAGGGGGTGACTCTCACTTTATTCTATCCACGGCGGGAAAAGAATAAACACTCAGAATCGTCTTGAGGATTTGAAAACATCTCGTCACGGCCGCTCAGCACATGAGAAGGAATAACTTTACCTCAGCATTCATTATAATTTTTTTTATATATACACACACACCTTTAAATACACCTATACACACAAATATCTATCTATCTATCTCTATCTATATATATATATATATATACACACACACGTTATGGTAAGAACTTACCGTTGATAATGTGATTTCTCTTATGTCCACAGGATAACATTGGGATATGCCGGAGCAACAGCGGAAATGGCACCAACACGGTCACAAGCTTTCTGGCCTCCCAGAATGCATCGGGGCTTCACCATATAATCCCACCCACTGACTCAGTCAAATCAGTTCTTTCCACAGCAATTAGGCAGGAGCATCAGGTAGAAACCTATTTAGGTGATAAGAACACACATGCACACCCTTCCATGCAAGAGGGAAGAGGTTTAGTGATTGTCAAGATCCTCAAATCAGGTGCGTCAGGGTGGGATCCCTGTGGATACCTGTGGACATAAGAGAGATCACGTTATCAATGGTAAGTTCTTACCATAACGTCTATTTCTCTGGATGGGTCCACAGGATTATCCACAGGATAACATTGGGATTCCCAAAGCCAGTTTTAGTGCTGGGGACGCTCCTGATTACACAGGAGGACCTTTCGCCCGAAGTCTGCGTCATGAGAAGCAAAAGTATCCAAGGCATAATGTCTGATGAATGTGTTCATGGAAGACCATGTGGCTGCCTTACAAATCTGTTCTGCTGAAGCACCCTGTTGTGCTGCCCATGAAGGACCTACCTTACGTGTAGAGTGAGCAGAGACATTAATCGGAGTAGGGAGATCTGCATGAGAATAAGCTTCTGATATTACCATTCAGAGCCATCTTGTCAGCGTCTGTTTACTAGCAGGCTATCCTCTTCTATGAAATCCGTAGAGGATGAAGAGAGAATCTGTTTTCCTGATGGCACTAGTACGATCTATGTAGATTCTTAATGCTCGGACTACGTCCAGCGACGCTTCTCCCGCAGAAAGTCCCGATACCAGAAAAGCTGGGACTACAATCTCTTCGTTAAGGTGAAATTTTGACACCACCTTCGGAAGATAACCAGATCTAGTTCTGAGAACTGCTCTGTCTGGAAAAAAACTTAGGAAAGGAGACTTACACGATAACGCTCCTAAATCTGACACTCTTCTGGCTGACGCCATTGCCAGTAGAAAAAGTACTTTAGCCGTTAACCATTTAAGATCTGCTCTCTTAAGCGGTTCAAACGAAGGACCCTGGAGGAATTTAAGAACTAAATTCAAATCCCAGGGAGCTGCAGGAGGAACAAATGGAGGTTGAATATGTACAACTCCCTGAACGAAAGTACGTACATCCTGTAAATCAGCAATCTTTCGCTGAAACCATACAGTTAATGCTGATACTTGAACTCTCAAGGAAGCAACTTTCAAACCTTTATCCAATCCTGCTTGAAGGAAATCCAAAATCCTGGATACTTCTAAAGATCTTGGATTCAAACTTTTTCCAGTACACCAATGAATATAGGCTTACCATATTCTATGATACACATGAGCTGAAGAAGGCTTTTTTTGCCCTAAGCATAGTTTGGATTACCTGTTTCAAAAATCCTCTAGCTTCTAAGATAGAGGTTTCAACAGCCACGCCGTCGAAGACAGACGATCCAGATGGCTGTGCCCACAAGGACCCTGCATTAGCAGATCTGGACGTTGAGGAAGCAGTATCGGTGCTTCCACAGACATTCTCAGTAGATCTGTGTACCAATGCCTTCTTGGCCAAGCTGGAGCTATTAGAATTATTGCTCCCTTTGCTTGCTTGCTTGATTTTTCTCACTACTCTGGGTAACAGAGATATTAGAGGGAACAGATATGCCAGACGAAATTTCCATTCTACTGACAGTGCGCTCCGGGATCCTTTGTTCTCGATCCGTACTTCAGAACTTTGTTGTTTAGACGAGACGCCATGAGGTCTATCTCTGGTAGACCCCATCTGTTCACTATTGTCTGAAACACTTCTGGGTGTAATGCCCATTCGGTTTCCTGAATGGTGTGTCGACTGAGAAAATCCGCTTCCCAGTTCAGTACACCTGGGACAAACACTGCTGACAATGCTGGGAGATGGAGTTCTGCCCATCTTAGAATGGGAGCTACTTCCTCCATCAATCTTTTGCTGTGAGTTCCTCCTTGATGATTGAGGTACACTACTGCTGTCGCATTGTCTGAGCGAATCTAGACCGGTCTTCCTTGCAGACTGTCTTTTGCCTGACCTAGAGCCATGTAAATGGCCCTTATTTCCAACATATTTATTGGAAGGCGATTTTCCCTTGCGGTCCATTTTCCCTGGAACCAAAGGCTTCCGAGTACCGCCCCCCCATCCTTGCAGACTGGCATCTCTTGTGAGGATTTGCCATTCTTTTATCCAAAAGGGTCTCCCCTTGTTTAAATGGTCTGTCTGTAGCCACCACGCTAGAGACCTTTTTACGTTTACTGGAAACTTTATCATCTGCTTTTTTATCGTCTGATGATTTCTGTTTCATTTGGTCAGAATAAGGTGCTGTAACAGTCTTGAGTGGAATTGTGCATATTCCACCATGTCGAAGGTTGATACCATCAGACCCAACAGTCGCATTGCTGCATGGACTGACATTGTCTGGCCGTGCAACGCTTCCTGAGTCATGACCTGCACCTTGACCATCTTTTTCTCTGGTAAGAAAACTCTCTGTATGTCTGAATCCAAAATGGCCCCCAAATGAACCATCCGCTGTGACGGATTCAGAGACGACTTTTCCCAATTTATGAGCCACCCGTGTCTCTGTAAACAAACTATTGTCTGTTGAAGATGGTTCAAAAGCAATTCCTGCGAATGTGCTAGGATTAACAGGCCGTCGAGATATGGGAATATTCGTATCCCTTGCTTGCGGAGATAAGATGCCATAACCACCATAATCTTGGTAAACACCCTGGGTGCTGTTGCTAGCCCAAAGGGCAAGGCTTGGAACTGAAAATGTTCCTGGAGGATGGCAAACCTGAGGTAGCACTGATGAGACAGTGCTATTGGCACATGTAGGTAAGCATCTCGTACATCCAGAGATACCATGTAATCTCCCGGTTCCATAGCCAACATTATGGAGCGTAATGTCTCCATGTGGAACCTTGGAATCCAAATGTATTTGTTTAACATTTTCAGATTGAGAATTGGTTGAAATGACCCATTTGGCTTCTGGATCAGAAATAGATTGGAGTAAAACCCCTGTCCCCTTTGTGATGGAGGTACTGGGACAATCACACCTAACTGCAGTAATTTTTGGACTGCTTCTTTCAGGGCATTGGCCTTCGACTCTATACGAGACGGGCTGGTGCAAAAAAATCTTTAAGGAGGCTGCCTCCTGAATGGGAACCCATACGCCTGAGATACCACCTTCTGCACCCAAGCATCTGTCATCGACTGTTGCCAAATGTGTGCAAAATGGAGTCTGCACCCAACCCTGGAATCCTCCAGGCGGAGGCCCATCTCTTCAGGCTGATGGTTTCTGTTCAGGCTTGGAAGCTGGCTTTCTACTAGCCCATTGCTTCCTACCCCTGGCCGATCTATTGGACTGGGGTTGCTTAGACTCCTCTTTAGCTTTCGCTTTGCCACCGAAATGAGCGAAACTTTGAACCCCTAGTCTTAGGGTTATAAGTAGCCGGAAATCTGACCTTCTTTGATTCAGCTTCTGATTCCAGGATATCCGATAATGGTTTCCCAAACAATATATTACCAATGAAAGGCAATGCTTCCAATTCTTTCTTGGATTCCGCATCTGCTTTCCACATACGTAGCCAAACTGTTCTACGAGCGGCTATTGTCAAGGCTGAAGCTTTTGAAGCAACTGTACCCATATCAATTGCTGCTTCTTCCAAGTATTGGGCAGATTGTCTTAAACTGCTAAAAAGATCCTCTTGCTCCCTATTAGGAGAAGAGAGGCCATTCTCTAGTTCCTCTATCCATTCGCCCATTGCCTTTGCTACCCAGGCCGAAGCCATAGCAGGGTCTTACCACTGCTCCTACTAGAGAAAATAAATTTTTCAAGAAACTATCTACCCTTCTGTCTGTGACATAATTTAGTGAGGTAGATGACAGTGGTAAAGCAGATTTATGCACAAGTCGCAGCACATGTGCATCTACTTTTGGAGGAACTTATCTCTTCGAACAATCCACAGCTGGAAATGGATAATAAGAATTCCATCTTTTCGGAATCTTATACTTTTTACTGGCCGTTGCCCAAGACTCTTCCATCATTTCCGTCAGCTCATCTGACGCTGGGAATTCAGTTTTAACTGTCTTTGTTCGTTTAAATACAGGTGCTTTAGATTTTGACACTGTCTTAGCTGGCTCTTCCAAGGAGAGAACAGCCTGCACAGCGTCAATAAGTTCAGCTACATCTTCTGAACTAAAACTCTGCGACTGATCATACGGAGTATTTGAATATACTGTATCATCATCTGTTGTATCATCTTGTGTAGTCTGCCACATAGACACATCTGTCTTAGTCTTACCTGTCCCTTGGTTACTTTAAGAGGCTACTGGAACCAAGCCGTAGGAAGGGAGCTGCATGTATGGGTTAATAGTGTAACCTAACCTTGAGGTGGTGCTACCGGAGTTAACCTGTCCGCTATTGAAGACAAAGTCTTTGCGAACATATTCCATGGTGGCTCTGTTGGTTGTTGAACCAAATCCTGTTTCTTACTTTGCTGAAAAGCAAAACAGTTCGCACACAACCCCTCATAAGTGACCAGCTGGTTCATACCAATTAACCCTGTCTTACAAGATAAGCATGTTAGGGATGTAGGAGTGCCTGATAAATTCTCCTCGTCACTTTCTCCTACGTCCTAGAGGATGCTGGGGACTCCGTAAGGACCATGGGGTATAGACGGGATCCGCAGGAGACATGGGCACACTATAAGACTTTGAATGGGTGTGAACTGGCTCCTCCCTCTATGCCCCTCCTCCAGACCTCAGACTCTGTGCCCAGGAGTGACTGGACACACACTAGGGGAGCTCTACTGAGTTTCTCTAAAAGACTTTGTTAGGTTTTTTATTTTCAGGGAGACCTGCTGGCTACAGGCTCCCTGCATCATGGGACTGAGGGGAGAGAAGTCAGACCTACTTCTTCTTAGTTCAAGGGCTCTGCTTCTTAGGCTACTGGACACCAGTAGCTTCAGAGGGTTCGGTCACTTGGTTCGCCTTGCTGCTTGTTCCTGGAGCCTTCACCCCCCTCACAGAAGCCAGAAGAAAGAAGCCGGGTGACAAAGCGGCAATGGCAGAAGCTGAAAAGTTTGCTGCTGGGTAGAAAGACTGATTTTTCTGATGATCATCAGATTTTTCTGATGAAGCCGCTGAACCCGGAGGGAGGCGGGGAAACGCGTTAAGGACTCATACACTTTTACCTTATACCACTGACAATTATACTGCCCACCGCCAGCAATATTTATTGGATCTACACGGATGACCTCCTCCAGAGATGACTGCTTGAAAGGGTTTTAAGCACCAGCAGCCGGGAGGAAGCCACGGAGATTCTAATGCTGGAAGAGAGCGGTGAGCATTTATATTTTGTCTGGCCAGACATTGTAAAGAATTAAGCTTTAAAACTTTTACCGGATTCAAATCATTGAACGGACATTGGCACGCTGTTCTGATTGAAATCTTCTATATACAGCTACCAGCGATCCTGCTGGTTGGAAGGATCAGCGTGCAGTGTGCTACTTTGCCATTTTGTTACATTATCTCTACAGCGATACAAGTGTTTCTAAATATCCTGAAGAACTGCTATATTATCTAAGTGGACTGATCTAGGAAAGCAGTCAAAGTATACACCATAGAGGATATTGCTGGATGAGTTTTTGTTTAATTTATTCATATTGACCAGACCAAAAAAGAGCATATTTTATGTTTTTAAAGTGTTTAAATTACCGGCCGGTGGTGATATCTATATGATGTATTAAATTTTATTGTTGTTTTTTGAAATGAAGCAATAAATTTTGTTGCCCAACCTGTATGCGCCACAAATACTTTTGCAGTACGATTTTTTTCTTCTGATAAGGTTGAGTAGCCTTATTTGTTGGCTGCATTTAGATTGGTGTGTATCGAGCGCTTGGCTATATTTCTTGTTGTCTTATTCTGTTTTAACTGATTTTTTCAAACATAACATGCAGAAAACAGTAATATACAGATCTCATATGCAGTATGTACTAAAAATTTACAATTCATACTAACAAGTAGAGAGAATTTTTAGTACTGTATACCCTTCCTCCGTAGAGCGGGATACAGGGAGACTCACCACACTTCCATATCCAAACAAGCTCGCAGACGCTGAGTGGATTCAGACGCTACTGGTGTACACTGCCTTTCGGATTAACTGATGCAAGACACGGACGCTCACTGACTGACACGGACGCTCAGTGACTTACACGTGTATACAGACGCTAAGGCCTGCGACTCTGTCTAGGTGGGTTTTCTAGTGTACACAACCGCAGTGTCTAAGCTGCGACCGAGTACCCTCGTAGTAGCGTCTGAGACGGAAGTGAGGTCATTCAGTTCATGGACGGGAGACACGCGGAAACTGGTCATTAACTTGGAGGAGGGACTGCCAGGAGAGCGTCTGATTCACCCCGTTGACTTAAACTTTAAGGATCGCGGCCTCACCTAGTCCTGGCGCCTATGAACCCGAGCGTAGCGCTGTCGCACTCGAGGTGTTCGGCGCATCAACACACTGATTGTAGTTTCCACCAATACAGTGTAGCTGTGTCCGGACCCCCCTAGTAAGAGGAAATCCATAGACTTACCTTCCCCCCTTGCTCCGGCCACAGCCTGGTTACGTCTGCTGGACCTGCTAGAACATCAGACACAGACGCCCGTCGAGACAGCACTGTACTGCGAAGGTAAGCGTTGTTGCGACCCGGTGGGGAGTTGTTGGAGCGACTCTTTCCAGTATGCGTTTAAGATGCTGTTAGGAAAAGTCGCTCAAAAAAAAAACATAAGACTATAAAAATAAAATAATAAAAGCTTCAGGCTGCTTTATCTACAGCAGCCTTGTGACCATGGTCCGGCTCCTGCCGCACCAAACAAAAACCGGAATTGACTGAGTCAGTGGGCGCGATTATATGGTGAAGCCCCGATGCATCCTGGGAGGCCAGAAAGCTCGTGACCGTGTTGGTGCCATTTCCACTGTCGCTCCGGCATATCCCAATGTTATCCAATAACATTTTTGCGATCCCGAGGGGTCTGAGAGAAATCTATTCTACGAATAGGACACCCTCCATAAATATTACTACGTCTGTGTTCGTGCCACAGACCTATGCAACCTTACTATACATACATATACATATAGGTATAGTCCTTTCTGATATGCATCACATTATCATGCCGATTTTTACCCAGTCAGATATTGTTGGTGCCGACAGGGTTACCACCACACATCCGTGTCTCCCATATAGTTTTCTCTTGGGAAGAACATACATCTACTGACATGTTGACACTTATTCACATGTACCAAGTACCATTAGGAGTCGGCGGTGCCGACAGTCATCCCCACAGCAGTTTGCGGCATAGCACTCAGCTTCAAATATGCCGACACACGTGTACCAAACACATTACACTGGCTATAAGGGATAGACCCCAGTACATTCTGTCAGGGGAAAAACAGAAGTTTACCAGCTCATTTCCACAGCGCTCATTATATAATGTGCTTTTTTATTTTTAACTTATAATGCACCAAACAACTGTGCCCCCCCCCCCCCTCGTTTTTCACTGTGATCTGTACAGCAGTGTTTTGGAAGGACCAGCGTCTCTGTGAGGAGAAAATGGCGCTGAAATGAGCTGAGGGGTAAGCCCCGCCCCCTTAATGGCACGCTTCAGCCCCGCTAATTCTTACATATATTTATACTGGCGGGGGTAAATCTAGTGCCTGGGCACATATATTCGTTTGCCAGTCTCCGTTGAGGATTTATATGCTACCCCCCGCGCCCTGCACCCTACAGTGCCTGTGTGTGTGGGAGCATGGCGCACAGCGCGGCCGCTGTGCGGTACCTCAAAGCCGTCACTGAAGTCTTCTGACTTCTGGTTCTGCAAGGGGGGTGACGGCGGGCTCTGGGAACGAACATCTAGGCGTACCTAGCGCTCAGACCCTCTGGAGCTAATAGTGTCCAGTAGCCTAAGAAGCAGAGCCTTGAAACTCACAGAAGTAGGTCTGCTTCTCTCCCCTCAGTCCCACGATGCAGGGAGCCTGTTGCCAGCAGGTCTCCCTGAAAATAACAAACCTAACAAAGTCTTTTCAGAGAAACTCAGTAGACCTCCCCTGTGTGTGACCAGTCTCACTGGGCACAGAACCTAAACTGGAGTCTGGAGGAGGGGCATAGAGGGAGGAGCCAGTTCACACCCATTTAAAGTCTTAAAGTGCCTGTGTCTCCTGCGGATCCTGTCTATACCCCATGGTTCTTGAAGCGTCCCCAGCATCCTCTAGGACGTATGAGAAACAGTATATTACAACAGCAGTTACTAGCAAGTCACATACAAATTTAGTGATGTGCACCGGAAATTTTTCGGGTTTTGTGTTTTGTGTTTTGGTTTTGGTTCCGCGGCCGTGTTTTGGATTCGGACGCGTTTTGGCAAAACCTCACCGAAATTTTTTTGTCGGATTCGGGTGTGTTTTGGATTCGGGTGGTTTTTTTCAAAAAACCCTCAAAAACAGCTTAAATCATAGAATTTGGGGGTCATTTTGATCCCAAAGTATTATTAACCTCAATAACCATAATTTCCACTCATTTTCAGTCTATTCTGAACACCTCACATCTCACAATATTATTTTTAGTCCTAAAATTTGCACCGAGGTCGCTGGATGGCTAAGCTAAGCGACCCAAGTGGCCGACAGAAACACCTGGCCCATCTAGGAGTGGCACTGCAGTGTCAGACAGGATGGCCCTTCAAAAAAATACTCCCCAAACAGCACATGATGCAAAGAAAAAAAGAGGCGCACCAAGGTCGCTGTGTGACTAAGCTAAGCGACACAAGTGGCCGACACAAACACCTGGCCCATCTAGGAGTGGCACTGCAGTGTCACGCAGGATGGCCCTTCAAAAAAATACTCCCCAAACAGCCCATGATGCAAAGAAAAATGAAAGAAAAAAAAGAGGTGCAAGATGGAATTGTCCTTGGGCCCTCCCACCCACCCTTATGTTGTATAAACAGGACATGCACACTTTAACAAACCCATCATTTCAGTGACAGGGTCTGCCACACGACTGACTGAAATGACCGGTTGGTTTGGGCCCCCACCAAAAAAGAAGCAATCAATCTCTCCTTGCACAAACTGGCTCTACAGAGGCAAGATGTCCACCTCCTCCTCATCCTCCGATTCATCACCCCTTTCACTGTGTACATCCCCCTCCTCACAGATTATTAATTCGTTCCCACTGGGATCCACCATCTCAGGTCCCCGTGTACTTTCTGGAGGCAATTGCTGCTGGTGAATGTCTCCACGGAGGAATTGATTATAATTCATTTTAATGAACATCATCTTCTCCACATTTTCTGGAAGTAACCTCGTACGCCGATTGCTGACAAGGTGAGCGGCTGCACTAAACACTCTTTCGGAGTATACACTGGAGGGAGGGCAACTTAGGTAGAATAAAGCCAGTTTCTGCAAGGGCCTCCAAATTGCCTCTTTTTCCTGCCAGTATACGTACGGACTGTCTGACGTGCCTACTTGGATGCGGTCACTCATATAATCCTCCACCATTCTTTCAATGGTGAGAGAATCATATGCAGTGACAGTAGACGACATGTCAGTAATCGTTGCCAGGTCCTTCAGTCCGGACCAGATGTCAGCACTCGCTCCAGACTGCCCTGCATCACCGCCAGCAGGTGGGCTCGGAATTCTTAGCCTTTTCCTCGCACCCCCAGTTGCGGGAGAATGTGAAGGAGGAGCTGTTGACGGGTCACGTTCCGCTTGACTTGACAATTTTCTCACCAGCAGGTCTTTGAACCCCTGCAGACTTGTGTCTGCCGGAAAGAGAGATACAACGTAGGTTTTAAATCTAGGATCGAGCACGGTGGCCAAAATGTAGTGCTCTGATTTCAACAGATTGACCACCCGTGAATCCTGGTTAAGCGAATTAAGGGCTCCATCCACAAGTCCCACATGCCTAGCGGAATCGCTCTGTTTTAGCTCCTCCTTCAATGTCTCTAGCTTCTTCTGCAAAAGCCTGATGAGGGGAATGACCTGACTCAGGCTGGCAGTGTCTGAACTGACTTCACGTGTGGCAAGTTCAAAGGGTTGCAGAACCTTGCACAACGTTGAAATCATTCTCCACTGCGCTTGAGACAGGTGCATTCCACCTCCTTTGCCTATATCGTGGCCAGATGTATAGGCTTGAATGGCCTTTTGCTGCTCCTCCATCCTCTGAAGCATATAGAGGGTTGAATTCCACCTCGTTACCACCTCTTGCTTCAGATGATGGCAGGGCAGGTTCAGGTATTTTTGGTGGTGCTCCAGTCTTCTGTACGCGGTGCCTGAATGCCGAAAGTGGCCCGCAATTCTTCGGGCCACCGACAGCATCTCTTGCACGCCACTGTCGTTTTTTAAATAATTCTGCACAACCAAATTCAAGGTATGTGCAAAACATGGGACGTGCTGGAATTTGCCCAGATGTAATGCACGCACAATATTGCTGGCATTGTCCGATGTCACAAATCCCCAGGAGAGTCCAATTGGGGTAAGCCATTCTGCGATGATCTTCCTCAGTTGCCGTAAGAGGTTTTCAGCTGTGTGCGTATTCTGGAAAGCGGTGATACAAAGCGTAGCCTGCCTAGGAACGAGTTGGCGTTTGCGAGATGCTGCTACTGGTGCCGCCGCTGCTGTTCTTGCAGCGGGAGGCAATACATCTACCCAGTGGGCTGTCACAGTCATATAGTCCTGAGTCTGCCCTGCTCCACTTGTCCACATGTCCGTGGTTAAGTGGACATTGGGTACAACTGCATTTTTTAGGACACTGGTGACTCTTTTTCTGAGGTCTGTGTACATTTTCGGTATCGCCTGCCTAGAGAAATGGAACCTAGATGGTATTTGGTACCGGGGACACAGTACCTCAATCAAGTCTATAGTTGGCTCTGAATTAACGATGGATACCGGAACCACGTTTCTCACCGCCCAGACTGCCAAGGCCTCAGTTATCCGCTTTGCAGTAGGATGACTGCTGTGATATTTCATCTTCCTCACAAAGGACTGTTGTACAGTCAATTGCTTACTGGAAGTAGTACAAGTGGTCTTCCGACTTCCCCTCTGGGATGACGATCGACTCCCAGCAGCAACAACAGCAGCGCCAGCAGCAGTATGCGTTACACTCAAGGATGCATCAGAGGAATCCCAGGCAGGAGAGGACTCGTCAGACTTGCCAGTGACATGGCCTGCAGGACTATTGGCTTTCCTGGGTAAGGAGGAAATTGACACTGAGGGAGTTGGTGGTGTGGTTTGCAGGAGCTTGGTTACAAGAGGAAGGGATTTACTGGTCAGTGGACTGCTTCCGCCCAAAGTTTTTGAACTTGTCACTGACTTATGATGAATGCGCTGCAGGTGACGTATAAGGGAGGATGTTCCGAGGTGGTTAACGTCCTTACCCCTACTTATTACAGCTTGACAAAGGCAACACACGGCTTGACACCTGTTGTCCGCATTTGTGTTGAAATAATTCCACACCGAAGAGCTGATTTTTTTTGTATTTTGACCAGGCATGTCAATGGCCATATTCCTCCCACGGACAACAGGCGTCTCCCCGGGTGCCTGACTTAAACAAACCACCTCACCATCAGAATCCTCCTTGTCAATTTCCTCCCCAGCGCCAGCAACACCCATATCCTCATCCTGGTGTACTTCAACAGTGACATCTTCAATTTGACTATCAGGAACTGGACTGCGGGTGCTCCTTCCAGCACTTGCAGGGGGCGTGCAAATGGTGGAAGGCGCAAGCTCTTCCCGTCCAGTGTTGGGAAGGTCAGGCATCGCAACAGACACAATTGGACTCTCCTTGGGGATTTGTGATTTCGAGGAACGCACAGTTCTTTGCTGTGCTTTTGCCAGCTTAAGTCTTTTCTTTTTTTCTAGCGAGAGGATGAGTGCTTCCATCCTCATGTGAAGCTGAACCACTAGCCATGAACATAGGCCAGGGCCTCAGCCGTTCCTTGCCACTCCGTGTCGTAAATGGCATATTGGCAAGTTTACGCTTCTCCTCAGACGCTTTTAATTTTGATTTTTGGGTCATTTTACTGATCTTTTGTGTTTTGGATTTTACATGCTCTGTACTATGACATTGGGCATCGGCCTTGGCAGACGATGTTGATGGCATTTCATCGTCTCGGCCATGACTAGTGGCAGCAGCTTCAGCACGAGGTGGAAGTGGATCTTGATCTTTCCCTATTTTTTTAACCTCCACATTTTTGTTCTCCATATTTTAATGCGCACAACTAAAAGGCACCACAGGTATACAATGTAGATGGATGGATAGTATACTTATGGACGACGAGTGACGACACAGAGGTAGGTACAGCAGTGGCCTACCGTACTGCTATATACAGTATAATAAATGGACCTGGTGGACACTGTCAGCAAACTGCTAAACTAGTATAAAGAAAAAAAGCCACCACAGGTATACAATGTAGATGGATGGATAGTATACTTATTATTAATGGATGACGAGTGACTGACGACACAGAGGTAGGTACAGCAGTGGCCTACCGTACTGCTATATACAGTATAATGGACCTGGTGGACACTGTCAGCAGACTGCTAAACTAGTACTACTAGTATAAAGAAAAAAAGCCACCACAGGTATACAATGTAGATGGATGGATGGATAGTATACTTATGGACGACGAGTGACGACACAGAGGTAGGTACAGCAGTTGCCTACCGTACTGCTATATACAGTATAATGGACCTGGTGGACACTGTCAGCAGACTGCTAAACTAGTACTACTAGTATAAAGAAAAAAAGCCACCACAGGTATACAATGTAGATGGATGGATAGTATACTTATGGACGACGAGTGACGACACAGAGGTAGGTACAGCAGTGGCCTACCGTACTGCTATATACAGTATAATGGACCTGGTGGACACTGTCAGCAGACTGCTAAACTAGTACTACTAGTATAAAGAAAAAAAAGCCACCACAGGTATACAATGTAGATGGATGGATAGTATACTTATGGACGACGAGTGACGACACAGAGGTAGGTACAGCAGTGGCCTACCATACTGCTATATACAGTATAATAAATGGACCTGGTGGACACTGTCAGCAAACTGCTAAACTAGTATAAAGAAAAAAAGCCACCACAGGTATACAATGTAGATGGATGGATAGTATACTTATTATTATTAATGGATGACGAGTGACTGACGACACAGAGGTAGGTACAGCAGTGGCCTACCGTACTGCTATATACAGTATAATGGACCTGGTGGAAACGGTCAGCTAACTGCTAAACTAGTATAAAAAAAAGCCACCACAGGAGTGTTTTTCAGGCAGACAAACGTATACTGGTGGTCACTGTCAGCAAAACTGTGCACTGTACTCCTGCTATAGCTGCTCCCCAGTCCCCACAATTAAGCAGTGTGAGCACTCAGCACAGATATATCATGCAGCACACTGAGCACAGATATGGTATGGAGCGTTTTTTTCAGGCAGAGAATGGATAAAAAAAAACTGGTGGTCACTATCAGCTAAACTCTGCACTCTACTCCGAGTCCTAACAGCTGCTCCCCAATCCTCCCCACAATTAGTAATAAAACAATCAACTGTCTCTTCTACAATTATAAACGGAGAGGACGCCAGCCACGTCCTCTCCCTATCAATATCAATGCACGTGTGAAAATGGCGGCGACGCGCGGCTGCTTATATAGAATCCGAATCTCGCGAGAATCCGACAGCGGGATGATGACGTTAGGGCGCGCTTGGGTTAACCGAGCCATACGGGAGAATCAGAGTATGGCTCGGACCCGTGTAAAAAGGGTGAAGTTCGGGGGGGTTCGGTTTCTCGGAAACCGAACCCGCTCATCACTACATACAATGCCTATATAATATAATTGGGCACTATTCAACTACACAAGCCTTAATAGGGTGGTAGGATAAACACTGTATAACTTGGCCCTGGGGAGAGGTATTCAGGGAGACTGGACTAGACTTCCCCGGAGATCTGTTGCAGCAGGCATGTGAATAAAATGCCCACTGAGTGCCTCAATGGGAGAGGAGGGGGAGGAGAAGCAGCTCAGAGGCGAGAAGCAGCTCTGAGGGACCGCACTCTGAGCTGGGGGAGAGCCTACCTCTCCTCCTAGCTGACACTATCCCCCAGGGCTTTGGCCTCTCAACAGGGCCCCCAATGAAAAGTGCGTGCCCCAGTGGGGTTTGCAGATGAACCGGACACCCACATTAGCGCCACCGGTCGTCTCCGCACCAGGAGGCAAAGGCTGCTGCACTTATGATTCCCCACAAGCAGGGAATCGCCTTACCTGCTCCCCATTGTCCGGCTGCAGCCCTGGGTCGCCAGCGGAATGCTGGCTGCACATATAATCTCCCTCTCCAGATCCAGCCTTCAGTAACTACTGTGGGTAAAAGGATATGAACAGGGCCGGCTCCAGACACGTTCGACTGGAGCGGCCGAACAGGGCGCCTGCTATTTAATGGCGGCTGCCCATTTCAAATATGGTGCCGGCCGTCAGCCAATCAGAGCTTGCGGACCGGCAGCACCGGCTCCTGATTGGCTGCCGGCCCGCAAGCTCTGATTGACTCAAGAACTGGCGCCATATTTGAGATGACTGGCGCTGGAGAGAGAGCAGCCGCAGCACCGCAGACATCACGGTGGGTGAGTCTGGTCTGGGGTTTGAGGGCGGGATGGGTGTTCCTGCTGCTCGATCTTGTCCCTGCTGCCTGCATGTAGCTGAGGTCCCGGGAGCGAAGCTGCCAGACCTCAGCATTCACTCAGCACACTGCGCACCGCCTATCCCCGCCACACTTGGATACAGTTATCTGGCACTGGAGTCATTTGTGTATCTGGCACTGGGGTAATTTGTGTATCTGGCAGCACTGTGGGGGCATTTATGTATCTGGCAGCACTGTGGGGGCATTAATGTATCTGGCAGCACTGTGGGGGCATTAATGTATCTGGCAGCACTGTGGGGGCATTTGTGTATCTGGCAGCACTGTGGGGGCATTTGTGTATCTGGCAGCACTGTGGGGGCATTTGTGTATCTGGCAGCACTGTGGGGGCATTTATGTATCTGGCATCCACTGTGGGGGAATTTATGTATCTGGCATCCACTGTGGGGGCATTTATGTATGTGGCATCCACTGTGGGGGTATTTATGTATCTGGCAACACTGTTGAGGCATTTATGTATCCGGCAGCACTGCTGGGGCATATAATGTGTATCTGGCAGCACTGTGGGGGCATTTGTGTATCTGGCAGCACTGCTGAGGGCATATAATGTGTACCTGGTAGCACTGTGGGGGCATTTATGTATCTGGCAGCACTGTGGGGGCATTTGTGTATCTGGCAGCACTGTGGGGGCATTTGTGTATCTGGCAGCACTGTGGGGGCATTTGTGTATCTGGCAGCACTGTGGGGGTATTTGTGTATCTGGCAGCACTGTGGGGGTATTTGTGTATCTGGCAGCACTGTGGGGGCATTTATGTATCTGGCATCCACTGTGGGGGCATTTATGTATCTGGCAGCACTGTTGGGGCATTTATGTATCTGGCAGCACTGTTGGGGCATTTGTGTATCTGGCAGCACTGTGGGGGCATTTGTGTATCTGGCATGGCACTGCTGGGGGCATATGTATATCTGGCACTGCACTATTGGGGGCGTATGTATATCTGGCACTCTACTGGAACGTTTTCTGTATCTGACACTATACTGGGACATTATATGTAAGGAACACTACTGTGGGTGTTATATATAAGTTGCTAATTGTGTGTGTAGAGGGGGGGTGAAAATAAATATATATTTAGAGTTTGATAATATAAAGTTGCAAGGCCACGCCTACTTTCTCAGGAGCGCGTGCGCCTTCGGTGTGTGCATTAGAGGGCTAGGGCACTTCAAAATTTCTCGCTAAGGGTGCTAGTAGGTCTGGAGCCAGCCCTGGATATGAAAATGTGGCAAGATCAGAATTTGCTGTAAACAGTGACACAGGAATCCTATTCCAAGCTTTTCCTGGTAAAGAAAATAAGAATTTACTCACCGGTAATTCTATTTCTCGTAGTCCGTAGTGGATGCTGGGAACTCCGTAAGGACCATGGGGATAGCGGGCTCCGAAGGAGGCTGGGCACTCTAGAAAGATTTATGACTACCTGGTGTGCACTGGCTCCTCCCACTATGACCCTCCTCCAAGCCTCAGTTAGGACACTGTGCCCGGACGAGCAGACATAATAAGGAAGGATTTAGAATCCCGGGTAAGACTCTTACCAGCCACACCAATCACACCGTACAACTCGTGATACTATATCCAGTTTGACAGTATGAAAACAACGGAGCCTCTCAACAGATGGCTCAACAATAACCCTTTAGTTAACAATAACTATTTACAAGTATTGCAGACAATCCGCACTTGGGATGGGCGCCCAGCATCCACTACGGACTACGAGAAATAGAATTACCGGTGAGTAAATTCTTATTTTCTCTAACGTCCTAGTGGATGCTGGGAACTCCGTAAGGACCATGGGGATTATACCAAAGCTCCCAAACGGGCGGAAGAGTGCGGATGACTCTGTAGCACCGAATGAGAGAACTCCAGGTCCTCCTCAGCCAGGGTATCAAATTTGTAGAATTTTGCAAACGTGTTTGCCCCTGACCAAGTAGCTGCTCGGCAAAGTTGTAAAGCCGAGACCCCTCGGGCAGCCGCCCAAGATGAGCCCACCTTCCTTGTGGAATGGGCATTTACAGATTTTGGCTGTGGTATGCCTGCCACAGAATGTGCAAGCTGAATTGTACTACAAATCCAGCGAGCAATAGACTGCTTAGAAGCAGGAGCACCCAGCTTGTTGGGTGCATACAGGATAAACAGCAAGTCAGAGTTTCTGACTCCAGCCGTCCTGGAAACATATATTTTCAGGGCCCTGACAACGTCTAGCAACTTGGAGTCCTCCAATTCACTAGTAGCCGCCGGCACCACAATAGGCTGGTTCAGGTGAAACGCTGACACCACCTTAGGAAGAAATTGGGGACGAGTCCTCAATTCTGCCCTATCCATATGGAAAATCAGATAAGGGCTTTTACATGATAAAGCTGCCAATTCTGACACTCGCCTGGCTGAAGCCAAGGCCAATAACATGACCACTTTCCACGTGAGATATTTTAGATCCACGGTTTTTAGTGGCTCAAACCAATGTGATTTTAAGAAAACTCAACACCACGTTGAGATCCCAAGGTGCCACAGGGGGCACAAACGGGGGCTGAATATGCAGCACTCCTTTCACAATGTCTGAACTTCAGGTACTGAAGCTAATTCTTTTTGAAAGAAAATCGACAGAGCCGAGATCTGTACTTTAATGGAGCCTAGACTTAGGCCCATATTCACTCCTGCTTGCAGGAAATGTAGAAATCGACCTAGTGGAAATTCCTCTGTTGGGGCCTTTTTGGCCTCGCACCATGCAACATATTTCCGCCACATGCGGTGATAATGCTTTGCCGTAACATCTTTCCTGGCTTTAATAAGCGCAGGAATTACTTCTTCCGGAATACCCTTTTCCTTCAGGATCCGGCGCTCAATCGCCATGCCGTCAAACGCAGCCGCGGTAAGTCTTGGAACAGACAGGGCCCCTGCTGAAGCAGGTCCTGTCTGAGCGGCAGAGGCCATGGGTCCTCTGATATCATTTCCTGAAGTTCCGGGTACCAAGCCCTTCTTGGCCAATCCGGAACCACGAGTATCGTTCTTACTCCTCGCCATCTTATTATTCTCAGTACCTTTGGTATGAGAGGCAGAGTAGGGAACACATAAACCGACTGGTACACCCACGGTGTCACTAGAGCGTCCACAGCTATCGCCTGAGGGTCCCTTGACCTGGCGCAATATCTTTTTAACTTTTTGTTGAGACGGGACGCCATCATGTCCACCTGTGATTTTTCCCAACGGTTTACCAGCATCTGGAAGACTTCTGGGTGAAGTCCCCACTCTCCCGGGTGGAGGTCGTGTCTGCTGAGGAAGTCTGCTTCCCAGTTGTCCACTCCCGGAATGAACACTGCTGACAGTGCTAGTACGTGATTTTCCGCCCATCGGAGAATCCTTGTGGCTTCTGCCATTGCCATCCTGCTTCTTGTGCCGCCCTGTCGGGTCACATGGGCGACTGCCGTGATGTTGTCTGACTGTATCAGTACCGGCTGGTTTTGAAGCAGGGGTCTTGCCTGACTTAGGGCATTGTAAATGGCCCTCAGTTCCAGAATTTATATGTAGGGAAGTCTCCTGACTTGACCATAGGCCCTGGAAGTTTCTTCCCTGTGTGACTGCTCCCCAGCCTTGAAGGCTGGCATCCGTGGTCACCAGGACCCAGTCCTGTATGCCGAAACTGCGGCCCTCTAGAAGATGAGCACCCTGCATCCACCACAGTAGAGACACCCTGGTCCTTGGAGACAGGGTTATCATTTGATGCATTTGAAGATGCGATCCCGACCACTTATCTAAGAGGTCTCACTGGAAGGTCCTCACATGGAACCTGCCGAATGGAATTGCTTCGTATGAAGCCACCATTTTTCCCAGGACTCGTGTGCAACGATGCACCGATACCCTTTTTGGTTTTAGGAGGTCTCTGACTAGAGATGACAGCTCCTTGGCTTTCTCCTGCGGGAGAAACACTTTTTTCTGTTCTGTGTCCAAAATCATCCCCAGGAACAGTAAGCGAGTGGAAGGAACCAGCTGTGACTTTGGAATGTTCAGAATCCAGCCATGCTGTTGTAGCACCTCCTGAGATAGTGCTACTCCGACCAGTAACTGCTCCCTGGACCTTGCCTTTATAAGGAGATCGTCCAAGTATGGGATAAATAAAAACTCCCTTTTTTTTTTGAAGGAGTATCATCATTTCTGCCATTACCTTGGTAAACACCCTCGGTGCCGTGGACAGTCCAAACGGTAGTGTCTGGAATTGGTAATGGCAATCCTGTAGCACAATCTGAGGTACTCCTGGTGAGGAAGGTAAATAGGGACATGCAGGTAAGCATCCTTGATGTCCAGGGATACCATGTAATCCCCCTCGTCCAGGCTTGCAATAACCGCCCTGAGCGATTCCATCTTGAACTTTGTTATGTAAGTGTTCAAGGATTTCCATTTTAAAATGGGTCTCACCGAACCGGCTGGTTTCGGTACCACAAACAGTGTGGAATAGTAACCCCGTCCTTGTTGAAGTAGGGGCACCTTGACTATCACCTGCTGGGAATACAGCTTGTGAATTGCCTCTAGCACAGCCTCCCTGCCTGAGGGAGTTGTCGGCAAGGCAGATTTGAGTAAACGGCGGGGGGGAGACGCCTCGACTTCCAGCTTGTACCCCTGAGATACTACTTGAAGGATCCAGGGATCCACCTGTGAGCGAGCCCACTGATCGCTGAAATTTTTGAGGCGGCCCCCCACCGTACCTGGCTACGCCTGTGGAGCCCCCGCGTCATGCGGTGGACTCAGAGGAAGCAGGGGAAGAATTTTGATTCTGGGAACTGGCTGCTGGTGCAGCTTTTTCCCTCTTCCCTCGTTTGACCCGCCTGTTTTTTTGAAGCCGAAAGGACTGTACCTGATAATACAGTGCGTTTCTTAGGCTGTGAGGAAACCTGGAGGTAAAATATTTTCATCCCAGCTGTTGCTGTGGATACGAGGTCCCAGAGACCATCCCCAACCAATTCCTCACCCTTATAAGGCTCTATGTGCCTTTTAAAGTCAGCATCACCTGTCCAGTGTCGGGTCTCCAATACCCTCCTGACAGAATGGACATTGCAATAATTCAGGATGCCAGCCAGCAAAATATTCCTCTGTGCATCCCTCATATATAAGACGACGTCTTATGTTCGCAAAATAGTATCCCTGTTTGAAAAGGGTACAGACCACGCTGCAGCAGTCTGCAGGTCTCAGTCTAGTACCTGAGTGTGTAATTACAGACTTCAGGATAGCCTCCTGCTATTTATCAGCAGGTACCTTCAAAGTGGCCGTATCCTAAGACGGCAGTGCCACCTTGACAAAACGTGTGAGCGCCTTATCCACCCTAGGGGATATCTCCCAGCGTAACTTATCCTCTGGCGGGAAAGGGTACGCCATCAGTAACTTGTTAGAAATTACCAGTTTCTTATCGGGGAAACCCACGCTTTTCACACTTCATTCACTCATTTGATGGGGGAACAAAACACTGCCTGCTTTTTCTCCCCACACATAAAACCCTTTGTTTTTAGTGGTACTTGGGTTAATGTCAGAAATGTGTAACACATTTTATATTGCCGGGATCATGTAACGGATGTTCCTAGTGGATTGTGTATATGTCTCAACCTCGTCGACACTGGAGTCAGACTCCGTGTCGACATCTGTGTCTGCCATCTGAAGGAGCGTTGATGGCCTTTGAGACGTCTGGGCAGGCGCGGGCTGAGAAGCCGGCTGTCCCATAGCTGTTACGTCATCCAGCCTTTTATGTAAGGAGTTGACACTGTCGGTTAATACCTTCCACCTATCCATCCACTCTGGTGTCGTCCCACAGGGGCGACATCTCATTTATCGGCATCTGCTCCGCCTCCACATAAGTCTCCTCATCAAACATGTCGAAACAGCCGTACCGACACACCGCACACACACAAGGAATGCTCCAATGAGGACAGGACACACAAAAGCCCTTTGGGGGGACAGAGTGAGAGTATGCCAGCACACACCAGAGCGCTATATAACTGAGTTATGTCCCCTATAGCTGCTTTTATATAATTTATACTGCGCCTAAATTTAGTGCCCCCCCTCTCTGTTTTAACCCTGTTCTGTAGTGTAGACTGCAGGGGAGAGCCAGGGAGCTTCCCTCCAACGGAGCTGTGAGGGAAAAATGGCGCCAGTGTGCTGAGGAGATAGGCTCCGCCCCTTTTTTGCGGACTTTTCTCCCGCATTTTTATGGAATCTGGCAGGGGTTAATATACATCCATATAGCCCTGGGGGTTATATGTGATGTATTTTTGCCAGCCAAGGTGTTTATATTGCTGCCCAGGGCGCCCCCCCCCAGCGCCCTGCACCCTCAGTGACCGGAGTGTGTGGTGTGCATGAGGAGCAATGGCGCACAGCTGCAGTGCTGTGCGCTACCTTGGTGAAGACTGATGTCTTCTACCGCCGTTTTTCCGGACCTCTTCTTGCTTCTGGCTCTGTAAGGGGGACGGCGGCGCGGCTCCGGGACCGAACACCAAGGACTGGGCCTGCGGTCAATCCCTCTGGAGCTAATGGTGTCCAGTAGCCTAAGAAGCCCAATCCGGCTGCAAGCAGGCGAGTTCGCTTCTTCTCCCCTTAGTCCCTCGCTGCAGTGAGCCTGTTGCCAGCAGGTCTCACTGAAAATAAAAAACCTAAATCTATACTTTCTTTCTAAGGGCTCAGGAGAGCCCCTAGTGTGCATCCAACCTCGGCCGGGCACAAGATCTAACTGATGCTTGGAGGAGGGTCATAGTGGGAGGAGCCAGTGCACACCAGGTAGTCATAAATCTTTCTAGAGTGCCCAGCCTCCTTCGGAGCCCGCTATCCCCATGGTCCTTACGGAGTTCCCAGCATCCACTAGGACGTTAGAGAAACAGGAGGTTTCTAATTTTTTTTTATTTTTATTTTTCACGAGGACTCAGTTTGCCCAAAATTTTACCTTGGAATGAGTAAACGTATTTCTCCGTACTATAGAGAAAATAAGATTTTACTCACCGGTAAATCTATTTCTCGTAGTCCGTAGTGGATGCTGGGGACTCCGTAAGGACCATGGAGAATAGACGGGCTCCGCAGGAGACTGGGCACTCTAAAGAAAGATTTAGTACTACCTGGTGTGCACTGGCTCCTCCCTCTATGCCCCTCCTCCAGACCTCAGTTAAGGAAACTGTGCCCGGAAGAGCTGACATCACAAGGAAAGGATTTTGGAAACCAGGGTAAGACTCATACCAGCCACACCAATCACACCGTATAACTCGTGATAAACTTACCCAGTTAACAGTATGAACAACAAACAAGCATCACTCAACTGATGCCACATAACATAACCCTTTAGTAAGCAATAACTATATACACGTATTGCAGAAAGTCCGCACTTGGGACGGGCACCCAGCATCCACTACGGACTACGAGAAATAGATTTACCGGTGAGTAAAATCTTATTTTCTCTAACGTCCTAGTGGATGCTGGGGACTCCGTAAGGACCATGGGGATTATACCAAAGCTCCCAAACGGGCGGGAGAGTGCGGATGACTCTGTAGCACCGAATGGGCAAACTCAAGGTCCTCCTCAGCCAGGGTATCAAACTTGTAGAACTTTGCAAATGTGTTTGAACCCGACGAAGTAGCAGCTCGGCAAAGCTGTAATGCCGAGACCCCTCGGGCAGCCGCCCAAGAAGAGCCCACCTTTCTTGTGGAATGGGCTTTCACTGATTTTGGATGCGGCAATCTAGCCGCAGAATGAGCCTGCTGAATCGTGCCACAGATCCAGCGAGCAATAGTTTGCTTTGAAGCAGGAGCACCCAGCTTGTTGGATGCATACAGGACAAACAGCGAGTCAGTCTTCCGGACTCCAGCCGTTCTGGTCACATAAATCTTCAAAGCCCGGACTACGTCAAGCAACTTGGACTCCTCCAAGTCACAAGTAGCCGCAGGCACCACAATAGGTTGGTTCAAATGAAAGGATGACACCACCTTTGGCAGAAATTGCGGACGAGTCTGCCCTATCCATATGGAAAACCAGATAGGGGCTTTTACATGACAAAGCCGCCAATTCTGACACACGCCTAGCCGAAGCTAAGGCCAACAGCATGACCACTTTCCACGTGAGATACTTTAGCTCCACGGTCTTAAGTGGCTCACACCAGTGGGATTTCAGGAAACTCAACACCACGTTAAGATCCCAATGGGCCACCGGTGGCACAAAAGGGGGCTGAATATGCAGCACTCCCTTAACAAACGTCTGAACCTCAGGCAGTGAAGTCAGTTCTTTTTGGAAGAAAATGGATAGGGCCGAAATCTGGACCTTTATGGACTCTAATTTTAGGCCCATAGTCACTCCTGACTGTAGGAAGTGCAGGAATCGACCCAGCTGGAATTCCTCTGTAGGGGCCTTCCTGGCCTCACACCAAGCAACATATTTTCGCCATATACGGTGATAATGCTTTGCTGTCACGTCCTTCCTAGCCTTTATCAGCGTAGGAATAACTTCATCCGGAATGCCTTTTTCCGCTAGGATCCGGTGTTCAACCGCCATGCCGTTAAACGCAGCTGCGGTAAGTCTTGGAACAGACAGGGCCCTTGTTGTAACAGGTCCTGTCTGAGAGGCAGAGGCCACGGGTACTCTGTGAGTATTTCTTGCAATTCCGGGTACCAAGTCCTTCTTGGCCAATCCGGAACAATGAGTATTGTTCTCACTCCTCTTTTTCTTACAATTCTCAGCACCTTTGGTATGAGAGGAAGAGGAGGAAACACATAGACCGACTGGAACACCCACGGTGTTACTAGTGCGTCCACAGCTATCGCCTGAGGGTCCCTTGACCTGGTGCAATACCTTTTTAGCTTTTTGTTGAGACGGGACGCCATCATGTCCACCTGTGGCAGTTCCCATCGATTTGCAATCTGCGTGAAGACTTCTTGTTGAAGTCCCCACTATCCGGGTGGAGGTCGTGCCTGCTGAGGAAGTCTGCTTCCCAGTTGTCCACTCCCGGAATGAACACTGCTGACAGTGCTAGTACGTGATTCTCCGCCCAACGAAGAATCCTGGTGGCTTCTGTCATTGCCACCCTGCTTCTTGTGCCGCCCTGGCAGTTTACATGGGCCACTGCAGTGATGTTGTCTGACTGAATCAGCACTGGTTGGTTTCGAAGCAGAGGCTCCGCTTGACTCAGGGCGTTGTATATGGCCCTTAGTTCCAGGATATTGATGTGCAGACAAGTCTCCTGACTTGACCACAGCCCCTGGAAGTTTCTTCCTTGAGTGACTGCCCCCCATCCTCGGAGGCTTGCATCCGTGGTCACCAGGACCCAGTCCTGTATGCCGAACCTGCGGCCCTCGAGGAGGTGAGCACTTTGCAGCCACCACAGAAGAGACACCCTGGCCCTGGGGGACAGGGTGATCAGCCGATGCATCTGAAGATGCGATCCGGACCACTTGTCCAACAGATCCCACTGAAAGATCCTCGCATGGAACCTGCCGAAGGGAATGGCTTCGTATGACGCCACCATCTTTCCCAGGACTCGCGTGCAGTGATGCACCGATACCTGTTTTGGTTTTAGGAGGCCTCTGACCAGAGTCACGAGCTCCTGAGCCTTCTCCTCCGGGAGAAACACCTTTTTCTGGTTTGTGTCCAGAATCATGCCCAGGAAGGGCAGACGCGTCGTAGGAATCAGTTGCGACTTTGGAATATTCAGAATCCAGCCGTGCTGTTGCAACACTTCCTGAGAGAGTGCTACGCTGATCAGCAACCGCTCCCTGGACCTCGCCTTTATGAGGAGATCGTCCAAGTATGGGATAATTGTAACCCCTTGCTTCCGAAGAAGCACCATCATTTCCGCCATCACCTTGGTAAATATGCTCGGTGCCGTGGACAGGCCAAACGGCAACGTCTGGAATTGGTAATGACAGTCCTGTACCACAAAACCTGAGGTACTCCTGATGAGGTGGATAAATGGGGACATGCAAGTACGCATCCTTGATGTCCAGAGACACCATAAAATCCCCTTCCTCCAGG
The DNA here is from genome assembly GCF_028390025.1 of Pseudophryne corroboree. Taxonomy (NCBI): domain Eukaryota; kingdom Metazoa; phylum Chordata; class Amphibia; order Anura; family Myobatrachidae; genus Pseudophryne; species Pseudophryne corroboree. The sequence goes on along the minus strand of NC_086444.1, from coordinate 373,228,457 downwards.
CTTGCAATGACCGCCCTGAGCGATTCCATCTTGAACTTGAATTTCTTCAGATAAATGTTCAGGGATTTTAAATTCAAAATGGGTCTGACCGAACCGTCCGGTTTCGGTACCACAAACATGGTGGAATAGTAACCCCCTCCCTGTTGAAGGAGGGGAACCTTCACTACCACCTGCTGGAGATATAGCTTGTGAATTGCTGCCAACACTACCTCCCTTTCCCTGGGGGAAGCTGGCAAGGCCGATTTTAGGTAACGGTGAGGGGGCGTCACCTCGAATTCCAGCTTGTATCCCTGAGACACAATTTGTATAGCCCAAGGATCCACCCGTGAGCGAACCCACTGGTGGCTGAAATTTCGGAGACGCGCCCCCACCGCTCCTGGCTCCGCTTGTGAAGCCCCAGCGTCATGCGGTGGATTTAGTGGAAGCCGGGGAGGACTTTTGTTCCTGGGAACTAGCTGCATGGTGCAGCTTTTTTCCTCTACCCCTGCCTCTGGCAAGAAAGGATGCACCTCTGACTTTCTTGCTTTTCTGTGAACGAAAGGACTGCATTTGGTAATACGGTGCTTTCTTTGGCTGTGAGGGAATATATGGCAAGAAATTTGACTTCCCAGCCGTAGCCGTGGAAACTAGGTCCGAGAGACCGTCCCCAAACAATTCCTCACCCTTATAAGGCAACACCTCCATGTGTTTTTTAGAGTCGGCATCACCTGTTCATTGCACAGTCCATAAGACCCTTCTGGCAGAAATCGACATTGCGTTTATTCTAGAGCCCAGCAGGCAAATGTCCCTCTGGGCATCCCGCATATATAGGACAGCATCTTTGATATGTCCTAGGGTCAGTAAAAAAGCCTCCCTGTCCAGGGTATCTAACTCCTCAGACAGAGCATCTATCCATGCTGCTACAGCACTACACATCCAGGCTGCAGCAATTGCTGGCCTCAGAAGAGTACCAGAATGTGTATAAACAGACTTCAGGATACCTTCCTGCTTCCTATCCGCAGGATCCTTTAGGGCGGCCGTATCCTGTGACGGCAGGGCCACCTTCTTAGACAAGCTCGTCAACGCTTTGTCTACCCTAGGGGAGGATTCCCAGCGTAACCTATCCGTTGGCGGGAAAGGATACGCCATAAGTAATCTTTTGGAAATCAGTACTTTCCTATCAGGGGAATCCCACGCTTTTTCACATAACTCATTTAATTCATGTGAAGGGGGAAAAGTCACTTCTTGCTTTTTCTCCCCAAACATATAAACCCTCTTGTCAGGGACAGGGTTTTCCTCCGATATGTGCAATACATCCTTCATTGCTATAATCATGTATCGGATGGCTTTAGTCATTTTAGGCTGCAATTTTGCCTCATCGTCATCGACACTGGAGAATCCGTGTCGACATCTGTGTCAACCAACTGGGATAGTGGGCGCTTTTGAGACCCCGACGGCCTCTGAGCTGTAGAATCAGACAGGTTGAGACCCTGACTGATTATCCAACCTTTTATGCAAGGAGCTTACATTATCATTTAACACCTTCCAAATATCCATCCAATCAGGTGTCGGCGGCGACACCACATTCACTTGCACTTGTTCTGCCTCCACGTAACCGTCATCGTCAAACATGTCGACACAAACGTACCGACACACCGCACACACACAAGGAATGCTCTAATTGAGGACAGGACCCCACAAGGCCTTTTGGGGAGACAGAGAGAGAGTATGCCAGCACACACCCCAGCGCTATATAACCCAGGGATTACACAGTAACTTAGTGTTTACCCAGTAGCTGCTGTTTATGATAATTTGCGCCTAAATTTATGTGCCCCCCCTCTCTTTTTACCCTTTTTCTACCTTGATACTGCAGGGGAGAGCCTGGGGAGCTTCCTCTTAGCGGAGCTGTGAAGAGAAAATGTCGCTGGTTAGTGCTGAGGAAGAAGGCCCCGCCCCCTCAGCGGCGGGCTTCTGTCCCGGGTCTGTGTAATAAAATGGCGGGGCTCGTACATATATACAGTGCCCAGCTGTATATATGTGTCTTTTTGCCAAGAGGTATCCTAATTGCTGCCCAGGGCGCCCCCCCCCCCCTGCACCCTACAGTGACCGGAGTGTGTGGGTAGTGTGGGCGCAATGGCGCACAGCTGCAGTGCTGTGCGCTACCTCATGTGAAGACAGGAGTCTTCTGCCGCCGATTTCGATGTCTTCTTGCTTCTGCCGGCTTCTGACTTCTGGCTCTGCGAGGGGGACGGCGGCGCGGCTCCGGGAACGGACGACCAAGGTTAAGATCCTGTGTTCGAACCCTCTGGAGCTAATGGTGTCCAGTAGCCTAAGAAGCGCAACCTAGCCGCAGTTAGTAGGTTTGCTTCTCTCCCCTCAGTCCCACGTAGCAGAGAGTCTGTTGCCAGCAGAAGCTCTCTGAAAATAAAAAAACCTAACTAAAATACTTTCTTATTAGCAAGCTCAGGAGAGCTCACTAAAAGCACCCAGCTCTGGCCGGGCACAGATTCTAATTGAGGCCTGGAGGAGGGGCATAGAGGGAGGAGCCAGTGCACACCAGGTAGTACTAAATCTTTCTTTAGAGTGCTCAGTCTCCTGCGGAGCCCGTCTATTCCCCATGGTCCTTACGGAGTCCCCAGCATCCACTAGGATGTTAGAGAAAGAAGATTTCTTACCTCAATACCTTACATTATTTTTAGGTACTCAAGGCCTTATTCAGGTTGGATCGCAAATCACGATACAGCCGGAATTTCTGCGTTCGCACCGCGAGTGCATGCACAGGGCCTGTCCTGCACATGCGCCAGCATTTACTATGGGTGACCTGCAGTAAATGCGAACGCCTCTGCCCCATTGACAGGCAGAGATGTTTGCGGGGCGGCAACGCTCTGTTTCCAACGCGGAGACCGCGTCGTGGGGGTGGCAGCTTCTGAAGGGGGCCTGGCAGCAGCATCAAAGAAATGGCAGTGGGACTCCTGCGCCAGCTGGAGGCTTCCCTAATTTCTGGGACTGCAATTAGTGCTTGTGGGGTGGCGGTTAGCATGCTGGGCAGTCCCCAATGTCATCCAGATACAGGCAAAGACACATAGCTGAGACAGGTGATCTTGTTCCTGCAACAATTTGGCTGGACCATCAGTGTGGCCAAAAGTCATCCGCCCTTTGTACAACTGCAATTCTTGGGGTACATTACATATGATAATATATAAAAAGTGGCTTTGGGCCCGATTCACCATGTAACGCAAAATATACGTTATGGTAAGAACTTACCGTTGATAACGTGATTTCTCTTATGTCCACAGGTATCCACAGGATAACATTGGGATATTGTCGAGCGACAGCGAAAATGGCACCAACACGGTCACAAGCTTTCTGGCCTCCCAGGATGCATTGGGGCCTCCACTATATAGTCCTGCCCACTGACTCAGTCAGATCAGTTCTTTCCACAGCGATTTTAGGCAGGAACATCAGGCAGAGACCTGTTTAGGCGATAAGAACACACATGCACACCCTTCCATACAAGGAGGAAGAGGTTTAGTGATTGTCTAGATCAGAGGTTCTCAAACTCGGTCCTCGGGAGCCCACACAGTGCATGTTTTGCAGGTAACCCAGCAGGTGCACAGGTGTATTAATTACTCACTGACACATTTTAAAAGGTCCACAGGTGGAGCTAATTATTTCACTTGCGATTCTGTGAGGAGACCTGCAAAACATGCACTGTGTTGGCCCCCGAGGACCGAGTTTGAGAACCTCTGGTCTAGATCCTCAAATCAGATGCGTCAGGGTGGGATCCCTGTGGACATAAGAGAAATCACGTTATCATCGGTAAGTTCTTACCATAACGTATATTTCTCTGGCTAGGTCCACAGGATTATCCACAGGATAACATTGGGATTCCCAAAGCCATTTTAGTGGTGGGGACGCTCCTGATTGCACAGGAAGACCTTTCGCCCGAAGTCTGTGTCATGAGAGGCAAAAGTATCCAAGGCATAATGTCTGATGAATGTGTTTATGGAAGACCATGTGGCTGCCCTACATATCTGTTCTGCTGAAGCACCCTGTTGTGCTGCCCAAGAAGGACCTACCTTACGTGTAGAGTGTGCAGAGACATTAGCCGGAATAGGGAGATCTGCATGAGAATAAGCTTCTGATATTACCATTCGGAGCCATCTCGCCAGTGTCTGTTTACTAGCAGGCCATCCTGTTCTATGGAATCCGTAGAGGATGAAGAGAGAATCCGTTTTCCTGATGGCACTAGTACGATCTATGTAGATTCTTAAGGCTCGGACCACGTCCAGCGACGCTTCTCCCGCAGATAGTCCCGATACCTGAAAAGCTGGGACTACAATCTCTTCATTCAGGTGAAATTTTGATACCACCTTTGGAAGATAGCTAGATCTCGTGCTGAGAACTGCTCTGTCTGGAAAAAAACTTAGGAAAGGAGACTTACACGATAATGCTCCTAAATCTGACACTCTTCTGGCTGACGCCATTGCCAGTAAAAAAAGAACTTTAACCGTTAACCACTTAAGATCTGCTCTCTCAAATGGTTCAAACAAAGGACCCTGGAGAAATTTAAGAACTAAATTCAAATCCCAGGGAGCTGTAGGAGGAACAAATGGAGGTTGAATATGTACTACTCCTTAAAAAAATGTACGTACATCCTGTAAATCAGCAATCTTCTGCTGAAACCATACAGTTAACGCTGAAACTTGAACCCTTAAGGAAGCAACTTTCAACCCCTTATCCAATCCTGCTTGAAGGAAATCCAAAATCCTAGCTACTTTAAAAGATCTCGGATTGAAATTTTTTCCAGTACACCAATGAATATAGGCCTGCCATATTCTATGATACACACGGGCCGAAGAAGGCTTTCTTGCTCTTTCTGACTATCTTTTTCTCTGGTAAGAGAACTTTCTGTAGGTCTGAATCCAATATGGCCCCCAAATGAACCATCCGCTGTGACGGATTCAGGGACGACTTTTCCCAATTTAGGAGCCACCCGTGTCTCTGTAAACAAACTATCGTCTGTTGAAGATGGCTCAACAGTAAATCTTGCGACTGTGCTAAGATTAACAGGTCGTCTAGGTATGGGAATATTCTTATCCCTTGTTTGCGCAGACAAGCTGCCATAACCACCATGATCTTGGTAAACACCCTGGGTGCTGTAGCTAGCCCGAACGGCAGAGCTTGAAACTGGAAATGTTCCTGGAGGATGGCAAACCTGAGGTAACACTGATGTGATAGTGCTATAGGCACATGTAGGTAAGCATCCCGTACATCCAGAGATACCATGTAATCTCCCGGTTCCATAGCCAACATTATGGAGCGTAACGTCTCCATGTGGAACTTCGGGATCCATATGTATTTGTTCAACATTTTCAAATTTAGAATTGGTCGGTATGACCCATTTGGTTTCTGGATTAGAAATAGATTGGAGTAAAACCCCTGTCCCCTTTGTGATGGAGGTACTGGGACAATCACACCTGACTGCAGTCATTTTTGGACTGCTTCTTGCAGGGCATTGGCCTTTGACTCTATACGAGACGGGCTGGTGCAAAAAAATCTTTGAGGAGGCTGCCTCCTGAATGGGAACCCATACCCCTGAGATACTACCTTCTGCACCCAGGCATCTGCTGTTGACTGTTGCCATATGTGTGCAAAAAGAAGGAGTCGGCCCCCAACCCTGGAATCCTCCAGGCGGAGGCCCGTCTCTCCTTAGGCTGACGGTTTCTGTTCAGGTTTGGAAGCTGGCTTTTTGCTAGCCCACTGCTTCCTACCCCTGGATTTAAACTGGGGTTGCTTAGGCTCCTCTTTAGCTTTCGCTTTGCTTTGCCAACGAAATGAGCGAAATTTTAAACCCTTAGACTTAGGGTTATAAGCAGCCGGAAATCTGACCTTTTTCGATTCAGCCTCTGATTCTGGGATATCCGATAAAGGTTTTCCAAATAATATATTACCGACAAAAGGCAATGATTCCAATTCTTTCTTGGACTCCGCATCTGCCTTCCAGGTCCGTAGCCAAACTGCTCTGCGGGCGACTACTGTCAAGGCTGAAGCTTTAGATGCAACTGTGCCTACATCAATTGCTGCTTCTTCCAAATACTGGGCAGATTGTCTTAAACGGCAAAAACGATCCTCTTGCTCCCTAGTAGGAGAAGGGATGTCATTCTCTAGTTCCTCTATCCATTCGCCCATTGCCTTTGCTAACCAGGCCGAAGCCATAGCAGGTCTTACCACTTTTGGAGGAACTTCTCTTTTCGAACAATCCACAGCAGGAAATGGATAATAAGAATCCCATCTCTTAGGAATCTTATACTTTTTACTGGGAGCTGCCCAAGACTCATCCATCATTTCCGTCAGCTCATCTGACGCTGGGAATTCAGCTTTCACTGATTTTGTTCTTTTAAATACAGGTGCTTTTGCTTTTAACACCGTCTTGGCTGGCTCTTCTAACAAGAGAACAGCCTTTACAGCATTAATAAGTTCAGCTACATCTTCTGAACTAAAGCTCTGCGACTGATCATCATACGGAGTTGAATCTATTGTATCATCATCATCCGATGTATCATCTTGTGTAGTCTGCCACACAGACGCATCTGTCTTAGTCTTACCTGCCCCTTGGTTGCTTGTAGAAGCTACTGGAACCAAACCATAGGAAGGGAGCTGCATGTATGGGTTCATAGTGTAACCTAACCCTTGAGGTGGTGCTTCCGGAGCTAACCTGTCCGCTATTGAAGACCGAGTCTTTGCGAACATATTCCATGGTGGCTCTGTTGGTGGTTGAACCAACTCCTGTTTTTTACTTCGCTGAAAAGCGAAACAGTTTGCACACAAACCCTCATAAGTGACCAATTGATTCATATCAATTACCCCTACTTACAAGATAAGCACGTTAGGGCTGTAGGAGTGCTTGATAAATTCTCATCATCACTTTTGCCGCTCACAGACATGGTATTAACCTGTTAATGACTACACAATTTGTGACTGAAAATCACCCTATATGTCAGTATATAGAGGCGAGATCAATCTGACCACAGTGCACCTGATTTGAGGGTCAGAACAGGACTGACATTACACACAAAAGTCAGCACACGTACTAGCAGTCAGTCACATGTTAAAGCATTAGACATTGCCATATGAGAATACAACCTCCATAACAACTTATACATAAGTAGGAAAATTGTACTTCTGTTTTTAACTGGTTCTTTTTTCAACATAACATGCAGAAAACACAGTAATATACAGGTCCCATATGCAATAGGTACTAAAAATTAACAATGCATACTAAGAAGTAGAGAGAATTTTTAGTACTGTATACCCTGCCTCCGTAGAGCGGGATACAGGGAGACTCGCCACACTTCCATATCCAAGCAAATACGCTCGTAAGACGCTGAGTGGATTCAGACGCTACTGGTGTACACTGCCGCTCTAGATAACTGATAACGGACACGGACGCTCACCAACGGACACGGACGCTGAGCGACTTCCACGTGCATGCAGACGCTAAGGCCTGCGACTTGGTCTGGGCGGGTTTATCTCCAGTGTACACAACCGCAGCGTCTAAGCTGCGACCGAGTACCCTCGTGGTAGCGTCTGAGCCGGAAGTGAGGTCATTTAGTTCATGAAACGAGAAACACGCGGGAACTGGCCATGAACTCGGAGGAGGGACGGCCAGGAGAGCGTCTGAATCCCCCTGTTGACTTAAACTCCCAGGATCGCGGCCTCTACCTAGTCATGGCACCTATGATCCCCGGAGCGTGGCGCTGTCGCACTCTAGATGTTCGGCGCATCAACACACTGTTTGTAGTCTCCACCAAAATCAGTGTAGCTGTGTCCTGACCCCTCTAGTAAGAGGAAGTCCATAGACTCACCGTCTCCCCATGCTCCGGCCATAGCCTGGTTACGTCTGCTGGACCTGCTAGAACATCCGACACAGACGCCCGTCGAGACAGCACTGATACCCGCAGGTAAGCGTTGTTGCGACCAAGTGGGGAGTTGTTGGAGCGACTCTTTCTAGTATACGTTTAAGACGCTGTTAAGAGAAGTCGCTCAAAAAAACAATATAGTAAGTCTATAAAAATAAAATAATAAAAAGCTTGATGCTGCTCTCACAGCAGCCCTGTGACCATGCGGCTTCCTGCCGCACCAAGCAAAAAACTGATCTGACTGAGTCAGTGGGCGGGACTATATAGTGGAGGCCCCAATGCATCCTGGGAGGCCAGAAAGCTTGTGACCGTGTTGGTGCCATTTTCGCTGTCGCTCGACAATATCCCAATGTTATCCTGTGGATAATCCTGTGGACCCAGCCAGATAAATTTAATAGCCAAAACCATGTGCAGTGCAGGTGGGGCAGATAAAACAAAAGCAGCAAGTTAGATTTGGGTGGGGTGTGTTCAAACTGAAATCTAATTTGCAGTGTAAAAATAAAGCAGACAGTATTTACCCTGCACAGAAACAATATAGCCCACCCAAATCTAACTCTCTCTGTACATGTTATATCTGCCCCACCTGCATTGCACATGGTTTTGCCCATTAGAGAAAGTTTTTGTGATCCATGCTGAATGAGGCCTTTTATTGTGAAAGAAAGAATATATTCATTTTCTAGACGGTCAGCTTTAATTGTAAAGTAACATCTATCTTTTGGGTAGATTCTCTTCAGCTATCTGCATTCTATTTTGGGCAAGGTAGCACATGTGCCTCTTTTAACTAGATTCATTGGCCAAATGAAATTACAGTTCAAATGGTGTATTTATAAATTAAATCACAGAAGCACATAAACATCTTAGAGATGAGAGCAGCTTGGAAAACTATTGAACACTTTCAAATTTCTTGCAAACACACATCTCATCCAAAAAAACAAGTTACATTCATAAATCAGCAAAAAGCCCCCAAAAGCAACAATGATGCTGTAAGTCAGTCAGTATTTCACAATCTCTGCCAGTACAGGTTTTAAGGATACCCATGATTGAGTCCAGATGGTAAAATCCAGTTGACTGAGATACTAATACCCCTTTTTAGACCACCAGTTTTAACACTGGTTATTGCATATGATCGCGCATAACCGTGTTGCTGTGCGGTCTGAAAGGGCCCAGTTGGAATAATCCGAGTCGAGCGACCTCTGGTAGCGAGCAGGGTTGAACACGTATTCAACCCAGCTCGCTGTGCTGTGTGAACAGGAAGCCGGGTCAATGCGACACATTTCCCGTTCACTGTGTGGACGGGCAGCGCTTGGAGATCATGTGAGCTCTAAGCACCGCCCCCACCGCGTCAACCCGGACGTCACCAACCCGGCCCTGAGGCGGGTCGTGCGTGGAAAGCACCAGGTCCTCAGGCAGTCTGAAAGAAGTATAATTAAGTCACCTGGACAGCATCAAAGCCTGGACAGTAATGGCACAGGTTGAAAAATTGTGCTGCAAGTAACAGCGATCAGGTGTTAGAGAATAATCTAAATGTCCTTTTGAGCACTTCTTGTAGCAGCCAAGTAAATGCCAGAGGTTTACAGCCGCAGAAATCCATCCAGGAGAATGGTCCCAGCATAGATACATTTTTCTATTTGTCCTTTCATTCTACCTCAGATCTGATGGCAAGTAATATTAATTCTACTCTTGTCACAAACATTAGAGCAGTTGGGAGTTCCATGGTTTTGACAGTATAGGGGTATCCAATTATCCACAAAAAAACTTCTGGAGCAAAAAACAAACAAAACCCCCCCCCAGAAGTTTTTTTGCAATTTTTCTCGGGCTCTAGTAGGATCACCTCTGGTCCTTTCCCCTCTATACCCCACCTCAATGCAGATCAGTTTTGTTAACAAGCCCAAGGCAGGAGCAGGATAGAAGAGAAGGAAGACATGGTACACAAGAACACTCTGACAGATCAGAGAACAGAACCGGTGACCAAGAGAAGAACACACATAGCAGCCAGGTGCGTCAGGGTGGGCGCCCTATAGACCTCAAGGAGAGTTAAGGTAAGTCTACAATAACACTTCTTTTCTTCGTGTTCCATAGGGCTCCACAGGGGAGACAATGGGGATGTCCCAAAGCAGTAGTTCAAGGAAGGGGGCGCTCCCACCTTGATCACCTTGCACAATTGTTTCGCAGATGCACCACATCATGCTGCCCACAAAAGGACAGACAGACAGCAGAATGAGCAGAGAGACTGTAGACGACACCGTGAGATAGCCATGTGAAGCCATTGGGCCAGAATGATTGTCAGTTGGAAAAACAAAAGGGATTTTTCCCACGCACTCTGCTGGCTGTTAGTAAGAAGAACTATATACTATGTAATAATATAAAATTTAGAGCTCTTCATTACATATGTTTTGCATAAGATATGATAACCCTCCAGGCCACTTCACGGCTGCTCTATTACTGGAGGTCCCTAACTAAGCATAAGTCCAGGGCTTGGACCCCACATAGTCGGCTCAGGCCCGACCACCCTAGGGCAGCACACCATTGAAATACTAAAGTGTTAATATGTGTTAAGAAAGAAGCACAAGCTGTAGGTTAGAAAGTGCTACAAAAATAAGGGTGTTAATAAAATACTCAAAAGAGTAATATTAGTGAAAAAATAGGAGTGTTACATAAGTGCTAAATAAATAATATGGCATGCTACCCCAAGGTAGCCCAGTCACTCCAGACATGGGGGGAACCACTCCCCAAACTCACACACAGCATAATAATAATAATAATAATAATAATAACAACATCCACTATGGGTCATACAATTGCTTAATGTACGGCCACATGATAATGGCAAATACAAAGCATATCCAGATTGAGAGCTAGCTTACCTGGAGGCACCCCTGTATCCTCCAAATGGCACCACAGGACCCAGCATGCCCTCCTAATGCTGGCTCCATCTATGCCTCACTGAACTGCAATAAATAGTGGCAAACTGCTCTAATCAAGCTGGTAACAATCCTCAGGTGCTGCAGAAGGGGGTTACTCTAGACAAGAAAAACAAAAAGGGATTTTTCCCACGCACTCTGCTGGCTGTTAGTAAGAAGAACTATATACTACGATTGTCAGTTGGCCAGCCCCTCTTGTGGAAGCCATAGAGGACAAATGAGGAATACGATTTCCTGAACTGGTATGATCCACGTAGAGCCAGAGAGCATGGACCACATCCAGGAGAGGCCTCCCAAGCCGAGAGATCTGGGGAGAGGAAAGCCAGTGGCACAATATCCTGATTAAAAGGGGAAAAAACGGGACACTACCTTAGGACGGTAACCAGGCCGAACTTGAATAACTGCCCTGTCCTGATGAAAAGTCAGAAAGGGAGAGCGACCCCAAATCTGACATCTGTCGGGCAGACGCAATAGCCAAAAGGAATAGAGTCTTTGCAGTTAGCCACTTGAGATCCACTGAATCCAGGGGTTTAAACGTAGGCGCCAAGAACCACTAACAAATCCAAGGAACCACTGTGGAGTAATCTTGCACTGGAACCAGACTGACAGAACAGAGATGTTCACTTTGAGAGAGGCTAGGCGGTGTCACAGACCCACTCCAGCCGGAAGGAAGGCAGGGATCAGGAAAACTCTAAACACCAAAGGGCGTAGTGTCAGGCAGCGCACCACTGGAAGTACATATGCCACACCAGATAATATAGGAGTGGAGGAAGACTTCCGCCAAAGACAGACAGGCTAGGTCCGGGTGGAGACAGAAACCCTGAAACAGCAGGTCTGGTCAGAAAGAAAGTGGAAATGGAGCGTCAATGGAAAGATTCTGGAGATCGGAGAACCAATGACACTTGGCCATGCCGGAGCTACCAGAGGGACGGTACCTTCTTCCTGTTTGAACTTCTGAACTCATGTCAGAAGGGAGACTGGAGGAAATATGTATGACAGACAGACGTGCCACCATAGGTCAGGGCATCCAAAAAAAAAAAGTTTCCTCAAGATTTCTTGTCCTGGAGGGTGTGTGGCTTAGCTGTGAGAGAAGGTGGACGTGTTGAAACCAAGCTCCTGCATAAGTACTCATATTTGACGATCACCGTCCACACCACCTACCCATTGAGACCCACCAGAAGCCTGTTACAGCTCCCCTGCACTAGGTGGATAGGTTGCGGAGCCGGCGGGTGCCCCCTGCGCCCGTGCGGGTTGCGGCCAGCCTACCTGGTTGGAGCCGGGGACTCGAGCCGGGTGCTGTCCCGGACCGGAAGTGACGCGGCGGGGCCTTGATCACAGCCGTGGACGGCGGCGGCCCTTCTCCTGACTCCCCCCTGAAGGCGTCTTCCCTGCCTCCTGCCAGACCGCCCTGTGCGCCATCGCACCCGCTAGCCGCGGCACCCGCTGTGTGTATCCAAGAAGCGGGAGCGTGCGCGGCTGTACTCCCTGAACAGGGCGCGGCTAGCGCTGCCTCCTGCGTCTGTCCCCCGATCTCCGTTCCCCACTGCAGTGCAGTGAGGGGGGGACCCTTGCCTGCAGAGATACTCCCCACTTCCACCAACGCAACAGACGGGGGCACGGGAACCGGAGCTACAGAGGCCCGGGATTGGAGCCTGTCGGCGCCATTTTAAGTGCTGGCAAAGTGCCAATGATAAGAGTTGCTAGGCTGGGGGCGTGGCCTAGCTACTAACCAGGGCGGACGTGTTTCTTTATAGCTCCTAGCCAACACTGATTAAACCCCCTCTTTCCTATCCTTGCCTGGAGACTTTGGGGGCACATTACCACCTCTAGAGGCCTGCGCTGACCACCTGACTAGAGCTGCGGAGCCGACGGACACCCTGTGTGCCCGTGCAGGTTGCGGCCTAAACGGGGAGCAAAGCCGGGACCTCGAGCCCTGACTGAGCCCGGACCGGAAGTCACACACAGCCGGCTGGCGCCCTCCTAACAATCTCTCCGGCAGCCGCCTGCCCGTATCTGTTTCCCCGCATGTTCCGGCCCGTCTCCCCTTGCTGCCACCGGAGTCGGGGAGCGACAGGGAGACCCTCGCGGATTGCGGCCTGCTCCCCCCTGCTGGGACCGTGACCTCGCCGGACCTCCGGCCACATAGCAGCTGCGACGCTCCTGCCTGGACTGAAGCGCCCTCACCCACACAGCTAGACCTCGGCCTTGAGCGGCCGGGTGGTGAGGGGGGACGGGCTGGAGGGGTCTGGAGGCTGTTGAGGAGCCGTGCGATCCGGCGACCATATTTGATTTCCTGCGAGGGCTCCGATGCGGGACGCTGAGCCCTGGAGAGAAAGTGTCAACGCTGAACACCATACAACCCTCTGACAGTCCGGTAGGTCTTCTCCCCTAATACATAATACCCCCATCACTGGGCCTGACACCGGGAGGCTACGGACGCCTAGTATTTGACACACAGCTCCACAGCTATTATCCGGAAGCTCCTCACTACATATCTCTCACTACTGCAAGGCCCTGGAAATATCCACATTACAAGTTAGGGACCACCCGCCCTGAAAGCCCCCTATCCGCGCCGCCGGCTTTCAGTACTGGGCCCTTATTTCTGGTGGGCACACGGAACGATCCGGCCATTCCCTCTGAGAGTTATTCCTCCGGGCATACCGAGTGGCCCAGACCAACAGCTCTGCCTGGACCAGTGACCCTACAACTACACCAGTAGGTCCCGGAGATACCCCAGAGCAAATTGGCATATACCCCGGTTCGCTCTCCCTCCCCCCCCCCCCCCCCCCCCACCGGAACGCACACAAGCAGTGTGCAATAGATGACGGCAGCCTTTTTGGGTCTCGCGGAACACGCTGACCCGGCTGCCTGAGGGATCCCTGGCCGTTCACTGCACCCCGCGGTGCTCATTTGCCAGCCCCTTGGATCCCATATCACTGGCTGACAGCACCCCTCAACGCAACACAGATAAGTGAAACGGAACCCCACCTCACCACCGCAGAAGCAGCAATTCCCTACTTCCGTGGCTGACAGCATAGACTGCCTGAACCCTCTTGCCCCTTAGAGGACATACAGGACTCAGACCCGATCCCCACTACTACTGATCGGGACCATCACTCAGCTAATGCCGGTGACGATACGGATAGCCTGTCACCCTCCAGCTGTGACTCCATAAGCAACAATCTCCACCAACAGACCAAATTCAAAAAATCAAAACAAAAACAGAACAAGGAGTCTTCCAAGTACCGCGCTGGTCGCTACCTGGGCCCAGACCTTGCTGTCATCACAAGTAGATCTTCCTCCCCCATCTCCCTTCCCCCACTGCTGTACATGTGCCTCCCTGACCTGCGTCCTGCTTGGACAAAACACCACATAATCCTCATAGTGCTTTTTCCCCTGGTCCCGTACCCACTCCTCCAGACCCTACCTGACGTACTCCCAAGGGACTTCTAATTTCCAGCGATACATCTGTGGTCATTTAGCCCCTTGCATGACACCACGATTGGACCAGATCCCCCACCATGGAAGAATACGTGGCCAAAACGCTCCACGCAAATAAGAACTCTCAAAACAAAAATAAATCAACGACTAAAGAGAGGGAGCTCAGCCCTATTATACAGGGGTCTCCATCCTCTCCGGGCAGGCAAGTCACTGACGACATGGTACCTGCTGACATCCATGCTAGTCCATCCTCAATAGAGAGAGCCAGAGAAATATCAGACATAATATCACCTTTACTGGATGCAAAATTAGCACCTCTAATGGAGGCAATTACGTCTGCAGCAGCTCAACTGACCCAACACACTCAACGCCTGGCTGAGGCCGAAGACCGAATATCTACCTTGGAAGATGATTATCAAACGATTCAATCCCAACAACAAATGCACGACAACACCCTAGTAGCCATGACCGATAAGATCGAAGATTTAGAAAACCGGAATCGCCGTGACAATGCTAAATTCCTTTGTCGTATAAACAACCCTTTATGAAGCTAAGAACACTGTACGCTGTTTACTTAAGAAGTACCGTAATGGTACGCTAGTTGCGTAACGATCGCTCAGCCGTAGGCGAGACGCTCAAGCGTCACGTTCGCTCACGGCCCAGCGATCACAGGACACGTTATTGGCTATGACTAGAGTAATGATTCGCTATGGCGTAGCGGACGCTCGAGACCACGAGGAGATCACCAGCGGCGCAGACGCTCACAACGCTATACCTTTATGTCTAAACCTTATACCAATGAAATACACGGAATACCTTAATGTGAATACAGGGTGTAAGTGCAACCTTGTGTAACCTGACTAACTACAAAGCTGCTTGAGCGTCACCGACGCTCAAGTGAACACTTAACACTATAGGAAATACACAGATACTGGTTTAGGTTCCAAAGCCTATTAACTGTATTATATCTAATATACTTGTAAAAGGGGATAACAGTACAAATGATACACTACAATATAACAGAGACTTCCTAACCACAGAACTAAACAATACTATCTAATACAATACAATACTAGTCTAGGGGAGATACGAGAGAAAGAGAAGGGAAAGAGAGAGAGAGAGAGAGAGACGGAGAGAGATGAGAGAAATTGGCTCACAGAAAGACAATGATTACGGAGAGAAAACGGGTAAACGATCGCATGCGCCTGGACATCCAGCACCCGATTTTCAGCAATGAGAACCGTTGAAGAGTGAGAGCTGGATGTGGTCCGCCTGCCTATTTATGCCCCACACACAATGCAATCTCATAGTCCCTACAATCCCATTGTCCATTGGATGAAGGAATTCGACCCTGTATCACAACAAAAGGTCATAGGTTGATTCATACAGGTGGGCTGTGACGATTTCAAACAGCTCAGGTGGGTGGGGAACTAGGTTTCCCGCCGCATACCTGAGTATGAGTAAATAGTAGAAATGGACATAAACTTCTTATGTCCATAACTATTCGCACGAGCGATTAATACGCTCCAAACCAACACCGGAATATTGCTAATTAAATACTCTTCCGATGGGTACCAAACACTGCTGTATGATTCCTGTTAGACCCTTCGTACAATACAAAGAGGGATTACTTTAAACAGGGACCTTCTATATTAACCAAACTTTCAGAAACTATCAAAGGGATCATGATCTATAAACTACATTAATTGTGAAAATATGTAACGAATGAATCGCACGCTACGACTACATAAACTCTACCGTAAATACGCATACCGCGCCTGCGAGTGCACGCTATTGCGGGTATGCGCCTTCACGGGAGAGCGTACGCATGCGCAGCACGGACCAGTGTGCGGTGCAAATATGGCAACGTGTATGGGGATATTTTTCTGACTTTGACAGTCCACCCTTTGGCAGTCAATAATAACTGCCACCTTCTAAAACATTTCAAAAGGAGAAAAATATATGTCAGGGGTTAATTCATTTCCATGGTTGGGTGAGGGAGGAGAGAGGAGTAGGTGTGAAGAGGGTATGACCTAGTGTGATAGCAGAAGCATGTGTGTATGAGTCCATGTTTGGAGGGTCATGTATCATCGTGCCGTACGTGTTGTAAATCAAGCTTCGAGGTATTGCGAAGTATACATTTGAATTCCTTCTTATCCTGTGGTACAGGTCTGTGGATGGGCTGTCAAACTTTTCGGATTTTGAACAAAATGGGGAGCACATTTTAGTTGATGATACATGAATGGGGGAGGTATGTGGTTGCTGATATCTGTGCCTGTATTCCCTATCGTCTATGTGTGTCATTACCTGAGGGTTGTAGAGATGAAGATAAAGAACACTTATGGAAAATGCAATGATATTCTATGTCAGGGAAATGTACATCTGTCGTCGAAGTTGTGTTCGGTATCTGTTGAGAGTCGTCTTCTTTGCGCTGTATTGCTCCTTGGGCATGAGCAAATAGCTTTGTCAGAGCCATCGGATTTACAAAAAATGTTGGGCTAGCGTGAGTTTAAATGTACTAGGGAAACTGGGGATCCATGGCAAAGTTCATCAAGTGTCCATATCATAGGTAGTCAAAACTTCATCTTTGGTGCTTGTCTGTTGTCTGTATAGCGTCTCGTCAACTTCCTCGTCCAAGGGGGTCTTTGTATCTTGGAGAAAAGCAGAAAAACAGGTGAAAGAAACGGACCGTATAATCGCATTTTCATCACATTCGGGTTTCTATTATTGGGTCATAAATCAAATCCAGGTTAATTACAGTTTCCTCACTCCTCACGCTCATCACTTTTGTACTTTGTTTGCACCTCATTAAAGCCTGCCCGCATCTAAATATCAATCCAATCGATATAACGACACCCAAGATACATAGTAGAAACTTTCCAACATCCATTATGACTCCTTGAGCCCAGTCTCCTAAACCGGAGAACCAATTTCGCGGGTTCAACCATGACACCCAACCAGTCAGCTCATTACCTACAGCAGCAAGGGTGAGATTGTGTTTTCGGCGAAATTCCCACTTCAATTGGAGAATGTCGTCCATCTTTTGGTCTATGACCTTTACCGGATCCTCGGGGCTATTCGTGATATACGTGCAACACTTTATGCCGTACTGTGTTGCCAATGTAACACAATATCCGCCTGTTACTGCTGTAAGATAATTAAGAACCATCCTATGCTGAACTAGTTCTGTTTTATAAGCTTGAAGTTCTCTTCCAGTGTATCTAAACGTGTCATCATACATTTCAGTGATATTATCTAACAAATTGGCGAGTGCGGAAATGTATCTATAATTCATCACTCCTCGAGCGGTGCGAGTGAAATCTAACGCTACCAGAACCTGAATCCCGGTGGATTCATGGATAAGATCAGAGGCCGGATGCTCTAACCTTTCTGACAGTTGTCTTTTAACTCGGTGCTCGTAATGAGTGTGAGTATAAGGAGCTTGGGCACCACGGTGTATGTCTTTCATTTTGTCATGTGTTACAGTCATCACTTCAGGCAATACTTTTCCAGTATAACACAATCCTTCAGAGTTTGGGGCAAGCCACTTGTACGCCTTTCTCCCGCATATGAAATATGCGTCATCGGGGAGAACATATGGGACGGAGAAGGACATTACCATGTTACAAACCTTCCAGGTGAAATCTCCTGACCCTAATTCTTCCATCTGCTTAATGCACGTATCAGTTTGTACGATATGTGCACAGTATCCTGGTGATACCTCTCCAACTCTAGTAATCCTATTTCCTAAGGTATATCGATACCGAAAAGATTTTCCTCTACTGGCTATGTGGCGTACCAGCTCTGTATCTGTAGGCATTCTATCTGCTCTGTGTGAAAAGGTCATGGTAAGGTTGCTCCATGACACTTCCCAATTTCCCGGCTTACGGGGATTGGAGATGTTGAAACATAAGAGGGACCTATCCACATGGTATTGGTGGAGCTTCAAACTAGGAGGGCTGGAGATGTTAAACCTCCGGTCCACCGGTCTCCCACCACTTAGCTCAAGTACCTCCCCTAACGTTAAAGGAAATGGTACTAGCCCTGATTTGCTGTGACCCTGAGGTACTTGAGAGCATACCCAACAATCTGTTTGGTTTAACACGTTACCCACTAAGGAGTGATAGTCACTCAATGGATGCCGGTCCATATGGATATTAAAACTAGATTGGCATTTCTTTATGCATCCATCTTCAACCAGATTATCACAGAGCCTACAGATACAATTTTCTTTTTGAGCTAACAATCCTTCAAAGAGAATGTTTACAGATAACATGGTTGTTAGATCGTGCCCGGTACTCGCCTTTGCTTGGTGATTGGGTTGCTATTGGAAATTTACACCTCCGTCTCAGTCATTAGAACCTTTCTGGATCCTTTCTCGACCTCACTGGTACTCTCACCGAAACAGACTGCTCTGGTCAACATCATGGTCAACAGGAAAATCCATATCACAGTCTCTTGGGGCAAGTCCATCTTACAGGATGAGAAAAGAAGAAATTTGTAAAGGGGGTATAAGAAAACAGTTTGAGGGGGGGGGGGGGGAGAGAACTTGTTACGATAATAAGTTCTCTCGTCTTGTTGTTCTTCTAGTTCTGCTGTCCTCTCAAAGGTGCTGTCTCTCAGTCTTCCAAACGAACATTCTGGTGATGCAATATTCCTTCCCAACCGACGATCTTTCTGTAAGGAGCAAAAATCTGGCCTTACCATTGGTCCAACTGAGGGGTGACATACCATCTTTAAACCATGGAAACATGAGTGGGAAGAGAGAGATAACAAAAAAAAAACAAAAGAGGTAGAGAACAATTCATGTGCATATATACATTACATAACTCGACAATAACCACCAATGAGAAAAGAGAAACAAAACATTTTTAAACATTGTCAACATTAAGAAAACATTGTTAGCATTAGAAAATCATTGTCAGACTTATTAGGCTGTCATATCTATGTGTCTACTGGTCTCCTTGAGCAGTCCCTCCCCACCAGCACCTGCATTACTCCACTGTCTGTATCTGGCCAGAAATACATTGTGGCGGAGGTCATGCTGGGGTTTGGTAGACTTCTGCAAGGACCAAGTGGATATGCAATGTGTGAATTCTTACCAATACTAGTCAGAGATGGGGATAGAGAGAGAGAGAGAAAAAAAAAAAAACATTTTTTCACAAATACATTTACAACTTTTCACCTGGTCATTCCTGTGTCTTCAGTGAATGACCTCCCACTTCATTAACCGTTACCTCAGGCTTGCCTCTATTCCTAATAATCGCCTTTCCTGCCTATGTGATCCCTGATTATAATGGTGTGTATTGTAATTTTGCTCATTTCTTGGTCTAGGGGGTCTAACTTTATGTGGGTTATTACAGTTGCTAGCATAATGCCCTTCTCTCCTACAATGATAACAAATCCTGGGCTTCCTCCACGTGTCAATGACCTGAGGTTTTGGTTGATTTGATGCCTCCTCAAACGCTCGGATGCTCATCATCATCAATCGTTTCCCCTGTACTTCCCTGATTCCTTGGATTTTATGATTATGGTGTTGTCTTTCTCTTGATCTACAATCTCTTGCAAAGTGTCCCTTTTTATGACAATTGTAACAGACTTCCATATCTGGATTTCTCACAGGGGTGTGGGGCTTTTGTTGGGGTGGTCTTGTGTTTTGGGCCTGTATATTTGCTGCCATTAACTCATCTCTTTGTGACTCTCTGTATCTGGTGATATTCTGATCATGATTGATGACGGCCTCTCTTAGTGCGGTCACCGAGATATCTCTCCAGTTTGGGTTGGTGGTCTGTACCCTTGTTTTTAATTCATCTTTTAAACCATTCATTAATACCTTAACCGCTATTCCTTTATGTTGTGCATTTGCCTTGATGTCTGCGATCCCAGTGTTTCTAGCCATTATTTGCAGTGCTCGATTGAAATAATTAGAAACATTTTCCCTTTCGTTTTGCCTTATGGAGAGAATGTCATTCCACTTGACAGCAGCTGGGAAATATATTCCTAACTGTCGGTTAATCTGCCTAATACATTCCTGATTGTGTTCTTCCATACAAGGTACCTCCGTGTTTAATTTACAATCAGCAATGAACTTTTCAGGGTCAACACTGGAGGGCAAACATGCCCTCAGCACTGTCCGCCATTCTTTGTTGGTGGGTTCTGTGGCGTTTCCTAGTTCTTTAATAAACTTTTGACATTTGTCTAGATTTTTCCTAGGATCAGGAAATTCAGACACAATTGATCTCAATTCGGTCCGGGACCAGAGACAGCGCATTGCACTGTCCTTGACGGAAATGATTCCCTGATCGTCAGTCTTCCCATTGGGGACTGAGATCACCCTGGCCAGATCGAGCTCAGTTACATCATCTTGTGTTGGTCTTATATTTTGGGGTACATCTGTTTGTGCGTGATATAAAACATTGTACGTACCTGTGGACACAACCTCACCTGACCCTCCGTTAGGGGGTTTGATTATTGCCTTTACCAATTTGGTCGCGTCCACCTGGATGGCTTTTGTGATGGTTGCTGGAAGAGGTGCTGACATCGTTCTGGGCTCACTTTCTTGTTTGTATTCCTGAGGGAAGTTTGACATGGGGTGCAACTTGCATAGGTTAATAGTTGTACATTCAACAGTATTACAATAATCATTGTTACAGTTATTACACTTATTCTTATAATCTATACTACAGTTGCTAAGAGCGTTTTTATTGTTCAACCTTGTGCTTTTCTCCGCAACCATAATCCTCCCCGATGCCATGTCTCTCCTCTCAAGATAAGATTCAGAAAAGTCAATTGAATCTCTTTGTAATTCACCTTCCTGTTGCCCTAACTGCACATAATCATAATGTTTACTTCGTCTCTTTGTTGGTTCAATGAGACATATCCTCCTCCTTAAATTTTGTAACACGTCTGGACTGAAGCTACCTATTCTTGGGAATTTGTCCCTGTCTTGTACAGTCATTCTTTCCCATTCATCACATAAAGATTCTGTGTGACTTCCGTATTTTTCACACATGATGTACCTTGCCGACCCAACGGGTCGGTTCTCTGAATCAACCCGAACCGAGGTTGATCGCCCCCTACCTGAACAACTGGCCCCCATAATTCTGCAGGTGTTGCTTATTCCTCCTTGGATCTTTATCTCAAGGTTTTCAGCGAACCCTTACAAACAAACCAAGATGTCCTGGGCAGGCCGGCGGTGGCGGTTTACCGAGTACCCCACTCACTCGCCCACCTCGACCAATACGACCTGATCACACCGATATGGTGCTGGCGTACTCGATACAGGGCCCCTATGGAACCTTCTGTTTACTGGAACATATGAGGGTTACCCGAAGGACACTTACTCTTTCCAGTAAAGTTGGGGTTGTTAGATAGTTCCTGAGTGACCAGCGAACTTCCCTTTAAAAATAAAAAATTACACAAATCACGTCAGAATGTACAGATAGCGTTTGTGACCACTTTACTCTAATGGTATTAGGTCAGATTACTAACTACTGCACACAATTACGTGCGGTCCAATCGTTCAGTACATAAGCACTACTTGTCATGTACTGAAAGATCAATGGAATCGATGTTTCCGGCCGCGATTCCTTCAGCTAGAGCTTATGGCCTATATGGGTTCTGCACCAACACCCCAGGCGTTGTGCCTCTTGTACCTTTATAGCGGACCTTTTTGTCTATTTTACCTGTTACCTTATGACCTCCTGGTCTGTTACCGTCTGTTAATGACCTCCTGGTCTGTTACCTTATGACCTCCTGGTCTGTTACCTTATGACCTCCTGGTCTGTTACCTTATGACCTCCTGGTCTGTTACCTTATGGTCCGCTATACTCTAATGCTCAAATATTATTTAACCAGGGATGCCTCCCCAGCCACCGTATATGTCACTTACACGTATGTCCCTTGACGAGTACCCGACTTTCCTTTTGGTTCAACCTCTTAAGTTATATAAACTTATGTATACAAAACCACACTCACTCAACACATGTACACTTTTGTTTCTATATCTATTTCTGCGCAGAAATTGTCTTCAGTCCAACAGTGTTACTAATTAGGAGCAGGATCTGTTAAACTAAATTTCAGATTTTTCCAAAAATAGATTTGCGTTATTTACCGCGTCGCGTTATTTACCGCTGTGCGTTACTTATCGCCTTTGCGCTAATTATCGCTTTGCGCTAATTCAACTTTTCGTGACTTGAGCTACGTGGGCGTAACCAGACGCTACGTTGCGTAATGTACGCTGCGTGCGTCTGCCGTTTGGATTGCGTACGCAAGTCTTTTGTTAGGGACACGTGTACGCAAAACAAAGATCCACTGTAACACAATTTCTACCTTTATCAATGTAGATGATCCCTGATCATCTACCGCACACCACACTGACTGTCTTATCTCCCAGACAAGCCGTGTGTTGGTCTATACTTTAACTATTACCTCTACTATGAAATAACAGCAAATCTCTTTTTGCACTTTCTATCAACTATAAAACTTGGCAAACAGGAATAGTGATATACGAAATTTGAAAAAGAAATGCAGATAAATGTATGCGTGCGTGTATACGCAAGACAGAAGAGAAATAAAACAGTTTTAAAAGACACAAGCGTTTTGTTCTTACTTCCGGTTCCCGGATTCCTTCAGCACTCTTTATCTAAGCGAAGCAGACGCTTATCCCGTCAGCACTGCGAGACAACCTCCCACCCTTTGCTGGGGGGATAATGTCTGCTGATCTACCTAGTGCAGATATGAGAAGGATAGGACGAGTCCCCAATTGACAATGCTAAATTCCTTTGTCGTATAAACAACCCTTTATGAAGCTAAGAACACTGTACGCTGTTTACTTAAGAAGTACCGTAATGGTACGCTAGTTGCGTAACGATCGCTCAGCCGTAGGCGAGACGCTCAAGCGTCACGTTCGCTCACGGCCCAGCGATCACAGGACACGTTATTGGCTATGACTAGAGTAATGATTCGCTATGGCGTAGCGGACGCTCGAGACCACGAGGAGATCACCAGCGGCGCAGACGCTCACAACGCTATACCTTTATGTCTAAACCTTATACCAATGAAATACACGGAATACCTTAATGTGAATACAGGGTGTAAGTGCAACCTTGTGTAACCTGACTAACTACAAAGCTGCTTGAGCGTCACCGACGCTCAAGTGAACACTTAACACTATAGGAAATACACAGATACTGGTTTAGGTTCCAAAGCCTATTAACTGTATTATATCTAATATACTTGTAAAAGGGGATAACAGTACAAATGATACACTACAATATAACAGAGACTTCCTAACCACAGAACTAAACAATACTATCTAATACAATACAATACTAGTCTAGGGGAGATACGAGAGAAAGAGAAGGGAAAGAGAGAGAGAGAGAGAGAGAGACGGAGAGAGATGAGAGAAATTGGCTCACAGAAAGACAATGATTACGGAGAGAAACTTACGCACAAGGGTAAACGATCGCATGCGCCTGGACATCCAGCACCCGATTTTCAGCAATGAGAACCGTTGAAGAGTGAGAGCTGGATGTGGTCGGCCTGCCTATTTATGCCCCACACACAATGCAATCTCATAGTCCCTACAATCCCATTGTCCATTGGATGAAGGAATTCGACCCTGTATCACAACAAAAGGTCATAGGTTGATTCATACAGGTGGGCTGTGACGATTTCAAACAGCTCAGGTGGGTGGGGAACTAGGTTTCCCGCCGCATACCTGAGTATGAGTAAATAGTAGAAATGGACATAAACTTCTTATGTCCATAACTATTCGCACGAGCGATTAATACGCTCCAAACCAACACCGGAATATTGCTAATTAAATACTCTTCCGATGGGTACCAAACACTGCTGTATGATTCCTGTTAGACCCTTCGTACAATACAAAGAGGGATTACTTTAAACAGGGACCTTCTATATTAACCAAACTTTCAGAAACTATCAAAGGGATCATGATCTATAAACTACATTAATTGTGAAAATATGTAACGAATGAATCGCACGCTACGACTACATAAACTCTACCGTAAATACGCATACCGCGCCTGCGAGTGCACGCTATTGCGGGTATGCGCCTTCACGGGAGAGCGTACGCATGCGCAGCACGGACCAGTGTGCGGTGCAAATATGGCAACGTGTATGGGGATATTTTTCTGACTTTGACAGCCGGTACAACTTACGCCTGATTGGTCTGCCAGAATCCGTTAGACAGGCAAATCTACTGGACTTGGTTACTCGCTGGCTCCCCACAGCCCTTGACCTGCCCCCCTCCCCCACCTCTTACCTGGTAGAACGAGCCCACCGCATTGGCCCCGACAGGCAGTCTTCACAATCCTCCCAGTCACGTCCTAGACCAGTAATTTTTAAGCTACTAAACTACCTTGACAAAGTGAAGATCATGGAAGCCTACCACAAACGTTCTGACCTACGATATGAGGAATCCAAGCTTCTTCTTTTCCAGGACTTTTCCTTTCAAGTTTCAACGCAACGACGGGAGTTCTCCCCTGAATGCAAGGAACTCTATGCTAAAAACGTCAGATTTGCTCTCCTATACCCGGCAAAACTGAGAATCTTCCACGCAGGCAAACCTCATTTCTTTGACACGCCAGATTCTGCTTGGAACTTTCTCAAATCTCTCTCATCGTTACAGTCTAACTCTCGAATGGACGATGCAGATTGACTCTCCTAGACTTAAGTATCTTTCTATGTTATTTTATCTTTTCCTCTTTACTAATGGATAACACATGGTTGATTGTTGCAATATGGTTATTACACACAGGGTTAAAATAAGAATTTACTCACCGGTAATTCTATTTCTCGTAGTCTGTAGTGGATGCTGGGTACTCTGTAAGGACCATGGGGAATAGACGGGCTCCGCAGGAGACTGGGCACTCTTAAAAGAAAGATTAGGTACTATATCTGGTGTGCACTGGCTCCTCCCTCTATGCCCCTCCTCCAGACCTCAGTTAGGGAAACTGTGCCCGGAAGAGCTGACATTACTAGGAAAGGATTTGGAATCCAGGGTAAGACTCATACCAGCCACACCAATCACACCGTACAACTTGTGATAACTATACCCAGTTAACAGTATGAACAACAACTGAGCCTCATTCAACAGATGGCTCATAACAATAACCCTATAGTTAAGCAATAACTATATACATGTATTGCAGAAAGTCCGCACTTGGGACGGGCTCCCAGCATCCACTACAAATTACGAGAAATAGAATAAGACTTCTGGATGAAGTCCCCACTCTCCCGGGTGGAGGTCGTGCCTGCTGAGGAAGTCTGCTTCAAGTTGTCCACTCCCGGAATTAACACCGCTGACAGTGCTAGCACGTGATTCTCCACCCATCGAAGAATCCTTGTGGCTTCTGCCATCGCCATCCTGCTTCTTGTGCCGCCCTGTCGGTTTACATGGGCGACCGCCGTGATGTTGTCTGACTGAATCAGCACCGGTTGGTTTTGAAGCAGGGGTTCTGCTTGACTCAGGGCATTGTAAATGGCCCTTAGTTCCAGAATATTTATGTGTAGGGAAGTCTCCTGACTCGACCACTGTCCTTGGAAGTTTCTTCCCTGAGTGACTGCCCCCCAACCTCGGAGGCTTGCATCCGTGGTCACCAGGACCCAGTCCTGAATGCAGAATCTGCGGCCCTCGAGAAGATGAGCACTCTGCAGCCACCACAGCAGAGACACCCTGGCCCTCTGGGACAGGGTGATCAACCGATGCATCTGAAGATGCGATCCGGACCACTTGTCTAACAGATCCCACTGAAAGATCCTTGCATGGAACCTGCCGAAGGGAATTGCTTCGTAAGAAGCTACCATCTTTCCCAGGACTCGCGTGCAGTGATGCACCGACACCTGTTTTGGTTTCAGGAGGTCCCTGACCAGAGATGACAATTCCTGGGCCTTCTCCTCCGGGAGAAACACCTTCTGTTCTGTGTCCAGAATCATGCCCAAGAACAGCAGACGCGTCGTAGGAATCAGCTGCCACTTTGGGATATTCAGAATCCAGCCGTGCTGTTGTAGCACTTCCCGAGATAGTGCTACTCCGACTAACAACTGCTCCTTGGACCTTGCCTTTATAAGGAGATCGTCCAAGTACAGGATAATTATAACTCCCTTCTTTCGAAGGAGTATCATCATTTCGGCCATTACCTTGGTAAATACCCTCGGTGCCGTGGACACACCAAATGGCAACGTCTGGAATTGGTAATGACAGTCCTGTACCACAAACCTGAGGTACTCCTGGTGAGGTGGGTAAATGGGGACATGTAGGTAAGCATCCTTGATGTCCAGTGACACCATAAAATCCCCCTCTTCCAGGCTTGCAATAACCGCCCTGAGCGATTCCATTTTGAACTTGAACCTCCTTATATAAGTGTTCAAGGATTTCAAATTTAGAATGGATCTCACCGAACCGTCTGGTTTCAGTACCACAAACATTGTGGAATAGTAACCGCGTCCCTGTTGAAGGAGGGGAACTTTGATTATCACCTGCTGAAGGTACAGCTTGTTAATTGCCGCCAGTACTACCTCCCTTTCCTTGGGAGCAGCTGGCAAGGCTGATTTGAGGTAACGGCGAGGGGGAGACGCCTCGAACTCCAGCTTGTATCCCTGAGATACCACTTGTAGAACCCAGAGATCCACCTGTGAGCGAACCCACTGGTCGCTGAAGTTCCGGAGACGCGCCCCCACCGCACCTGGCTCCACCTGTGGAGCCCCAGCGTCATGCGGTGGACTTAGTGGAAGCAGGGGAGGATTTTTGTTCCTGGGAACTGGCTGTCTGGTGCAGCTTTTTCCCTCTACCCCTGCCTCTGGGCAGAAAGGACGCGCCTCTGACCCGCTTGCCTTTCTGAGGCCGAAAGGACTGTACTTGATAATACGGTGCTTTCTTAGGCTGTGAGGGAACCTGAGGTAAAAAAGTCGACTTCCCAGCTGTTGCTGTGGATACGAGGTCCGAGAGACCGTCCCCAAACAATTCCTCACCCTTATAAGGCAAAACCTCCATGTGCCTTTTAGAATCAGCATCACCTGTCCACTGCCGAGTCCATAATACTCTCCTGGCAGAAATGGACATTGCATTAATTCTAGATGCCAGCCGGCAAATGTCCCTCTGTGCATCCCTCATATATAAGACGACGTCTTTAATATGCTCTATGGTTAGCAAAATAGTATCCCTGTCAAGGGAATCAATGTTATCTGACAGGGTATCAGACCAAGCAGCGGCAGCACTACACATCTATGCTGAAGCAATTGCAGGTCTCAGTATAGTACCTGAGTGTGTATACACAGACTTCAGGATAGCCTCCTGCTTTCTATCTGCAGGCTCCTTTAAGGCGGCCGTATCCTGAGACGGCAGTGCCACCTTTTTTGATAAGTGTGTGAGCGCCTTGTCCACCCTAGGGGAATGTTTCCCAACGTAACCTGTCCGTTGGCGGGAAAGGGTACGCCATTAGTAACCTCTTAGAAATCACTAATTTCTTATCTGGGGAACACCGCGCTTCTTCACACAATTCATTTAACTTATCAGATGGGGGAAAAGTCACTGGCTGCTTTTTCTCCCCAAACATAATACCCTTTTTAGTGGTAACCGGGTTAATGTCAGAAATGTGCAACACATTTTTCATTGCCGTAATCATGCATCGGATGGCCCTTGTGGACTGTACATTTGTCTCATCCTCGTCTACACTGGAGTCAGACTCCGTGTCGACATCTGTGTCTGCCATCTGAGGTAGCGGGCGTTTTTGAGCCCCTGATGGCCTCTGAGACGCCTGGGCAGGCGCGGGCTGAGATGCCGGCTGTCCCAAAGCTGTTACGTCATCAAACCTTTTATGCAAGGAGTTGACACTGTCGGTTAATACCTTCCACATATCCATCCACTCTGGTGTCGGCCCCGCAGGGGGCGACATCACACTTATCGGCTCCTGCTCCGCCTCCACGTAAGCGTCCTCATCAAACATGTCGACACAGCCGTACCGACACACCGCACACACACAGGGAATGCTCTGACTGAGGACAGGACCCCACAAAGTCCTTTGGGGAGACAGAGAGAGAGTATGCCAGCACACACCAGAGCGCTATATAACAGAGGGATTTACACTAACACAAAGTGAATTTTCCCCCCAATAGCTGCTTATATCACCTTTTGCGCCTAAATTTATGTGCCCCCCCCCTCTCTTTTTTACCCTTCTTGTAGTGTATACTGCAGGGAAGAGCCTGGGGAGCGTCCTTCCAGCAGAGCTGTGAAGAGAAAATGGTGCCGGTGTGCTGAGGGAGATAGCCCCGCCCCCTCCGCGGCGGGCTTCTCCCGCTTTTTTCATAATGTTAATGGCGGGGGATTAGGCACATATACAGTTTATAACTATTATGTGCATTTTGCCAACTAAGGCATACATATTGCAGCCCAGGGCGCCCCCCCCCCCCAGCACCCACCAGTGACCGGAGCGTGTGGTGTGCTGTGGGAGCAATGGCGCACAGCTGCAGTGCTGTGCGCTACCTTATTGAAGACCGGAGTCTTCAGCCGCCGATTTTCTCCTGGTTCTTCCGTCTTCTGGCTCTGCAAGGGGGACGGCGGCGCGGCTCCGGGAACGGACGATCGAGGTCGGGCCCTGTGTTCGATCCCTCTGGAGCTAATGGTGTCCAGTAGCCTTAGAAGCACAAGCTAGCTGCACGCAGGTAGGTTTGCTTCCCTCCCCTCAGTCCCTCGTAGCAGTGAGTCTGTTGCCAGCAGATCTCACTGAAAATAAAAAACCTAACAAATACTTTCTTTTCTAGTAAGCTCAGGAGAGCCCACTAGGTGCATCCAGCTCTGGCCGGGCACAGATTCTAACTGAGGTCTGGAGGAGGGGCATAGAGGGAGGAGCCAGTGCACACCAGATATAGTACCTAATCTTTCTTTTAAGAGTGCCCAGTCTCCTGCGGAGCCCGTCTATTCCCCATGGTCCTTACGGAGTACCCAGCATCCACTAGGACATCAGAGAAATGGGAATTCTCCACGCCTGCCGCAGATGCAGGCATGGTGGGGTCCCTTTATTCAATTTCTCCTATCACCTTTTTTCCCCTCCCCTTTCTCTAATCAAACTAGAGTTCCTGTTACGGTTATTATTACTGTCTTCTTGGGTTCAAAAATTTAAAAAATGTTATGACTGGTGGCCTAGGCTACATCGGCTACCGTTTTCTTTTTGCATTACATTGTTTAGTTATTGTATGTGTACTCTAACTCCGTTAGTTTTCCCGACATGTTATTCTTGTCCTCCCCTTGCGTGCTGGGACGGGGGATTGGACTTTCGCTTGTGGCTTCTCCTTCTGCGTTCCACTAGACTGGGCATTGGATGATGCCAGCCCTTGGGGACACTGGGGCCTTTACGGATGGCTCAAAGACGTCTCTTAAATTTGTCTCGTGGAACCTAGAGGGTCTGAACACACCAATCAAGAGGAAAAAGATTTTGACACACCTCAAAAAAGTCCATCCTGATATAGTATTTTTGCAGGAGACGCACTGGCGTCTCAATGACCCCAATACACTTAGAGATACCTGGGTTGGAGACTTCAGAAGCGCTTCCTATACTACTAAAACAAGGGGAGTACTTCTTCTATTTCGTAGATCTTTGAACTATAAGATTAAGGATGATTGGGTGGACCCTGAGGGCAGGTTTTTGTTTCTAAAGATGGAAGTCGAAGGAGAGCTTTTTACTCTAGCATGTATTTACGCCCCTACAGGACCAAATGATTCCTTTTTCTCTGATATCTTTGTTAAACTACAGGACTGGATGGAGGGAGTTCTGATTGTAGGGGGAGACCTTAATATTGCAATGGATCCGCTACTAGATGTATCTGGTGGCCCCAGACAGCTAAACTGCAATAGATCCATGCCACCCTCCCTGTCCCTAATGCAGGACTCTTTACAACTTCTGGACCCATGGAGATTTCTCCACCCTGACTCTAGGGAATATTCCTTCTTCTCACACCCCCACAAAATATTTTCCAGATTAGATTATTGGCTAATACCTGCCTCTTCGATACATAGAATAATAGACTCCACCATAGCTAGTATTCTCATATCTGACCATGCCCCCATCACCTTGACAATAACGTTAACCACACCCCGACAATACTCCTACATCTGGAGATTCCCTGAATACCTCGCCACTTCTGAGGACTTCAAACTCTTTTTGTCACAATCATATCTCAATTACACACATGATAATGCAGCACATATTAATGACATAAATCTCTTCTGGCAGGCCTCTAAACCCGTTCTTAGAGGGCAAATTATTTCATATGTTGCCACCAGAAAGAGGCAACTTCGAGAAAGGATGGCCGAGGCATCCCTCCAGGTCGCTTCGGCCTACTCCCAACTGTTGACTGATCCATCTGAGACTAACAAGAAATTATATAAAGACACCAAACTGATACACGATACCCTCTGTGCTGAACAGGCCAAGCTATTCCTCTCCTTCCAATCTAACAAATATTTTCGCTGGGGCAATCGCCCAGGAAAGTTATTGGCAAACATGGTAAAAACCCATGCAACACCTAAACATATCTCCTCAATTAGAGACGCAGGCGGACCCCCCTCAGTGACACAGGAACAGATTAGCGACACTTTTCTGACTTTCTTTGAGAAATTATACACCGCACCACCCGACCACCCTACGGCTGGCATGGACTTTTTGACACAGGCTAATCTCCCCACGCTCTCTGAGAGCGATAGAGAATTTCTTACCAACCCCGTTACTGCAGCAGAATTGGAATCGACTATCAAATCAGGTCCCGACGGTATGTTATTCCCGAAACCACCCAACACCGGTCTGTCCAAGGGACAACGTATTTTATTAATTAAACTGGCGGCCGCTACCAAAAAAAACGATCCTTTCACAATGGATCTCCACTGATCATATCCCCATCTCATTATTACACCCTAGGATCTCTCATCTATTCCATCTAGACTGGACCAATACCGCTTTACAGAAAGACAAATTGACCGAGAAATACTTCCATATTTGGCTACCCTATGTCCAGACCCTCCCCCAGGTTACAAAGGAAGCCCTACGGAAATGTTTCAAAGACACTAAGTGGTACTTGCTAGAGACCCTGGACTCCGTAGCCCCATTTTGAGCTTAAGTCGCTATTCCGCTTCCACATACCAGCTAGATCTTTTACATTTTTGATATTGATTTACTTCCTCTACTGCTCCAACACTATTACCTAGGGCTTACACGGAGTATAATTATAATTATTGTCATTAAATGTCTATGCTATAATGCTATGTAATGCATGTTGTATCATTTTGTCCTATTGTTAACTCACCGGTCAATAAAAAACTTTTGAAAAAAAAAAAAAGATTTCTTGTCCTGGACCCATACATGGGAACCTTGCTGTGATATGGGACCATGAGGTCCACGACCGGTTGTCCCCATTTATGCACCAGGAGCCAGAAGACCTCCGGGTGTAGAAACCACTCGCCGGCGTGTATGTCCTACCAGCTGAATCTGGACTGGTTTGCCTCTAAGCAGATCTTGAGCAAAGTCAGTGCCCCGTACATCGCTTGAAGCTCCAGAACATTGACTGGAGGCAGCTTTCTGCAGGAGTCTAATGGCCTTGAAAGGAGTACTGTCCAGCCACTACGCCCCATCCATGGAGACTGACGTCTGTGTTGATAAATACCCAATCCGGAATTCAGAAGGGTCGCTCCTGGGTGAGGTGGCCTGTCCTGACAGAACAATCATCCAAGACCTGATCAGATGGGGTTTGCCCATTCCACCGAGACAGTATCAGGTGTTGCAGGGGCCTGGAATGGAACTGGGCATACTCTACCATGTCGAATGTGGAGTCCATGGAGCCTAGGACTTGCATGGCCGAGTGGATGGTCACCTGCCAACTGTGCAGCAGTCTGTGTTGCTGCAGAGCTGAAATCTTGTCTGCAGGCAGGAAAAATCTCTGGACCAGGGACTCAGAGCTCCTAAATGTAGCATTCTTTGTGAAGGCATGAGGGATGACTTCTTCCAGTTGATTAGCCAACCATGTTGCTGCAGGTAGGCAATAATCAGTTGGAAATAGCATTGCAAGGACCTCTGGGGAGTGTGCCAGATGAGAGTAGTCTCACCCCCTCACGGCGGAGCTGTGCTGCCATTATTTTGATAAAAACCCTGGGCGCAGTAGACAGCCTAAAGAGAAGGGTCTGAACCTGGTTATGTTGCTGAAGTATAGCAAACCACAGGGTGCTATAGGGACATCAGATAGGCATCCTGAATGTCTTGAGACACCATAAAGTCACCAGGCTCTATAGCCAGGACAATAGATCAGAGGGTTTACATACGAAACCTGGGTACTCCGATAAACAAGAGATTTAAGAATGAGGATAGGTTGGTGAGACTTGTTGGGTTTTTGAACGAAAAAAAGTTTTATGGTAAGAACTTACCTTTGTTAAAACTCTTTCTGCGAAGTACACTGGGCTCCACAAGGATAGACATAGGGGTGTAGAGTAGGATCTTGATCCGAGGCACCAACAGGCTGAAAAGCTTTGACTGTTCCCAGAATGCATAGCGCCACCTCCTTTACAACCCCACCTCCCTACACAGGAGCTCAGTTTTTAGTTAACCAGCCCAATGCAGTAGCAGGAAAAGAGACGACAACGGTTAGTAGCCACATACACCACATTCTCATGACAGGAGAAGTGTCAGCGGCTAATGCCATACCAACCCAAAGAAGCTAAGTGCGTCAGGGTGGGTGCCTTGCGGAGCCCAGTGTACTTCGCAGAAAGAGTTTTAACAAAGGCAAGTTCTTACCATAAAACTCATTTTCTGCTGCGGGGTACACTGGGCTCCACAAGGATAGACATAGGGGATGTCCTAAAGCAGTTCCTTATGGGAGGGGACGTACTGTAGCGGGCACAAGAACCCTGCGTCCAAAGGAAGCATCCTGGGAAGCGGCAGTATCGAAGGCATAGAACCTTATGAACGTGTTCACCGAGGACCACGTAGCCGCCTTGCACAATTGTTCAAGGGTCGCACCACGGCGGGCCGCCCAAGAAGGTCCAACAGACCGAGTAGAATGGGCCGTAATGTGGGCAGGAGCCGATAGAATAGCCCTCACATAAGCATGTGTAATCACCATTCTAATCCATCTGGCCAAAGTTTGCTTGTGAGCAGGCCAGCCCCGTCTGTGAAATCCAAACAGCACAAAGAGAGAATCAGATTTCCTAATAGAAGCAGTTCTCTTCACATAGATACGGAGAGCCTGTACCACATCCAAAGACCGCTCTTTGGGAGACCGATCAGGAGAAACAAGTGCCGGAACCACAATCTCCTGGTTAAGGTGGAACGAAGAAACCACCTTAAGCAAATAACCGGGACGAGTCCTAAGAACCGCCCGGTCACAGTGAAATATCAGATATGGGGAACTACAAGACAAGGCACCTAAATCCGACACTCTTCTAGCTGAAGCAATA
Source organism: Pseudophryne corroboree (assembly GCF_028390025.1). NCBI lineage: Eukaryota > Metazoa > Chordata > Amphibia > Anura > Myobatrachidae > Pseudophryne > Pseudophryne corroboree. The sequence goes on along the minus strand of NC_086444.1, from coordinate 373,194,735 downwards.
GCCAGCAGAAACACCACCTTAAGGGAAAGCCACTTAAGATCAGCTGAACCAAGAGGTTCAAACGGAGACCACCGACAAGTCCCAAGGAGCCACAGGAGGGACATAGGGTGGTTGGATACGCAACACACCCTGAGTGAAGGCATGCACATCAGGTAAGGTCGCAATCTTTCTCTGAAACCACACCGACAAAGCAGATATTTGAACCTTGAGGGAGGTCAGACGCAGGCCTAAGTCCAGGCCCTGCTGAAGAATAGCCAACAACTTGGCTATACTAAACTTGGAAGCGTCATAATTGTTAGATGCGCACCAAACAAAGTAAGAATGCCAGACCCTATAGTAAATCCGAGCAGAAGCCGGTTTCCGGGCCCGCAACATAGTTTGAATGACCGCCTCAGAAAACCCTTTAGCCCTTAAGACGTTTTTCTAGAGTACAGATCCACAGACCAGGATCTCAGTCACAATATCCAGCGAGCCAGGACTGATGTAGTAGAGGCCTTGGCTGCTAGGATACCGGCATCAGAAGCCGCCTCTTTAATATAGTGAGAAGCTGTGACAATATATGACAAGCCTTGTCTAGCATGGTCAGAAGAGATTTCAGCTTCTAACTCCAAGGCCCATGCTTCAATAGCCTCTGCAGCCCATGCTGCTGCGATAGTGGGCCTTTGTGCAGCACCCGCGAGGGTGTAAATCGCTTTCACACGTTTATCCGCAGGCTCTTTTAGAGACGTGACGGTAGTGACAGGTAGAGCGGAGGAAACCACCATCCTAGCCACATATGAGTCTATTGGAGGCCTTTCCCAATTTTTAGACAGCTCTGGTGCGAGGGGATAGCGAGCCAGCATCTTCTTTTGAGGCACAAACTTCTTACCTGGGTTTTCCCAGGGTTCCTGACGTATATCCACTAGGTGGTCAGAGTGAGGTAAAACTTGTTTAAACACTTTCTGACGCTAGAATCTGTTTTCTTAGGAGGGACGGATGGCTCGGGATCATCCGTAATCTGTAGAATCAACTTAATAGCCTCCAAAAGATCAGGAACATCCACATGTGAACTACCCTCTCCATCAGCAGTATCTGTGTCAGAATCTGTGGGGTCAGTGTAAGTGCCATCTTCATCAGACGAGGTGTCAGTGACAGCAGTGGATTGTGAGGAGATAAGAGCTCGCTTAGAGGAGCCCTTGGGCTTGGGCGAGCGAGGGTCAGACTTTTTAGTAGTCAGGGACTGGTTCAACTTCTTCAATTGAGCAGATTAATTGTCCGCCCACGGCGGATTAGCTGCAGAGACCACATACGGTTGCACCGGCATAGGGGGTCCCATAGGGGGTGTTCGTTTATTAACTAGCATATGCAGAAGCGTGGAAAAAGCAGCCCACGGTGGGTCATTATGTACCTCCGTTGCCACAGTCCCACTGGGGGGCAAGGAGCCCCCAGAACCAGAGCCCACAGCTGCTATATTCTCTTCATATGGATCTGTGGCTTCAGCAACAGCTGCAGTGTGTTCCGCCCCAGAACCGTTACCTTCAGAAGCAGACATGATATAACTTGCAGTATCAGGTAACACAGTACAATTGGCAGCAGCACAATACCTCTTACCCCTCGGGCAGCCGCCCAAGAAAAGCCCACCTTCCTTGTGGAATGGGCTTTTACTGATTTTAGAGGCGGCAATCCAGCCGCAGAATGAGCCTGCTGAATCGTGTTACAGATCCAGCGAGCAATAGTTTGCTTTGAAGCAGGAGCACCCAGTTTGTTGGATGCATACAGGATAAACAGCGACTCAGTTTTCCTGACTCCAGCCGTTCTGGCTACATAAACCTTCAAAGCCATGACTACATCTAGTAACTTGGCATCCTCCAAGTCACGAGTAGCCGCAGGCACCACAATAGGTTGGTTCAAATGAAAAGATGACACCACTTTTGGCAGAAATTGCGGACGAGTCCGTAATTCTGCCCTGTCCATATGGCAAACCAGATAGGGGCATTTATGTGACAAAGCCGCCAATTCTGACACACGCCTAGCCGAAGCCAAGGCCAATAGCATGACCACCTTCCACGTGAGATATTTTAACTCCACGGTTTTAAGTGGCTCAAACCAGTGTGATTTCAGGAAACTCAACACCACGTTAAGATCCCAAGGTGCCACTGGTGGCACAAAAGGGGACTGAATATGCAGCACTCCCTTTACAAACGTCTGAACTTCAGGAAGAGAAGCCAGTTCCTTTTGAAAGAAAATGGATAGGGCTGAAATCTGGACCTTAATGGACCCCAATTTTAAGCCCATAGTCACTCCCGACTGTAGGAAGTGAAGGAAACGGCCCAGCTGGAATTCCTCTGTAGGGGCATTCCTGGCCTCACACCAAGCAACATATTTTCGCCATATACGGTGATAATCTTTAGCCGTCACGTCCTTCCTAGCCTTTATTAGCGTAGGAATAACCTCATCCGGAATGCCTTTTTCTGCTAGAATGCGGCGTTCAACCGCCATGCCGTCAAACGCCGCCGCGGTAAGTCTTGGAACAGACAGGGCCCCTGTTGCAACAGATCCTGTCTGAGAGGCAGAGGCCATGGGTCCTCTGAGCATTTCTTGCAGTTCCGGATACCAAGTCCTTCTTGGCCAATCCGGAACAATGAGTATTGTTCTCACTCCTCTTTTTCTTACGATTCTCAGTACCTTGGGTATGAGGGGAAGAGGAAAAAACACATAAACCGACTGGAACACCCACGGTGTTACTAGTGCGTCCACAGCTATCGCCTGAGGGTCTCTTGACCTGGCGCAATACATTTGTAGCTTTTTGTTGAGGCGGGATGCCATCATGTCCACCTGTGGCAGTTCCCAACGACTTGTAATCTGTGTGAAGACTTCTTGATGAAGTCCCCACTCTCCCGGGTGGAGGTCGTGCCTGCTGAGGAAGTCTGCTTCCCAGTTGTCCACTCCCGGAATGAACACTGCTGACAGTGCTTGTACGTGATTCTCCGCCCAGCAAAGAATTCTGGTGGCTTCCGCCATTGCCACCCTACTCCTTGTGCCGCCTTGGCGGTTTACATGAGCCACTGCGGTGATGTTGTCTGACTGAATCAGCACCGGTTGGTTGCGAAGCAGAGGCTCCGCTTGACTTAGGGCGTTGTATATGGCCCTTAGTTCCAGGATATTGATGTGCAGACAAGTCTCCTGACTTGACCACAGACCCTGGAAATTTCTTCCCTGTGTGACTGCCCCCCACCATCGGAGGCTTGCATCCGTGGTCACCAGGACCCAGTCCTGAATGCCGAACCTGCGACCCTCGAGAAGGTGAGCACTCTGCAGCCACCACAGAAGAGACATCCTGGCCCTGGGGGATAGGGTGATCAGCCGCTGCATCTGAAGATGCGATCCGGACCACTTGTCCAACAGATCCCACTGAAAGGTCCTCGCATGGAACCTGCCGAAGGGAATGGCTTCGTATGACGCCACCATCTTTCCCAGGACTCGCGTGCATTGATGCACCGACACCTGTTTTGGTTTTAAGAGGTCTCTGACCAGAGTCACGAGCTCCTGAGCCTTCTCCGCCGGGAGAAAAACCTTCTTCTGGTCTGTGTCCAGAATCATGCCCAGGAAGGGCAGACGCGTCGTAGGAATCAACTGCGACTTTGGAATATTCAGAATCCAGCCGTGCTGTTGCAACACTTCCAGAGAGTGTGCTACGCTGATCAGCAACTGCTCTCTGGATCTCGCCTTTATGAGGAGATCGTCCAAGTATCGGATAATTGTGACTCCTTGCTTTCGCAGAAGCACCATCATTTCTGCCATTACCTTGGTAAATATTCTCGGTGCCGTGGACAGACCAAACGGCAACGTCTGGAATTGGTAATGAGTCCTGTACCACAAATCTGAGGTATTCCTGATGAGGTGGATAAATGGGGACATGCAGGTAAGCATCCTTTATGTCCAGAGACACCATGAAATCCCCCTCTTCCAGGCTTGCAATGACCGCTTTGAGCGATTCCATCTTGAACTTGAACATATTCAGGTAAATGTTCAGGGATTTTAAGTTCAATATGGGTCTGACCGAACCGTCCGGTATCGGTACCACAAACATTGTGGAATAGTAACCCCTTCCCTGTTGAAGGAGGGGGAACCTTTACCACTACCTGCTGGAGATATAATTTTTTTTTTTTTTTTAAATAAGTTTTATTGGTTTATGCATTAAGAATCACAAAGGCATAAGCGTTAGACAACATTTTTGGATCATTACAGAATGTGTAACATATTGAGGCAGTATAAAAGATAGAAACCGGTATGAACACATTCTAACAGCACAGGTCGTGGTGATCCTATTTATCGAATAACAAAGAAAGTAAGTGGAAATTTCAATATAGTTACGGTAAGAGCAAAACGTTAGAAGAGGGAAAAAGAGTAAGAGCAAGATAAAATAAAGAGGGGTGGGGGGGGGGGGGGAGCGTCGGCCACACAGGGCTGGTCACCAGATCGATTTCTGCCATCCATATAGAGAGCGGATCAGATGGTTGTCAATGGCGATTCAGCTTTGAAATGCGTTGTCCATGGCTTCCAAGTGCGTATAAAAGTGACTGAGGTGTCATGAAGGGCAGCGGTGATGCGTTCTAGCTTATATGTAGTCCATATAGCATTAATAGTGGCGGGAAGTGTAGGTGGTGAGGTGGACTTCCAATTCGCTGCTATTTGGCATTTGGCCGTATTTAGGATGTGTTTAATTAGTTTTAGTAGGTGGCTAGACATGTCTGGAATTGGGCGTGAAAGTAGAGAGTAAGATGGGGAGGCTGGAACGACCACATTGGTGATTTCCAGTATTAGTTTATGAATTTGTCGCCAGTAGCGCCGGGCAATCCCACAGGACCACCAAACATGCAGCATGGTCCCTCTCTGTCCACAATGTCTCCAACATCTGTCAGAGCAGGACGGATAAATAGCCTGAAGTCTAGACGGCACAAGGTACCATCGGTAATAAATTTTATAAGAATTTTCTTTGATACGAACCGATAAGGAGCTCTTAGCGATTTCTTGTCTGATGTCAGCCCACTCTTCTATCGTCAAAGCCTCCCCTATATCCCTTTCCCATGCTATTTCATGAGACTCTTTAGCAGGGGAATTGTGTGATAGCAAGATTTGGTAAATGGCAGACAACAAACCTTTTGTAGAACGTTGCCCACAACATAAAGATTCAAATGCAGTTTTGGGTGAAGGGTGAGCAGTGTGTCTTAGAGTAGAGTAAAGGTGACGAATTTGCAGGAATTGATAGAAGGATGAGTGAGGCAGAGAGAATCGTGATTGCAGGTCCGCAAACAAGGGGAATGAGGAAAGGGGAGCCAGATCGATCAAGAAAAGGACATTGTGAGATGTCCAGTGTTTAAAGGCAAGGTGGTTGGTGCCTGGGGGGAACTTGGAATTGTTCCATAGGGGGGTCAGCAACGGATTATAGGAACGAAGACGATAGTAGCGGGTGCATTGATCCCACACAGATAGTGCAAAGCGCATCGTCGGTAACAAGAGAGACGAGGCCGGGCGGTAGCGGGGCTCGCACCATAACAGGGTTGAAGGAGAGTATACATTTATTACTTGAGCTTCCAAGAGAGTCCATAATCTCTGTTCAGGAGGTGAGTGCCATAGGGCACAGGAGGCCAAATGTGTGGCACGATAATAGTTGATCAAATCCGGCATACCGAGGCCCCCTGAGTCTCGATGTTGCTGAAGTATTCGTATCTTGACTCTGGGTTTCTTTCCAGCCCAGATGAAGATCGAGAGATCCCTTTGCAGATTCTTCAATATTTTGGTCGGTATATGGATAGGGAGGGTCTGCCAAAGATATAGCAAGCGTGGGAGTATATTCATTTTGATAGCAGCTATACGCCCAAGCCAAGAGATAAAGAAATTATTCCAGCCCCCAAGGTCAGTACGTATGGAAGCGAATAGACGCGGGAAGTTTGCCGTGTATAATGATGTGTGAGACTTTGTTAGGTAGATTCCTAGATACTTAATTTTAGTGTGTTGCCATTTAAACGGGTAAGAGGATTGAAGGAGGCGTAGGTCCCGGGGAGTCACATGTATATCTAGGATTTCTGTTTTGTTAGCGTTGAGTTTGTAATTAGATAGACAGCTATAAGATTGAATCTCCTCAAACAGGTGTTGTAGAGACACGTGTGGGTCAGTTAAAGTAAGGATGACGTCATCCGCATATAGCGCTATCTTGAAGTCATGGTTCCCCACCTTAATGCCCGAGATGTTGGTATTCAGTCTGATTTTGGCTGCCAACGGCTCCATCACCAGAGCAAATAGCAATGGAGAAAGTGGGCAACCCTGCCGGGTGCCATTTCTAATAGAGAGTGATGGGGAAGCCAGGCCGTTGACGAGGATGGAGGCTGAGGGATTATAGTAAAGTGAGGTGACGGCATTATAAAAGGCACCATGCACGCCCATGTTTTCCAAAGTTTGGCGGATAAAGGGCCATGCTACCCTATCAAAGGCTTTTTCTGCATCTAAAGCCACCACCAGGGTCGGGAGGGACTCCCGTTGAGAGGGGTGTATAAGGTTGATAAGCCGGCGAGTATTGTCCGCCGCCTGTCGATTAGGTATAAAGCAGACTTGGTCCGGATGTATTAAGGTCGGTAGAAATGGAGCTAATCTATTCGCAAGAATTTTGGCGAATAATTTAAGGTCTGTATTTAACAATGAGATGGGTCTATAATTTGTCATTTCAAGCGGGTCACGGTCAGGTTTGGGTATAACGATAATGTTAGCCCTGGTGGTTGCTGCATCCAGGGAGCCCAATTCCAGTAAAGAGTTGAATAACAAGTGAAGCATGGGGAGGAGTGGGTGCGCAAATTTTTTGTAATAGATGGCCGTATAGCCATCGGGACCTGGGGCGGAGGAACGGCACAATTGAGATATTGTGACCAGAATTTCCTCGTTGGAGATAGGGGCGTTAAGCGTTTCTAAGTCTGCAGCAGAAAGTTTTGGTAAGCGACAAGTGGTGAGGTAATGTTGGATGTTGGAGATGTGAGATGAATCAATAGTAGTAGGTGGGGGTAAGTTATAGAGTGATTCATAGTAGTCATGAAATTGCGAGGCCATAATTTTGGGGTCACACGTCACGGATCAGTCAGAGCGAGTATGCGGTTTTGTGTCCTTTTAGCTCGGAGGCGACGAGCCAACAAAGTGTCAGCTCTATCTGATTTTTCATAAAATTTCTGGCAGATCCATAGGAGAGATTTAACCGTTTTTTTCGTGAGAATTTGTGACCGCTGTCCCTTAAGTGAGAGGATCTTGGTGTAAAGACGCTTTTTCGGGAAGCGCTGGTGAAGAAGGGTTAGAGAAGTTAGTTCCGTTTCCAAGTCGTGAATACGTTTAGTCTCTATCTTCTTATGTGTTGAGGCAAGATTGATAAGGAGGCCACGAAGCGTTGCCTTATGAGCCTCCCATAACACTGCAGGAGATATATCCGGAGAGCTATTTTCAGCACAGTAAGTCTGAATCATGGCGGTGATGTCAATAATGTTAGAGGGTTTAAGGAGAAGAGACTCCTGCAAACGCCATGTCCAAGGGGACGAGAAAGTATGAGGGACAGTAACGTCCAAGATAAGGGCGTAGTGATCTGACCAAGTAGTGGGAATTACTTGTGCCCCGCGGAGACACTGAGTGGAATCACGGTTCACAAAGATGTAGTCTATGCGGGTGTAGAGATCGTGTGGGGGTGAGTAGTGTGTGAAGCCTCTGGCAGAGGGATACAAAGTCCTCCAGCTATCGTACAAGTTGTGAGAGGAAATACAGTTCCGCAGAAGCTTAGACAATCTCATGTGAGAGGATGTCCCTATAACCTGGCGAGACCTATCAAATTGAGGATCAAGAGTTACGTTACAATCCCCTGCAATTATAATTTTGGAGTTCGGGAATTTAGCGAGCTGGTCGGAGAAGGTCCCAAAAAAGGAACCCTGCTGCATGCTTGGGGCATATACGGACGCCAGCGTAATAGATTGCTGATTGAGGGTGCCCGAGAGAATTACAAATCTACCCTTATCGTGATAAGAGTCATGTATGACTATAGGAAGATCCTTGTGAAGTAGTATAGCAGTTCCCCTGCGTTTGACTGACATAGTAGAGTGAAAAGTGTGGGGGTATTTTTTACTGTTTAAGGAAGGATGGGGGGACTTAAAGTGTGTCTCTTGGAGAAAGACTATATCTGGCTTGTGTCTGGGAAAAAAGTGGAACGCCATGGAACGCTTTGTCGGGCGGGGAGTTGAGGCCATTGACATTCATAGAGAGCAATTTAAGAGTCACGGTGGGTAATAATCACCCATCCGGAATATAGTGAGCAACCATCGATGTGGCCAACTGCAGGGCAAAGAGAGGGACAGAGAAGAAAAGATGAGAAGAAGAGCAAAAAGAAACTGTAAGTACAGGCCCATGCCTATGAGCGGATAGGGCCTGCAAGAGGAAGGGGTAGTGCCGCAAAGGCAGCCCCTTCAGTGTGGGGGGTAACGATAATATAAGAGAATAATAATTAGAGAACCAGAACGTGAACAACAATAACTAAGACATCCTGCGGTCAAGCGCGAGGGTGTAGAGACAAACCGGTCATGAGCTAAAAGAGCAAATTGACTTCACGGCTTATCTAGGCAAACACATAACTAACTGACTACAGCGACAGCATCTAATTGCGGAGCGGGGGGGGGGGAGGAGGGTTTTTCCCTTTTCTTTTCATTTCCCCCCTGAGAAAGCAAACAGGGTCACATAATAACATTTAGTGAATAACAGTAGTAGGTGATAACGGGAGGCAACTTAGGGGTGGTAATAGGTACGGATATAAAGTCTGTGCCAGGCCCATGCAACTGAAATCAATATTAGCCTTACCAATTCAAGGCACGGTAGACATTTTTTTTTCCCGAGTCTAGGCACGACCAACACCCGTATGTCCCATAGATCTAACAGTCCGTAGAGCAATATGAGTAATGTGCGTAAGGTAAAATATAAAAGGTAAGGGGGGGGGGGGGGGGGGGGGCAAGTGTCCCGCAATCAGCAAAACATAGTTACGTGTCTGCAATCATCAAAGTGTCACGTTATTTAGTAGACCAATCTGGAGTCGGTGCCACAGGCCTAGGTGAAGATGTGGAAGTAAGTTTATTTCTGAGATCGCTAGGTAGAGTATCAAAAATGCCAAGAGTCTTGAGAAGGTCGTAGCCCTGAGCCGGGGTTCTAATGGAGTGATGGGACCCATCCTTGGTCACGTGGAGTTGGAAAGGGAATCCCCATTTGTATTTTATAGAGTTAGTACGGAGGACTCTAGTAATCTCCGCGAGGTCTCGGCGTTTCTTGAGCGTAGAAGGAGCCAGGTCTTGATAAATTTGAAGTTGGGTACCTAAATAATCCACAGATTGGAGTTCTCGCGCGGCCGACATCACTTTTTTCCTTAGATTTATAATAGTGGAATCGGAGGATGACGTCTCGGGGTGGTTGGGACGGTGGAGGCCGAGGGCGGAGCGCTCTGTGCGCTCTATCCAAAAGGAACAGGTCTTTCGGAGTACCGGGGAGTAAATTCAGAAACAGGCCTTCCAAAAAAACCCGGGAGGGCGTCCAAGGCGACGCTCTCAGGGATGTTACGGATTCTGATATTATTTCTCCTGTTCCGGTTGTCCAAATCCTCTAGGTGGTCTTCATGCACGTCGACATCAGTGCGGAGGTCAATTAGCTCCTGTTCAAGCACGGCCTGATACTGGCATACTTCGTCTACCTTACGTTCCAACGAATCCGTACGGGTGCCCAGATCGGTCAGATCTTCTCTGAATTCCGCCAGCGCCGACCTCATTTCGGTTTGAATAGTTTTAGTCACAATAGAGACGATATCCTGGGTGGTGAGGGGAGCTCTTGGTGATGAAGCATCCTCCGAATCGGACATGCGTTCCGCAGTTGATGAGTTACGAGAAGTAGCTCCCGCTTTCTCCCATGCCCGTAGGATGCTGGGTTTATTAGCAGCGTTTGATTTTCGATTTTTTTGCGACATAATAGAGCGGGGGAGTAGGTATCCAAGGTATCAATTACGCGGAGGGGATCTCAGATGTAGGCGGAGAATAATTATGTGAGGCCTGGGCTAGAGCATTAGCTGACCCTCAAGCGCTTGCTGACCGCAGGATAGGCTAGGGTAGGGCCGACATCATGGGCGCCATGAGGCGCTTCGGAGAACCCGGGCCGTCATCAGTAGAGCTTCACTGTGTATAGGAATGAGGCCTTTCAGTGCCTCGGGGTCTATGTCGACAACAAGCCAGTGGCAGTTATAAGATAACGAGCCAATCAGCGGGTCGCTGCAGCGGTGGGGGGGCCCTGCACAAGGACCAGCCACGTCACCCTCAGGTAACCCTGCTGCCGTAAGATAGTGGGGCTGGTGGGGAGGGTATTCTTTACCTCCTGCGCCTCCACAGCAATAGGCCGGGCGTAAGGTGGGGGCCTGAGCAATCACCCCAGGTAAGGGGGGAGGGGGTAGAGGAGCCACTATTGTTTCAGCGTTACAGTAAGGGGTCAAAAAAGGGGGGGGGGAAACAGGTGCCGCTGGTGTGCCTTATTATGGGGGAGAGTCGCAGTGTGGCCGAGTGCTGCAATATGGATGCCAGCACATGTAAGCTCCCCCAGGCCTGGTATGAACAGCCAGCCCCTGTCCCGCCCTACCTGTGATCCGCAGCGGGTGCCCCGACGAGCGGTAATCACAGCCGCTAAGGAGGGAGCGCCGGGTTATAGTGCTGTGGGCTGCTGGCGAGGATCCGGGCCTCCCGTCCTCGTCACCCGATCAGGCCACGGCAAGATGGCGGCCGCACTCGCGCTGCTGCTGCTGCTCCCCGCTGTACGGAGCTCCGGGCGCTGACAAGGGCTGTTGGACGGAGGTAAGGTCTTGCCAGTCCTCTCACCGGATCCTGTGTATGCTGGGAGATGGAGTGCCGGCGTGGCTCCGACAGGTCAGGACCCGTGTCTACTCAAGGCCCCGGCTTCAGTCCGGGGAGAGGGCCGCAACCCGCAGGAGCGCTGAAAAGCACTCCCAGATTCCGCGGCGCCACCCAGATAGTCCAAGTCAGCTGAGGTGCAGTGGGGATGATGAAAGGATGCAGGTGGGAGACTCCGGTGCAATAATAAATGGCTTTTTGGCAGCTTAATATACAGGAGCTCCTGAGCTGCACGTCTGTCTCCTGTGGTAGTTAGGCCTGCTGGAGATATAATTTGTGAATTGCCGCTAACACTATTTCCCTCTCTATGGAAGCTGGCAGGGCCGATTTCAGGTAACGGTGAGGGGGCATCACTTCGAATTCCAGCTTGTATCCCTGAGATACAATCTGTATAGCCCAGGGATCCACCCGTGAGCGAACCCACTGGTGGCTGAAATTTCGGAGACGCGCCCCCACCGATCCTGGCTCCACCTGTGGAGCCCCAGCGTCATGCGGTGGATTTAGTGGAAGCCGGGGAGGACTTCTGTTCCTGGGAACTAGCTGTATTGTGCAGCTTCTTTCCTCTACCCCTGCCTCTGGCAAGAAAGGACGCACCTCAGACTTTCTTGCCTCTTTGTGATCGAAAGGACTGCATTTGGTAATATGGTGCTTTCTTAGGTTGTGAGGGAATATATGGCAAAAAATTTGACTTACCAGCCGTAGCTGTGGAAACTAGGTCCGAGAGACCGTCCCCAAACAATTCCTCACCCTTATAAAGGTAAAACCTCCATGTGCCTTTTTGAGTCGGCATCACCTGTCCATTGCCGAGTCCACAGGACCCTTCTGGCAGAAATCGACATTGCATTTATTCTAGAGCCCAGTAGGCTAATGTCTCTCTGGGCATCTCTCATATATAGGATAGCGTCTTTTATATGCCCCAGGGTCAGTAGTATAGTATCCTTGTCCAAGGTATCAAGTTCCTCAGATAAAGTACCTGTCCATGCTGCTACAGCACTACACATCCAGGCCGACGCAATTGCCGGCCTTAGTAGGGTACCTGAATGTGTATAAACGGACTTCAGGATACCTTCCTGCTTTCTATCCGCAGGATCTTTTAAGGTGGCCGTATACTGTGACGGCAGGGCTACCTTCTTAGATAAGCATGTCAAAGCTTTGTCTACCCTAGGGGAGGATTCCCAGCGTAACCTGTCCGCTGGCGGGAAAGGATACGCCATAAGCAACCGTTTGGAAATCTGCATTTTTCTATCTGGAGATTCCCAAGCTTTTTCACATAACTCATTCAACTCATGTGAAGGGGGAAAGGTTACCTCATGCCTTTTTTCCCCAAACATATAAACCCTCTTGTCAGGGACTGGGTTTTCCTCTGAGATGTGCAATACATCCTTCATTCCTATAATCATGTAGCGGATGGCTTTAGCCATTTTAGGCTGCAACTTTGCATCATCGCCACTGGAGTCAGAATCCGTGTCGATATCTGTGTCAACAATTTGGGATAGTGGGTGCTTCTGAGACCCTGACGGCCTCTGCACTGTAGGGTCAGACATGGGTTGAGACCCTGACTGTCCCAAGGCTTCAGCTTTATCCAACCTTTTATGCAAGGAAGTAACATTATCATTTAAAACCTTCCACATATCCATCCAATCGGGCGTCGGCGCCTTCGGCGCAATCCCACATTCATTTGTACCTGCTCTGCTTCCACATAGCCTTCCTCGTCAAACATGCCGACACAAGCGTACCGACACACCACACACACAGGGGATGCTCTATTTGAGGACAGAAGCCCCACAAGGCCTTTTGGAGAGACAGAGAGAGAGAGTATGCCAGCACACACCCCAGCGCTATATGACCCAGGAATTACACAGTAACTTAGTGTTTACCCAGTAGCTGCTGTATATACTGATTTTGCGCTAAATTTATGTGCCCCCCCCCTCTCTTTTTACCCTCTTTCTACCGTGAATCTGCAGGGGAGAGCCTGGGGAGCTTCCTCTCAGCGGAGCTGTGGAGAGAAAATGGCGCTGGTTAGTGTTGAGGAAGAAGCCCCGCCCCCTCAGCGGCGGGCTACTGTCCCGCGATTTTGTGTAAAATGATGGCAGGGGCTCATGCATATATACAGTGCCCAACTGTATATATGCCACTTTGCCAAGAGGTCCCTAATTGCTGCCCAGGGCGCCCCCCCCCCCCCTGCGCCCTACAGTGACCGGAGTGTGTAGGTTTAATGTGGGAGCAATGGCGCACAACTGCAGTGCTGTGCGCTACCTCATATATAAACTGGAGTCTTCTGCCGCCGCTTTTGAAGTCTTCTTGCTTCTCACGCCGGCTTCTGGCTCTGCGAGGGGGACGGCGGCGCAGCTCCGGGATCGGACGACCAAGGGTGCGTTCCTGTGTTCGATCCCTCTGGAGCTAATGGTGTCCAGTAGCCTAAGAAGCATGACCTATCCACCGTGAGTAGGGCTGCTTATCTCCCCTCAGTTCCACGTAGCAGAGAGTCTGTTGCCAGCAGATCTCTCTGAAAATAAAAAAATCCTAACAAAATACTTTCTATTTAGCAAGCTCAGGAGAGCTCACTAAGGTGCACCCAGCTCGTCCGGGCACAGATTCAAACTGGGGTCTGGGGGAGGGACATAGAGGGAGGAGCCAGTGCACACCAGTATTCCTAATTCTTTCTTGAAGTGCCCTGTCTCCTGCGGAGCCCGTCTATTCCCCATGGTCCTTACGGAGTCCCCAGCATCCACTAGGACGTTAGAGAAATACGTATTACAGTATATCTTGTGAAAATCCTATATAAAATGTAAAACCTGACGCACCAAGCCCCCTCAGGTTATAGAATATAGGGATAGCAAGTTGAGTGAGAGACACGAAATGGAAACCACTCAGCAAGCTAATGCACACACATATAGTCACAGTTGTACAATGCAGAGGTTATTACTAACAATAATACTGCACTGGACCAGCTTATATAGCTATGTAGTCAATAGATATAACACTGCACAGTAAGAACTGGATGTATATCACAGGGTAATTGTACTAGAAAACCCTGACTAAATGCATTCTTTCTTAACCAACACTGTCTAAAAAGGCAGGTAGAATAATACTTAAGTGTCATGTAAAGTCACAGTGCTGACAACCAGGCGGCTTTACACAGGAGGATTTGCCCAAGCAGTCCCAGGAACAGTGTAGCTGAGAGAAATGGCGCCCAAACACTGACAGGGAGTGAGGGAGAGATATGCAGTTCCAGGGCGGGAACATTTGCGGGAAATGGTGCCCTGGGGCTGGGGGAGGGGCTCCAGGTCTAAGCCTTATCCCCCTGCTGGCAAAACCACCAGGTACTGTGGGCTACTAGTAAATTGGTTTTAAGGGAAAACCTGGCCTGCACCCATGCCCTGGTGATCTAGTGGGATCGCCTGTACTGCCACAGTGTCCACCGCCAGCACCCGCCCCTCCCACTGACCGCGCCGGATCGCGATAAAGTATGGGTCCCGCAAGCGGGACCCACTCACAACCTCCCGAAGCCCAGCCACGCGATCCCGGAGATCCCCCGTCATGTGTGCCTGACCATGGAAGAAAACCGGAGCCTCCTGCTGTAGTTACCCGGCAACCAGGGCTCGGGAGTGTACAGCCGCTGGGGAGAGATGGAGCTGCAGCAGTGAATGTCACAAGACATGTACACACTGCTGCCGGCCCTTGAAGTCTTCCTTTTTTTTCTCAAAAAGCTCTTCTTAGGGCTGCCCAGAGCAGCCCCTCTGTTATGTGCCTGCTATCTGCGGCACCAACTACAAATCTGAGCTCCTGTGCAGGGAGGCGGGGTTATAGAGGAGGCGGCGCTATGCATTCTGGGAACAGTCAAAGTTTTTCAGCCTGTTGGTGCCTCAGATCAAGATCCTACTCTACACCCCTATGTCTTTCCTTGTGGAGCCCAGTGTACCCCGCAGCAGAAACATGGTGGAATAGAAACCATTGTGACCAAGGGGCAGGTTTTATCACTCCCAACTGCAGGAGAGATCAAAACAACCTCCTGGAGTGCTGCAGCCTTGCTGGGTTCTGAAGGGGAGCCTGTGCAGAAGAACTGTTGAGAGGAGGCGGAAGGAGGTCACCTCTTGGATGAGATAGCGTACCTGTGGCGGGTCAGGCACCAGACGTGTGCGAACTGAAGAAGTCTGCCTCTCAACCTAGTGCTCCTGCTTTATACTACACAATGGGGGTTTTATACCTCCTCTCCAAGAAAGAAAAAAAAAAAAGTTTGAAAGCATCTGCCGTATGAGGGTAAGAGGCTTGATTGTATGAATTGCACCCTAATGCAAGACCTACGGTGATTATGCAACTTGTCACACTGGGTTCTGCCCCAACTTTAGAGATTACTAGACCCTTGCAGCAGTCTGTGAGAACTACTGCTCATGTATAGAGATACAGTATATTCTAAAAGACCGCTCAGCAAACAGTTCAGAAAATTTAGTGTGTGTGAAATCCTCTCAGAATTCCATTAGAGGAGACCACATATCACACCAGAGAACTTCATGTATCCTTAGCCAAGCCCCACAAGACAAGGTACAGAGGCACCAATGATAGGGAGGGAGGATTTTTTTTCTTTAAAATAACAGCTGGAATGCAGATTCCAGAATCTGAAGAAATGGTATTTGGTACTTGCGTGAAGTACTTCTCAATCATTGAAGTCCTGGACACTGCAAGGTTTTTGCAGGCTTGGGACCTCCACATGGTATACAATGTAGGCAACTGCCTGACAGCCGAAGCAGATACCAAACTGCTCAATGTTTTATAGGAGCATGCAAGGACAACAGACAGGCTCCCAATGCATGTCTACCAGTAGATATACTGATGAAACCAATATCTGGACATCAGAAATTGCAGACTACAAAAGCCAAGGAGGCCACTACACAGATATTTACCATATAGCAGGAAAAAATGTAAACACATTTACATACTCTATACTAAACTTTTTTATGACTTGGTTAAAGCAACACCATCTTCATGGAAAAGGTTACGTAGATTTACAACATAGGCCCCCAACAAGCCTGCCATCTCCTCAGCAGGAAGTCTCAAGATTTCCCTAACACCATCTTTGTCAAAGCTGGTCATTCAAAAAGGATGGAGGTCAAATCATAAACATAAACAAAGGCCACGGTGCAACAAACTACTTGGCCAGTCTGGTGCTACCAGCGTAACTCAGATATTGGCCCAGATTTATCAAGCCTCGGAGAGAGTGATAAATTGAACGGTGATAAAGTGCCAACCAATCAGCTCCTGTCATTTTTCAAACACAGCCTGTAGCATGGCAGTTGGGAGCAGATTGGTTGTTTATTGTTCTATCACCATGCAATTTGTCACTCTCCAAGGTTTGAGGCCACTATATGATTATACAGTTTTCTCCAACGTCCTTGAGGATGCTGGGACTCCGTAAGGACCATGGGGATAGACTGGCTCCGCAGGAGATAGGGCACTTTAAGAAAGCTTTGGATTCTGGGTGTGCACTGGCTCCTCCCTCTATGCCCCTCCTCCAGACCTCAGTTTTACACTGTGCCCAGAGCAAGATGGGTGCACTGCAGAGAGCTCTCCAGAGTTCTCTGCCTGAAAGCATTTTTGTTTGGATTTTTCTTTCTACTTTTTACTACTTTTTCACAGGGAGCACTGCTGGCAACAGGCTCCCTGCATCGAGGGACTGAGGAGAGAGGAGCAGACCTTCTTGTCAAAGATAGGCTCTGCTTCCTCGGCTACTGGACCATTAGCTCCAGAGGGGGTGAACGCAGGTTCTTACTGGGCGTCCACCCCCGGAGCCACGCCGCCGTTCTCCTCACAGAGCCAGAAGTACAGAAGACGTCTCAGGCGGCAGAAGCCATCAGCTTCACTGAGGTAACGCACAGCACTGCAGCTGTGCGTCATTGCTCCCATACACCTCACACACTCCGGTCACTGTAAGGGTGCAGGGCGCAGGGGGGGGGGGGGGGGGGCGCCCGGGCGCCCTGGGCAGCAATATAAACCTCTGCATGGCAAAAAGACTATATACATGTACAGGTGGGCTCTGTACATGTATATAAAAGAGCCCCCGCCATATTTTACTAAGTTTGAGCGGGACAGAAGCCCGCCACCGAGGGGGCGGGGCTTCTCCCTCAGCACTCACCAGCGCCATTTTCTCCCCACAGCACTGCTGAGAGGAAGCTCCCCGGACTCTCCCCTGCTTACACACGGTGAAAGGGTGCTTAAAAGAGAGGGGGGGGGGCACATAATTGGCGGTTTACATATTACACAGCGCTGCTGGGGAAAAACATTTTGTGTTGGGTCTCCAGGGTTATTGCGCTGGGGTGTGTGCTGGCATACTCTCTCTCCGTCTCTCCAAAGGGCCTTGACAGGGATACTGTCTTCAGAAAAGGGGTTCCGCGTGTGTGTGTGTGTGTGTGTGTGTGTGTGTGTGTGTGTGTGTGTGTGAAGTGTGTGAAGTGTGTCGGTACGCGTGTCGACATGTTTGACGAGGAAGGCTCGCTTACTGTGGAGGGGGAGTGTTTGAATGTCAGGTCGCCGTCGGCAACGCCGACACCGGAATGGGTGGATATGCTGAATGTCTTGAATGCAAATGTCAATCTATTGCATAAAAGGTTAGACAAGGCAGAAGCTAGGGATCAGTCAGGTAGCCAGTCCATGCCTGTCCCTGTGGCGCCAGGCCCGTCGGGGTCTCAGAAGCGCACCATATCCCAGATCGATGACACAGATACCGACACAGATTCTGACTCGTGTCGACTATGAAGATGCAAAATTACAGCCGAAGGTGGCAAAAGGTATTCGGTACATGATTATGGCCATTAAAGAGGTTTTGCATATTACTGACACGAGGGTACACATGTATAAAGAGAAAAAGCCTGAAGTCACTTTTCCATCATCATTTGAATTAAGTGAATTGTGCGAAAAGGCTTGGGACTCTCCAGATAGACCACAAGTTCCCAAAAGGATTCTTATGGCGTATCCTTTTCCACAAACGGATAGGATACGCTGGGAATCTTCACCAAAAGTGGACAAGGCGCTGACACGCTTGTCCAAAAAGGTGGCACTGCCTTCTCAGGATACAGCTTCCCTCAAGGAACCAGCTGATCGCAGGCAGGAAATTACTAGACCGGCTATGGCGTCGGCCTGGGTTTGTAGTGCGGTTGTGGCATGGGCAGATTCCTTATCTGCGGAGATTGACACCTTAGATAGGGATGCCCTTCAACTGACCATAGAGCATATAAGAGATGCTGCCTTGTATACGAGAGATGCTCAGAGAGACATTTGTTTATTAAGCTACAGAATAAATGCTATGTCTATTTCTGCTAGGCGACTCCTGTGGACCCGGCAGTGGACGGGAGATGCCGATTCTAAGCGGCACATGGAGTCCTTGCCGTACAAGGGGGAGGAGTTGTTTGGAGACGGCCTCTCGGACCTTGTCTCTACGGCTACGGCTGGTAAGTCGAATTTCTTACCTTATGTCCCCCCGCAGCATACTAAGAAGGCACCTCATTATCAAATGCAGTCCTTTCGTTCCAATAAAAACAAGAAGGTGCGAGGATCGTCCTTTGTTACCAGAGGAAAAGGCAGGGGAAAGAAGCTGCACACAGCTAGTTCCCAAAAGCAGAAGTCCTCCCCTGCGTCTGCAAAGTCCACCACATGACGCTAGGGCTTCCCGGGGGGAGGCAGATCGGGTGGGGGCTCGTCTTCTGTTTTTCAGCCACGTCTGGGTTCAATCGCAGGTGGATCCCTGGGCAGTAGAGATTGTTGCTCAGGGATACAGGCTAGAATTCGAAGACTTGCCTCCTCGCCGGTTTTTCAAATCGGCTCTGCCGACTTCCCCGTCAGAGAGGGAGTCAGTGTTGACAGCAATCCAAAAATTGTATGTTCAACAGGTAATTGTCACAGTTCCTCATCTCCAGCAGGGAGAGGGATATTATTCAACCCTGTTTGTGGTCCCGAAACCGGACGGTTCGGTCAGGCCCATTTTAAACCTGAACTTGTACTTGAAAAGGTTCAAGTTCAAAATGGAATCACTCCGGGCGGTCATCGCCAGCCTGGAGGGGGGGATTGGATGGTGTCCCTGGACATAAAGGATGCATACCTTCATGTTCCAATATTCCCCCCCCTCCCCATCAGTCGTTCCTGAGATTTGCAGTGCAGGACTGTCACTACCAATTTCAGGCGTTGCCGTTTGAGCTTTCCACGGCCCCGAGGGTTTTCACCAAGGTAATGGCGGAAATGATGGTGCTCCTGCGCAGGCAGGGGGTCACAATTATCCCATACTTGGACGATCTCCTAATAAAAGTGAGATATCGGGAGAAGTTGCTGGACAGCGTGTCTCTGTCCATGAAGACGTTGCAGCTACACGGCTGGATTCTCAATATACCGAAGTCCCAGCTAGTTCCTACAACGGGTCTGACCTTTCTGGGCCTGATCCTAGACACAGACCAGAAAAAAAGTTTTTCTTCCGATCGAAAAGGTTCAGGAACTCATGACCATGGTCAGGAACCTATTGAAACCAAAGACGGTTTCAGTGCATCAGTGCACGCGGGTCCTGGGGAAGATGGTGGCTTCATACGAGGCCATCCCTTTCGGCAGATTCCATGCGAGGACTTTTCAATGGGACCTCTTGGACAAGTGGTCCGGGTCCCATTTACAAATGCATCAAAGGATCACCCTGTCTCCCAGGACCAGGGTATCTCTCCTGTGGTGGCTGAACAGTGCTCACCTTCTAGAGGGTCGCAGGTTCGGCGTTCAGGACTGGGTCCTGGTGACCACGGACGCAAGCCTCCGAGGCTGGGGAGCAGTGGCACTGGGAAGAAATTTCCAAGGTCTCTGGTTAAGCCTGGAGACTTGTCTCCACATCAACGTCCTGGAGTTGAGGGCCATATACAACGCCCTGCGTCAAGCGGAGAACTTACTTCGGAGAAGACCGGTTCTGATTCAGTCAGACAATGTCACGGCAGTGGCTCATATAAACTGCCAAGGCGGAACAAGGAGCAGAATGGCCATGGCAGAAGCGACCAGGATTCTACGCTGGGCGGAAGGCCATGTAAGCGCGCTGTCAGCGGTGTTCATCCCGGGGGTGGACAACTGGGAGGCGGACTTCCTCAGCAGGCACGACCTGCATCCGGGGGAGTGGGGACTTCATCAAGAAGTCTTTGCACAGATCGCGGATCGGTGGGGCCTGCCTCAAATAGACATGATGGCGTCCCGTCTCAACAAAAAGCTAAAGCGGTATTGCGCCAGGTCAAGGGACCCTCAGGCGGTAGCGGTAGACGCTCTGGTGACACCTTGGGTGTTCAGATCGGTCTAGGTGTTTCCTCCTCTTCCTCTCATACCCAAGGTGTTTAGAATTGTAAGAATAAGCAGGGTCAGAACAATCCTCATTGTTCCAGATTGGCTATGGAGTACTTGGTATCCGGAACTGCAAGAGTTGCTCACAGAAGATCCGTGGCCTCTTCCTCTAAGGTAGGACCTGCTGCAGCAGGGGCCCTGTCTGTTCCAAGACTTACCGCGGCTGCGTTTGACGGCATGGTGGTTGAACGCCGGATCCTAGCAGAAAAAGGAATTCCGGAGGAAGTCATTCCTACCCTGATCAAGGCTAGGAAAGACGTGACGTTGAAACATTATCACCGTATATGGCGGAAATATGTTTCTTGGTGTGAGGCCAGAGCTGCTCCTACGGAGGAGTTCCATTTGGGCCGTCTACTTCACTTCCTTCAAACAGGAGTGACCTTGGGCCTAAAATTAGGGTCCATAAAGGTCCAGATTTCGGCCTTATCCATTTTCTTTAAAAGAGAATTAGCCTCTCTTCCTGAGGTACAGACTTTTGTGAAGGGGGTGCTGCATATTCAGCCTCCCTTTGTGCCTCCGGTGGCGCTTTGGGATATTAACGTAGTGTTACGTTTCCTCAAGTCACCTTTGTTTGAACCACTTAAAACTGTGGAGTTGAAATACCTCACGTGGAAAGTGGTCATGTTGTTGGCGTTAGCTTCAGCGAGACGTGTTTCAGAATTGGCGGCTTTATCGCATAAAAGCCCATACTTGGTTTTTCACGTGGATAGGGCAGAGTTGAGGACTCGTCCTCACTTTCTGCCAAAAGTGGTCTCATCTTTTCATGTGAACCAACCTATTGTCGTGCCTGTGGCTACAAGGGACTTGGAGGATTCCGAGTCCCTGGATGTAGTCAGGGCTTTGAAGATTTATGTGACCAGAACAGCTCGGATCAGGAAGACTGAAGCTTTGTTTGTTCTGTATGCAGCCAACAAGGTTGGCGCCCCTGCTTCAAAGCAGACTATTGCTCGCTGGATCTGTAACACGATTCAGCAGGCGCATTCTACGGCAGGATGGCCGTTACCGAAATCGGTTAAGGCCCACTCCACTAGGAAAGTGGGCTCTTCTTGGGCGGCTGCCCGAGGGGTCTCGGCATTACAGTTGTGCCGAGCAGCTACTTGGTCGGGGACAAACACCTTTGCAAAGTTCTATAAGTTTGATACCCTGGCTGAGGAGGACCTCCTGTTCGCTCAATCGGTGCAGCAGAGTCATCCGCACTTTCCCGCCCGTTTGGGAGCTTTGGTATAATCCCCATGGTCCTTACGGAGTCCCAGCATCCTCAAGGACGTTAGAGAAAATAAGATTTTACTTACCGGTAAATCTATTTCTCGTAGTCCGTGGAGGATGCTGGGCGCCCGTCCCAAGTGCAGACTTCTTCTGCATGACTTGTATATAGTTATTGCTTACATAAGGGTTATGTTATAGTTTTCGGTGATACCGTGGCTATGTTGTTGTTCATACTGTTAACTGGGTAAGTTTATCTTAAGTTATACGGTGTGATTGGTGTGGCTGGTATGAATCTCGCCCTTAGATTTACAAAAATCCTTCCTCGTACTGTCCATCTCCTCTGGGCACAGTTTCCCTAACTGAGGTCTGGAGGAGGGGCATAGAGGGAGGAGCCAGTGCACACCCAGAATCCAAAGCTTTCTTAAAGTGCCCTATCTCCTGCGGAGCCAGTCTATCCCCATGGTCCTTACAGAGTCCCAGCATCCTCTACGGACTACGAGAAATAGATTTACCGGTAAGTAAAATCTTCTTTTTATAACGTAAAAATGTGTTCCCTCCAGAAGGAAGTGGTCTTATCCTGTGGGAGAACAGAAACAATGTTGGAATATGCTGTTCTTTCTAAAAGAGGATTCCATTGAATTAAGTAAAAAGGACAACCCCTACCTAGTTTTACTCTCAGTCCCCAAAGGAAGTTATTGTTGAGTTAGGAAAACAGTCTAATGAACAAAGTTGTTCAAACCAGAGATACTTGTTCCATTTAGATATGGAAACTGCTTATCTAAACTTGTGGTAACCTCAAGACTCAAGCAAAGCATGACAGATGTCTGAGAGCCAACAGACAAATACATTTGTCTCTGTGAAAACATTAGAGTCAAACGAGTCTAGAAACTAAGATTTTAATTACCTACCGTAAAACCTTTTCTCGTAGTCAATAAGGGATATTTGGCAGACTTAATACGATGCGGTATAGACGGGGTCCAAAGGAGCCGGTGCACTTTAAATTTCTTCATTGGGTGTGCTGGCTCCTCCCCTCTATGCCCCCTCCCACAGGCAGTTATAGGTAAAATAGTGCCCGAAGGAGAAAGGACATACTTGAGAGAATGAACATAACGAGTGGTGAGATTTACACACCACGAACAAAAAACAACCAGCAACGGCTGGTAACAAACAGCAACAGCTGAACAGGTAACCATATAAAGAGAACCTGCAGAAAAGTCAACACACTGAGACGGGCACCCAATATCCCTTATGGACTACGAGAAAAGGAATTAAAATCCTACTTTCTCTAGCATCCGTAAGTGATATTGGGGAGACTTGGTACGATGGGGACGTCCCAAAGCTTCCAGAATGGGCAGGAATGTGCAGAGACTTCTGTAGCACTGCCTGCCCAAACTGGGTATCCTCTTTGGTCAGGGTATCAAACTCGTAGAACTTCACAAAAACACAAAACAAAAAACACGATTTTAATACCCATCGGTAAATCCTTTTCTCCTAGTCCGTAGAGGATGCTGGGGTCCACTTCAGTACCATGGGGTATAGACGGTTCCGCAGGAGCCATGGACACTTTAAGACTTTTCCAAAGTGTGAACTGGCTCCTCCCTCTATGCCCCTCCTCCAGACCTCAGTATAGGAATTGTGCCCTAGGGAGACTGACATTTCGAGGAAAGGATTTACTTTTAAGTTAACAGTGAGATTCATACCAGCTCACACTTCAACCATGCCGCACAACATTGCATTCAACACAACGCATGCCAACGGGCATGAACTATTGCAGCAACATGCTGAAATTAATTTTAACACAACCCTTGTGTAACTACAACGAAATAACTGCAGGTGAAGAACGCACTGGGTTGGGTGCCCAGCATCCTCTACGGACTAGGAGAAAAGGATTTACCGGTAGGTATTAAAATCCTGTTTTCTCATACGTCCTAGAGGATGCTGGGGTCCACTTCAGTACCATGGGGTTATACCAAAGCTCCAGTACGGGCGGGAGAGTGCAGATGACCCTGCAGCACCGATTGACCAAACTTGAGGTCCTCATCGGCCAAGGTGTCAAACTTCACAAACGTGTTTGTCCCTGACCAAGTTGCTGCTCGGCAAAGTTGTAAAGCCGAGACCACCCGGGCAGCCGCCCAGAATGAGCCCACCTTTCTAGTAGAATGGGCTTTTACCGAAGTCGGTAACGGCAATCCTGCCGTGGAATGAGCGTGCTGAATGGTCCCTCTGATCCAGCGCACAATAGTCTGTTTAGAAGCAGGACACCCAATCTTGTTGGGAGCAAACAGACCCTCTGTTTTCCATATCCGAGCTGTTCTTGAGGCATAAATTTTCAAAGCTCTGACCACATCCAGAAACTTTGATGCAGCGAGAGTGTCAGTAGCTACTGGCACCACAATTGGTTGGTTTATATGGAAAGAAGAAACCACCTTAGGCAGAAAATGCTGACGAGTTCTCAACTCAGCCCTATCTTCATGGAAAATCAAACAAGGGCTCTTGTAAGACAAGGCCCCTAACTCAGACACTCTTCTTGCGGATGCTAAGGCCAACAGCATGACCACTTTCCAAGTGAGAAATCAGGATTTTGGTACTTACCGATAAATCCCTTTCTCCGATTCCACAGGGGCCACTGGAGCGCAGTTACAATGGGGAAATAGTAGGCAGTAATTGGGAGCTGGCACTTTAAAATTCTAATACTGTGGCTAGCTCCTCCCCGACTATCTCCCCCCCAAGCCAGTCTACGTAAAACTGTGCCTGAGGAGAGCTGTAATAAACAAACCTTAAGGTAGAGGAGGTTAATGACGCCCTGTACACCAGGATAACACAAACCAAACCTGGAACAGAACCTAACAAAAAACAGTCTAACCTGAACTCAACAAGCAGTCATATATTGATCTGAAAACCGTTAAGCAAAAAACAAGGAGGAAACAGCGCTGGGTGGGCGTCCAGTGGCCCCTGTGGAATCGGAGAAAGGGATTTATCGGTAAGTACCAAAATCCTGATTTCTCCTTCATCCACTAGGGGCCACTGAGCGCAGTTACAATGGGGACGTCCCAGAGCTCCCAAAACGGGTGGGAGAGCGCTGAGAGTCCTATAAAACCGCTCGGCCAAACTGAGATGCCGAGGCTGCAAAAGTGTCAAACTTGTAGAATTTGACAAACGTATGTCGGCCCGACCAAGTAGCCGCCCGACATAAAGTAGTCATGGAGACCCCACGGGCAGCCGCCCACGAAGTTCCCACAGAGTGCGTGGAGTGCGCTGAAATGGAAGATGGATGTTCCCGAGAAGCTGCCAAATAAGCTTGTCTGATGGTCAGTCGAATCCATCGAGACAAGGTCTGCTTAGACGCCGGCCAACCACGGCGGGCCGCATCGTATAGAACAAATAATGAATCTGACTTCCGAATAACTGAAGTCCTATCCACATAGATCTTGAGCGCCCTGACAACGTCCAATGATCTCGAATCCGGAGAGTCCCCCGAGAGGGTGGGGACAACAAGCGGCTGATTGATGTGAAAATCAGACACCACCTTAGGTAGAAAGGACATACGAGTACGAAGCTCGGCCCTATCCGCATGAAACACCAGGTAAGGAGACCTACAAGAGAGAGCCCCAAGTTCCGACACCCGTCTAGCTGAAGCCAGCGCCAGGAGAAGAACCACCTTCCAGGTGAGATATTTTATCTCTGATTCCAGGGTCTCAAACAATGAAGACTGCAGAAAAGACAGGACCAGACTGAGGTCCCATGGCGCTGTCGGAGGACGGAAGGGAGGCTGTATTCGAAGAACCCCTTGAAAGAAAGTCTGAACCTCAGGCAGCAAGGCTGACTTTTTCTGGAAGAAAACCGAAAGAGCAGAGACCTGCACCTTTAGTGAACCCAGTCTTAGGCCTGCTGAAAAACCCGCCTGCAAAAAACGGAGAAGACGGGCTAAGCTATACACGGAAGGAGAAAATTCTCGACGTTCACACCAGACTACATAAGCCTTCCAAATGCAGTAGTAGTGAGAAGATGTGACTGACTTTCCAGCCCGAAGCATAGTAGGGATAACTGTACGAGGAATCCCCTTCCTTTTCAAGATGGCTTTCTCAACAGCCACGCCGTCAAACGTAGCCTGCGTAAGTCTGGATAAAGAAAAGGACCCTGTTGTAGAAGATCGTCTCGTAGAGGCAGGGGCCAAGGCTCGGCCACTGACAACAGGTGTAGGGTGGAGTACCAAACCCTGCGTGGCCAATCCGGAGCCACCAGGAGGACCAGTGCGTCTTCTCTCTTGATGCGTTGCAGAACCCTCGGCAACAGCGGGAAAGGAGGAAAGAGGTAAACGAACCGGAAATTCCAAGGAGCCGTGAGGGCATCCACACCCGCCGCCGCCGGGTCCCTTGTCCGAGAGTAATAAAGAGGCAACTGATGGTTCCGGCGGGACGCCATGAGGTCGATCTGTGGTTTTCCCCACCGGCGTACCAGTTGCCAAAACACCTGGGGATGTAGTTACCACTCTCCCAGGTGCATGTCCTGGCGGCTTAGATAATCGGCTTTCCAATTGTCCACTCCCGGAATGAATATTGCCGAGAAGGACAGAGTATACTTCTCCGCCCAGAGAAGGATGTTGGTGACCTCCCTCATTGCCGCGCGGCTGCGAGTGCCGCCCTGACGGTTGATGTACGCTACCGTCGTGGCGTTGTCGGACTGAACTCTGACCGCTCGACCGCGCAGTAGGTGATGTGCCTGAAGCAGGGCGTTGTACACCGCCCTTAGTTCGAGAATGTTTATGGGGAGAGCGGATTCGTGGATCAACCAGCGCCCCTGAAACCGATGTTCAAGGGTCACTGCCCCCCAACCTCACAGACTGGCGTCTGTGGTGAGGAGAGTCCAATCCCATATACCGAACCGTCATCCTTCCAACAGATGTGTCGACTGGAGCCACCAGAGCAGCGACGACCGTGCCTTTGGAGATAGCGTCACCCGCTGATGAAGGAACAGATGAGATCCTGACCACTGATGTAGAAGACACAGCTGAAACGGTCGAGAGTGGAAGCGACCGTACGGAAGAGCTTCGAACGCTGCTACCATCTTTCCCAGAAGGCGAATGCACAGATACACTGACACCCGACGGTGTCGAAGAACCAATCTTACCAGTGTCTGCAGAGACAGTATCTTGTCCTGCGGAAGGAAAACCCTCTGACGGACTGTGTCGAGAATCATCCCCAGAAACAACAGCCGTTGTGAGGGGCATAAGTGAGACTTCGGGAAATTCAGGATCCACCCGTGTCGAATCAGAAGGTCCTGTGTCATCCGGATATTCTGAAGTAACCGTTCTGCTGAGCTTGCTTTTATTAGTAGATCGTCCAGATAGGGAACAATTGTCACACCCTGCTTCCGAAGTAGGGCCATCATGACCGCCATGACCTTTGTGAACACTCTGGGAGCAGAAGAGAGACCGAAAGGAAGGGCCTGGAACTGTAAATGAGCGTCCTGTATTGCGAACCGGAGAAAAGCCTGATGAGGAGGCCAAATGGGAACATGTAAGTATGCATCCTTGATGTCTAAGGATGCCAGAAACTCGTTTTTTTCCAACCCCGCAATAACAGACTGGAGGGACTCCATCTTGAACTTGAATACCTTCAAATACGGATTGAGATCTTTCAAGTTCAGGATTGGCCTGGCCGAGCCGTCCGGCTTCGGTACCAGAAACAGGCTTGAGCTCCGCCCCCCTCCGCAAAGGCGCCAGATTCAAAGTCTGCTATGCGCCTTTTGCCAGATCCCCGTAGCGGCTCTGTGAGCCGCGCTGGCGGGGATCCGAGCGGAGAGGGGGGCGAGCGGGTGCATCGGGCTGCGTGTGGTATCTACAATAAATAAATAAATAATAAAATCATTCACTGTAACTTTATTCAAACCCCCCCTGCCACCCTGTGATCTTAACCCTGCAGAGAGCCTGGGGGGGAAAGAGGGGGGGGTAGGGCGAGGAAGCATACACTCACCTTTTCTGTGGTGGAGTGGCCCTGACACATGCCGCGGTGTCCGGCCGCGTAAACTTACTGCTGCCATAATCTTCTGCTGGTGGAGCGGCCCCGACACGCGCCGCACGCAGCGGTGTCCGGCCAGCTCAGAAGAGCTCGGTGTCTCCCTCAGCCGGGGCCCATCCCGAGCCGCACGCAGCTGCGATGGGACCCCGCCGGCAGCTCCCGCAGTTCAGACTGGCAGTGGCAGAGCTGCCAGTCTGTGTGTGTAAGAAAGAAAAATTAAAATAAAGAAAAAAAAAAGAAAAAAGAAAAAAAATTATTCAGCTAACACCCAAGTGAACCAGCTCCCTCGGGCACTAACTAAGACTGGCTTGGGGGGGAGATAGTAGGGGAGGAGCTAGCCACAGTATTAGAATTTTAAAGTGCCAGCTCCCAATTACTGCCTACTATTTCCCCATTGTAACTGCGCTCCAGTGGCCCCTAGTGGATGAAGGAGAAACTTCAATTCCATCTCCTGGAGAGGTTCAAACCAATCTGATTGAAGGAACTGCAACACTACGTTAAGATCCCATGGTGCCACAGGAGGCACAAATGGAGGTTGGATGTGCAGAACCCCCTTCACGAAGGTCTGAACTTCTGGAAGGGAGGCCAATTGTTTCTGAAAGAAAACGGACAATGCTGAAATCTGGACCTTGATTGACCCCAATCGTAGGCCCGCATCCACACCCGCCTGGAGAAAATGTCCTAACTGAAACTCTTCCGTTGGAGCCTTCTTGGATTAACACCAAGACACATTTTCTCCAAATACGGTGGTAATGTTTAGACGTTACCCCTTTCCTGGCCTGAATCAGAGTGGGAAAGACTTCTTTGGGAATACCCTTTTCGGGATAGGATCCGGCGCTCAACAGCCCTGCCGTCAAACGTAGCTGCGGTAAGTCTTGATATACGCACGGCCCCTGCTGGAGCAGGTCCTCGCGAAGAGGAAGAGGCCGAGGATCTTCTATGAGCAACTCCTGAAGATCTGGATACCAAGCCCTCCTTGGCCAGTCCGGGACAATGAGGATTGCTCGAACCCTTGTTCTTCTTATGATCTTGAGAACTTTTGGTATTAGTGGAAGTGGGGGGAAGACATACAACGACCGAAACACCCACTGGGTCACTAGTGCATCCACTGCTATTGCTTGAGGGTCTCTCGACCTGGAACAATATCTCTGAAGCTTCTTGTTGAAACGAGATGCCATCATGTCTACTTGAGGAACTCCCCAAAGACCTGTCACCTCTGCGAAGACTTCTTGGTGGAGGCCCCATTCTCCTGGATGGAGATCGTTTCTGCTGAGGAAGTCCGCTTCCCAGTTGTCCACTCCCGGAATGAAAATTGGCGAGAGAGCTCTTGCATGTCTTTCTGCCCAGAGGAGGATCTTTGTCACCTCTGCCATCGCAGCTCTGCTTTTCGTTCCACCCTGACGGTTTATGTACGCGACTGCTGTTACATTGTCCGACAGGATCTGTACGTGTCGATCTTGAAGATGTACAGCTTGTAGAAGGCCATTGTAAATGGCTCTCAACTCCAGAACATATGTGAAGACAAGCTTCTTGATTTGACCATCTTCCTTGGAAGCTTTCCCCCTGTGTGACTGCTCCCCAGCCTCGGAGACTTGCATCCGTGGTTACTAGGACCCAGTCCTGAATCCCGAACCTGCATCCCTCTAGTAGGTGAGTACTGTGTAGCCACCACATGAGCGAAATTCTGGCTTTGGATGACAGGATTATTCTCTGGTGCATGTGCAGGTGGGATCCGGACCACTTGTCCAACAGGTCCCACTGGAATACTCTGGCATGGAATCGGCCAAACTGTATGGCCTCGTAGGCCGCTACCATCTTTCCCAACAACTGAATGCATTGATGAATCGACACTCTTGTTGGTTTCAGAATTTGTTTGACCATTCTCTGGATTTCAAGAGCCTTTTCTACTGGAAGAAATACCCTCTGTACTTCTGTGTCCAGTATCATCCCCAGAAAAGACAATTGTCGTAGGTTCCAACTGTGACTTTGGAAAATTTATGATCCAACCGTGTTGTTGAAGTACTGTCAGGGAGAGTGCAATGTTCTTCACTAACCTTTCCCTGGACCTCGCTTTTATCAGAAGATCGTCCAGGTAAGGACGAAGGAGGACCATCATCTCCGCCATCACCTTGGTGAAACCCCTTGGTGCAGTGGAGAGGCCAAACGGCAACATCTGAAATTGGTAATGACAACCCTGTATCGCGAATCTCAGATAAGCTTGATGAGGATAAATGGGAACATGTAAGTAGGCATCTTTTATGTCCACTGACACCATGAAGTCCCCTTCCTCCAGACTGGAAATCACTGCCCTCAGAGATACCATCTTGAACTTGAACCTTTGCAGGTAGATATTCTGAGTTTTCAGGATTAGAATCGGTCTGACCAAGCCGTCCGGCTTCGGAACTACGAATAGGCTTGAATAAAACCCTTCTCCTTTTTGTAACAAGGGAACCAGGACAATAACTTGATCCTGACACAATTTTTGTATTGCTGCCACTATTACTTCCCTGTCTGGGATAGAATCTGGTTAGGCAGATTTGAAAAATCGGCATGGGGGAATGTCTAGAAACTCCAGTTTGTTACCGTGGGACACTATTTGTAAGACCCACGGATCCAGGCCAGATTGAACCCAGACCTGACTGAAGAGTTTCAGACGTGCCCTCACCTGAGCGGACTCCCGCAAGGGAGGCCCAGCGTCATGCTGCAGGTTTGGTAGAAGTTGATTTCTGCTCCCGTGATCCTGTAGACGCTGCTGACTTTTTTCTTTTTCCCCTTCCTTTACCCGCAAAGAAAGGGGAACCTTTACCTTTTTTGTATTTATTGGGCCGAAAGGACTGCATCTGAGAGTGATGTTTTTTTTTGCCGGCGCAGGAGCATTAGGCAAGAATGTCGACTTACCTGCGGTAGCCGCAGAAACTAACGCATCCAGCCCATCTCCAAACAAGGCCTCACCCTTATACGGGAGAGCCTCCATATTCTTTTTGGAATCTGCGTCACAGCATTCCATTGGCGATTCCACAATGCCCTCCGTGCTGAGACTGCCATGGTTGCGGCTCTTGATCCCAAGAGACCAATATCTTTCATGGCCTCTAGCATGTAGGCAGCAGCGTCTTTAATATGACGTAACGTTAGGAGTATCTCGTCTCTATCTATTGTGTCAATGTCTGATGACAAGTTTTCTGACCACTCTTCAATAGCACTACTCACCCACACACAGGCAATGGTAGGCCTGAGTAGTGTCCCATTGGCCACAAATACACTGCTCAAAAAATAAAGGGAACACTAAAATAACACATCCTAGATCTGAATGAATTAAATATTCTTATTAAATACTTTGTTCTTTACATAGTTGAATGTTCTGACAACAAAATCACACAAAAACTAATCAATGGAAATCAAATTTATTAACCCATGGAGGTCTGGATTTGGAGTCACTCAAAATGAAAGTGTAAAAACACACTATAGGCTGATCCAACTTTGATGTAATGTTCTTAAAACAAGTCAAAATGAGGCTCAGTAGTGTGTGTGGCCTCCACGTGCCTGTATGTCCTCCCTACAATGCCTGGGCATGCTTCTGATGAGGTGGCGGATGGTCTCCTGAGGGATCTCCTCCCAGACCTGGACTAAAGCATCCGGATGGAGCGAGACATGATGTCCCAGATGTGCTCAATTGGATTCAGGTCTGGGAGGAACGTCCATAGCATCAATGCCTTCGTCTTGCAGGAACTGTTGACAACTCTAGCATTGTCTTGCATTAGGAGGAACCCAGGGCCAACCGCACCAGCATATGGTCTCACAAGGGGTCTGAGGATCTCATCTCGGTACCTAATGGCAGTCAGGCTACCTCTGGCGAGCACATGGAGGGCTGTGCGGCCCCCCAAAGAAATGCCACCCCACACCATTACTGACCCACTGCCAAACCGGTCATGCTGGAGGATGTTGCAGGCATCAGAACGTTCTCCTTGGCGTCTCCAGACTCTGTCACATGTGCTCAGTGAGAACCTGCTTTCATCTGTGAAGAGCACAGGGCGCCAGGGGTGAATTTGCCAATCTTGGTGTTCTCTGGCAAATGCCAAACGTCCTGGACGGTGTTGGGCTGTAAGCACAACCCCCACCTGTGGACGTCGGGCCCTCATGGAGTCTGTTTCTGATCATTTGAGTAGACACATGCACATTTGTGGCTTGCTGGAGGTCATTTTGCAGGGCTCTGGCAGTGCTCCTCCTGTACCTCCTTGCACAAAGGCAGAGGTAGCGGTCCTGCTGCTGGGTTGTTGCCCTCCTACGGCCTACTCCACGTCACCTGATGTACTGGCCTGTCTCCTGGTAGCGCCTCCATGCTCTGGACACTACACCGACAGACACAGCAAACCTTCTTGCCACAGCTCGCATTGATGTGCCATCCTGGATGAGCTGCACTACCTGAGCCACTT
The DNA here is from genome assembly GCF_028390025.1 of Pseudophryne corroboree. Lineage (NCBI taxonomy): Eukaryota > Metazoa > Chordata > Amphibia > Anura > Myobatrachidae > Pseudophryne > Pseudophryne corroboree. Next base: position 373,162,809 of record NC_086444.1, on the reverse strand, counting down.
GTGTGGGTTGTAGACTCCATCTCATGCTACCACTAGAGTGAAAGCACCGCCAGCTTTCAAAAGGGACCAAAACATCAGCCAGAAAGCATAGGAGCTGAGAAGTGGTCTGTGGTCACCACCTGCAGAACAACTCCTTTATTGGGGGTGTCTTGCTAATTACCTATAAATTTGCACCTGTTGTCTATTCCATTTGCACAACAGCATGTGAAATTGATTGTCAATCAGTGTTGCTTCCTAAGTGGACAGTTTGATTTCACAGAAGTGTGATTGACTTGGAGTTACATTGTGGTGTTTAAGCGTTCCCTTTATTTTTTTGAGCAGTGTAGATTTCAAAGTATTCTCAAACTCGCGGTCTGCCGGCTCTTTCAGTAAAGCCGTCCCAGGCGCAGGGAGAATCACCTTTTTTGTTAACCGTGACAGGGCACTGTCTAAAATGGGGGATGACTCCCACCTTTTCCTGTCCTCTGCAGGAAAAGGGTAAGCGACCTGAATTCTTTTGGGAATCTGAAATTTCTTTTCAGGATTTGTCCATACTCCCTCAACGAGACTGTTCAGCTCATGAGATGGAGGAAGTTACATTAATTTTCTTTTCTTTACAAAAGTAAGCCTTCTCCTGTGGTAAGGAGGGGCCTGCGTAACTTCTAACACCTCCTTTATAGCAACCATCATATATTGAATGTTTTTTGCTAACTTTGGATCTGTTACCCTGGAATCCCTAGTGTCGACACAGGAATCAGAGTCCGTGTCGTTATCAGTCTGTACAACTTGTGTAAATGACCTTTTATGTGACCAAGAGGCAGCCCCTGTGGATGAAAAATCACATAGTCGACAGATTTTCTCCAGTTTTCTGCATGAGACTCAGACTTATCCAATCTCTTACCGATATGATTCACACTCGCGTAATACTTTCACCCATTCAGGCTCGTGGTGTGCCGGCCGCGCCACCACATTACAACTCTGTGTCCCTAAAATAGCTCCCTCAGACATGTCACACACGTGCACAATCACAACACAGACACTCCGGGGCTTAATGGGGACAGACCCACAGTAAAGTCTGTCAGAAGGAAACAGAAAGGAATCGCAAGTCCACAACTCAGCATCCACCTAAAGAAAAAATCCCTTTGTCGCATACTTTGTACACAGATGTTCAAGCACTTTCTATTATGAATAATAGGTTTTAGCACTGAATATTACACTCCCCCCCCCCCCCCTTTTTTTTCTGCACCCCGATACTTGATTCAGAAGTGAAGTGGAGAAGAGGATCAGTGTTTCTTGCCCTGCAGCTGCTGGGAGAAAATGGCGCTGAGCAGTGTGCTGGCTGCCTGAGGAAGAAGCCTTGCCCCCTGTACTGGTGTGTTTTTTCCTCAGCTTTAGAATAGATATTTATACTGGCGGGTGTGTAGGACAATGTAAATACAAAGTATGCTACCTTTTGCCAGCGAGAGTAGGTTTCATGATGCCCAGGGCAGCATGAAACCTACTTGCCTACCTTTACCTTCCTTTGCCAGTGAGAGCATGTTTCATGCTTCATCCTTAAAATGGAACCCAGACATAAGCCCTTATCCACACCAGCCTGCAGGAAACGTCCCAAGTGGAACTCCGCAGGCGAATACAAGCGTTCCTCACACCAAGAGACATATCGGCCCCAGATATAATGTTTTGACATCAAAGGTTTCCTGGCCTGAACGATGGTAGTAATGACTCTTCTGGAAAGGCCATTGCGAGCTAGGATGTTCCGCTCAACCTCCATGCCGTCAAACAAACTCGCCGTAAGTCCGGCTAGACGAACGGACCTGGTTGAAGAAGATCTCTTCTTAGTGGCAGAGGTGAACGGTCTTCGACGGACATGTCCAGAAGATCCACGTACCATGCCCTCCGAGGCCAATCAGAGTTGCCTGGACTCCCTGCTTTCTGATTTGCTTGAGCTCCCTTGGGAGCAACGGTCTTGCATGTCTTGACGCCCAGAGGAGCATCTTTGACACCTCTCGCATGCAGGCTCTGCTTTTTGTCCCTACCTGCTGAATAATGTACACCACTGCTGTGGCGTTGTCATACTGCTCTACTCAAGGATCACGCAATCCAAGTATAGAGGCCTGAAGCAGAGCACTGTAGATCGCCCGAAGTTACAGAATGTTGATCGGAAGGAGTTTCGTGGGTTGACCACCTGTCCTGGAACTGAGCCCCTTGGGTGTCAGCTCCCCATCCTCTCAGACTCGCATCTGTCATAAGGAAGATCCAATCCTGAAACCCGAAACTCCGGCCTTCATGGAGATTGGAGGACTGCAGCCACCACAGGAGGCAAATCCTGGCCTGAGATGACAGCCATATCATCCGGTGCATCTGTGGATATGATCCAGACCACTTGCTCAGGAAATCCAATTGAAATGCTCTGGCATGGAACCTCCCATATTGGATCGCCTCGTATGAGGCAACCATTTCCCCCAACAATCTTATGCAAAAATGGATAGATACTCGAGCAGGTCGGAGCACCATGTGGACCATCTCCTGAAGTTGTCACGCCTTGTCCTCCGGGAGGAACACCTTCTGGGCCACATCGCCAGGAACAGGAGGCGCTGAGTTGGCCCTAGGTGGGACTTCTGTAAACTGAGAATCCACCGATGGTGTGACAGAAGTTTGATAGTGCGGTCGATACGGAGCAATAAAAGCTCCCTGGATCTTGCGTTTATCAGAAGATCGTCCAGGTAAGGGATAACATTGACGCCCTGGACCCGAATCATCATCATCTGTCATTACCTTTGTGAATACCCAGGGAGCTGTGGACAGGCCAAAGGGTAGTGATCGTCCAGTAGGGCAAGCCTCAGATAAGCCTGATGAGGTGGCCAAATTGGAATATGAAGGTAGGCGTCCTTGATATCCAGGGAAACCATGAATTCCTGTTATTCCAGGTCCACAATGACTGCTCTTAAGGATTCCATCTTGGAGTAGTAACCCTGTCCCTGTTGTTGTAATGGTACTGGAACAATGACATGGGACTGGACCAACTTTTGGATGGCCTGTTGCAACGTAACTTGCGTATCATCCAAAGCTGGTAAGCTTGATTTGAAAAATCGTTGGGGAGGAGCACCGTCGAACTCCAGCTTGTAGTTCTGAGAAATTAGGCCCTTTACCCAGGTATCCTGGCAGGAGCTTTCCCAGATACAGCTAAAGCGACGGTCAAGCTCGCACCTAGAGATCCCCTCGGGGTGGGTGGGCACAGTCATGCTGAGGACTTAGTGGAAGCAAAACTGGTGCTCTGTTCCCAAGAACCGGTGTTCCCAGGACTTCTGGTCTTACCTCTGGTGCCTCTAACCACACTGGAGGCACCTCTGGCCCTAGATCGAAATCTATTAGACCGAAAAGGACTGAACAGACGGTCCCGGGTAGGAACGCCTAGCCGGCGGGGCCCCAAAGGGGAGAAACATGGTTTTCCCCACAGTAACTGTAGAAATCCACGTATCCAACTCCACTCCAAAGACCCATTCCCCAGAAAAGGGGAGAGATTCCACACAGATACGTCAACCTCCATGAGCAAATGGGAAAGTGTGCAAAAATCTTTTTGAAACTTGGTATTTTTTTGTTTCGATTCTTCCTGGCTAACTTACAGGTCATCCAGCTCTGCAGAATCAGGGAAAGTGACATTAGACTTGTTCTGTGTAAAGAAAAAACGACTGGTGTAACGCAGCATCCTCTAGAGGGAGTTTTAACATGTCCCGTATAGCCAGAATGAGGGGTTTAATACCCTGAGCAAAAGTGGAATCCGCATTAACGGGATCCAAGTCCTCCACATCATCCTGTACATCTTCATCTGAATCAGTGAGTCGAGCAGGTAAACCACGCTTTTGTGGTCCAGAGTTAGAGGGGGATGGCTGTGTAATATCTGCCCTGGCAGCTAAGTCTGCAACAACCTGTTGTAGTAGCCGAGTTGTTTAAACATTAGCAGCGAGTTGTGATGACATATCAGACATTTTTAAGGGCACCTAGCTAGGAAGGCTCTTGACACCTCGCAAGGCCGGTGCCAGTATCGAACTTGTAAAAAACTTAGCAAACGTGTTCGACCTTAACCAAGTAGCTGTTCGGCAAAGCTGTAAAGCCGAGACACCTCAAGCAGTCGCTCAGGAAGAACCCGATTTAAGAGTAGAGTGGGCCTTAACAGATTTTGGACACAGCAAGCCTGCCGTAGAATAAGCATGCTGGATAGTACACCTGATCCAGCGAGAAATCATCTGCTTAGAAGCAGGACACCCAACCTTGTTGGGCTCATAAAAGGACAAACAGAACGTCCAACTTCCTGTGACGAAAAGCTCTCTTCACATATATTTTCAAAGGCCTCACAACATCCAAGGACTTTGAAGTGATTGAGGAGTCAGTAGCCACTGGCACCACAATAGGTTGATTGATATGAAAAACTGACAACCTTTAGAAGAAATTGCTGACGTGTTCTGACCTCAGCTCTATCTTCATGGAAAATCAAGTAGGGGCTCTTGCATGACAATGCCCCCAATTCTGACACATCTAGCAGATGCCAATAGTGTGACCGCCTTCCAAGTAAGAAACTTGACGCCCACCTCCTGTAAAGGCTCGAACCAGATTGCAGGAACTGCAACACCACGTTAAGATCTCAAGGTGCCGTGGGAGGCACAAAGGGAGGTTGGAGGTGCAGCACCCCTTTCAAGAATGTCTGAATCTCAGGGAGAGCAGCCAATTGTTTCTGGAAGAAAATGGACAAGGTCGAAATCTGGACCTTTATGGAGCCCAAGCGTAGGCCCACATCTGCCTGTAGAAAGAGGAGAAACCGTCCCAGTTGAAACTCCACCGTAGGAAGCTTCTTGGATTCACACCAAGACACATACTTTTTCCAAATCCGATGGTAACGTTTTGACGTTACTCCCTTCCTAGCCTGTATCAGAGTAGGAATGATCTTTCTCAGAATGCCCTTCCAAGCTAAGATAAGGCGTTCAATCACCATGCCGTCAAATGTAGCTGCAGTAAGTCTTGATAAGTGAACTGCCCCTGATGAAGAAGGTCCCCACGAAGATGAAGAGGCCTCGGATCCTCCAGGAGTAATTCCAGTAGATCCGCGTACCAAGCCCTCCGTGGCCAGTCCGAAGCAATGAGGATCGCCTGACCTCTTGTTCTTTTCATCAGTTTGAGAATCCTTGGGATGAGTGAAAGTGGAGGGAACACATACATTGTGTGGAACACCCACAGAGTTACCAGTGCATCCACCGCCACTACTTGCGGGTCTCTCGACCTGGAACAGTGCCTCCGAAGCTTCTTGTTGAGGTGAGAGGCCATGTCTATCTGAGGGACACCTCTGCGAACATCTCTGGGTGGAGGCCCCATTCTCCTGGATGGAAATTGGACTTCCTCAGCAGACACTCTTCCCAGTCATCCACTCCCAGACTGAAGCTTGCCGACAGCGCCACCGTGTGCTTTTCTGCCCAGAGGAGTATTCTTGTTACCTCTGACATTGCCGCTCTGCTCTTCGTTCCGCCCTGTCGGTTTATGTAGGACACTGCCGTTACATTGTCCGACTAAACCTGAACGGCCTGATCTTGCAGAAGATGTGCCGCTTGCAGAAGGCCGTTGTCTGACCCTTATTTCCAGAATGTTTATCGGAAGGATGGATTCTAGATTTGACCACTTTCCTTCGAAGTTTTCCCCCTGGGTGACTGCTCCCCAACCTCTGAGGCTTGCATCCATGGTTAGAAGGATCCAATTCTGAACCCCGAACCTGCAGCCCTTAAGAAGGTGAGAAGTTTGCAGCCACCAGAGGAGTGAAATTCTGGCTTTCGACGACAGGCATATCCGCTGGTGCATGTGAAGATGTAATCCCGACCATGGGGTAAAATTTACTAAGATGGGAGTTCTATTTAAGATGAGATGTTGCCCATAGCAACCAATCAGATTCCAGGTATTATCTTCTAGAAGGTGCTAGATAAATGAGAAGTAGAAGCTGATTGGTTGCTATCGGCAAGATCCCAGACCATTGATTGTATCACAAAAGCTTTTTCCACCAGTAGAAACACCCTCTGCACTTCAGTGTCGAGAATCAGCCCCAGGAAGGACACTCTCCTAGTCTGAGTAATGCTCTGTAACAGCTTCTCCCTGGACGATGCTTTTATCAGCAGATCGTCCAGATATGGAATTATGGTGGTCATTCCGAGTTATTTGCTCGCTGCCGATTTTAGCTATATTGCGATTAGTCGCTTAATGCGCAAGGTTCGCAGAGCGCATGCGCTTAGGTACTTTACACAAAAAGTTAGGTATTTTACTCACGGCATAACAAGGAATTTTCATCGTTCTGGTGATCGTACTGTGATTGACAGGAAGTGGGTGTTTCTGGGCGGAAACTAGCCGTTTTCTGGACGTGTGTGGAGAAACGGGGGAGTGTCTGGAGAAACGGGGGAGTGTGTTTGTGACGTCAAACCAGGAACGAAACTGACTGAACTGACCGCAATGGCTGAGTAAGTCTCGAGCTACTCAGAAACTGCTAAGAAATTTCTATTCGCAATTCTGCAAATCTTTCGTTCGCAATTCTGCTAAGCTAAGATACACTCCCAGAGGGCGGCGGCTTAGCGTGTGCAATGCTGCTAAAAGCAGCTAGCGAGCGAACAACTCGGAATGAGGGCCTATGTTCACTCCCTGCTTGAGGAGGAGTAGAATCATCTCTGCCATGACCTTGGTGAACACCCTCGGTGCTGTGGAGAGGCCAAATGGCAGCGCCTGGAACAGATAGTGACAGTCCAGCAGCGCAAATCTTAGATAAGCTTGGTGAGACGGCCAGATCAGAAGGTACGCATCCTTGATATCCCGGGATACCAGGATTTCCCCCTCCTCCAGACCTGAGAACACCGCTCTCAGAGACACCATCTTGAATTCCCTCAAGTAGGGGTTCAATTACTTTAGGTTTAATATTGGCCTCACCGAACCGTCCGGTTTTGGTACCACAAACTGGTTTGAGTAATAACCCTTGTGTTGTAGGTGAGGTGGAACTGGAACAATGACATTTGTTTGAACCAATTTTTGAATGGCTTCCTGTAGGATAGCAATTTGTCAGCGAAGCAATAAATAAGAATTTACTCACCGGTAATTCTATTTCTCGTAGTCCGTAGTGGATGCTGGGAACTCCGTAAGGACCATGGGGAATAGACAGCTCCGCAGGAGACTAGGCACACTAAAAGAAAGATTTGGTACTACCTGGTGTGCACTGGCTCCTCCCTCTATGCCCCTCCTCCAGACCTCCGCTAGGATACTGTGCCCGGAAGAGCTGACACAATAAGGAAGGATTTTGAATCCCGGGTAAGACTCATACCAGCCACATCAATCACACCGTATAACTCGTGATATTTAACCCAGTTAACAGTATGAAATACAACTGAGCCTCTCAACAGATGGCTCAATAATAACCCTTTAGTTAGGCAATAACTATATACAAGTATTGCAGACAATCCGCACTTGGGATGGGCGCCCAGCATCCACTACGGACTACGAGAAATAGAATTACCGGTGAGTAAATTCTTATTTTCTCTGACGTCCTAGTGGATGCTGGGGACTCCGTAAGGACCATGGGGATTATACCAAAGCTCCCAAACGGGCGGGAGAGTGCGGATGACTCTGCAGCACCGAATGAGAGAACTCAAGGTCCTCCTCAGCCAGGGTATCAAATTTGTAGAATTTAGCAAACGTGTTTGCCCCTGACCAAGTAGCAGCTCGGCAAAGTTGTAAAGCCGAGACCCCTCGGGCAGCCGCCCAAGATGAGCCCACCTTCCTCGTGGAATGGGCTTTTACTGATTTAGGATGCGGCAATCCAGCCGCAGAATGCGCCAGCTGAATTGTGCTACAAATCCAGCGAGCAATAGTCTACTTAGAAGCAGGAGCACCTATTTTGTTGGGTGCATACAGGATAAAAAGCGAGTCAGTTTTCCTGACTCCAGCCGTCCTGGAAATATAAATTTTCAAGGCCCTGACTACGTCCAGTAACTTGGAATCCTCCAAGTCCTTAGTAGCCGCAGGCACCACAATAGGTTGGTTCAAGTGAAAAGCTGATACCACCTTAGGGAGAAATTGGGGACGAGTCCTCAATTCTGCCCTATCCATATGGAAAATCAGATAAGGGCTTTTACATGACAAAGCCGCCAATTCTGACACACGCCTGGCCGAAGCCAAGGCCAATAACATGACCACTTTCCACGTGAGATATTTGAGATCCACGGTTTTAAGTGGTTCAAACCAATGTGATTTTAGAAAACTCAACACCACATTGAGATCCCAAGGTGCCACAGGAGGCACAAAAGGGGGCTGAATATGAAGCACTCCCTTTACAAAAGTCTGAACTTCAGGTAGTGAAGCCAGTTCTTTCTGGAAGAAAATCGACAGAGCCGAAATCTGGACCTTAATGGAACCCAATTTTAGGCCCATAGTCACTCCTGACTGTAGGAAGTGCAGAAAACGACCCAGCTGAAATTCCTCTGTAGGGGCCATCCTGGCCTCACACCACGCAACATATTTTCGCCAAATGCGGTAATAATGGTTTGCGGTTACTTCTTTCCTGGCTTTTATCAGCGTAGGAATGACTTCCTCCGGAATGCCCTTTTCCTTTAGGATCCGGAATTCAACCGCCATGCCGTCAAACGCAGCCGCGGTAAGTCTTGGAACAGACAGGGCCCCTGCTGTAGCAGATCCTGTCTGAGCGGTAGAGGCCATGGGTCCTCTGATAACATTTCTTGAAGTTCCGGGTACCAAGCTCTTCTTGGCCAATCCGGAACCACGAGTATCGTTCTTACTCCTCGCCTTCTTATTATTCTCAGTACCTTTGGTATGAGGGGCAGAGGAGGGAACACATAGACCGACTGGTACACCCACGGTGTCACTAGAGCGTCCACAGCTATCGCCTGAGGGTCCCTTGACCTGGCGCAATATCTCTTTAGCTTCTTGTTGAGGCGGAACGCCATCATGTCCACCTGTGGCCTTTCCCAGCGGTTTACCAACAGTAGGAAGACTTCTGGATGAAGTCCCCACTCTCCCGGGTGTAGGTCGTGTCTGCTGAGGAAGTCTGCTTCCCAGTTGTCCACTCCCGGAATGAACACTGCTGACAGTGCTAGTACGTGATTTTCCGCCCATCGGAGAATCCTTGTGGCTTCTGCCATGGCCACCCTGCTTCTTGTGCCGCCCTGTCGGTTAACATGGGCGACTGCCGTGATGTTGTCTGATTGAATCAGAATCGGCTGGTTTTGAAGCAGGGGTCTTGCCTGACTTAGGGCATTGTAAATGGCCCTCAGTTCCAGAATGTTTATGTGTAGGGACGACTCCTGACTTGACCAAAGTTCCTGGAAATTTCTTCCCTGTGTGACTGCGCCCCAGCCCCGAAGGCTGGCATCCGTGGTCACCAGGACCCAGTCCTGTATGCCGAATCTGCGGCCCTCTAGAAGATGAGCACTCTGCAGCCACCACAGTAGACACACCCTGGTCTTTGGAGACAGGGTTATCAGATGATGCATCTGAAGATGCGATCCCGACCACTTGTCCAAGAGGTCCCACTGGAAGGTCCTTGCATGGAACCTGCCGAATGGAATTGCTTCGTACGAAGCCACCATTTTTCCCAGGACTCGTGTGCAGTGATGCACCGATACCCGTTTTGGTTTTAGGAGGTCTCTGACTAGAGATGACAGCTCCTTGGCTTTCTCCTGCGAGAGAAACACTTTTTTCTGTTCTGTGTCCAGAATCATCCCCAGGAACAGTAAGCGTGTGGAAGGAACCAGTTGTGACTTTGGAATGTTTAGAATCCAGCCATGCTGTTGTAGCACTTCCCGAGATAGTGCTACTCCGACCAGTAACTGCTCCCTGGACCTCGCCTTTATTAGGAGATCGTCCAAGTACGGGATAATTAAAACTCCCTTCTTTCGAAGGAGTATCATCATTTCTGCCATTACCTTGGTAAACACCCTCGGTGCCGTGGACAGTCCAAACGGTAGTGTCTGGAATTGGTAATGGCAATCCTGTACCACAAATCTGAGGTACTCCTGGTGAGGAAGGTAAATTGGGACATGCAGGTAAGCATCCTTGATGTCCAGGGATACCATGTAATCCCCCTCGTCCAGGCTTGCAATAACCGCCCTGAGCGATTCCATCTTGAACTTGGATTTTTTTATGTATGTGTTCAAGGATTTCAAATTTAAAATGGGTCTCACCGAACCGTCCGGTTTCGGTACCACAAACAGTGTGGAATAGTAACCCCGTCTTTGTTGAAGTAGGGGTACTTTGACTATCACCTGCTGGGAATACAGCTTGTGAATTGCCTCTAGTACAGCCTCCCTGCTCGAGGGAATTGTCGGTAAGGCCGATTTGAGGAAACGGCAGGGGGGGGGGGGGGGGAGTCGCCTCGAATTCCAGCTTGTACCCCTGAGATACTACTTGAAGGATCCAGGGATCCACCCGTGAGCGAACCCACTGATCGCTGAAATTTTTGAGGCGGCCCCCCACCGTACCTGGCTCCGCCTGTAGAGCCCCACCGTCATGCGGCGGATTTGGAAGAAGCGGGGGGAGGACTTTTGTTCCTGGGAACCTGCTGCGTGGTGCAGCTTTTTCCCCCTTCTTCTGCCTCTAGACAGAAAGGACCCGCCTTTTCCCCGCCTGTTTTTCTGGGGTCGAAAGGACTGCACCTGATAGTACGGCGCTTTCTTAGGCTGTGAGGAGACATGGGGTAAAAATGCTGACTTCCCAGCTGTTGCTGTGGAAACAAGGTCTGAGAGACCATCCCCGAATAACTCCTCACCCTTATAAGGCAAAACTTCCATGTGCCTTTTAGAATTTGCATCCCCTGTCCACTGCCGAGTCCATAAACCTCTCCTAGCAGAAATGGACAATGCACTTATTCTAGATGCCAGCCGGCAGATCTCCCTCTGTGCATCTCTCATGTACAAGACTGAGTCTTTTATATGCTCTACGGTTAGCAATATAGTGTCCCTGTCCAGGGTGTCAATATTTTCTGACAGGGAATCTGACCAAGCAGCAGCAGCACTGCACATCCACGCTGAAGCAATAGCTGGTCTCAGTATAACACCAGTGTGTGTATATATAGACTTTAGGATAGCCTCCTGTTTTCTATCAGGAGGTTCCTTTAGGGCGGCCGTATCCGGAGACGGCAGTACCACCTTTTTAGACAAACGTGTGAGCGCTTTATCCACCCTAGGGGGAGTTTCCCAACGTGACCTATCATCTGGCGAGAAAGGGAACGCCATTAGTAATTTTTTTGAAATCACCAATTTCTTATCAGGGAAAGCCCACGCTTCTTCACACACTTCATTTAATTCTTCAGATGGGGGAAAAACTATTGGTAGTTTTTTCTCCCCAAACATAATACCCTTTTTTGAGGTACCTGGGTTTATATCAGAAAGGTGTAAAACCTCTTTCATTGCCTCAATCATGCCACGAATGGCCCTTGTGGACATTAAATTTGACTCATCGTCGTCGACACTGGTATCAGTATCCGTGTCGACATCTGTGTCTGCCATCTGAGGTAGTGGGCGTTTTAGAGCCCCTGATGGCCTTTGAATTGCCTGGGCAGGCACGAGCTGAGAAGCCGGCTGTCCCGCATTTGGCATGTCGTCAAATTTTTTATGTAAGGAGTCGACACTTGCACGTAATTCCTTCCATAAGTCCATCCACTCAGGTGTCTGCCCCGCAGGGGGTGACATAACATTTATAGGCATCTGCTCCGCCTCCACATGTCTCCTCATCAAACATGTCGACACAGCCGTACCGACACACACACACAGGGAATGCTCTTAAAGGAGACAGGACCCCACAAAAGCCCTTTAGGGAGACAGAGAGAGTATGCCAGCACACACCAGAGCGCTATATAATGCAGGGACTAACTGAATTATGTCCCCTATAGCTGCTATAATAATTACTGCGCCTCAAATCTGTGCCCCCCCTCTCTTTTTTACCCTTTCTGTAGTGTAGACTGCAGGGGAGAGTCAGGGAGCTTCCTTCCAGCGGAACTGTGAGGGAATAATGGCGCCAGTGTGCTGAGGGAGATGGCTCCGTCCCTTTTTCGGCGGACTTTTCTCCCGCTTTTTTCTGTATTCTGGCAGGGGTAATTACCACATATATAGCCTCTGGGGCTATATATTGTGGTTATTTTGCCAGCCAAGGTGATATTATTGCTGCTCAGGGCCCCCCCCCCCCCAGCGCCCTGCACCCTCAGTGACCGGAGTGTGAAGTGTGTATGAGGAGCAATGGCGCACAGCTGCAGTGCTGTGCGCTACCTTGGTGAAGACTGAAGTCTTCTGCCGCCGATTTTCCGGACCTTCTTCTTGCTTCTGGCTCTGTAAGGGGGACGGCGGCGCGGCTCCGGGAACGAACACCAAGGACGGGTCCTGCGGTCGATCCCTCTGGAGCTAATGGTGTCCAGTAGCCTAAGAAGCCCAAGCTAGCTGCAAGCAGGTAGGTTCGCTTCTTCTCCCCTTAGTCCCTCGTTGCAGTGAGCCTGTTGCCAGCAGGTCTCACTGTAAAATAAAAAACCTAATATATATATATATATATATATATATACATACAACGAAGAATAACGAGGCGGCACTCGGAGACTTGCAAAAACATCAAACGTGTATTAGGTGCTGTCAACGTTTCGGGGACCACCTCCCCTTCGTCAGGATCATCATCATTCGTCATCCTGACGAAGGGGAGGTGGTCCCCGAAACGTTGACAGCACCTAATACACGTTTGATGTTTTTGCAAGTCTCCGAGTGCCGCCTCGTTATTCTTCGTTGTGCATTGGGGTGACCCCCCGGAGGAAGGCACCGCAGCAAGTAGGTCCTAAGGGACGTCTGGAGTGCCGGAGCTGAGAGTTGTATATATATATATATATATATATATATATATATATATATATATATATATATATATATATACTTTCTTTCTAGGAGCTCAGGAGAGCCCCTAGTGTGCATCCAGCTCGGCCGGGCACAGAAATCTAACTGAGGTCTGGAGGAGGGGCATAGAGGGAGGAGCCAGTGCACACCAGGTAGTACCAAATCTTTCTTTTAGTGTGCCCAGTCTCCTGCGGAGCCGTCTATTCCCCATGGTCCTTACGGAGTCCCCAGCATCCACTAGGACGTCAGAGAAATCTTGTTTACCCAAGGGTCTAGGCATGATGATGCCCAGATGCGACCGAAATCCTTTACCCTTGCCCCCACCTATCCTACCTCCAGGCTGGGAGGTCCACCGTCATGCTGAAGACTTAGAGGAAGCAGAACCTGGTTTCTATTCCCAAGAACCTGTTGGTGCAGGTTTTCTGGATTTTCCCCAAACTCCTCTGAAGAAAGTGGAAGGGGGTTTGGACTTTAACTTTTGTGGTCTGAAAGGACTGCAGTGTAGACGTAGGATAAGATTTCCGAGCCGGTGGTGCTGCCGAGGGAAGAAAGGTCGACTTACTCGCCGTTGCCGTGGAGATCCACGCATCCAATGCGTTCCCAAGTAGAGCCTGACCTGTGAAGGGTAGGTTCTCCACACATTTCTTGAATTCTGCATCCGCAGACCATTGGCGTAGCCAGAGTCCTCTGCGTGCAGAGACTGCCATGGAAGTAGTCCTTGCATTCACCATGCCAAGATCTTTCAAGGCCTCCACCATGAAAAAAATGCAGAATCCTGTATGTGACGCATAAACAATTCAATGTCACTCCTATCCATAGTATCCAAGTCCTCTAGTAACGTGCCTGACCACTTTACTATGGCCTTAGAAATCTACGCACAAGCAATGGTGGGCCTCAAAGCTACGCCTGTAGCTGTGTATAGTGATTTGAACGTAGTCTCAATCTTACGGTCAGCCGGCTCTTAAAAACGGTTGAACCAGGGACAGGTAAAACCACCTTTTTTGACAACCTAGATACAGAAGCGTCTAGTATTGGGGGGGGGGGGGCTGCACTTTTTTCTGTTCCTCTTGAGGGAAAGGGAAAGCAAGGAGAACCTTTTTGGGGATCTACAAAATCCTGGGAAAACCCAGAGAAAACATTCCAAAGTTTAATTCCTTAGAAGCCAGGAAGGTAAGCGAGGATTTCTTACTTTGTGAACTAAAATTCTTCTACCTGCTCAGGTACTCTCAGAAATATGTAAGATGTCCCTAATGGCTTCAATCATTAGTTGCACTCTAACTGCTCGAATCTTTGCGAAAAAAACTCCTAGCACAGGTGCCAGCATTAAATGGAAGCACAGGACAGACAGACTTGCACCACAATCGGAGAAACACGTGTCTCAGAAAAGAAATTAACCTGTAGGAAAACACCACATAATGCAGGGTTTGGTGCCCTGATGCACTATTAAAATCAATCACTCTGGTTTGGGTGGACCACATTAAATAAAATGGTGTATATTGGAGACTTAAAGCTCCATCCAGTTCTTGCACAAGAAAGGGGTGTAGTATGTTATGCCAGAGGGCAGGCTCACGTTGGCCAGCATACCTGCGCCAGCATACAGACAAATGGGTGAGCGCAAATGAGCCCCTTGCGGGCTCGCTGCGCCTGCCACGCTGCGGGCACGGTATTTTTACTTTCCTGACTAAAGAAGCCAGAAAAGGAGGTACTGTACAAAACTTGGGTAAGGCACCTCCATCTGGGGCCCAACCAAAAATTACAGCCACTGTATAATAGAATGGAGGACCCTACCACGGTCAGCTTCCCGACTGCAGAATGTCAGCAGGAGGGGGCAAGGGCAACAAACCCCTTGTGGGCTTGGTGCGCTAGCCACAGTTTCTATTCCCACTCTATGGCCATCGTGGAAACCCACGAGAGGGAATAATCCCTGTTGGTTGGCATGCAGACAATCTGTATAGTGAGGGGGCAGGATGTGGGTGAAGGGTGTCCAGTGACATAACTACATCCCCCCTACCACTAGTGCCTAGCAGAGGCTGTTTGCCAGTTTGCCAGACCGTAAGCTCTGGATCAGGGTTCCTGCACCAGAGGAGAAACTTAACTCTTCTCTTCCTGCATCTGACAGTGTATGCAACATGGTCACTAGGGAGGCCAATTCCAGGCAATTTTTTTCAACCTCAGGTATTGGGTTTGAAAAGCGGTCAATCCCGGGATTCTGTTTGTGTGTCCGTCCAGCCACCCGTGCATAAATCAACTCCCCAAATTGCTGGGGCGGGTGGGTGGGAAACTTAAGTCAGCTGTGGTGACTGCAGGGAGAGTCCGGCAGCGTTGAGCATCCTGGGGACACTCAACACTGCCCGGCATTAAAGGACCACCTGATCCAGCAATCCCGGGATTCAATCCCGGCCTATTTTTGGCCTAAATCCCGCCGATCTCAATCCCGGGACCCAATGGTCCCTACCTGCTGCTTACATGACTTTACCACACTGCATATTTTACATTCTTTTTCCACCTTAAGCCAGGAGTAACACCGAAATATAAAACTGGAAAAGATGTGGGTGGTGGACAGAAGGGGTGCATAATGGCAAACCGGAATCTAACTGCAAACACATGCATGCAGTTGTGTTAAGCACTGACAGTAGGAATCTAACATCACACATGCAGCATTATGGTTATAAGTGACAGATAGTATGCAATATTAGCTAAATTGAAGGATTTGGTTTAAAAAATTAACATTTTAAAAAACGGTTTATAAAGGGGTGTCGTCAGTCTTAACATCCTTACCATCTTTTGATTTTTACATCCAGACAGAATTCACAGCAAATTTCTTTTTTCCCTCTTAAAAGACAAACCTAGGATTAACCCCCCCCCCCAAGCCAAGACAGGAAGGGCTAAGGCTTGGCAGATCTAGTTTCTTCACGGTAGGTGTAATGAAAAGGTTATAAATAAGGTCTACTGGGCTCGACCATTGCCAAGCTCACAGGCTAAAAACCGGGCAAGTCCCTAGCGGAGATCAAGGGTGTCTGTGCCCATCACTAACATTCCCCTCCAAAATAAAGAGGCATGTTCAACTTCCTTCCTACAAATACATAGCTGTTGCTCATTAATTTATCCTGCTTTTTCTCCCCCTTTTACTCCTCCAATTGTACAAACTAGAAATAAAAAAAAGAATTTACTCACCGGTAATTCTATTTCTCTTAGTCCGTAGTGGATGCTGGGAACTCCGTAAGGACCATGGGGAATAGACGGGCTCTGCAGGAGACTGGGCACTCTAAAGAAAAGAATAGGTAATATCTGGTGTGCACTGGCTCCTCCCTCTATGCCCCTCCTCCAGACCTCAGTTAGGGAAACTGTGCCCGGAAGAGCTGACATTACAAGGAAAGGATTTTTGGAATCCAGGGTAAGACTCATACCAGCCACACCAATCACACCGTACAACTTGTGATAACCTTACCCAGTTAACAGTATGAACAACTGAGCCTCACTCCACGGATGGCTCATAACAATAACCCTTATTTCTCGGACGTCCTAGTGGATGCTGGGAACTCCGTAAGGACCATGGGGAATAGCGGCTCCGCAGGAGACTGGGCACAACTAAAGAAAGCTTTAGGTCACCTGGTGTGCACTGGCTCCTCCCACTATGACCCTCCTCCAAGCCTCAGTTAGATTTTGTGCCCGGCCGAGGTTGGATGCACACTAGGGGCTCTCCTGAGCTTCTAGAAAGAAAGTATAGAATTAGGTTTTTTATTTTCAGTAAGACCTGCTGGCAACAGGCTCACTGCAGCGAGGGACTAAGGGGAGAAGAAGCGAACCTGCCTGCTTGCAGCCAGCTTGGGCTTCTTAGGCTACTGAACACCATTAGCTCCAGAGGGATCGACCGCAGGCCCAGCCTTGGTGTTCGGTCCCGGAGCCGCGCCGCCGTCCCCCTTACAGAGCCAGAAGCAAGAAGAGGTCCGGAAAATCGTCGGCAGAAGACATCAGTCTTCACCAAGGTAGCGCACAGCACTGCAGCTGTGCGCCATTGCTCCTCATACACACTTCACACTCCGGTCACTGAGGGTGCAGGGCGCTTGGGGGGGGCGCCCTGAGCAGCAATAAAAACACCTTGGCTGGCAAAAATACCACAATATATAGCCCCAGAGGCTATATATGTGGTAAATACCCCTGCCAGAATCCAGAAAAAAGCGGGAGAAAAGTCAGCGAAAAAGGGGCGGAGCTATCTCCCTCAGACACACAGGCGCCATTTTCTCTTCACAGTGCAGCTGGAAGAAAGCTCCCCAGGCTCTCCCCTGTAGTTTTCAGGCTCAAAGGGTTAAAAAGAGAGGGGGGGCACTAAATTTAGGCGCAATATTATATATACAAGCAGCTATTGGGGAAATTTCACTCAGTTATAGTGTTAATCCCCACATTATATAGCGCTCTGGTGTGTGCTGGCATACGCTCTCTCTGTCTCCCCAAAGGGCTTTGTGGGGTCCTGTCCTCAGTCAGAGCATTCCCTGTGTGTGTGCGGTGTGTCGGTACGGCTGTGTCGACATGTTTAATGAGGAGGCTTATATGGTGACGGAGCAGATGCCGATAAATGTGATGTCACCCCCTGTGGGGCCGACACCAGAGTGGATGGTTAGGTGAGAGGTATTAACCGACAGTGTCAACTCCTTACATAAAAGGGTGGATGACGTAACAGCTGTGGGACAGCCGGCTTCTCAGTCCGCGCCTGCCCAGGCGTCTCAAAGGCCATCAGGGGCTCAAAAACGCCCGCTCACTCAGATGGCAGACACAGATGTCGACACGGAGTCTGACTCCAGTGTCGACAAGGTTGAGACATATACACAATCCACTAGGAACATCCGTGACTTGATCCCGGCAATAAAAAATGTGTTACACATTTCTGACATTAACCCAAGTACCACTAAAAAAGGGTTTTATGTTTGGGGAGAAAAAGCAGGCAGTGTTTTGTTCCCCCATCAGATAAATGAATGAAGTGTGTGAAAAGCGTGGGTTCCCCCCGATAAGAAACTGGTAATTTCTAAAAAGTTACTGATGGCGTACCCTTTCCCGCCAGAGGATAAGTTACGCTGGGAGATATCCCCTAGGGTGGATAAGGCGCTCACACGGTTGTCAAAAAAGGTGGCACTGCCGTTTTAGGAACGGCCACTTTGAAGGTACCGGTTGATAAAAAGCAGGAGGCTATCCTGAAGTCTGTATTTACACACTCAGGTACTAGACTGAGACCTGCAGATCGTGCTGCTGCAGCGTGGTCGGTGACCCTGTCAAACATGAGAACATATTAAAGACGTCGTCTTATATATGAGGGATGCACAGAGGGATATTTTGCCGGCTGGCATCCAAAATGAATGTAATGTCCATTCTGTCAGGAGGGTATTAGAGACCTGTCACTGGACAGGTGATGCTGACTTTAAAAGGCGCATAGAGATTCTGCCTTATAAGGGTGAGGAATTATTTGGGGATGGTCTCTGGGACCTCGTATCCATTACCTCAGGTTTCCTCACAGACTAAGAAAGCACTGTATTATCAGGTACAGTCCTTTCGGCTTCAGAAAAGCAAGCGGGTCAAAGGCGCTTCCTTTCTGTACAGAGACATGGGAAGAGGGAAAAAGCTGCACCAGTCAGCCTGTTCCCAGAATCAAAATTCTTCTCTCGCTTCCTCTGAGTCCACAGCATGACGCGGGGGCTCCACAGGTGTAGCCAGGTACGGTGGGGGGCCGTCTCAAAAATTTCAGCGATCAGTGGGCTCGCTCACAGGTGGATCCCTGTTTCATTCAAGTAGCATTTCAGGGGTACAAGCTGGAATTCGAGATGTCTCCCCCCCGCCGTTTCCTCAAATATGCCTTGCCGACAACTCCCTCAGGCAGGGAGGCTGCGCTAGAGGCAATTAATAAGCTGTATTCCCAGCAGGTAATACTCAAGGTGCCCCTACTTCAACAAGGACGGGGTTACTATTCCACACGGTTTGGGGTACCGAAACCGCATAGTTCGGTGTGACCCATTTTATATTTAAAATCCTTGAACACATACATAAAAAAATTCAAGTTCAAGATGGAATCGCTCAGGGCGGTTATTGCAAGCCTGGACGAGGGGGATTACATGGGATCCCGGGACATCAAGGATGCTTACCTGCATGTCCCCATTTACCATCCTCGCCAGGAGTACCTCAGATTTGTGGTACAGGATTACCATTACCAAGTCCAGACACTGCCGTTTGGACTGTACATGGCACCGAGGGTGTTTTCCAAGGTAATGGCCGAAATGATGATACTCCTTCGAAAAAAGGGAGTTTTAATTATCCCGTACTTGGACAATCTCCTTATAAGGGCAAGGTCCAAGGAGCAGTTGCTAGTCGGGGTAGCACTATTTTGGAAAGTGCTACAACAGCACTGTTGGATTCTAAACAGTCCAAAGTCACAGCTGGTTCCTACGACACGTCTACTGTTCCTGGGGATGGTTCTGGACACAGAACAGAAATAAGTGTTTCTCCCGGAGGAGAAAGCCAAGGAGCTGTCATCTCTAGTCAGAGACCTCCTGAAGCCAAAACAGGTATCGGTGCATCATTGCACGCGAGTCCTGGGAAAAATGGTAGCTTCCTACGAAGCAATCCCATTCGGCAGGTTCCATGCAAGAACTTTTCAGTGGGACCTGTTGGACAAGTGGTCCGGATCACAGCTTCAGATGCATCGGCTGATAACCCTGTCTTCAAGGACCAGGGTATCTCTACTGTGGTGGCTGCAGAGTGCCCATCTTCAAGAGGGCCGCAGGTTCGGCATACAGGACTAGGTCCTAGTGACCATGGGTGCCAGCCTTTGAGGCTGGGGGGCAGTCACACAGGGAAGAAACTTCCAGGGACTTTGGTCAAGTCAGGTGACTTCCCTACACATAAATATTCTGGAACTGAGGGCCATTTACAATGCCCTGAGTCAGGCAAGGCCTCTGCTTCAAAACCAGCCGGTACTGATCCAATCAGACAACATCACGGCAGTCGCCCATGTAAACCAACGGGGCGTCACAAGAAGCAGGATGGCGATGGCAGAAGCCACAAGGATTCTCCGATGGGCGGAAAATCATGTGTTAACACTGTCAGCAGTGTTCATTCCCGGAGTGGACGACTGGGAAGCAGATCTTCTCAGCAGACACGACCTCCACCCGGGAGAGTGGGGATTTCATCCAGAAGTCTTCCAAAGGATTGTACACCATTGGGAAAGGCCACAGGTGGACATGATGGCGTCCCGCCTCAACAAAAAACTATAAAAGATATTGCGCCAGGTCAAAGGACCCTCAGGCGATAGCTGTGGACGCTCTGGTAACACCGTGGGTGTACCAGTCGGTTTATGTGTTTCCCCCTCTGCCTCTCATACAAAAGGTACTGAGAATAATAGGAAGGCGAGGAGTAAGAACGATACTCGTGGTTCCGGATTGGCCAAGAAGAGCTTGGTACCCAGAACTTCAAGAAATTATATCAGAGGACCCATGGCCTCTGCCGCTCAGACAGGACCTGCGGCAGCAGGGGCCCTGTCTGTTCCAAGACTTACCGCGGCTACGTTTTGACGGCATGGCGGTTGAACGCCGGATCCTAAAGGAAAAGGGCATTCCGGAGGAAGTCATTCCTACGCTGATTCAAGCCAGGAAAGATGTAACTGCAAAACATTATCACCGCATATGGCGAAAATATGTTGCTTGGTGTGAGGCCAAAAAAGGCCCCAACAGAGGAATTTCAACTAGGTCGATTTCTGCATTTCCTACAAGCAGGAGTGTCTATGGGCCTAAAATTAGGCTCCATTAAGGTACAGATCTCGGCTCTGTCGATTTTCTTCCAGGAAGAACTAGCTTCAGTACCTGAAGTTCAGACATTGTAAAAGGAGTGCTGCATATTCAGCCCCCGGTTGTGCCTCCAGTGGCACCTTGGGTTCTCAACGTGGTGTTGAGTTTCTTAAAATCACATTGGTGTGAGCCACTAAAAACCGTGGATCTAAAATATCTCACGCGGAAAGTGGTCATGTTATTGGCCTTGGCTTCGGCCAGGCGTGTATCAGAATTGGCGGCTTTGTCATATAAAAGTCCTTATCTGATTTTCCATATGGATAGGGCAGAATTGAGGACTCGTCCCCAGTTTCTCCCTAAGGTGATATCAGCTTTTCACTTGAACCAACCTATTGTAGTGCCTGCGGCTACTAGGGACTTGGAGGATTCCAAGTTACTGGACGTAGTCAGGGCCTTGAAAAATTATGTTTCCAGGACGGCTAGAGTCAGGAGAACTGACTCGCTGTTTATCCTGTATGCACCCAGCAAACTGGGTGCTCCTGCTTCTAATGGATGAAACAAAAGAATGCAGCGCTTAAATGGTCACATAAGCAAGAACAAGTAGCATGTAAAAATACTTATTTTAATAAAACATGTATTAAAAAGTGGTCTATAATAGTAGAGTATGTATCTACTTAAACTTTCACATAAGTTTCAAATATCAATCATGATAGGTGTTTTTTTCAAATGTCAATAGAGTCCTTGTAGAAGGTAAGTATTGCAAAACCTGTTCCTATAATAGTCCCCTTGCATATAAGGACCCTTTGTCCTATCCGTGAGTTTATAGTTACCACCGGCGTCCCTTGAGGTAATTAGGCGAAGCTGCGTCCGCAAATTTGCAGTTCCTCAGAGTATGGTAGATGTGGCTCCTCCACGGTAGGTATAGGTTCTTTTAAGGGTCCAAGTTGTTAAGAGGCAATTGCGGGGGCTTGGTCCAGGTCCAATCCTTCCAAGGTTTAGGCAAACACACTATCAGGCAAGTCCCACCAACGCGTTTCGTTGCTTGCATGCAACTTTTTCAAGGTGCTAAAAGGCCTGCCAGAAGGGGTTTATATACTCTACCAAATATGGCTGCTCATTAGCAAGTGTGATTAATTGTGACCACCTGTTTGCATTATGTGACCAAAATAATGACAGACATAGGAGTTGGAACCGTTAGTAATATATATATGTATATACTTTATTATATTAAGACACATTTTTAATCAAATATGTAGAATAAAGAACTTTAATTTCATCAGAGTCCGATCACATGATCAGTGACATCAGCATAGGATGGGAGGTCAAACAGAGAGAGGAAGAAAACATGGAAAGAGAATCCATATAAGTCTAATCACTCACATGGTTCGGAACTTATGATCCATTACATGTATTTTAAATAATCATACTCTGGTGATGAGATGCGGTCCCGCCGCTGGATCTACTGATATCAGTCCAGCTGAAACTAACCGGAAGTCCGGGTATGTTTGAGACGGAGGCATGAACGGGGCACTGTTCCGGCCTCGTCATCCCTCCTAGTCCCTGTATGTTGTTCGTTGCTAAGTTACGTTTGCGTGTCATCCCAGGTATAGCGCGACGACGTGCGTCCCAGGCCAGGAGACACGTCATCTCCCCGCGCACCGGCAGACGTTGTCATGAGGGAGATGTAACCCTTATCGCATAGTTAAACGTTGTTATGGCAACGTGGCAGCGTTATCTCAGGCTACCATATCTAATCCGTAGACGTGGATCCACAAGATGCACCACCTGTAAACATATTCCTAGAAGAACTACAACCATCTCGATTGATAGGGAAGAAAATTATATGTTAGGAAGTTTCATGAATTGCGACACAAACTATGTTATTTACCTACTTACATGTGGTTGCAATCAGAAATACGTGGGACGAACCACTAGGAGCATTAAAGTTCGCTTCATGGAGCATCGTCGAAATATTGTGAATAGATTCCCCATGCATAGTGTCTCTAGACACTTCAGAGACAAACATAATGGGGACCCTAGCTCCCTGGGTCTGATAGCAATTGAACATGTTATGATAACTAAGAGAGGGGGGGATCGCTATAAAAATCTGTGTAAACAGGAATTATATTGGATGTATAAATTGGATACCATCCACCCATCTGGATTGAACGAGATGGTTGAACTCAATCCGGTATTATAAATTTCCAATCTTACTCGTCTGTGGTTATCTTATCCTTATGCCGTTTTCCCCCCCCCCTTTACATAACTTTGGTTCCTCCCATTATTATTACCATTATTATTATTATTCAGATTATCTTCTCCCTCCCCTTCCCCCCTTTTTTTCTTATGGTTTAGAGATATTGAGCGAGATAACATTCTTCGCCAATCAGAGTTACTATAGATAATCAGAATGACTCTAATTGTATGAGATTTATCTGGTCATCATATCTCTATTGATAATTATGAGGATGATATATATATATAAAAATATGAACACTAATAAGAAAAGTGAGATATATGTATGCCTTTTATGAAAATGAAGGATCAGCTAACTGATTGTATGTTTACACCATTTTGAAAAATAGGACTACTATATGAGCTGGTTACTATATATGTGGTATTTATCCCAAAAATAAGTTATATATTATATATCTATATGTAATAATACTCCTTGTTACATACAGATCAACTGGATAAATTTACGGTTGCCCCATATATTGTATTATATAATATATAGAATATAATGTGGTCAAAATTACTTTGTTTTCTTTTTCCTTTTTTCCCCTTTCTTTCTTTCTTCCCCCCCAACCCCTCCTAACTACCTCTTCCCCCACCCTCTCCCCTTTCTTTCCCGAGAGAGAATGGATACTAGATGTCACCATGGGGATTTATATCTGACACATCCATATGGTGATTCTCCATAATTAGGGAATCAATACAATTAGGAGTTTTGTTGCAATATGCTTTATTTATATCTATATATTATTATGCGTTCAGCATTTCCAGTAATTGAGATGACTAGACTGACACATTCTTATTTTTTGGTGATATTACCAAAAAGTGTTTTACACAAATTTACAATGTGGTGAAACTAACATTAGAGATGTTTTAACTCTCGATATAGTCCAAGGTAACGTTGCTAATGTGGCAGGGCTACATTCCTCTCTCAGTAATGTCCGCCGACACACAGAGAGATGACGTGTCTCCTGATTCTGGAATCCACGTCTACGGATTAGATATGGTAGCCTGAGATAACGCTGCCACGTTGCCATAACAACGTTTAACTATGCGATAAGGGTTACATCTCCCTCATGACAACGTCTGCCGGTGCGCGGGGAGATGACGTGTCTCCTGGCCTGGGACGCACGTCGTCGCGCTATACCTGGGATGACACGCAAACGTAACTTAGCAACGAACAACATACAGGGACTAGGAGGGATGACGAGGCCGGAACAGTGCCCCGTTCATGCCTCCGTCTCAAACATACCCGGACTTCCGGTTAGTTTCAGCTGGACTGATATCAGTAGATCCAGCGGCGGGACCGCATCTCATCACCAGAGTATGATTATTTAAAATACATGTAATGGATCATAAGTTCCGAACCATGTGAGTGATTAGACTTATATGGATTCTCTTTCCATGTTTTCTTCCTCTCTCTGTTTGACCTCCCATCCTATGCTGATGTCACTGATCATGTGATCGGACTCTGATGAAATTAAAGTTCTTTATTCTACATATTTGATTAAAAATGTGTCTTAATATAATAAAGTATATACATATATATATTACTAACGGTTCCAACTCCTATGTCTGTCATTATTTTGGTCACATAATGCAAACAGGTGGTCACAATTAATCACACTTGCTAATGAGCAGCCATATTTGGTAGAGTATATAAACCCCTTCTGGCAGGCCTTTTAGCACCTTGAAAAAGTTGCATGCAAGCAACGAAACGCGTTGGTGGGACTTGCCTGATAGTGTGTTTGCCTAAACCTTGGAAGGATTGGACCTGGACCAAGCCCCCGCAATTGCCTCTTAACAACTTGGACCCTTAAAAGAACCTATACCTACCGTGGAGGAGCCACATCTACCATACTCTGAGGAACTGCAAATTTGCGGACGCAGCTTCGCCTAATTACCTCAAGGGACGCCGGTGGTAACTATAAACTCACGGATAGGACAAAGGGTCCTTATATGCAAGGGGACTATTATAGGAACAGGTTTTGCAATACTTACCTTCTACAAGGACTCTATTGACATTTGAAAAAAACACCTATCATGATTGATATTTGAAACTTATGTGAAAGTTTAAGTAGATACATACTCTACTATTATAGACCACTTTTTAATACATGTTTTATTAAAATAAGTATTTTTACATGCTACTTGTTCTTGCTTATGTGACCATTTAAGCGCTGCATTCTTTTGTTTCATCCACTGTTTTAGGGGTCTGACCAACCCTTTTTTATACAGCTGCTGTGGGGAACCACCCATCTAGCGCCTGGGTATAGGTAATACCTTTGGGTATTGCTTTTTTAAATTCCTTTTGCTCCTGCTTCTAAGCAGACTATTGCTCGCTGAATTTGTAGCACAATTCAGCTGGCGCATTCTGCGGCTGGACTACCGCAGCCAAAATCTGTAAAAGCCCATTCCACAAGGAAGGTGGGCTCATCTTGGGCAGCTGCCCGAGGGGTCTCGGCTTTCCAACTTTGCCGAGCTGCAACTTGGTCAGGGGCAAACACGTTTGCTAAATTCTACAAAATTGATACCCTGGCTGAGGAGGACCTGGAGTTCTCTCATTCGGTGCTGCAGAGTCATCCGCACTCTCCCGCCCGTTTGGGAGCTTTGGTATAATCCCCATGGTCCTTACGGAGTTCCCAGCATCCACTAAGACGTCAGAGAAAATAAGATTTTACTCACCGGTAAATCTATTTCTCGTAGTCCGTAGTGGATGCTGGGCGCCCATCCCAAGTGCGGATTGTCTGCAATACTTGTATATAGTTATTGCCTAACTAAAGGGTTATTGTTGAGCCATCTGTTGAGAGGCTCAGTTATATTCATACTGTTAACTGGGTATAGTATCACGAGTTATACGGTGTGATTGGTGTGGCTGGTATGAGTCTTACCCAGGATTCAAAATCCTTCCTTATTATGTCAGCTCGTCCGGGCACAGTGTCCTAACTGAGGCTTGGAGGAGGGTCATAGTGGGAGGAGCCAGTGCACACCAGGTGACCTAAAGCTTTCTTTAGTTGTGCCCAGTCTCCTGCGGAGCCGCTATTCCCCATGGTCCTTACGGATTTCCCAGCATCCACTACGGACTACGAGAAATAGATTTACCGGTGAGTAAATTCTTATTTTCTCTGACGTCCTAGTGGATGCTGGGAACTCCGTAAGGACCATGGGGATTACACCAAAGCTCCCAAACGGGTGGGAGAGTGCGGATGACTCTGCAGCACCGAATGAGCAAACACAAGGTCCTCCTCAGCCAGGGTATCAAACTTGTAGAACTTTGCAAAGGTGTTTGAACCCGACCAAGTAGCCGCTCGGCAAAGCTGTAAAGCAGAGACCCCTCGGGCAGCCGCCCAAGAAAAGCCCACCTTCCTTGTGGAATGGGCTTTTACTGATTTTGGATGCGGCAATTCAGCCGCAGAATGAGCCAGCTGAATCGTGCTACAGATCCAGCGAGCAATAGTTTGCTTTGAAGCAGGAGCACCCAGCTTGTTGGGTGCATGCAGGATAAACAGCGAGTCAGTCTACCTGACTCCAGCCGTTCTAGAAACACATTTTCAAAGCCCTGACTACGTCCAGCAACTTGGAGTCCTCCAAGTCCCGAGTAGCCGCAGGCACCACAATAGGTTGGTTCAAATTGAACGATGATACCACCTTTGGGAGAAATTGGGGACGAGTCCGCAATTTTGCCCTGTCCATATGGAAGATCAGATAGGGGCTTTTACATGACCAAGCCGCCAATTCTGACACACGCCTAGCCGATGCTAAGGCCAACAGCATGACCACTTTCCACGTGAGATACTTTAGCTCCACAGTCTTAAGTGGCTCAAACCAGTGGGATTTCAGGAAATCCAACACAACGTTAAGATCCCAAGGTGCCACTGGTGGCACAAAAGGGGGCTGAATATGCAGCACTCCCTTAACAAACGTCTGAACCTCAGGCAGTGAAGCCAGTTCTTTTTGAAAGAAAATGGATAGGGACGAAATCTGGACCCTTATGGACCCTAATTTTAGGCCCATAAACACTCCTGACTGTAGGAAGTGCAGGAATCGACCCAGCTGGAATTCCTCTGTAGGGGCCGTCCTGGCCTCACACCAAGCAACATATTTTCGCCATATACGGTGATAATGCTTTGCTGTCACGTCCTTCCTAGCCTTTATCAGCATAGGAATAACTTCATCTGGAATGCCTTTTACCGCTAGGATCCGGCGTTCAACCGCCATGCCGTCAAACGCAGTCGCGGTAAGTCTTGGAACAGACAGGGCCCTTGTTGCAGCAGGTCCTGTCTGAGAGGCAGAGGCCATGGGTCCTCTGTGCGCATTTCTTGCAGTTCCGGGTACCAAGTCCTTCTTGGCCAATCCGGAACAATGAGTATTGTTCTCACTCCTCTTTTTCTTACAATTCTCAGCACCTTTGGTATGAGAGGAAGAGGAGGAAACACATATACCGACTGGAACACCCACGGTGTCACTAGCGCGTCCACAGCTATCGCCTGAGGGTCCATTGACCTGGCACAATATATTTTTAGCTTTTTGTTGAGGCGGGACGCCATCAAGTCCACCTGTGGCAGTTCCCATCGATTTGCAATCTGTGTGAAGACTTCTTGATGAAGTCCCCACTCTCCCGGGTGGAGGTCGTGTCTGCTGAGGAAATCTGCTTCCCAGTTGTCCACTCCCGGAATGAACACTGCTGACAGTGCTTGCACGTGATTATCCGACAAACGAAGAATCTTTGTGGCGTCCGCCATTGCCACCCTGCTTCTTGTGCCGCCCTGGCGGTTTACATGGGCGACCGCCGTGATGTTGTCCGACTGGATCAGCACTGGTTGGTCTCGAAGCAGGTGCTCCGCTTGACTCAGGGCGTTGTATATGGCCCTTAGTTCCAGTATATTTATGTGCAGACAAGTCTCCTGACTTGACCACAGCCCTTGGAAGTTTCTTCCCTGAGTGACTGCCCCCCATCCGCGGAGGCTTGCATCCGTGGTCACCAGGACCCAGTCCTGTATGCCGAACCTGCGGCCCTCGAGAAGATGAGCACTCTGCAGCCACCACAGAAGAGACACCCTCGCCCTGGGGGATAGGGTGATTAACCGATGCATCTGAAGATGTGATCCGGACCATTTGTCCAGTAAGTCCCATTGGAAGGACCTCGTATGGAACCTGCCGAAGGGAATGGCCTCGTATGAGGCCACCCTCCTTCCCAGGACTCGAGTGCAGTGATGCACTGACCCGTTTTGGTTTTAATAGATTCCTGACCAGTGTCACGAGCTCCTGAGCTCTCTCTATCGAGAGATAACCCTTTTCTGGTCTGTGTCTAGGATCATGCCTAGGAGAAGCAGATGAGCTGTAAGAACCCACTGCGACTTTGGAATATATAGAATCCAGCCGTGTTGCCGTTACACTTCCAGAGAAAGTGATACGCTGTTCAGCAACTGCTCTCTTGATCTCGCTTTTATGAGGAGATCGTCCAAGTACGTGATAATAGTGACACCTTGCTTCCGCAGGAGCACCATCATTTCCGCCATTACCTTGGTGAACATTCTCAAGGCCGTGGAGAGACCAAACGGTAACCTCTGAAATTGGTAATGACAATCCCGTACCGTAATTCTGAGGTACGCCTGATGAGGTGGATAAATGGGGACCTGAAGGTATGCATCCTTTATGTCCCGAGTCACCTTTCAGGCTTGCAATAACCGCTCTTAGCGATTTCAACGTGAACTCGAACCTTTTCAGGTATATGTTCAGAGATTTTAAATTCAATATGGGTCCCACCGAACCGTCAGGTCACGGGACTACAACATGGTTGAATAATAACCCCCTCCTTGTTGAAGGAGGGGAACCTTGACCACCGCCTGTTGAAGATACAATTTGTGAATTGCAGTTAACACTGTTTCCCTCTCGTGGGGGGAAGCCGGCAAGGCCATCGGTGAGACGGCATCTTCTCAAAGTCCAGCTTATATCCCTGAGACACAATATCGATCGCCCAGGGATCTAACAGGGAGTGAACCCACTTGTGGCTGAACTTACGAAGGCGTGCCCCCACCAGGCCTAGCTCCGCCTGTGGAGCCCCAGCGATATGCGGTGGATTTTTGTAGAGGCCGGGGAGGACTTCTGTTCCTGGGAACTAGCTGTGTTGTGCAGCTTCTTTCCTCTGCCGCCGCCTCTGGCAAGAAAGGACGCACCTCGGACTTTGTTTCTTTATTCGAAAGGCTGCATTTGATAATGTCGTGCTTTCCTAGGCTGTGCAGGAATATAAGGCAAAATATTAGAATTTACCAGCGAAAGCTGCGGAGACCAGGTCCGAGAACCCTTCTCCACACAATCCTCAGCCTTCCATATGCCTCTTAAGTCTGCATCATCTGTCCAGTGCATATTCTACAGGACACGTCAAGCAGAAATCGACATAGCTTTGACTCTAGGACCCAGTATACTCATGTCTCTTTGGGCATGATAGATATATATACATATTGAAGATGCTGTCTTAAGAGATAGAGATATATATATATATATATATATATATATATATATCTCTATCTCTTAAGACAGCATCTTCAATATGTATATATATCTATCTATATGCATACTAGGGTCTCAATCTCTGCTGATAAGGTACCTGTCCATGCTGCCACAGCGCTATAAACCCATGCCGACACAATCGCCGGTCTGAGTAGTGTACTAGAATGTGCACGCTATCTGCAGGATCCCTGAGAACAGCTAGTGCTACCGTCTGGGCAAACGTGACACCCTAGGGGAAGATTCCCATCACATCCTGGCCCTAGTGGGAAAGGATACTGCCTGAGAATTCCTTGTGGGAAGCTGCAGTTTCTTGTCTGGAGATTCCCGCCCTTTTTCCTCATGAGAGGGAAATTTACCTCAGCTTTCTTCCCCGTAACATGTGTACCCTTGTGTCAGGGACAAATGAGTCATCAGTGATATGCAAATCATCTTTTATTACAATAATCATATATTGAATACCTTTCAGCCATTTTGGCTGTAACTTTGCATTATCGTAGTCGACACTGGAGTCAAACTCCGTGTCGATATCAGTGTGTATTATTTTGGATAGTGATCATTGAGACTCTGAAGGTCTCTGCGACATAGGGACAGACATGGGTAGATTTCCGGTCTGTTCTCTAATCTTTTGTGCAATAAATTCACCTCAGCACTTACACATATCCAAACAGGTGTCGGCGTTGTCGACGGAGACACCCTCTCACACATATTTTCTCCATCTCCTCCTTAGGGGAGCCTTTTACCTCAGACATGTCGACACACACGTACCGACATACCACACACACAGGGGATGCTCTATTTAAAGACAGTTCCCCCACAAGGCCCTTTGGAGAGACAGAGAGAGAGTATGCCAGCACACACCCCAGCGCTATATAACCCAGGGATTACACTACAACTCAGTGTTTACCCAAGTAGCTGCTGTATATACAAATTTGCGCCTAAATGTATGTGTCCCCCCCCCCTCTTTTCACCCTTTGTGTATCTGGATACTGCA
The DNA here is from genome assembly GCF_028390025.1 of Pseudophryne corroboree. Classification (NCBI taxonomy): domain Eukaryota; kingdom Metazoa; phylum Chordata; class Amphibia; order Anura; family Myobatrachidae; genus Pseudophryne; species Pseudophryne corroboree. Next base: position 373,132,432 of record NC_086444.1, on the reverse strand, counting down.
GGGGAGAGCCTGGGGAGCTTCTTTCCAGCGGAGCTGTGAATAGAAAATGGCGCTGGTGTGCTGAGGAAGAAGGCCCCGCCCCCTCAGCGGCGGGCTTCTGTCCCGCTTTGTGTGAAAAAATGGCGGGGGTTTTTACATATATACAGTGACCGACTGTACATATGTATTTTTATTGCCAAAAGGTACTTCAATTGCTGCCCAGGGCGGGCGCGCGCCCGCCCACCCCCCCAGCGCCCTACAGTGAACGGAGTGTGTGTAAGTGTGCTGGGAGCAATGGCGCACAGCTGCGGCGTGGTGCGCTACCTTAAATGAAGACAGGAGTCTTCTGCCGCAGATTTCGTCGTCTTCAAGCTTCTGTTCTTCTGGCTCTGCGAGGGGGACGGCGGCGCGGCTCGGGAACGGACGATCGAGGACAGGTGCCTATGTTCGAACCCTCTGGAGCTAATGGTGTTCAGTACCCTAAGAAGCACAAGCTAGCTGCAAGCAGGTAGGTTTACTTCTCTCCCCTTAGTCCCACGTAGCAGTGAGTCTGTTGCCAGCAGAAGCTCACTGAAAATAAAAAACCTAATAAATACTTTCTTTACTAGTAAGCTCAGGAGAGCCCACTAGGAGCACCCAGCTCTGGCCGGGCACAGATTCTGAGGTCTGGAGGAGGGGCATAGAGGGAGGAGCCAGTGCACACCAGATAGTACCTAATCTTTCTTTTAAGAGTGCCCAGTCTCCTGCGGAGCCCGTCTATTCCCCATGGTCCTTACGGAGTTCCCAGCATCCACTAGGACGTCAGAGAAAGGTGGTATGAACTAGGGATGGACATCGAAAGCAAACAATCATATGATGGCAATGCTTCCACCATTGAAACTTTCAAAGCGATGGTTACTAACCATCACATCAAAAGTGTTCGATGGTGAAAACTATTTATATGACTAGTGCATGCGCAAAAGCCTGCATTTTCGTTCGCAATGCGGGAATTGGGATCGGGGGCAGGGCCAGACTGAGCAACATATTACTTTATCACTGGACATTGTGTGTATAATCAGGATTTTGGTACTTACCGATAAATCCCTTTCTCCGATTCCACAGGGGCCACTGGAGCGTAGTTACAATGGGGAAATAGTAGGCAGTAATTGGGAGCTGGCACTTTAAAATTCTCACACTGTGGCTAGCTCCTCCCCTACTATCTCCCCTCCAAGCCAGTCTACGTAAAACTGTGCCCGAGGAGAGCTGTAATAAACAAACCGTAAGGTAGAGGAGGTTAATGACGCCCTGTAACCCAGGATAACACAAACCCAACCTGGAACAGAACCTAACAAACAACCGGCTAGCCCGAACTCAACAAGCAGTCATATGGTGATCTGCAAACCGTTAAGAAAAAAACAAGGAGGAACAGCGCTGGGCGGGCGTCCAGTGGCCCCTGTGGAATCGGAGAAAGGGATTTAATCGGTAAGTACCAAAATCCTGATTTCTCCTTCATCCACTAGGGGCCACTGGAGCGTAGTTACAATGGGGACGTCCCAGAGCTCCCAAAACGGGTGGGAGAGCGCTGAGAGTCCTGTAAAACCGCTCGGCCAAAGTGAGATGCAGAGGCCGCAAAAGTGTCAAACTTGTAGAATTTGACAAAACGAATGTCGGTCTGACCAAGTAGCCGCGCGACAAAGTATTCATGGAGACCCCACGGGCAGCTGCCCACGAAGGTCCCACCACGCACGTAAAGTGCGCTGAAATGGAAAACGGAGGCTCCCGAGCAACCGCCAAGAAGACTGTATCCAACAGCCCAGCATATGCTGGGACCCTGGCTATTTAGTACGGGAGCATCGTACAGAATAAAGAAGAAAAAACCCTTCGTCGAATAGCCTAAGACCGCTGTAGAGAAAGTCAGCGAGCCCTGACAACAGTCAAAGAGGACTGAAAAACACTAGTGTCAGATTTATATGAAAAACGGACATGCCCTTTGGGAGAAACGACCGCTGAGGCCGAAGCTCAGCCGGGGGAGTTGCTAATAGAGTACTCCCTGAAAGAGAGCCCGAACTTACGGGCGCCAGGCTAATTTCTTTTGGAAGAAAACCGAAAAAGGCAGGGACCGAAAATTCAGGTCAATGTGGTTTGAAGCGCAGCGGAGCAAAACCTCCCAGAGAAACCAAAGATTACGGCTGAATGGTAACTGAAAGAAGGGAAAAATTCCCTTTTATCCTTATTATGTCCCATACAGCTTTCCAAAAGTGGCAAAAGCGAGAAGAGGTAACAGACTTCTGAAAATCGGGGCCTAGTAGGCCTAACCGAACTAGGGAACTCCTCCCTTCTGAGGGCTCGTGAACAGTCACACGGTTAAATGAAACCAGTGTAAGATTGAACAAAGAAAAGGACCCTGTTGAAGTAGACAGTCCAGTCGAGGTAGGAGCCAAAGCTCCTCTACCGACAACAGTTGTAGCCGTATCTTCAAGTCATGGGTGGCCCAACCAGAGCCACCGAGAGGACTAGCACGCATATTCTCCTCCTGTGTTACCGAAAGTGAGGTAGAAATAGAAAAGGAGGCAGGATAGAATAACCAGAAACTCCCAGGAGCCCTGAGGGCATCCTCGGCTACTGCCACCAGAGCTCACGTCGGTGAGTAGTAAAGGGTTAAAGAGTCAGTCAGAACGCCCTGAGGTCGATTCGAAATCTCCGCCCACAGCAGACCAGCTGACAAAACTCCGGGGAATGTTCCCTCACCCAGGAGTCTGACCTGGTGGCCTGATCTGGAAAGAAGATTGTTGTCCCCCGCTCAGAGGGGAATGTAGGCGACCACTCATTGCATCGCAGCTTGACTGAAGAAATAGAGTACCTGGTACCGAGGAAGGAAAAATCCTCCGACGGACCCTGTTGAGAAAACGTTTATGAGGAGCATAAATCGGATCTTCAGAAGCCACGTAATGTACAGAGTGGGATAGTAGCAGTAGATTGTCCCATTAGGGAACCAACGTCAACCCCTTGAAAAAGAGTTATTCTGTGATCTTCCTGAACCCTGTGGGAGCGGAAGAGAGACCGAAAGAAAAGGACTTACAGTGAAAATGAGAATCCTGTAATGCGACTGAGTAAAGCCCGATGAGGAAACCCAACGGAAATCAGTAAACAGGCATCCCTGAAGACAAGGGACGCGTAAAACTCCCTTTCTTGTTCAACTAGCAATCACAGACTGAAAGGATTCTAAGGCCAGAATAGGCCTGGCCGAGCCAACTGGCTTCGGAACATGAAAAGAAAACAAAGACCTGAGAACTGTCCCGATTCAAATGATATGTAAAAAACAGGGATCAACACCCTTTGCGGTTAGAAGCATATGGAGCGCCGCCTGCATTATGACTCTCTTGTCATCGTAAATCGGTCGACCCCTGCCGAGGGACTCCCGAGACGGTTGTACTCCCAAATCTAGTCTGTAACCGCCCAAGCCTTCTTCCACCGACCTGCGCCTACCCTGGGACCCTCCAGGTGGTAGGAAAGTCTGACCTTTAGTGTGTGTATATAGGATGATGTAAAATCAGACTGGACCGAGGATGCTGAACCTCTGCTTCAGCTTTTTTTTTTTCTGAGATCCCCTGGCGACAGATATCGCCCGTGTGGAATCGGAAGCCTGAAAGGGCACGGTAAAAATCTAAAGGAAAGACCGGTAAAGGTCTGTCTTGGAGCTGGGGCAGAAGTAGGAGAAAGCAAAGTGGACTTACCTCCAATGGTTCAAGAAATCCTGCAGAAAGTTCCTTGCCCTGAACCATCTGCCCCATAGGATTTCATGTTCACCTGTCACTGTCGCAGCCCCAGAGGTCGTCGGGTTAAGACAGCCCAAAGCGAAAATGCAGGTTCCCAGACTGCAGACGTGGAGACCTCCAAAGAACATAAAGCAGAATCGTGATTCTGACCCGTACCAAAGTATCAATTGATCCGGATGCGAAACATCCTGTAACCTAGAGGACAATTGTTCCACAACCTACCTGCTCCGGACAAGGTAGAACCCTGCTGCCGTATATGTCTTCGATGGATCCCTGAGCAAGGTTGCCTCAGGAAAACGGCAGCTTGTTGGACCGGCGATACATCGAGGGGTATACCCTGGAGAGGTTCTGATACCCTTTCCTGCCGTCTGCGGGGAAAGGATAGGAAAACAAACATTGTTTGATACCTGAAATTGTGTATTCGGGTGTCTGCCGGCCGTCTACCGGAGCCTGCCCAGCTCATCCGAAACTGGACCAGTCGCTGTCATTTCGTCATCGGCGTCGAACCCTGATGGACTTGACGTGTCCGCCTCCTTTACCTGCAGTCTCAGACGAACTGCTGTATAATGCACCTGGATATTCTGAGACACAGGTTCAGACTCCACAGAAAACAGACATCATCAGTATTGTAACATGGAAGGTTAGCAAGGTTCCTTTAGAAACCTGGAGAGGTGAAATGACGTACAAGGTCTCTGGTTACCAGTGACATTACCTGTATAATCTGAGCTGTTCAAACAGGAGTGTCCTGCAGGTGCGTGGAGGGCTCTGCAGATGGCTCCACCGCATACTTCACACCTAAGAGGGAATTCTTTGACTATCCCAGGTGAGACAAACGAAAGGAGAAAATAAGAATTTACTCACCGGTAATTCTATTTCTCGTAGTCCGTAGTGGATGCTGGGAACTCCGTAAGGACCATGGGGAATAGCGGGCTCCGAAGGAGGCTGGGCACTCTAGAAAGATTTATGACTACCTGGTGTGCACTGGCTCCTCCCACTATGACCCTCCTCCAAGCCTCAGTTAGGACACCGTGCCCGGACGAGCAGACATAATAAGGAAGGATTTAGAATCCCGGGTAAGACTCTTACCAGCCACACCAATCACACCGTACAACTCGTGATACTATATCCAGTTTGACAGTATGAAAACAACTGAGCCTCTCAACAGATGGCTCAACAATAACCCTTTAGTTAACAATAACTATATACAAGTATTGCAGACAATCCGCACTTGGGATGGGCGCCCAGCATCCACTACGGACTACGAGAAATAGAATTACCGGTGAGTAAAATCTTATTTTCTCTAACGTCCTAGTGGATGCTGGGAACTCCGTAAGGACCATGGGGATTATACCAAAGCTCCCAAACGGGCGGGAGAGTGCGGATGACTCTGTAGCACCGAATGAGAGAACTCCAGGTCCTCCTCAGCCAGGGTATCAAATTTGTAGAATTTTGCAAACGTATTTGCCCCTGACCAAGTAGCTGCTCGGCAAAGTTGTAAAGCCGAGACCCCTCGGGCAGCCGCCCAAGATGGGCCCACCTTCCTTGTGGAATGGGCCTTTACAGATTTTGGCTGTGGTATGCCTGCCACAGAATGTGCAAGCTGAACTGTACTACAAATCCAGCGAGCAATAGACTGCTTAGAAGCAGGAGCACCCAGTTTGTTGGGTGCATACAGGATAAACAGTGAGTCAGATTTTCTGACTCCAGCCGTCCTGGAAACATATTTTCAGGGCCCTGACAACGTCTAGCAACTTGGAGTCCTCCAATTCACTAGTAGCCGCCGGCACCACAATAGGCTGGTTCAGGTGAAACGCTGACACCACCTTAGGGAGAAATTGGGGACGAGTCCTCAACTCTGCCCTATCCATATGGAAAATCAGATAAGGGCTTTTACATGATAAAGCCGCCAATTCTGACACTCGCCTGGCTGAAGCCAAGGCTAATAACATGACCACTTTCCACGTGAGATATTTCAGATCCACGGTTTTAAGTGGTTCAAACCAATGTGATTTTAAGAAACTCAACATCACGTTGAGATCCCAAGGTGCCACTGGAGGCACAAACGGGGGCTGAATATGCAGCACTCCTTTTACAAAAGTCTGAACTTCAGGTACTGAAGCTAGTTCTTTTTGAAAGAAAATCGACAGAGCCGAGATCTGTACTTTAATGGAGCCTAGTTTTAGGCCCATATCCACTCCTGCTTGCAGGAAATGCAGAAATCGACCTAGTTGAAATTCCTCTGTTGGGGCCTTATTGGCCTCGCACCATGCAACATATTTCCGCCATATGCGGTGATAATGCGTTGCCGTAACATCTTTCCTAGCCTTAATAAGCGTAGGAATGACTTCTTCCGGAATACCCTTTTCCTTTAGGATCCGGTGTTCAACCGCCATGCCGTCAAACGCAGCCGCGGTAAGTCCAGACAGGGCCCCTGTTGTATCAGGTCCTGTCTGAGCGGTAGAGGCCACGGGTCCTCTGAGAGCATCTCTTGAAGTTCCGGGTACCACGCTCGTCTTGGCCAATCCGGAACCAAGAGAATCGTGTTTACTCCTCGCTTTCTTATTATTCTCAATACCTTTGGAATGAGAGGCAGAGGAGGGAACACATAAACCGACTGGTACACCCACGGTGTCACTAGAGCGTCCACAGCTATCGCCTGAGGGTCCCTTGACCTGGCGCAATATCTTTTTAACTTTTTGTTGAGACGGGACGCCATCATGTCCACCTGTGGTTTTTCCCAACGGTTTACCAGCATCTGGAAGACTTCTGGGTGAAGTCCCCACTCTCCCGGGTGGAGGTCGTGTCTGCTGAGGTAGTCTGCTTCCCAGTTGTCCACTCCCGGAATGAACACTGCTGACAGTGCTAGTACATGATTCTCCGCCCATCGGAGAATTCTTGTGGCTTCTGCCATCGCCATCCTGCTTCTTGTGCCGCCCTGTCGATTTACATGGGCGACTGCCGTGATGTTGTCTGACTGGATCAGCACCGGCTGGTGTAGGAGCAGGGATTTTGCTTGACTTAGGGCATTGTAGATGGCCCTTAGTTCCAGAATATTTATGTGAAGGGAAGTCTCCTGACTCGACCATAGTCCTTGGAAGTTTCTTCCCTGTGTGACTGCCCCCCAGCCTCGAAGGCTGGCATCCGTGGTCACCAGGACCCAGTCCTGTATGCCGAACCTGCGGCCCTCTAGAAGATGGGCACTCTGCAGCAACCACAGTAGAGACACCCTGGTTCTTGGAGACAGGGTTATTAAGCGATGCATCTGAAGATGCGATCCGGACCACTGGTCCAACAGGTCCCACTGAAAGATTCTGGCATGGAACCTGCCGAAGGGAATTGCTTCGTAAGAAGCCACCATCTTTCCCAGGACCCGCGTGCAGTGATGCACTGATACCTGTTTTGGTTTCAGGAGGTCTCTGACTAGAGATGACAACTCCCTGGCTTTCTCCTCCGGGAGAAACACTTTTCTCTGGACTGTATCCAGAATCATACCCAGGAACAGTAGCCGTGTCGTCGGAACCAGCTGTGACTTTGGGATATTCAGAATCCAGCCGTGCTGGTGCAGCACTTCCTGAGATAGTGCTACTCCCACCAACAACTGTTCCTTGGACCTCGCTTTTATTAGGAGATCGTCCAAGTACGGGATAATTAAAACTCCCTTTCTTCGAAGGAGTATCATCATTTCCGCCATAACCTTGGTAAATACCCTCGGTGCCGTGGACAGTCCAAACGGCAGCGTCTGAAATTGGTAATGGCAATCCTGTACCACAAATCTGAGGTACTCCTGGTGAGGATGGTAAATGGGGACATGCAAGTAAGCATCCTTGATGTCCAGGGATACCATGTAATCCCCCTCGTCCAGGCTTGCAATAACCGCCCTGAGCGATTCCATCTTGAACTTGAATTGCTTTATGTATGTGTTCAAGGATTTCAAATTTAGAATGGGTCTCACCGAACCGTCCGGTTTCGGTACCACAAATAGTGTGGAATAATAACCCCGGCCTTGTTGAAGTAGGGGTACCTTGATTATCACCTGCTGGGAATACAGCTTGTGAATTGCCGCTAGCACCGCCTCCCTGTCTGAGGGAGCAATCGGCAAGGCAGATTTTAGGAACCGGTGTGGTGGGGACGCCTCGAATTCCAGCTTGTACCCCTGAGATACTATTTGCAGGATCCAGGGATCCACCTGTGAGCGAACCCACTGATCGCTGAAATTTTTGAGGCGACCCCCCACCGTACCTGGCTCCGCCTGTGGAGCCCCACCGTCATGCGGCGGACTTGGAAGAAGAAGCGGGGGAGGACTTTTGCTCCTGGGAACCTGCAGTTTGTTGCAGCCTTTTTCCCCTACCTCTGCCTCTGGACAGAAAAGACCCGCCTTTTCCACGCCTGTTTTTCTGGGTCCGAAAGGACTGAACCTGATAAAACGGCGCCTTCTTAGGCTGTGAGGGTACATGGGGTAAAAATGCTGACTTCCCAGACGTTGCTGTGGAAACTAGGTCCGAGAGACCATCCCCAAATAATTCCTCACCCTTATATGGTAACACTTCCATGTGCTTTTTTGAATCCGCATCTCCTGTCCACTGGCGAGTCCATAAGCCTCTTCTAGCAGAAATGGACAATGCACTTACTTTAGATGCCAGCCGGCAGATTTCCCTCTGTGCATCTCTCATATATAAGACTGAGTCTTTTATATGGTCTATGGTTAACAGGATCGTGCCTCTGTCTAATGTGTCAATATTTTCTGACAGTTTATCTGACCACGCAGGGGCAGCACTGCACATCCAAGCTGACGCAATAGCTGGCCTAAGTAAAATGCCTGTGTGTGTATATACAGACTTCAGGATCGCCTCCTGCTTTCTATCAGCAGGTTCCTTGAGGGCGGCCGTATCCGGAGACGGTAGTGCCACCTTTTTAGACAAACGTGTGAGCGCTTTATCCACTCTAGGGGGTGTTTCCCAACGTGACCTATCCTCTGGCGGGAAAGGGAACGCCGTTAGTACCTTCTTAGGAATTACCAATTTTTTTATCGGGGAAAGCCCACGCTTCTTCACACTTCATTTAATTCATCTGATGGGGGAAAAACTACGGGTAGTTTTTTCTCTCCAAACATAATACCCTTTTTAGTGGTACCTGTAGTTATATCAGAAATGTTTAACACCTCTTTCATTGCCTCAATCATGCAGTGAATGGCCTTAGTGGGCATCAGATTTGACTCATCGTCGTCGACACTGGTGTCAGTATCAGTGTCGACATCTGGGTCTGCTTGAGGTAGCGGGCGTTTTAGAGCCCCTGACGACCCATGCGACGCCTGGGCAGGCACGAGCTGAGAAGTCGGCTGTCCCACATTTGGCATGTCGTCGATTTTTTTATATAAGGAGTCTATACGTGCACTCATTACTTTCCATAAGCCCATCCACTCAGGTATCTGTCCCGCAGGGGGTGACATCCCTTCTAAAGGCATCTGCTCCGCCTCCACATCATTATCCTCATCAAACATGTCGACACAGCCGTACCGACACACCGCACACACACAGGGAATGCTCCGAATGAGGACAGGACCCACAAAAGCCCTTTGGGGGGACAGAGTGAGAGTATGCCAGCACACACCAGAGCGCTATATAATGCAGGGACTAACTGAGTTATGTCCCCTATAGCTGCTTTTATTATATATATATATATATATATATATATATATATATATATATATATATATATATATATATAGCGCCCAAATTTAGTGCCCCCCCCCCTCTCTGTTTTTACCCTGTTCTATAGTGTAGACTGCAGTGGAGAGCCAGGGAGCTTCCTTCCAGCGGATCTGTGAAGGAGAAATGGCGCCAGTGTGTCTGAGGGAGATAGCTCCACCCCTTTTCCGCGGCCTATTCTCCCGCTTTTTTCTGGATTCTGGCAGGGGTATTTTCCACATATATAGGCTCTGGGGCTATATATTGTGGCATTTTTGCCAGCCAAGGTGTTTTTATTGCAGCTCAGGGCGCCCCGCCCCCAGCGCCCTGCACCCTCAGTGACCGGAGTGTGAAGTGTGCATGAGGAGCAATGGCGCACAGCTGCAGTGCTGTGCGCTACCTTCGTGAAGACTGATGTCTTCTGCCGCCGTTTTTCCGGACCTCTTCTTGCTTCTGGCTCTGTAACGGGGACAGCGGCGCGGCTCCGGGACCAAACACCAAGGACTGGGCCTGCGGTCGATCCCTCTGGAGCTAATGGTGTCCAGTAGCCTAAGAAGCCCAATCCGGCTGCAATCAGGCGAGTTCGCTTCTTCTCCCCTTAGTCCCTCGCTGCAGTGAGCCTGTTGCCAGCAGGTCTCACTGAAAATAAAATACCTAAAACTATACTTTCTTTGTAAGGGCTCAGGAGAGCCCCTAGTGTGCATCCAACCTCGGCCGGGCACGAAACCTAACTGAGGCTTGGAGGAGGGTCATAGTGGGAGGAGCCAGTGCACACCAGGTAGTCATAAATCTTTCTAGAGTGCCCAGCCTCCTTCGGAGCCCGCTATTCCCCATGGTTCTTACGGAGTTCCCAGCATCCACTAGGACGTTAGAGAAAAGGTGGGTTAAATAAACACAGCCCTATGTAAAATCTGCACTATAATGTGTAGTGACCGACACGATTCAAATAAACTTTCTGGAGCAGCGGAGACCTGAACCAGTAACGCTGCGCTGTGGGACAGGAGTCTTAGCCCTAGGCTATAGGAGCTCTCCTTAAAGTTTTGTTTGGATTCAAACCCCTGTTCAGATACCCGCTACTAGCGTACTGAGCCACAGCGCTATTTGTCTGATGCCTTACACACATTCCCCAATTACAAATAGCATTAGTAACTAGTGACACCAAGGATAATAAATGTGATTTACTGCGCTTGTGTATATTAGCAGCTCCGTATGTTAAGAAAGCCAAAATGTTTAAAATAAAGGAGCGCTTGTTATAATTAGTACCGCTTATACCTGTAAAAAAATCTGGGTTAATAATATATAATGTTTACAGCCCCTTTCAGCGGTACCGGACCGCATTATATTTGGAATCCTCATTACTCCACTTCCACATCTTAAACAAAATACCTCTGAAAGGGGCTGTAAACATTATATATTATTAACCCAGATTTTTTTACAGGTATAAGCGGTACTAATTATAACAAGCGCTCCTTTATTTTAAACATAGTGACACCAAGGAATAATAAAGGGAAGGCAACACCCCGCCCTGTATGTAGTGTACCGCTAATTAAGGTGCACCCGATGTTTCTCGGAGGTTCCGCTGGCTTTTCAAAATGGTGACCAGCCTGTGAGAAAAGATGGGTGAAAATGTTATGTGGCAAGGTGGGGTATTCCGTTTCTAGAAAACATTGCGGAAGTGTTTGTTTTATCCCCTATATATGGTATTGTATGGATATATCTATATACATACCCACACACTTAGAATTATCGGTAAGTAAATTCTTATTTTATTTCTCATAGTCCGTAGTGGATGCTGGGGACTCCGAAAGGACCATGGGGAATAGCAGCTCCGCAGGAGACTGGGCACAAAGTAAAAGCTTTAGGACTAGCTGGTGTGCACTGGCTCCTCCCCCTATGACCCTCCTCCAAGCCTCAGTTAGGATACTGTGCCCGGACGAGCGTACACAATAAGGAAGGATTTTGAATCCCGGGTAAGACTCATACCAGCCACACCAATCACACCGTACAACTTGTGATCTGAACCCAGTTAACAGCATGATAACAGAGGAGCCTCTAGAAAAGATGGCTCACAACAACAATAACCCGATTTTTGTAACAATAACTATGTACAAGTAATGCAGACAATCCGCACTTGGGATGGGCGCCCAGCATCCACTACGGACTATGAGAAATAGAATTATCGGTAAGTAAATTCTTATTTTCTCTAACGTCCTAGTGGATGCTGGGGACTCCGAAAGGACCATGGGGATTATACCAAAGCTCCCAAACGGGCGGGAGAGTGCGGATGACTCTGCAGCACCGAATGAGAGAACTCCAGGTCCTCCTCAGCCAGGGTATCAAATTTGTAGAATTTAGCAAACGTGTTTGCCCCTGACCAAGTAGCTGCTCGGCAAAGTTGTAAAGCCGAGACCCCTCGGGCAGCCGCCCAAGATGAGCCCACTTTCCGTGTGGAATGGGCTTTTACAGATTTTGGCTGTGGCAGGCCTGCCACAGAATGTGCAAGCTGAATTGTACTACAAATCCAACGAGCAATCGTCTGCTTAGAAGCAGGAGCACCCAGCTTGCTGGGTGCATACAGGATAAACAGCGAATCAGATTTTCTGACTCTAGCCATCCTGGAAACATATATTTTCAGGGCCCTGACTACGTCCAGCAACTTGGAATCCTCCAAGTCCCTAGTAGCCGCAGGCACCACAATAGGCTGGTTTAAGTGAAATGCTGAAACCACCTTAGGAAGAAATTGAGAACGAGTCCTCAATTCTGCCCTGTCCGTATGAAAAATTAGGTAAGGGCTTTTATAGGATAAAGCCGCCAATTCTGAGACACGCCTGGCTGAAGCCAGGGCTAACAGCATTACCACTTTCCATGTAAGATATTTTAAGTCCACAGTGGTGAGTGGTTCAAACCAATGTGATTTTAGGAATCCCAAAACTACATTGAGATCCCAAGGTGCCACTGGAGGCACAAAAGGAGGCTGTATATGCAGTACTCCCTTGACAAACATCTGAACTTCAGGAACAGAAGCCAGTTCTTTTTGGAAGAATATTGACAGGGCCGAAATTTGAACCTTAATGGACCCTAATTTGAGGCCCATAGACAGTCCTGTTTGCAGGAAATGCAGGAAACGACCCAGTTGAAATTCCTCTGTAGTGAACTTCCTGGCCTCGCACCATGCAACATATTTACGCCAAATACGGTGATAATGTTGTATGGTTACATCCTTCCTGGCTTTGATCAGGGTAGGGATGACTTCATCCGGAATGCCTTTTTCCTTCAGGATCCGGCGTTCAACCGCCATGCCGTCAAACGCAGCCGCGGTAAGTCTTGGAACAGACATGGTCCCTGCTGGAGCAGGTCCTTTCTTAGAGGTAGAGGCCACGGGTCTTCCGTGAGCATCTCTTGAATTTCCGGGTACCAAGTCCTTCTTGGCCAATCCGGAGCCACGAGTATAGTCTTTACTCCTCTCCTTCTTATGATTCTCAGTACTTTTGGTATGAGAGGAAGAGGAGGGAGCACATACACTGACTGGTACACCCACGGTGTTACCAGAGCGTCCACAGCTATTGCCTGAGGGTCCCTTGACCTGGCGCAATATCTGTCCAGTTTTTTGTTGAGGCGGGACGCCATCATGTCCACCTTTGGTTTTTCCCAACGGTTCACAATCATGTGGAAGACTTCTGGGTGAAGTCCCCACTCCCCCGGGTGAAGATCGTGTCTGCTGAGGAAGTCTGCTTCCTAGTTGTCCACTCCCGGAATGAACACTGCTGACAGTGCTATCACATGATTCTCCACCCAGCGAAGAATCCTTGCCACTTCCATCATTGCCCTCCTGCTTCTTGTGCCGCCCTGTCTGTTCACGTGGGCGACTGCCGTGATGTTGTCCGACTGGATCAACACCGGCTGACCCTAAAGCAGAGGTCTTGCCTGACTTAGGGCATTGTAAATGGCCCTTAGTTCCAGGATATTTATGTGAAGTGACGTTTCCATGCTTGACCACAAGCCCTGGAAATTTCTTCCCTGTGTGACTGCTCCCCAGCCTCGCAGGCTGGCATCCGTGGTCACCAGGACCCAATCCTGAACGCCGAATCTGCGGCCCTCTAGGAGATGAGCACTCTGTAACCACCACAGGAGAGACACCCTTGCCCTTGGAGACAGGGTTATCCGCTGATGCATTTGAAGATGCGATCCGGACCATTTGTCCAGCAGATCCCACTGAAAAGTTCTTGCGTGGAATCTGCCGAATGGAATCCCTTCGTAAGAAGCCACCATCTTTCCCAGGACCCTTGTGCATTGATGTACTGACACTTGGCCTGGTCTTAGGAGGTTCCTGACTAGGTCGGATAACTCCTTGGCTTTCTCCTCCGGGAGAAACACCTTTTTCTGTACTGTGTCCTGAATCATCCCTAGGAACAGCAGACGTGTCGTCGGAATCAGCTGTGATTTTGGAATATTTAGAATCCATCCGTACTGTCGTAGTACTACTTGAGATAGTGCTACTCCGACCTCTAACTGTTCTCTGGACCTTGCCCTTATCAGGAGATCGTCCAAGTAAGGGATAATTAAGACGCCTTTTCTTCGAAGAATCATCATCATTTCGGCCATTACCTTGGTAAAGACCCGGGGTGCCGTGGACAATCCAAACGGCAGCGTCTGAAACTAATAGTGACAGTTCTGTACCACAAACCTGAGGTACCCTTGGTGAGAAGGGCAAATTGGGACATGGAGGTAAGCATCCTTGATGTCCAGAGACACCATATAGTCCCCTTCTTCCAGGTTCGCTATCACTGCTCTGAGTGACTCCATCTTGAACTTGAACCTTTTTATGTAAGTGTTCAAGGATTTCAGATTTAAAATGGGTCTGACCGAGCCGTCCAGCTTCGGTACCACAAACAGTGTGGAATAATACCCCTTTCCCTGTTGTAGGAGGTGTACCTTGATTATCACCTGCTGGGAATACAGCTTGTGAATGGCTTCCAATACCGCCTCCCTGTCGGGGGGAGACGTTGGTAAAGCAGACTTCAGGAACCGGCGAGGGGGAGACGTCTCGAATTCCAATTTGTACCCCTGAGATACTACCTGCAGGATCCAGGGGTCCACTTGAGAGTGTGCCCACTGCGCGCTGAAATTCTTGAGACGGGCCCCCACCGTGCCTGAGTCCGCTTGTAAGGCCCCAGCGTCATGCTGAGGACTTGGCAGAAGCGGGGGAGGGCTTCTGTTCGTGGGAAGAGGCTGTTTGCTGCAGTCTTTTTCCCCTTCCTCTGCCCCGGGGCAGATATGAGCGGCCTTTTGCCCGCTTGCCCTTATGGGGACGAAAGGACTGAGCCTGAAAAGACGGTATCTTTTTCTGCTGCGAGGTGACTTGGGGTAAAAAGGTGGATTTTCCAGCCGTTGCCGTGGCCACCAGGTCCGATAGACCGACCCCAAATAACTCCTCCCCTTTATACGGCAATACTTCCATATGCCGTTTGGAATCCGCATCCCCTGACCACTGTCGCGTCCATAATCCTCTTCTGGCAGAAATGGACATCGCACTTACTCTTGATGCCAGAGTGCAATTATCCCTCTGTGCATCTCGCATATATAGAAATGCATCCTTTAAATGCTCTATAGTCAATAATATATTGTCCCTGTCCAGGGTATCAATATTTTCAGTCAGGGAATCCGACCAAGCCACCCCAGCACTGCACATCCAGGCTGAGGCGATTGCTGGTCGCAGTATAATACCAGTATGTGTGTACAGGTTGAGTATCCCATATCCAAATATCCGAAATACGGAATATTCCGAAATACGGACTTTTTTGAGCGAGACTGAGATAGTGAAACTTTTTTGTTTTCTGATGGCTCAATGTACACAAACTTTGTTTAATACACACAGTTATTAAAAATATTGTATTAAATGACCTTCAGACTGTGTATATAAGGCGTATATGAAACATAAATGAATTGTGTGAATGTAGACACACTTTGTTTAATGCACAAAGTTATTAAAAATATTGGCTAAAATTACCTTCAGGCTGTGTGTATAAGGTGCATATAAAACATAAATGCATTCTGTGCTTAAATTTAGGTCCCATTGCCATGATATCTCATTATGGTATGCAATTATTCCAAAATACGGAAAAATCCAATATCCAAAATACCTCTGGTCCCAAGCATTTTGGATAAGGGATACTCAACCTGTATATACTTTAGGATATTTTCCAGCTTCCTATCAGCTGGTTCCTTGAGGGCGGCCGTATCAGGAGACGGTAACGCCACTTGTTTTGATAAGCGTGTGAGCGCCTTATCTACGCTAGGGGGTGTTTCCCAACGCGCCCTAACCTCTGGTGGGAAAGGGTATAATGCCAATAATATTTTAGAAATTAGCAGTTTTTTATCTTGGGAAACCCACGCTTCATCACACACACCTCATTTAATTCATCTGATTCAGGAAAAACTACGGGTAGTTTTCACACCCCACATAATACCCTTTTTTGTGGTACTTGTAGTATCAGAAATGTTCAAAACCTCCTTCATTGCCGTGATCATGTAACGTGTGGCCCTACTGGAAAATACGTTTGTTTCCTCACCGTCGACACTGGAGTCAGTGTCCGTGTCAGTATCGACCTGAGGTAACGGGCGTTTTATAGCCTCTGACGGTGTTTGAGACGCCTGTACAGGTATTAACTGATTTGCCGGCTGTCTCATGTCGTCAACAGTCTTTTGTAAAGTGCCGACACTATCACGTAATTCTTTCCATAAGACCATCCAGTCAGGTGTCGACTCCCTAGGGGGTGACATCACTAACACAGGCAATTGCTACGCCTCCACAACATTTTCCTCCTCATACATGTCGACACAGCGTACCGACACACAGCACACACACAGGGAATGCTCTGATAGAGGACAGGACCCCACTAGCCCTTTGGAGAGGGAGAGTTTGCCAGCACACACCAGAGCGCTATATATATATATATATATATATATATATATATATATATATATATATATATATATATAATAAGATTTTACTTACCGATAAATCTATTTCTCGTAGTCCGTAGTGGATGCTGGGGACTCCGTCAGGACCATGGGGATATAGCGGCTCCGCAGGAGACAGGGCACAATAATAAAAGCTTTAGGATCAGGTGGTGTGCACTGGCTCCTCCCCCTATGACCCTCCTCCAAGCCTCAGTTAGGATACTGTGCCCAGACGAGCGTGCATAATAAGGAAGGATATTGAATCCCGGGTAAGACTCATACCAGCCACACCAATCACACCGTACAACCTGTGATCTGAACCCAGTTAACAGTATGATAACAACGAAGGAGCCTCTGAAAAGATGGCTCACAACAAGAATAACCCGATTTTTGTAACAATAACTATGTACAAGTATTGCAGACAATCCGCACTTGGGATAGGCGCCCAGCATCCACTACGGACTACGAGAAATAGATTTATCGGTAAGTAAAATCTTATTTTCTCTGACGTCCTAGTGGATGCTGGGGACTCCGTCAGGACCATGGGGATTATACCAAAGCTCCCAAACGGGCGGGAGAGTGCGGATGACCCTGCAGCACCGAATGAGAGAACTCCATGTCCTCCTCAGCCAGGGTATCAAATTTGTAGAATTTAGCAAACGTGTTTGCCCCTGACCAAGTAACTGCTCGGCAAAGTTGTAAAGCCGAGACCCCTCGGGCAGTCGCCCAAGATGAGCCCCCTTCCTTTTGGAATGGGCTTTTACCGATTTTGGCTGTGGCAGGCCTGCCACAGAATGTGTAAACTGAATTGTATTACAAATCCAGCGAGCAATCGTCTGCTTAGAAGCACCCATCTTGTTGGGTGCATACAGGCTAAACAGCGAGTCAGATTTTCTGACTCCAGCCTTCCTGGAAACATTTTTCAGGGCCCTGACAACGTCAAGTAACTTGGAGTCCTCCAAGTCCCTAGTACCCGCAGGTACCACAATAGGTTGGTTCATGTGAAAAACAGAAAACACCTTAAGGAGAAATTGAGGACGAGTCCTCAATTCTGCCCTGTCAGAATGAAAAATTAAGTAAGGGCTTTATATATGATAAAGCCGCCAATTCTGACACACGCCTGGCTGAAGCCAGGGCTAATAGCATCGTCACCTTCCATGTGAGATATTTTAAGTCCACAGTGGTGAGTGGTTCAAACCAATGTGACTTTAGGAAACTCAAAACAACATTGAGATCCCAAGGTGCCACTGGGGCACAAAAGGAGGCTGTATATGCAGTACCCCTTTTACAAACATCTGAACGTCAGGCACTAAAGCCAGTTCTTTCTGGAAGAAATTAGACAGGGCCGAAATTTGAACCTTAATGGACCCTAATTTTAGGCCCATAGACAGTCCTGTTTTCAGGAAATGTAGGAAACGACCCAGTTGGAATTCCTCTGTAGGGGCCTTCTTGGCCTCACACCACGCAACATATCTTCGCCAAATGCGGTGAAAATGTTTTGCGGTTACATCCTTCCTGTCTTCGACCAGGGTAGGGATGACTTCATCTGGAATGCCCTTTCAGGATCCGGCGTTCAACCGCCATGCCGTCAAACGCGGCCGCGGTAAGTCTTGGAACAGACAAGGCCCCTGCTGGAGCAGGTCCTTTCTTAAAGGTAGAGGCCACGGGTCTTCCGTGAACATCTCTTGAAGTTTCGGGTACCAAGTCCTTCTTGGCCAATCCGGAACCACGAGTATCATTCTTACTCATCTCCCTCTTATGATTCTCAGTACTTTTTGTATGAGAGGCATAGGAGGGAACACATACTCTGACTGGTACATCCACAGTGTTACCAGAGCGTCCACCGCTATTGCCTGAGGGTCCCTTGACCTGGCGCAATATCTAGTTTTTTGTTCAGGCGGGACGCCATCATGTCCACCTTTGGTTTTTCACAACGGTTTACAATCATGTGGAAGACTTCCCGATGAAGTCCCCACTCTCCCGGGTGGAGGTCATGCCTGCTGAGGAAGTCTGCTTCCCAGTTTTCCACTCCCGGAATGAACACTGCTGAGAGTGTTATCACATGATTTTTCGCCCAGCGAAGAATCCTTGCAGTTTCTGCCATTTCCCTCCTGTTTCTTGTGCCGCCCTGTCTGTTTACGTGGGCGACTGCCGTGATGTTGTCCCACTGGATCAATACCGGCTGACCTTGAAGCAGAGGTCTTGCTAAGCTTAGAGCATTGTAAATTGCCCTTAGCTCCAGTATATTTATGTGGAGAGAAGTCTCCAGACTCAATCACACTCTGGAAATTTTTTCCTTGTGTGACTGCTCCCCAGCCACTCAGGCTGGCATCCGTGGTCACCAGGACCCAGTCCTGAATGCCGAATCTGCGGCCCTTTTATAGATGAGCACTCTGCAGCCACCGCAGAAGAAACACCCTTGTCCTTGGAGACAGGGTTATCCGCTGATGCATCTGAAGATGCGATCCGGACCATTTTTCCAGCAGATCCCACGTAAATGTTCTTGCGTGAAATCTACCGAATGGGATCGCTTTGTAAGAAACCACCATTTTTCACAGGATCCTTGTGCAATGATGCACTGATACTTTTCCTGGTTTTAGGAGGTTCCTGACTAGCTCGGATAACTCCCTGGCTTTCTTCTCCGGGAGAAAACATCCTTTTCTGGACTGTGTCCAGAATCATCCCTAGGAACAGTAGACGTGTCGTCAGAAAAAACTGCGATTTTGGAATATTTAGAATCCACTCGTGCTGTCGTAGAACTACTTAAGATAGTGCTACTCCGACCTCCAACTGTTCTCTGGACCTTGCCCTTATCAGGAAAGCGTCCATATTTCTTTTAAGAAGAATCATCATTTCGGCCATTACCTTGGTAAAGACCCGGGGTGCCGTGGACAATCCAAACGGCAGCGTCTGAACTGATAGTGACAGTTCTGTACCACGAACCTGAGGTACCCTTGGTGAGAAGGGCAAATTTGGACATGTAGGTAAGCGTCCCTGATATCCAGTGACACCATATCGTCCCCTTCTTCCTGGTTCGCTATCACTGCTCTGAGTGACTCCATCTTGATTTGAACGCTTGTATGTAAGTGTTCAAATATTTCAGATCTCACCTAGCCGTCTGGCTTCAGTACCACAATATAGTGTGGAATAATACCCCTTCCCTTGTTGTAGAAGGGGTACTTTGATTATCACCTGCTGGGAATACAGCCTGTGAATTGTTCCCAATACTGCCTCCCTGTCGGAGGGAGACGTTGGTAAAGCAGACTTCAGGAACTTGTGAGGGGGAGACGTCTCGAATTTCCAATGTACACCTGGGATACTACGTGTAGGATCCAGGAGTCCACTTGTGAGTGAGCCCACTGCGTGCTGAAACTCTTGAGATGACCCCCTACCGCACCTGAGTCCGCTTGTACGGCCCCAGCGTCATGCTGCGGACTTGGCAGAAGCTGTGGAGGGCTTCTGTTCCTGGGAATGGGCTGCCTGCTGCAGTCTTCTTCCCTTTCCTCTACCCCTGGGCAGATATGACTGGCCCTTTTGCCCGCCTGCCCTTATGGGGACGAAAGGACTGAGACTGAAAAGACTGTGTCCTTTTCTGCTGAGATGTGACTTGGGGTAACAAAAGGTGTATTTTTCAGCTGTTGCCATGGCCACCAGGTCCGATGGACCGCCCCTTTATACGGCAATACTTCCATGTGCCGTCTGGAATCTGCATCACCTGACCACTGTCGTCTGGCAGATATGGACATCACATTTACTCTTGATGCCAGAATGCAAATATCCCTCTGCGCCTCTCGCATATATAGAAATGCATCCTTAAAATGCTCTATAGTCAATAAAATCTTGTCCCTGTCAAGGGTATCAATATTTTCAGTCAGGAAATCCGACCAAGCCCCCTCAGCGCTGCACATCCAGGCTGAGGCGATTGCTGGTCGTAGTATAACACCAGTATATGTGTATATACTTTTAGAATATTTTTCAGCTTCCTATCAGCTGGCTCCTTGAGGGCTGCCGTATCTGGAGACGGTAACGCCACTTGTTTTTATAAGCGTGTGAGCGCCTTATTCACCCTAAGGTGTGTTTCCCAACTCGCCCTAACTTCTGGCGGGAAAGGGTATACCGCCAATAATTTTCTATCGGAGGAAACCCACGTATCATCACACACTTCATTTAATTTATCTGATTCAGGAAAAACTACAAGTAGTTTATTCACACCCTACATAATACCCTTATTTGTGGTACTTGTAGTATCAGAAATATGTAACACCTCCTTCATTGCCCTTAACATGAAACGTGTGGCCCTAAAGGAAAATACGTTTGTTTCT
Organism: Pseudophryne corroboree; assembly: GCF_028390025.1. Lineage (NCBI taxonomy): Eukaryota > Metazoa > Chordata > Amphibia > Anura > Myobatrachidae > Pseudophryne > Pseudophryne corroboree. The sequence goes on along the minus strand of NC_086444.1, from coordinate 373,111,732 downwards.
TCACCGTCGACACTGGAGTCAGTGTCCGTGTCTGTGTCGACCGACTGAGGTAAATGGGCGTTTTTACAAGCCCCTGACGGTGTCTGAGACGCCTGGACAGGTACTAATTTGTTTGCCGGCCGTCTCCTGTCGTCAACCGACCTTGCAGCGTGTTGACATTATCACGTAATTCCTAAATAAGCCATCCATTCCAGTGTCGACTCCCTAGAGAGTGACATCACCAATACAGGCAATTTGCTCCGCCTCCTCACCAACATCGTCCTCCTACATGTCGACACACACGTACCGACACACAGCACACACACACAGGGAATGCTCTGACAGAGCACAGGACCCCACTAGCCCTTTGGGGAGACAGAGGGAGAGTTTGCCAGCACACACCAAAAACGCTATAATTATACAGGGACAACCCCTTATACAAGTGTTTTCCCTTATAGCATTTTTATATATGTAATCATATCGCCAAATAAGTGCCCCCCCTCTCTGTTTTAACCCTGTTTCTGTAGTGCAGTGCAGGGGAGAGCCTGGGAGCCTTCCTCACAGCAGAGCTGAGCAGGAAAATGGCGCCGTGTGCTGAGGAGAATAGGCCCCGCCCCCTTTTCGGCGGGCTCTTCTCCCGGAGTTTGTGAGATCTGGCAGGGGTTAAATACATCCATATAGCCTCAAGGGCTATATGTGATGTATTTTAGCCATAAAAAGGTATTATACATTGCTGCCCAGGGCGCCCCCCCCAGCGCCCTGCACCCTCAGTGACAGTTGGTGACTGTTGGTGAAGTGTGCCGACAACAATGGCGCACAGCTGCAGTGCTGTGCGCTACCTTATGAAGACTGAAAGTCTTCTGCCGCCTGTTTCTGGACCTCTGGACCTCTTCAACTTCGGCATCTGCAAGGGGGGTCGGCGGCACGGCTCCGGGACCGGACTCCATGGCTGGGCCTGTGTTCGATCCCTCTGGAGCTAATGGTGTCCAGTAGCCCAAGAAGCAAATCCATCCTGCACGCAGGTGAGTTTACTTCTCTCCCCTAAGTCCCTCGTAGCAGTGAGCCTGTTGCCAGCAGGACTCACTGAAAATAAAAAACCTAACTTAAACTTTTATTCTAAGCAGCTCAGGAGAGCCACCTAGATTGCACCCTTCTCGTCGGGCACAAAAATCTAACTGAGGCTTGGAGGAGGGTCATAGGGGGAGGAGCCAGTGCACACCACCTGATCCTAAAGCTTTTATTATTGTGCCCTGTCTCCTGCGGAGCCGCTATATCCCCATGGTCCTGACGGAGTCCCCAGCATCCACTAGGACGTCAGAGAAATATTATATATATATATATATATATATATATATATATATATACATATACACACATTATATATATATATATATATATATATATATATATATATATATATATATATATATATATATACATACATACATATATATATATATACATATACATACAGGGATAACCTTATATAAGTGTTTTTCCCTAATATAGCTGATGTATATATTAATATGCCAATTTAGTGCCCCCCCTCTCTTGTTTTACCCTGTTTCTGTTGTGCAGGACTGCAGGGGAGAGTCAGGGAGCCTTCCTCCAACGGAGCTGTGAGGAAAAAATGGCGCTTGTGTGCTGAGGAGATAGGCTCCGCCCCTTTTTCGGCGGCCTTTCTCCCGCTTTTTTGTGGAAAACTGGCAGGGGTTAAATACATCCATATAGCCCAGGAGCTATATGTGATGTATTTTTAGCCATTTAAGGTATTTTCATTGCGTCCCAGGGCGCCCCCCCCCAGCGCCCTGCACCCTCAGTGACCAGAGTGTGAAGTGTGCTGAGAGCAATGGCGCACAGCTGCGGTGCTGTGCGCTACCTTATTGAAGACAGGACGTCTTCTGCCGCCGATTTTCCGGACCTCTTCACTCTTCTGGCTCTGTAAGGGGGCCGGCGGCGCGGCTCCGGGACCCATCCATGGCTGGGCCTGTGATCGTCCCTCTGGAGCTAATGTCCAGTAGCCTAAGAAGCCCAATCCACTCTGCACGCAGGTGAGTTCGCTTCTTCTCCCCTTAGTCCCTCGATGCAGTGAGCCTGTTGCCAGCAAGTCTCACTGAAAATAAAAAAACCTATTTAAACTTTTACTCTAAGCAGCTCAGGAGAGCCACCTAGATTGCACCCCTCTCGTTCGGGCACAAAATCTTAACTGAGGCTTGGAGGAGGGTCATAGGGGGAGGAGCCAGTGCACACCAGCTAGTCCTAAAGCTTTTACTTTGTGCCCAGTCTCCTGCGGAGCCGCTATTCCCCATGGTCCTTTCGGAGTCCCCAGCATCCACTAGGACGTTAGAGAAATATATATATATATATATATATATATATATATATATATATATATATATATATATATATATATATATATATATATATATATATATATATATATATATATATATATATATATATACACACACACATATACACATATACATACACATATCTATATAGATCTATACACACACACACACACACACACACACACACACCACAGTGAACCCATGCACCTAATAGGGCAGATAAATACTGTGCACCTAATAGGGTAGATAAATACTGTGTATTTGTAGGGTAAATAAATACTGCACAGTAGATTTTTAATTATCAATGAGCTGAGTCCCAGCTCCTGTAATAGAGCAGATTCCCTGATCTAAATGTCTGAAATGGGGCAGAGGACTCCCCTGCAGGAGGAATGTAGCCAAAGCAAGATGTAACAATATTTCTGCAGCACACTGCACAGAAAAGCTACAAACTCCAGAGACAGGTGTGTTGCCTAGAGACAATGAGAGCTGGGAGCCTCCACCGAGGGGAATAAGCTTCACCCCCCTTCCCCCCTCATACCTTATACATGTAAAGAATCCTCCCTGCACAGCCAGGAGAGGAAAGGAGCTTTCAGTGGCCCGGGAGACTGTGGAGCGGCGTCTCGTCATGCTGCAGCGGCTGGGGAGCGGAGAAAGCCCGCCGTACAGAGCGGGAGTTAGCTCCGCCCCCTCCGCTTTGGCGCCAAATTCAAATCCGCTGTATAGTAAGCGGAAAGCGCCCATGCATCCCCCGGCCGCCTGTATGCTGCGGCCGGGGAGCGATGTGCGGCCGGGGAGCGGAAAGCCTGAGCCCGCCGAACGGAGCGGGAGTTAGCTCCGCCCCCCTGCTCCGGTCACTTTCAAATTAAAACCGCACTATCATCCGGCTGCCTGTAAGTGTGTATGCTGCGGCCGGGGAGAGTGTGTCCTTTGCTGGAATCGAACCCTAGCTCGTGGGCATCGTAACCATAGGTGTTACCACTCTGCCATGAGAGCTATGCTAATTATTACACAGATATATGATATATGTAAATGTATCACCCGGCTGCCTGTATGCTGCAGCCGGGGAGTGAAGAGCGCTGAGCCCGCTTACAGAGCGGGCTGAAGCTCCGCCCCCCCACATAATGGCGCCAATTTCAAATTAGTAAGCCTTTTATGCACTCCAGCCTGTCTGACTGGAGAGTATAGGGGAGCCTGTCCATCCATGTATTAAAACACTGAAACTGAAAAATGTAAAAACATACATCAGTCTGGAGGGGGAGGGGGAGGGGGGGAGATTGTACTCACCGCTTCCTTCCGTCAGGCGTTTCGACCCAGCGGCCCCGACGCGCCGCACGCAGCGGTGTCCGGCCATTTTTGATACTCACCGCTGCCGGAATCTTCTGCTGGATGGAGTGGCCCCGATACGCGCCGCACGCAGCGGTGTCCGGCCAACTCAGGAGAGCTCAGTGTCTCCCTCAGCCGGTGCCCATCCCGAGCCGCACGCAGCTGCGATGGGACCCCGCCGGCATCTCCCGCGGTGCAGACTGGCAGTGGCAGAGCTGCCAGTCTGTGTGTGTGAAAGAAAAAGAAAATAAAGAAAAGAGAAAAAATTCTTCAGCTAAACCCAAGTGAACCAGCTACCTCGGGCACTAAACTAAGACTGGCTTGGAGGGGAGATAGTAGGGGAGGAGCTAGCCACAGTGTGAGAATTTTAAAGTGCCAGCTCCCAATTACTGCCTACTATTTCCCCATTGTAACTACGCTCCAGTGGCCCCTAGTGGATGAAGGAGAACTATACATATGTAATATACACACACAATGCCCAATGATGAAGCAACATTGCCCCCACAGTGCCAGATATGCAATGCCCCCACAGTGCCAGATATGCAATGCCCCCACAGTGCCAGATATGCAATGCCCCCACAGTGCCAGATATGCAATGCCCCCACAGTGCCAGATATACAATGCCCCCACAGTGCCAGATATACAATGCCCCCACAGTGCCAGATATACAATGCCCCCACAGTGCCAGATATACAATGCCCCCACAGTGCCAGATATACAATGCCCCCACAGTGCCAGATATACAATGCCCCCACAGTGCCAGATATACATTGCCCCACAGTGCCAGATATACATTGCCCCACTGTGCGCTCATTGCCCCCCACCCCTTACCGCTGGCTCCGTTTCTTCTATGTGAGGGGAGGAGAGCGCAGCATAGAGTCTCTCTTGCCTCTCAATTCTCTTCGATGCCCGGTCTCACTCTCCAACGGCGGCGGGGTCAATCTGAAATGATGTGCCGGTTCGTTAGCCAATCAGAGCTCACGGACCGGCAGCCAATCAGGAGCCGCGGCTGCTGGTCCATGAGCTCTGATTGGCTAGTAAAGCAGTGCCTTATACAGATTGACCCCGCCGCCGCCGATGGAGAGTGAGACCGGGCATTAAAGAGAGTTGAGTGGCAGGAGAGGTACTGCGCTGCGCTCTCCTCCCCTCACACAGAACGAAGCCAGCGGAATGCAGTATTGTGGACGGTACGGCGTACCGGCTGGGAATTTCTTACAATAATGTGGATGACAGCTGGCTCAGTGCACGGTTTGCTTTGCTGTCTCACATGGGACCAATTCCGATGATTATGGTGTGGAGTATGTATGTTCTTTCCATGTTTTTTGTGTTTTCTCTTGGTTTTTCCCACAGTCCAAAACATACTCAAGCAAGGACTTTGTCCATAGCCCTCCTAAATGCTGCCCCCTGATCAGTGGTGGTGTATAGCTGGGGTGATATAAAGATCAGTGAGGTCCCTCTGTCTCCTCCTGAGCTCCGTGTGTGTCTGTGGCTTCTGCTGCAGGGTAAGGTCTGTGATCTGATTGGCTCTCTGAGTCAGTGAGAGCCAATCAGAGCTAGCAGTGGGTCCTGTTGCCTAGCAGCAGCCTAGAGAGGGGAGGGGGTGAGGGTACTGGCTGAGCAGGCTCATGTCTGAAACAAACTGCATAAACTATATTAGAGGGAAATTAGAAAAATAAAGTTACTTTGGCAAAAGTAAAATATTAAACTCATTTTAGTTCTTCCCATAGTATGTAGGTGTGTGCTATTAAGTCTGCTGGCAGAGTTTACCAAAGTCTAGGCCTACCATACTATCCCTATAAACCAGGACACTTACACAGGTTCTGTGGCTGATTAAAACCAGATGAAAAGGCAGGTATGATGTTAGCCAGCCACAGAACCTGTATAATTCATTAATGTCCCAGGTTTAAAAGAATAGTATGGTAAGCATACCCATGTCTTCTTTTCTTCAGTTAGGATAATAAGATAATATCTTGGGGCATGTTCTCTCCAGATTTCAAAGGGTCTCTATAGCTTAAGTTTGTTAGGAGACATCATGTAACCTCTGCCCCAGAAAACATTGTGCATTGACCTGGTATCCTGTAGGAACTCAGGAGCACATCAGTTCAATCAGTGGGTCCTGACCTTGTGTCAGTAGCCACTGATAAAACAATGCACCACACAAGTAATTATCCAAACTCACTATTAGTATATGCAGATTTAATGAAAGAAAAGACATGTACAAATTAAAGGGAGAGCTCAGACTTTGTAAGTGGCAAAACAGATTAAGCTTTCTCATCTGTACAGCTAGTCAAACAAAAAAAAAAAAAAACTATTATAAGTGAATATATACACAAAACAAAAAATCTTTATACAAGTCTGTACACAAAGTTCATTATCTCCATTACCCCTCAGCACACTGCCAACGCAAAAAGGATAAAAAAAAAGAAAGGAAAAAAGAAAGAAAGAAAAAGAAAAATGCCCCTTCCCAAAATAGGCTTCTTGGGCAAATGAGATGATTCCTCCTTCACCAGACAGTCTGCATTGGTATTGAGCAGAGGGGGGGGAATGCAGATCACTTCATTTGCAGCTTCAGTGTACTCCGTACATTGCAGCCCAAATTTAAACAAAAACAGAGCTGATTAGTTGGGTCTTCTACTAAAGACACCCGTCATCCTCTGCTTGGAACAGATCAGACTGTACACCATGATTAGTTACTCAGTTCTGCTTCACTGTCTGTATTCAAGTTCATCCACACTGATCACTTTAGCAGGCATAGACGGGAGTGGCTGCTGAAGAACGTCCGACCCAAACCACTTGGCCAATCCCACAGGAGAAGTACTCCTTTGAAAACGCTGATCCATCATGTTCAGATTGGGCCGACTTGATAAGCCTTGTGAAGATGTATGAATGCCGGAGAAGCTTTGGGTGCCAGAACCTGGATAACAGTTTTGGATTATAATCAGTAAAATTAGTACATCCAAGCCCCAACCACAGACATTTAAAACACTTACCCCCAAAACAGCAGAGCAGTACAAGCTGTTCTATCATAAAGGCTTATTTAAACACTTACTAACAAGTCAAATAGTTAACAGTTAACATAATTTTAAAAATATTTAATAACGTTTTTCTAGCATCCATAAGGGATACTGGGGTCTTAGTACGATGGGTTTAGATTGGGTCCAAAGGAGCCGGTGCTTCAACTTCAACTGCGTGTGCTGGCTCCTCCCCCTCTATGCCCCCTCCCACAGGCAGTTTAGAAAAACGTCCTCAGGAGAGGATGCACACTCTGGAGCTCCAGAGAATTTTCTTCAGGGGGGGGGGGGGGGGGGGGGGGGGGGGGGGGAGGTCCCAACCTCTTTAAGAGCCGCTTCCCTGCTGCAGGACCACTGTACTGAGAGGTTGTGTTCCCGCGGGTATGGCACCTTAAGCATGCACAATCGCAGCACACCCCTAACATATGCCTGGAGGCGAGTAGAGTGGTGAGTACACAACGGGCTCCGCGCCCCCCCCCACCCCGCCGATAGGGGTGTCCCCTGGTTCTTTGTGTGGTGCGATCGTAGGGGTGGCATCTGGACACCCCCTGGGGGGATTCCATAGCCCCCCTACGTGAACTGTCCGGCAGTTTGGTGGAAACAAGTATTTATATACTCTGTTTGGCACAATATAGGAGACATTGCCAGTATAAGACCATAGCTCTGGCGCCATTACAGGGAGCGGAGCTAACTCAGCAGGACCAGCAGTGTTCTGGCGCCATTCACTGCACACTGATTACAGACACTGCAGGGGACAAATCAACTTCCCAAGGGACACTCCAACGCCACAAGTGGCAGTGGGGTTTATTGTAGGGTGGAGTGATACTACAGGAGCTTAATAAAAAAATAAAATAAAAAAAAAAAAACACACCAAGAGGTCCTAGGACAGACAGACACAGAGACATCTCCCAGCAATTAGCTGGAGGCTGGTTCTTTCTCTGTATAAACTATGAAAAGCATGCTCGTTTCCCATGTCGTTCCCCCTACATATACTAATATACATATACTAATATGAGTAAAAACGAGTTCCGTCTGGTTTTCCTCTATGTGTGGTGTGGTTCTCAGCAGCCATCATCTACAGGCAGAGGAGGGGAATGATTACATATACCAGAGAAATCTTACTTTCTCTGCAAATGTTATATCTGCCACACCTGCAGTCAGGGGTGTCGGAATGGAGGGGAAGGGGGCAGCAACTCGCTCCACCCAAAACTTGAGGCGCTATCCACCCATACCCACATGCCTGTGCCACCGCCAGCTTCAGCGCTGCCTGCGCTGTTGTATTAGCAGTGGTGCGTCCGGCACGGCTACTATAATGTTACCCAGCAGCAGAGCCGGCGCTAGCCGCTCAGCATTGTGCGTGATGCAGGGAGGCGTGGCCTGGAAAGGTGCTCTCCTCATTCCACTGTTTGCTGCGCCTGTCAGCTGCTGCCCGGCTGTGGCAAGCCACAACAGTGGAAGAGGGAGCACCTCACTGAGACTGCCCGGCTGGGGTCTTCTCTCCTCTCAGAGGGAGACAGCGCTATTTGAACTAGCGCTAGGTGAGGCAAGGAAGGGAAAGGGGGGGGGGGGCAGATATTTACCAAGCCAGCTGGTGAATGCTGAGGGGCTGGGCCAATTAAAAAAAGCAGATGCACATACAGTGGAGATTGGGACTGACTAAGCAGCAGAGAGGAGGGTTTACAGGAAGCAAAGGGGCCACGCTGGTGCTGATGTTCACGGCTGCGGACATGTGTCTGGGTAAGAAAGCAGCTCGGAGCTGGGATTCTCAATGCCAACGGCTCCCTCTGTCAGCACTTTATTAGATTTAGATTGTAGTTACTGCCGAGTATGGGGGTTGTATGCCGCCCCTCCCCCCCTCTGTAGTAGCCGCCTCGCAGGGGAATCATCTAGGTCTCCCAACAAGCTCAACTTCCTCTCCGCATGTAACCCCGCCCCCAGGTCTCCTGCTGCTCATCCATTCTCCTTTTCCTGGCTGGACTGGATGGAGGCGCTCACAAGAATCCCAGGTGTGCCTCTTTCCCCTATGTAAACTAGGTTTCTGCCACCCCTCCAACTGTGCCTCTACCCCTCCCCCTTCTATGCCTCAGTCCTTTCCCTTTAGTGCCTCTGCTCACTTACCTATATACTGTACAGGGGCTCTACCAGGCATAATGTGTAACGTATAATGGTCTCTACCAGGCGTAAATGTGTACAAGGGGGCAACTCCCAGCTGCTCCATAGAGTTCCATACAGGTGCAAGAGACCTGTCTAAGGTGGCCAGGAGCTAGGGTCGCCAAATTGAGTCAACCCCTCCCAAACCCAAAACGTTCTGAAGCCCCTGCCTGCAGTGCACATGGTGCATATACCAAGACTATCGGGAACGAAGAAGAAAATGTCCCAATATTGCAGGAGAGCCCTCTTCCCCTACCAACCTGTTACTTGAAATCCATTGTTCCTGCTGGCAATTATTGGTCCCTCATGCAATATTGGGACATTTTCTTCTTAGTGCACGATCCTCTTTGCATATTCCAACATTGGATACGGATGAACTCCTTGAACTGCTAATGAGGCGGACACTAAACATCTGGATCACTGGTAATAACTTGACTGCAAAATTATCGGATTTATGCTAAAACAGCCGATTGAGGCATCTTCCAGTGACATTAGTTCCATTTGAGTAAATCTTAGCCAGCATCTAGTAAGATCTGCAGCAATATTGATGAACACAGGTTGCTATGTGGAATTTTTTAATCCATTTCCGTGTGAATTTTATTATGTTTATATAATAAGTGTTCCTTTTAACAAGCCGTTAAGACATTAATTTCATTTCATGTACTTCTTGAACAGACAGCGCTGGTAAATCTTCCTTTTTTTGTATCCACTACTCAGGGGACTTTACCATCCCCATACCAGCAGCTATTGATAATGCACCCTGAAATTCTCCTTAGTATTTCTGGCAGAACAGGAGGAGTTAATGGTTTTGCTGGATATAAAAGGATGCTTATCTCCATATCCCGATTTGGCCGCCCCACCAGGCTTACCTGCCGTTTGCCCTGTTGAACGACCACTACCAGTTCCAGCCTCTGCCTTTCGGCCTGTCCACAGCTCTGTCTTCACGAAGGTGATGGCGGAAATGATGTTCCACCTCAGAGTCCAGGGGGTCAACATCATCCCTTACCTGGATGATACCTTAATAAAAAGGCGAGATCCAGGGAGCTTCTATTGCTCAATATCAACCGCACTATTCAGCTTCTGTCATAATATGGGTAGATTCTAAGTTTACAGAAGTCTCACCTGGAGCCAACTCAGCAGCTCCTGTTCCTGGAAAGGTTTCTGGATACAGTGGCTCTGAAGGTATGCCTCCCAGACAACAAGGCAAGGATGCTTCAGGAGATGGTCTATGGCCAAATCGGATATCTATCCATCTTTGCATACGGTTGTTGGGAAAGAGGTTATCCAGTATGCAGAACATTTCAAATGGATCTCAAGCAAGTGGTCCGGATCGCATCTTCACATGCATCGGATCATACGCCTCACCCCTCAGGCAAGGGTTTCCAGTCCTCAAATCTGCTGGAAGATCAAAGTTTCAGTATTCAGGATTGGATCCTCCTCACAACGGACGAGAGTCTGCGGCGATGGGGAGCCATCACCCAAGGGGCTCAGGTCCAAGGCAGGTGGTCCTCCCACGAAGCCCTACTTCCGATCAACATTCTAGAACTTCGGACAATCTATAACGCTCTGTTTCAGGCCTCTTCTCCGCTTCGGGTCATTCAAGTTCAGTCGGACGCCGCCACGGCAGTGGCATACATCAATCGATCGACAGGGAGGAACAAAGCAGTGCCTGCATGCAAGAAGTGTCAAGGAGAAATGCAAGAGCAATGCCAACCATCTTTATTCCACGGGTGGACAACTGGGAAACGGACTTGCTGAGTTGTCACGACCTCCACTCGGGAGAGTGGAGCCTCCTCCCACAGGTGTTTTGGCAGATCACCAACCAGTGGGGCTCAACAAGGTTTGCCGGTATTGTTCAAGAACCAGGGACCCTCAGGCGATAGCACGGACGCTGTGGCCTTACCGGTTGGTCTACCCGTTTCCGCCGATTACGTTGCTCCCAAGGGTGCTAAAGAGAATAAGGCATCAAAGAGTCCATGCAATTCTAATTGCCCCAGACTGGCCTCGGAGGGCGTGGTACGCAGATCTTCTGGACATGTCTGTCGAAGACCCTTGGCCTCTGTCACTGAGAAGAGATCTTTAACAAGGACTGTTAGTCTACCCAGACTTACAGCGGTTCAGCGGAACATCCTAGCTCGCAAAGGCCTTTCCAACAGGGTTATTGAAACCATGGTTCAGGCCAAGAAGCCTGTAACATCAAAGCATTACCATCATCTCTGGAGGAGATAGGTCTCTTGGTACAAAGTGTACACGTATCCTTCTGCGGGTTTTCACCTGGGACGCTTCTTGCGTTTCCTACAGGATAGAGTGGATATGGGCCTACGTCTGGGTTCCCTCAAGGTCCAGATTTCGGCCCTCTATTTTCTTCCAGAAGAAGTTGGCAATGTTGGCAGAAGTTCAGACTTTCTTGCAAGGGGTACTCCACATACAACTTCCTTTTGTGTCACCAACGGCACCCTGGGATTTGAATGTGGTTTTGGAGTTTCTACAGTCGTCCTGGTTTGAACCTTTGATGGCGGTAGAAGAAAAGTACCTTACACGGAAGACTGTAATGTTGCTGGCCCTGGCTTCTGCTAGGTGCGTCTCAGAATTGGGGGCCTTATCATGTAAAAGTCCATACTTGGTCTTTTACGAAGACAGAGACTAGCTCAGGAATAGGCAGCAGTTCCTGCCAAAAGTGGTTTCTGCATTCCACTTGAACAGACCTATTGTGGTCCCATCTAGTTCTGGCTCATCTTCTCCTCCGGAGGCATTAGATACTGTGTGAGCCTTGAAGATCTATGTCAAGAGGACGGCTTGGATCAGAAAGAGATTCCCCGTTTGTGCTCAATGATGCGCAAAAAAAAAAAAAAAAAAAAAAAAAAAAAAAGGGTTGCCCTGCTTTTAAGCAGTCCATTGCCCGTTGGCTTAAGCTTACTATCCAACAGGCCTATGTGTCGGCAGCCTTACCTGTTCCTCAGTCTCTGAAGGCCCACTCTACAAGTTGGTGGGGTCTTCCTAGGTGGCTGCTCGTGGAGTCTCGGCCTAGTGCCTATGCCGAGCTGCTACCTGGTCGGGGGAAGTACACCTTTGTAAAGTTCCACAGGTTTGATACCCTGGCCAAAGAGGATACCCAGTTTGGGCAGGTGTGCTGCAGAAGTCTCCGCCCGTTCTGGAAGCTTTGGGACGCTAGAGAAAATAGTATTTTGGTTACCTGCCGGTAAATCCTTTTCTCGTAGTCCATAAGGAATACTGGGCGCCCGTCTCAGTGCGTTGACTTTTCTGCAGGTTTTTCTTCTGCAAAAGTTTACCTGTTCAGCTGTTGCTGGTCGGTTTATGTTGTGGTGTGCGATTCACACCACTAGTTATATTCCTTCTCTCAAGTATGTCCATTCTCCTTTCGGCACAGTTTTAACTAGACTTGCTGTAGGAGGGGGCATAGAGGGGAGGAGACAGCACACCCAGTTGAAGAAATTTAAAGTGCACCGGCTCCTTTGGACCCCATCTATACCCATCGTACCAAGACCCCAGTTTCCCTTATGGACTATGAAAAAAGGATTTACCAGTAGGTAATCAAAATCCTATTTAAAAAAAAAAAAAATTAAATATTATGCACATCTGCAGAACAGATCTAGTCAAAAACTGGGCACAGTGGAGTGGCGTAGTCACATATGACCAGACCATGTCCGTTAAGTGGTCCAAAAACCTTAAGAAAATGTGCTGTGAGCCTAAACTAAAAGGTCTATAAATTAGTCTGAGTATTCAATAAAATTTCCTTGTGCAGCACAAAGTACCAACAAGGTCCCTCATACCTGATCGTTGCATCATTGCAAGTTGAAGGGGGTTTGTAGGGCGTTGGTTGAGAAGAGGGTGCCCTGTAGGTGCTAGTGGGTAGAAAGGCTGTCCTATTACAGATGGCGATAGAGTATGCAGTGCTGGCAGGTCAATACCAGGTGGGAGTAGACCTAAGAAGAGAAACAATTAAGAAATGGCATATATATAAATCAAGTTAACATGGGCTGAGTAGGTGGGGCTATAACCGAGAGGGAGCCTGTGCTGCTGAGGGGTATGTGTGGGGGATATTTGGTGCCCAGGGTACACTGCTCCACTCTATACCCAGTCATCCCAGTGTCCCCATAGCAGACAGGATTTAGTGTACTGACCTGCCTGCAGAAGGGAGAGGTGTTGTGGAGGAACACCCTGTGCCAACATCTTCTGTACCAACCCTGGATGCAGCTGGTGTGATGGCCGAACAACTGGTACAACAGGTACCTGGTGGAGAGGGCGCAGAAAGGAAGCTCCAGGCACTGGAGATACCAAAGTAGGAGTTTGCCTCCCTGTAGATTTTGGACGATAGTCCTGGTCTTTGGTGTAGCGATGAGTTAGGGGTGGGGTACACCCAGAGCGTTGAGATGCTGGAAACCTTGCGTCCAACACTGGAGATGTGCCTTGGACACAGTTGTCAGGTATAGGACTGATTAAGGCTCCATCTGTTACCAGGAAACATAGGTTAAAGTGCACAGCCAAAGCATGGAAAGTATGCTAAATCAATATGCAGTAACACCACCTTGATACCCAGATGCATTACCTTCCTGCACTCCGCGAACATCTTTCCCATAGGCATTCTGCTTTCCTATTGAGGTCTCATCTTTTATCTTCTCTTTACTTTCATACATTTTACGTATCACTGAGGTAGGTGTAAAGGATGGGGACAGCTGGAGAGAGAGTAGCACATGAAAACAGCCATATCCTCACAGCACCTCAAGGAATGAACTTCATAAAAACACATGAAACATAACAGTAGGAATTTTCCCCTTTTGGTTGGGCTTCCATAAAATGCAACATTTTCCACCAAATACAAGTTCTCAACTCAATCCTTATACTCTACCAACCTGTGATATCCCCCACTTGCCATCCCCTCCATTCTTAATTCCTGACTACACACTCCTTATTCCCCACCATCACACACATTAGTTACACCCATACATCCATTTACAGTAACACCCAATGGTTTATTTCCCCCTTCCTCCACAATTCTGCATCTTTAGATAAACTGACAAGTAGCATGCTGAGAGGACCTCACTCACAGCCAGTTACAAAGAATTAACGTTTCCTTCCACCCACTGCTTGTCCACGAAGTAGCAAGGGGGAGGGTAGAATCAGTCTTTCCTTGGGGTTAAGTGGCTGGCAAGGGGGAAGCTTTGACCCCACAACCTACACACAAAATTACACAATTTCAAGTCAAGCCCAACTGTCCAAGCATCTAAACCTCAATATTCATATCAGTCCCCCCACCATGCCCTATTATTTTATTTTCTGCCATAAGGCCAATGTACTCAATGACTCACCTGTAACACAAGACCAAATCAAACAAGTATTAGCTCTATATCAGGGCATATGGTAAAATAATCTTGGGGCAGATATATTAACCTGGAGAAGGGATAAAGCAGTGATAAGCACAAGGTGATAATGATTGGCTGGTGCGTTATCACCTTGCGCTTATCACTGCTTTATCCCTTCTCCAGGCTTAATACATCTGCCCCCTTATAAGCGACGCCAACTGCAGCAGTATTGACCATGTGAAAGTAATACACAAATCGCTACGCTTTGTAAGTGCTCAAGGAGTATTTAAATAAACCTCAGTAGGCAAGCACATTAATGGCACGTGTCCAGTGAAGAGCAAGTGGAGCTCACTGTTCCTTTTCATTATATATGAAGTTAGTCAGTAACAAACAAAATTCTCCCAATTTAAAGGGCTATTTTCAGCACTACACTATATCCGGTGCTTACCATACTAGTAACAGGTGCACCCGGACCGGGAGATACAGATGATCCTCGTAGGCTGCCTACTGGAGATTTATTCATCCTCTGTTGTCTGAGAGTAGAACAGAAGAAGAATTAATGCAAGCATACCACAACACAGCATGGTACCCACTACTTCTGCACAAAGTCAGTCTACAGCTTTCTGGTTATATTAACCTGTGACGAAAGCCATCCCTGCCTTTGTCCATCTGCATTTTTCCATAAACTGGGTGGTAGTAGTTTGAAGCTGGGAAAGCAAGATCATGTGGTACCAATCCTTCTAACAAAGCGTGTTGCATCTCCAGAGGACTAACCTTTAAAAAGAAAAAATATATAAGCCATACACACATTAAAGTATAGGTTGAGATTCATTACAGTCTTCATACATACGATTGAGGGAGGGTTAATAAGGTTTGCCTTTACAGATTCAGAAGGGAGCACCCATAATGCCCTAAGCCTCTCAAATGCATTGAGGCTACATAGCCAGATGTGGGACCTGGATGTTTTTATCCTTTTTTTGGAAAACCTTACAGCTCTGAATAGCACACCATGAAACACACAAGTGTGGGAATATGGAAAAAATAAAACCCTGGTGTCACTGGCATTTGCCCACCACACCTTCTGAAACAAGCCTAGTAGGGTAATGACAGAATGACAGGGAGGGAGAAGTGCTACCTGCTGAGGCAGGTATATCCAGGTGCTGAAGCACACTACAGTCGGGTTTACAGAAGGAGTGACAGCAGACTAGCCACATCTGCCTGTTATTATAGGATAAAAGAGAACTCTTCCCCATGACCTAGTTTTTTTTCTTCTTTTGAGCTTGAAGAAAAAAAAAAAGAAAAAAGAAAAAAGAAAAAATTCACGAACAAGTTCTATCCAAGGACTAATTTGAGATGGGATTTATTTATCAATCTTTTGTCAGGAGGTTATCTGAGAACTGCTGCATTAGCAGAGGCAATAGCCAAACGTAACATTCCTTACATTTGGCACAATAAACTAGATTAAATATGTATTTGGGGGGTTTAGCCTTTTAGCCTGTATGTGTCTGGTATACTGGACAGAACTGTACAGTAAAAAGGTGCAGACAGCAGACAATCATATGCAGTATCCTGTAAGGCACCAAACAAACAGGTGGCAATAAAAACTACACTACATAACATGCACAAGGTATTACTATATTTCTGCATTCCCCTCCCCCCCCCCCCCACCCTAGTACATACAAACAACATACATAAGTATCTTGCAAGATGCTTCTAACCCAACTTACTGAGATAATCGCTAGTTAGACAGCCAAGAACTAAGCCAATTTTAGTCTACAGCAAATTATTATGCTCAGGACAAATAGTGCCAAACTATAGATGTAAACGCATGCACATCATGATATGCAACCACAAACGCTTCAGTGCATCTGAATGGCTGCCACACCATATCAAGGAAGGCCAATGCCAACAAAAAACATCACATGTAAGATGTAAATCAGACCAACGCTAGCCACATGTACAGATGGGTCCACTGTTATCTTGACTAGTTTGCTGCGCCTAGGCACAACATGGCTTATTTAACCCTTCATCTATTGTTCTCAGCTGCAATACAATACAGAGAACAATACAGTAGGGGATTAAGTCCGACTGGCCAGTCTCAGTTAATCCTATTAAAGGTCAAGATAAACATGGACCCATCTGTAGTA
This sequence comes from Pseudophryne corroboree, assembly GCF_028390025.1. Classification (NCBI taxonomy): domain Eukaryota; kingdom Metazoa; phylum Chordata; class Amphibia; order Anura; family Myobatrachidae; genus Pseudophryne; species Pseudophryne corroboree. The sequence goes on along the minus strand of NC_086444.1, from coordinate 373,095,446 downwards.
GCAAAGGGCCTAATTCAGACCCGATCGCTGCTGTGCGTTTTCACACAGCAGCCGATCAGGTCTGAATTGCTCCGGCACCACAGTGTGCCGGCGCATGCCAGACAGCCGATGGCCATCTCAGCCCTGCAATCGCCTCGGTAGTAATCAAATGCCTTAGAATTTCTGCATATGAAGTGATTGTATTAGAGCCTGTATAGGATTTATGATGCCTTATGCTGAGTACACACTAGCAGATATATTGGCCGATAAATTGATTGGCCAATATATCGGTAACGGATCTGGTAGTGTGTACAAGTGATATTTCTGTTAACACAGTCGTTCAGCCCTATTGAGTCGGCCCTGCAGCACAGATGACGACCAATAAATCTGCAGATATATTTGCGCATCGTTCTGTGTTTATGGCCGACACACGATAGGTCGGCCGTCTTGAGGTGGGCGGGATTATTAAACTAAAATTGTGCGGGGTGGGCACCAGACAACCCTTCCTGCAGCGCTCCTTGTCCATCCTCCAGTCAGTATACATCCACAAAAGCTACCCGTCACCGCCGGGCGGCCCGAGTTGGGGGGAGTTTCTTGCCTCAGTAAACGAAGCTCCTCGTGACTGTTGCTGAGCCCTGCATGGAGCGGTGGTCACAGACTCCATGCAGGGTTACGTACAGCTTCCTCCCGAACACACACAGCATGTGTAGCACTGATGTGTCACATGGCTAAAGATAGGGGAGAAGGGTCTAGGTACTGGGGAGGGGGAGAAAAACCGAAACCGAGATGGGGGTGAATAGGCAGATAGGCACTGGGGGCGTTGGGTAAGAGTATATAGAGACTAGGGAGAGGGGGAGGTAGATGCAGATAGGGACTGGGAAGAGAGGGTTCAATGCCAATGCCCATCAGTTTACAGATTACAAAAGAAAAAAAATCTGCGCCATGTCAGAAAATGTGTCTTTAATAATAAGAATTTACTTACCGATAATTCTATTTCTCATAGTCCGTAGTGGATGCTGGGGACTCCGTAAGGACCATGGGGAATAGCGGCTCCGCAGGAGACTGGGCACATCTAAAGAAAGCTTTAGGACTATCTGGTGTGCACTGGCTCCTCCCCCTATGACCCTCCTCCAAGCCTCAGTTAGGATACTGTGCCCAGACGAGCGTACACAATAAGGAAGGATTTTGAATCCCGGGTAAGACTCATACCAGCCACACCAATCACACCGTATAACCTGTGATCTGAACCCAGTTAACAGCATGATAACAGAGGAGCCTCTGAAAGATGGCTCACAACAATAACCCGATTTTTGTAACAATAACTATGTACAAGTATTGCAGACAATCCGCACTTGGGATGGGCGCCCAGCATCCACTACGGACTATGAGAAATAGAATTATCGGTAAGTAAATTCTTATTTTCTCTAACGTCCTAAGTGGATGCTGGGGACTCCGTAAGGACCATGGGGATTATACCAAAGCTCCCAAACGGGCGGGAGAGTGCGGATGACTCTGCAGCACCAAATGAGAGAACTCCAGGTCCTCCTCAGCCAGGATATTAATTTTGTAGAATTTTACAAACGTATTTGCTCCTGACCAAGTAGCTGCTCGGCAAAGTTGTAAAGCAGAGACCCCTCGGGCAGCCGCCCAAGATGAGCCCACCTTCCTTGTGGAGTGGGCATTTACAGATTTTTGGCTGTGGCAGGCCTGCCACAGAATGTGCAAGCTGAATTGTACTACAAATCCAACGAGCAATAGTCTGCTTAGAAGCAGGAGCACCCAGCTTGTTGGGTGCATACAGGATAAACAGCGAGTCAGATTTCCTGACTCCAGCCCTCCTGGAAACATATTTTCAGGGCCCTGACAACGTCTAGCAACTTGGAGTCCTCCAAGTCCCTAGTAGCCGCAGGCAACACAAGTAGGTTGGTTCAGGTGAAACGCTGAAACCACCTTAGGGAGAAACTGAGGATGAGTCCTCAATTTCGCCCTGTCCGAATGGAACATCAGATAAGGGCTTTTTCAGGATAAAGCCGCCAATTCTGACACGCGCCTGGCCCAGGCCAGGGCCAACAGCATGACCACTTTCCATGTGAGATATTTTAACTCCACAGATTTAAGTGGTTCAAACCAATGTGACTTTTGGAACCCAAAACTACATTGAGATCCCAAAGTGCCACTGGAGGCACAAAAGGAGGCTGTATATGCAGTACCCCTTTTACAAACGTCTGAACTTCAGGGACTGAAGCTAGTTCTTTTTGGAAAAAAATTGACAGGGCCGAAATTTGAACCATAATGGACCCCAATTTCAGGCCCATAGACACTCCTGTTTGCAGGAAATGTAGGAAACGACCCAGTTAAATTTCCACCGTTGGGCCTTACTGGCCTCGCACCACGCAACATATTTTCGCCAATTGCGGTGATAATGTTTTTGCGGTTACATCCTTCCTGGCTTTGATCAGGATAGGGATGACTTCATCCGGAATGCCCTTTTTCCTTCAGGATCCGGCGTTCAACCGCCATGCCGTCAAACGCAGCCGCGGTAAGTCTTGGAACAGACAGGGTCCTTGCTGGAGCAGGTCCCTTCTTAGAGGTAGAGGCCACGGATCCTCCGTGAGCATCTCTTGAAGTTCCGGTTACCAAGTCCTTCTTGGCCAATCCGGAGCCACGAATATAGTGCTTACTCCTCACCATCTCATCAATCTCAGTACCTTGGGTATGAGAGGCAGAGGAGGGAACACATACCCTGACTGGTACACCCACGGTGTTACCAGAGCGTCTACAGCTATTGCCTGAGGGTCCCTGGACCTGGCGCAATACCTGTCGAGTTTTTCCCAACGGTTTATAATAATGTGGAAGACTTCTGGGTGAAGTCCCACTCTCCCGGGTGGAGGTCGTGCTGAGGAAGTCTGCTTCCCAGTTGTCCACTCCCGGAATGAATACTGCCGACAGTGCTATCACATGATTTTCCGCCCAGCGAAGAATCCTTGCAGCTTCTGCCATTGCCCTCCTGCTTCTTGTGCCACCCTGTCTGTTTACGTGGGTGACTGCCGTGATGTTGTCCGACTGGATCAACACCGGCTGACCTTGAAGCAGAGGTCTTGCTAAGCTTAGAGCATTGTAAATGTCCCTTAGCTTCAGGATATTTATGTGAAGTGATGTCTCCAGGCTTGACCATAAGTCCTGGATATTCCTTCCCTGTGTGACTGCTCCCCAGCCTCGCAGGCTGGCATCCGTGGTTACCAGGACCCAGTCCTGAATGCCGAATCTGCGGCCCTCTAGAAGATGAGCACTCTGCAACCACCACAGGAGGGACACCCTTGTCCTTGGTGACAGGGTTATCCGCTGATGCATCTGAAGATGCAACCCGGACCATTTGTCCAGCAGGTCCCACTGGAAAGTTCTTGCGTGGAATCTGCCGAATGGGATTGCTTCGTAGGAAGCCACCATTTTACCCAGAACCCTTGTGCATTGATGCACTGAGACTTGGCTCGGTTTTAGGAGGTTCCTGACTAGCTCGGATAACTCCCTGGCTTTCTCCTCCGGGAGAAACACCTTTTTTTTTTTTTGGACTGTGTCCAGGATCATCCCTAGGAACAGAAGACAAGTCGTCGGAACCAGCTGCGATTTTGGAATATTGAGAATCCAACCGTGCTGCAGCAACACTACCTGAGATAGTGCTACACCGACCTCCAACTGTTCCCTGGATCTTACCCTTATCAGGGAATTGTCCAAGTAAGGGATAACTAAAATTCCCTTCCTTTGAAGGAATATCATCATTTCGGCCATTACCTTGGTAAAGACCCGGGGTGCCGTGGACCATCCATACGGCAGCGTCTGAACTGATAGTGACAGTTCTGTACCATAAACCTGAGGTACCCTTGGTGAGAAGGGTACATTTTTACATGAAGGTAAGCATCCTTGATGTCCCGAGACATCATGTAGTCCTTCTTCCAGGTTCGCAATCACTGCTCTGAGTGACTCAATCTTGAATTTGAACCTCTGTATGTAAGTGTTCAAAGATTTTAGATTTAGAATCGGTCTCACCGAGCCGTCCGGCTTCGGTACCACAACAGTGTGGAATAATACCCCGTTCCCTGTTGCAGGAGGGGTATCTTGATTATCACCTGCTGGGAATACAGCTTGTGAATGGCTTCCAAAACTGTCTCCCTGTCAGAAGGAGACATCGGTAAAGCAGACTTTAGGAAACGGCGAGGGGGAGACGTCTCGAATTCTAATTTGTACCCCTGAGATATCACCTGAAGGATCCAGGGGTCTACTTGCGAGTGAGCCCACTGCGCGCTGAAATTCATTGAGACGGGCCCCCCACCGTGCCTGATTCTGCTTGTAAAGCCCCAGCGTATACTGAGGGCTTGGCAGAGGCGGGAGAGGGTTTCTGTTCCTGGGAACTGGCTGATTTCTGCAGCCTTTTTCCTCTCCCTCTGTCACGGGGCAGAAATGAGGAACCTTTTGCCCGCTTATCCACGAAAAGACTGCGCCTGATAATACGGCGTCTTCTCATGTTGAGAGGCGACCTGGGGTACAAACGTGGATTTCCCAGCTGTTGCCGTGGCCACCAAGTCTGAAAGACCGACCCCAAATAACTCCTCCCCTTAATAAGGCAATACTTCCAAATGCTGTTTGGAATACGCATCACCTGACCACTGACGTGTCCATAACCCTCTACTGGTAGAAATGGACAACGCACTTAGACTTGATGCCAGTCGGCAAATATTCCGCTGTGCATCACGCATATATAGAAATGCATCTTTCAAATGCTCTATAGGCAAAAATATACTGTCCCTATCTAGGGTATCAATATTTTCAGTCAGGGAATCCGACCACGCCAACCCAGCACTGCACATCCAGGCTGAGGCGATTGCTGGTCGCAGTATAACACCAGTATGTGTGTAAATACATTTTAGGATACCCTCCTGCTTTCTATCAGCAGGATCCTTAAGGGCGGCCATCTCAGGAGAGGATAGAGCCCTTACAAGCGTGTGAGCGCTTTATCCACCCTAGGGGGTGTTTCCCAACGCACCCTAACCTCTGGCGGGAAAGGATATAATGCCAATAACATTTTAGAAATCATCAGTTGTTATCGGGGGAAACCCACCCATCATCACACACACCTCATTTAATTTCTCAGATTCAGGAAAACTACAGGTAGTTTTTCCTCACCGAACATACCCCTTTTTTTTTTTTGGTGGTACTCGTATTATCAGGAATGTGTAAAACATTTTTCATTGCCTCAATCATGTAACGTGTGGCCCTACTGGAAGTCACATTTGTCTCTTCACCGTCGACACTGGAGTCAGTATCCGTGTCGGCATCTATATCTGCCATCTGAGGTAACGGGTGCTTTATAGCCCCTGACGGCCTATGAGACGTCTGGACAGGCACAAGCTGAGTAGCCGGCTGTCTCATGTCAACCACTGTCTTTTATACAGAGCTGACACTGTCACGTAATTTCTTCCAACAGTTCATCCACTCAGGTGTCGACCTCCTAGGGGGTGACATCACTATTACAGGCAATCTGCTCCGTCTCCACATCATTTTTCTCCTCATACATGTCGACACAAAAGTACCGACATACAGCACACACACAGGGAATGCTCTGATAGAGGACAGGACCCCACTAGCCCTTTGGGGAGACAGAGGAAGAGTTTGCCAGCACACACCAGAGCGCGATATATATATATATATATATATATATATAGTGACAAGAACACTGGGATAGTGTTTGAGGGCAGGTATATTTGTCCCAGGTTCTTGTCTTACATGTTTTAGAAAATGTTAACTTCTAGGAAAAATGCTTTTTGTTTTGTCTGAACCTTTTCAGTTTGCTGTAAAAGCTGGGTAAAGGCTCTGAGAGAGAGATAAGGCGAGTTCTAGACATTGGGCCCAGTTCGGGTCTTTGGCCTCACAGAGGGCTAATCAGGGTTTCAGCTGTGTAAGAGTGATATAGTGCTTCTAACCTGATTAGTATGGGCAGACTGCCTGGGAAGGCTGCAGGATCTGTGTGTGAGAGACACGCTTTCTGATGCAAGTGAGCTATACAGTATGTACTGAAGAACTCTGTGTTTTGTTTAGTGACAGTTAGGAATATCTTATGTTTAGTTAGTGCCGGACAGGCAAGGTATTTTTATTTACAAATTAGGCGCAGTATTAACTTATATAAGATATATAGATATATAGATATATATTAATTTTTCAGGACCTTTTCTTGCTTCTGGCTCTGTAAGGGGGCCGGCGGCGCGGCTCCGGGACCGAGCTCCGAGGCTGGGCCTGTGTTCGGTCCCTCTGGAGCTAATGGTGTCCAGTAGCCTAAGAAGCCCAATCCACTCTGCACGCAGGTGAGTTCGCTTCTTCTCCCCTTAGTCCCTCGATGCAGTGAGCCTGTTGCCAGCAGGTCTCACTGAAAATAAAAAACCTAAACTAAAACTTTCACTAAGAAGCTCAGGAGAGCCCCTAGTGTGCACCCTTCTCGTTCGGGCACAGAGATCTAACCGAGGCTTGGAGGAGGGTCATAGGGGGAGGAGCCAGTGCACCCCAGATAGTCCTAAAGCTTTCTTTAGATGTGCCCAGTCTCCTGCGGAGCCGCTATTCCCCATGGTCCTTACGGAGTCCCCAGCATCCACTTAGGACGTTAGAGAAATTTAAATGGTCAATTCGGCCTGCCGAAACGGGTCTCAGAACAGGGCGCATACCAGGGACTAAACTACAAGCAGTGCAGCTGGTGCATTGTACAAAGGCCTGCGGCAATGAAGTGGCTCGCAGCAATGACTCAAACAGACTCATTACAGTACACTATGACCGACTGGTGGCCATAACGAATGCGAGAACATGGTCCAGCCAGAGCCTGTTGGCACATTTTATAACAATCTGCCAGTATGTACAGAGGAAAGATTAACTGGTCTATTTCCTCAGCCACAGATATATCTTAAGGCGACAGTGGTGGTTGGTCAGTGTTATGGTGCCCATACACTTGTGAGATAAATCGGTACTAACCTTCGATTTCGACCTCATCTGTGAGAGAAAGCGAAGGATTGTATGCACATTTAAGGTACCTTGAGATGCGATGCGCGGGCACGCCGCTCGAATGTTGCGTCTCAAGATACTATGTGCTGGACTTAATATCTCTTGCATCGCAGTGCGATCGCATGTGGTTTTAAAACCACACGAGATTTAAAAAAAAAAAAAAAAAAAAGAATTGCAATGTGTGATGGGCACCCACGGGGAGCGGCCAGAGGCTGCTCCCACTTGGCGGTGACGTTAAACGTAATCTCACTAAAAAGACATAAAATAAATTGAAATGTTAGAAGTGTAGTGAATCTACTGGAGGAGCATGGGAAGAAACAGCAATGGTACGAGACAGTTTAGACCAGTGTTTCCCAACCTCGGTCCTCAAGGCACACTAACCGTTCTGGTTTTAGTGATATCCAGGCTTGAACACAGGTGACTTAATTAGTACCTCAGTTATTTTGATTTAACCATCTGTGCTGAAGCCTGGATATCACTAAAACCTGCACTGTTGGTGTGCCTTGAGGACTGCGGTTGGGAATGCCTGGTTTAGACATACACTACCTCCAACTAACAGTCATACTTTCCATCTTCCAGTACTAATTTATTGTTTTGCATTTCTAGCTTCAGGCTATATTTTTTCAGAATATTATTTTCTCTCTCTGAAGGTGGAAAACCATTTCTTCAGAACTGTGAAAGGTCTGTGTGCATTTTTCAATCAGGAAAAAAAAAAAAAACCCCACACAACACACAGGATTCACAAGACAACGTAGAAGAGGAATTGTGAAGTAAATAGCTTGAGATTTTACCTGTGCTATAAGTGGGCTGTCAGCTTTGGGAACTGCAGTGCGAAATTGCTCAGGACCTGCAGAAAATCCTGTCCAGGAGGAGGGGTGCAAGAGAAAAGAAACAAACCATAAATTAAGTCTCCTCAATGTGTTTGCAGTGTTTAAAGTGGGTTTTTGTGGCCACCACTAGATGGCACCTGGCAACAGCAATTCATCTGTTCTGCCGGTCAGGTGCCCAGCAGCCACATTTTTGTTCCTCGCAGACTCATGAGGTGAGAGAAAAATAAATAGATGTGCACAAACTCAGCACTTTGGGCATCCAACCAGTATTTTAGACTCCTAAAGCAGTGCTTTAGATGAGTAACAGTTTTACACAGCTAAACCCTGTCTCTTTGTACGTGACATGCGAGACATGCATGTGCGCCCAAACAATTTCATTCTGACAAGGAAGATAGGACAAGAGAAGGACTTTTTGGAGTGAACAACCTTTGACACAAGTGCACCAGTATAAAGAAGTGCTTTACCTAGGGGAGAAGGTATTCGAGCTCTAATGTAATCTGCAGAGGAGGCACGCGTGGGGAACACTGGTGGTATTTGAGGAGAGGGAGTCCGTTGTCTTAGCAGGGATGTTGTAGAGTTGAGAGTTCCCATAACATTGTTCAGCACATTAGAGGATGGATCAGAAATAGGAGGGCCAAGGAGCTCCTGTGTTACAGCAGGAACATTTAAAATTGCAATATTACCAGAAATCTTGAATGCAAACAAATGGACACGGTCACAAAAAAAAAAAAAAAAAAAAAACACAAAACATTTTCTTCCTTAAGACTGAGCCCATACCTGCAGAATGTTCCGCTGGAGAGTAGAGGGACCTGTGACATCAGCAGATGATATCAAATGGCCATCTAGGTTTCGCTAGAAGAATAAAGAATTTATTAACTTGCCAGATATTTACTCCAGTGTCCTAGTGGATAAAGAAGAAAAGTAGTTTATAGTGAACACCTACACCCCAGGTGACATTCCTCTAACAAGTGAGCACACAGATACAAACCAGGCATGATATGTCACATTAATGGGAGGAAAGAGTACGGATCAAACTTAAAGCAATTATGTAATCATAATCAGTGGAACAACCAACAAAGCAGAATCCAAGTAAAGCAGAATAGAGCCAAGTAAAAACACTACCGTGCACAAAGATCTCCCATAACTAAACCTCATTACTGCCAGTATCAAAGCAAAGGGCACAAAAAACTAGACAATGAAATACATGTTGTGAGATGCAAATAGGAATGGTTTGTCTGTTGCCGGGTATGTGCCGAGGATATGGATTCTTCTTCTGTACAAACAAAGTCTGGTCTTCTAAACACATTTCTTATCTCACAGTAGTACTTACATTCACTTTAGGTTGGAAAGGCAGCGTCCCACTTGCCTTCATGCTGCTTACAAGTTTGTTAAAAGCAGACATGTCACCATCTCTCTGTGGTTTCCTTGGCCCAGCCATTGCTGTTAATGCCTCCTCCAACTGTTCAGCCATAAATGGGGTGGCAATCTTCCCCTCTTGCTCAACCCTCAATCCCTTCAGTCCTGCTTCAACTTCCTCTACTGACAAAGCCACTCCAGAATGTGCTGCATTCAAGACAAAAACCACCATGTTCATCATTACTGAGCAATAGTTTTCCCAGATAACACTGTAGGACAGAGAAAGTTAGAGCTACCAGTAAGGGGCAGTGTGTTTTAAGAGACCTCTCGTCTGCTTTCTACCCAGTATCCAAAAGCAAAATTACATGGCGGAACGGGTCACAGATGGTTTCGTTTGTGTTGTGAGAATCAGATTGTTCAGGATTCTGTTAAAATAGGATTTTAATTACCCACCAGTAAATCCTTTTCTCGTAGTCCGTAGAGGATGCTGGGGTCCAAATTAGTACCATGAGGTATAGACTGGTCCACTAGGAGCCATTGGCACCAAGTTTAATAGTGTGGGCTGGCACCTCCCTCTATTCCCCTCAGACCAGACAAACTGTGCTCAAGGAGACTTGACAACTTCGAGAGAAGGATTATATGCAGATAGTGGCGAGATTCACACCAGCTCACACAAACCAGCTTGAAAACTCAGCAACAGCTGAACAATACTGGACCAAATAATAATGCAGTACTTAAGAACAAAGCAGTACTGAATACAGTAACCACTGCAGGATAACGAAGCGCTGGGTGGGCGCCCAACATCCTCTACGGACTATGAGAAAAGGATTTACTGGTAGGTAATTAAAATACTATTTTCTCTTACGTCCTAGAGGATGCTGGGGTCCACATTAGTACCATGGGGATGTACCAAAGCTCCCAGAATGGGAGGGAGAGCGCGGAGGCTCCTGCAGAACTGATTGGCCAGAGAACCTTAAGTTTGGTCAAAGTATCGAACTTGTAGTAGAACTTAGCAAACGTGTTCAACGCAGACCAAGTAGCCGCTCGGCAAAACTGTAAAGCTGAGACAACCTGGGCCTTAACAGATTTTGGACACGGCAATCCTGCCGTAGAATACGCAAGCTGGATAGTGAACCTAATCCAGCGAGACATCGTCTGCTTAGAAGCAGGACACCCAAGTTTCTTGAGATCATACATGACCGTCTGATTTTCTGTGACGAGCAGTCCTCTTCACAGACTTTAAGCGCCCTTACAACATCCAAGGACTTTAATGGAATTGAGGAATCAGTAGCAACTGGCACCACAATAGGTTGGTTGATATGAAAAGCAGACAACCTTTGGAAGGAACTGCTGACACGTTCAGAGCTCAGCTCTATCTTCATGGAAGACCAAATAGGGGCTTTTACAAGACAAAGCCCAACTCTGACACGTCGAGCAGAAGCTAAGGCCAATAAAGTGACAGCCTTCCACGTGAGAAACTTGACCTCAACCTCCTGTAGAGGCCCGAACCAATCTGATTGGAGGAACTGCAACACCACGTTAAGATCCCAGGGCGCCATAGGCAGCACAAAAGGAGGCTGGATGTGCAGAACCCCTTTCAAAAAAAGTATGAACCCGAGGGACAGTTGTTTCTTGAAGTAAATGGATAAGGCCAAAATCTGGACCTTTACAGATCCCAACCTCAGGCCCATATCCACACCTGCTTGCAGGAAGAGGAGAAACCGTCCCAGTTGAAACTCCACCGTAGGAAACTTCTTGGATTCACACCAAGAGACATACTTTATCCAAATACAATGGTAATTTATTTTTTTATGCAAAGTGTTTTATTGACAAAGGGATAACAATACACAGCACAAAAGAATTGCATGTAATACAAGAAGTAGTGTAACAAGTGCTGACATTTCATATGTAAACTGAGAATACAAAAAATAAAACAAAAAGTAATATTTGCTTACTTATCTTAGGATAATAAACCGCGTTATCTTCACGTAGTAAGAACAATAAAAAGATAGATAATAGAACACACGGGAAGCAAAAAGTATAGACAAGATGAGAAAGAGGAAAGAACCACTATCACCATTGCGACCCTATGATGACGTAGGGGAGGGGAGTCGCAGAAGGGTTTTGTATTCCTGCGTACCTTTGAATTCCAGCCAATCAAGCCAGACGGCTGCAAATCGAGAGGCAGACTATCCGGAGGAAGACGTCAAATCCTCCATTACCATATAATAAGCGATTCTTTGGAACCACTTGGCAATGGGAGGCTGTGTCTGGGACCTCCAGAAGCACGGAATGGACGCCCTAGCGGCATTCATTAAGTGTCGCAATAAAGAATTTTTAAACTGGGACAGAGGAAGGTCAATTAAGTTAAGTAGCCAAAACTCAGGTGTCTCTGGTATAGGGAGCCCCGTGATATGCCTGGTGATAGAGTGGACCAGTTGCCAGAACGAAGCCAGTCCCGGGCACCGCCACAAAATATGGCAAGGAGTGCCGTGAGACCAGCCACACCTCCAGCAGACATCTGGAACACTCGGAAACATGTGGTGGACTCAGTCTGGGCACCTATACCATCTCGATACCACTTTGTATTGAGTCTCCAATATTTAAAGTGAAGGTGAACTGGCAAATGTGAACTGAAAAATGCGGAACCATTGGTCAGAGGTCAACTCCCTACCTAAGTCCTCATGCCACGCTGTTACGAATGCCAAGGGTCGAGTGGGAGTGCGCGCAAGGCAATGTCTGTACAAAGATATTAGGATTCGAAAACAGTCGGCCTCCATCCCACTGCGCGAGCTGGTGTTGCAGCAACATAATGCCAAACTTATAGATAAGGCCAGAAAGAATTATGCGTTAGATCACAGGATCTTAAGGGTCCGGTTTAGGGTGGGATGTTTTATGCGTGGAATCTTTTTTTTTTTTTTTTAAGCCAGGGAAGAATAAGTGAAGGAGTCCCCACAGACTTTTCAGCTATCAGCAGCCACTTAGTATAGGGAAGGGGGGGGGGGGGGGGGGAGGGGTCCTAGTCATATCTAGGACTCTGGACAGGTGCACAGCATAATAGTAACTAAGTGAGGCAATTGTAGGCCACCTTCCTTACGAGTCCGTGTCCGTGTGAATTGGGAGTCGACGCCCTCTCTGCCCCCAAATAAAATGGCCAACAGATGACTGCAAAGTAGTGAAAAAGGAAGTAGGGACTGTTATGGGCAGCGTTTGCAGAAGATACAAGACTTTAAAGGAGAATGGTCATCTTCACTGTGTTAATCCTCCCCAGCCAAGTAAGTCGGATTGCAGACCATTTATGAAAATCCGCAGTAATCTTATGGAGTAGAGGAAGAAAATTTACCCGGTATAAATCAGTAAGGTCTTTAGTCAAGAGAACTCCCAAATACTTTAGCTTAGTAGGATGCCACTGAAACGGGAACAAACCCCCTCAAGTACTTGCGAGGGCGTTGAAATATTCATAGTCAAAGTAGCCAAAAGGTTATCCGCATACAGTGCCAGCTTGTGCTCCCGCTTTCCAGCCCATACATCATGAATGTTCGGATTAGCCCGGATTGCTCCCGTAAGTGCTTCAATGCAGAGAACAAATATGAGCGTGGACAGGGGGCAACATTGCCGCGTTCCGTATCGTATCAGAAAGGGGGCAGAGAGGGCACCATTCACACGAACCCTAGCCGATGGTAACTTATAAAGAGCCAATATACGACTAAGGCAGGTCGGGCCCAGACCCATGTGCTCAAGTATGCCCACCATGAACTGCCAATCTATCCTGTCAAAGGTCTTCTCCACGTCAGTGGACCATAATGAGAGGACCCGCTTTGAACAAGGTGGATAAGATCTATCACTTTGGAAGTGTTATCCTTAGCCTCACGTCCCAATATAAAACCCACCTGGTCCCCATGCACCACCGACTGGAGAAGGCGGCCCAAGCGACCCGCAAGCAGTTTAGCAAAAAGATGTATCGCAATTCAGGAGGGAGATAGGTCGGTAGCTCGAGCACTGGGTGGGGTCCTTACCCTCCTTTGGGATCACAGTTATATGTGCTTCCAGGGTCTGCGGAGAAAAGCCTCTCGGCAGAAATGGAATTGCACACCTTCAGGAAAAGAGGTAATAGGGACTGTTTAAAAGGTTTTATAATATCCGACTGGGAAGCTGTCTGGGCCTGGACTCTTCCCAGTCGGTGTAGCTGCAAGGGCTGTTTCCAGCTCTTCCATGGTGAAGGGCTGATCCAACGCATCGAGATCTGGTGCTTGTAAGCTTGGGAAATCAACCTCCGCTAGATACCTCTGTATCAGTACCTTCAAATCAGAGGTGGCCTGAGGAGTTTGATCCTAAGATTAGAGAGATACACATAAGTTTGAAAGGAATGAGCAATCTGAGGCAATGTATATGCAGCACAGCCCCCTGGCTCCTTGACTGAGTTAACATAAGACTGCAGCCTTTAGGCCCTCAAAGCCCTAGCGAGCATAGTACCCAGTTTGTTTCCCCGCAAACAGAATTTGTGTTGACACTTACTCATTTCCATTTTTGTTTTATCCCATAAAAATGTATTAAGGGCTTGACGGGCTTCAGTTAGTTCGGGAAAACCCCCTTCATCAAGGGAAGACTGGTGCGAGGCCTCTAAAGTCGCTATTCGTTCAAGGAGCTGTAGCTTCCATGCCGTTCGCTCCTTCGTAAGTCGAGAGCCAAGCGGTATACATCTACCTCGAATTACACATTTATGTGCTTCCCAAATCGTGATTGCACTAACAGCCGGGGTGTCATTTATCGCAATATAATCCGAGATGGCAGAGGTGAGTTCGTCCTTTAAACAAGGATCTTGAGTCAGGGAACTGTTAAACCTCCACGACCATGGCGTGGGGGGGGACAAAAGCGCAACAGATGTACACCGGAGCGTGGTCCGACCATCTGATGTGCCCGATAGTGCTCGAGGGAAACAAGTGTAGAGATCTATGTTCAACTAAGAAGTAGTCAGGGCGTGAATACATGGTGTGAGAAGAATGTGTAGTCTTTCCCCATCGTATGCGGAGTTCTCCATAAGTCCATCAACTGAAACTCACGCAGAAGGCGGCACACACGACCGTGATCACGTGTCGACCGTCTAGTCAAGGGAGGAAAACAGTCTACACCAGGGTCCAAGGACCAATTAAAGTCGCCCCCCATAATTAGACGCCCTTCTTTAATGGGTTTTATCTGTCGTAATATTTTAGTAAAGAACTGTCTCTGGCGCTGATTGGAGCATATATATTTACAAGAGTATAAACCTGGTTATATATTGTGCATTTAACAACCTGACATCGGCCTTCATCTAGAATTAGATGGGACACATCTGAAATCGGGACCCGACGTGACAATAGGATCGCGACCCCTAACGATTTATTGACGGAGTTACTATTACAAAAAAACCTGCGGGTAATAACCTAATTTGGGGGAGTCTTGGCTTTTAAAATGGGTCTCTTGAAGGAAAGCAATGTCTATGCGCTCTGCCCACAACTCCCGTAACAAAGTGGACCTTTTTTTCGGGGATATTAAGTCCCCTCACATTGAAGGAACATAACCTAAGGTCAGAGAGCATTCAAGAGGCTGAATTTGATGTCCAGAAAGAGTAAGCAAGGTAACGTAGACTTACAGAGGATGCAGGGAGGGCAGGACATCCATCCGCAATGAGTGTCGAGCCGCAATGGTGATGAGCGGAGAAACCAAGAAAAAAAAAAAAATGCATGAAAAGGCAATATCACTAAGTGGCTAAACGTAAAACAATCTCTGGTATATAGGAGGAGCAATGACCTAGCGTTGAACTCCAGGATCGGCTCAACCAGATATCGAAGACCCAGGCAGTGCCAATCAGTGTTAAACTTCATCTGGTAAGTCCATATCGGAGAAAGAAGACATGAATCAAGTCCCAGTTTCTCCATGATTCGGAGGTGACCGAGTCGCTCCCCGTTTTCTGTTGCTGACCGGGGTCCAGGCTGGCCTTGGGGCCGGAGGGTCAAAACGATAAGATTGAACCTGATCCGTTAAGGCTGGTTTAGGCAGACAATGCTGAGCAAAAATTATCCAAGTCATCTGGCATGTGCAAGACAACCTGTCGGCCCTCAAAGGTTGCTTGAATATTGAAGGGGAAGCCTCACCGAAACTGTATACCCTTCTCTTTAAGAGCCTCTGTCAGGGGTTTGAGAGACCTACGTTGCTGGAGTGTATACCATGACCGGTGCGGGAAGATCTGGATCACATTGTTAAACTCCAAACCAGAGGTCCTCAAACTCGGTCCTCGGGGGCCCACACAGTGCATGTTTTGCAGGTAACCCAGCAGGTGCACAGGTGTATTAATTACTCACTGACACATTTTAAAAGGTCCACAGGTGGAGCTAATTATTTCACTTGCGATTCTGTGAGGAGACCTGCAAAACATGCACTGTGTGGGCCCCCGAGGACAGAGTTTGAGGACCTCTGCTCCAAACGATCCAATTTGCGGGCTTTACTAAGTATCTCCTCTTGCGTGATAATAGTGAAGCAGACCTAACACGTCTCTGGGAGCTTCAGAAGAAAGACCTTTTGGCCGCAGTGCTCTGTGGGCCCTATCAAACAGTATGGTATTGTCAGATTTCACTTCCATGATCTCATTGAAAATCTTAGTGAGGGCGTCCATGATACCCAGACCTTGTACATCCTCCGGCAACCCCCGGATGCGTATGTTGTTTTTCCGGCATCTATTTTCAAGGTCATCCTATCGGCGCCACAGTGCCTTCAGTTCCTGGGCTTGAAGAGCAACTGTATCAGAGTTTCCGTTGGAACGAAGAGACTTCATCGACGTGATCTTCCACATCTGAGACTCGATGGGATATTTTAGAAATATCTGCCTGGAGGACGGAGATCTCAGATTTTACAGTGTCACGTATCTTGTTCCAAATCTAAAAAAAAAAGTCTCGGTTAGTAGGCAGATCCTTTTTGGTAGGAAGTGCACACAAATAGGCCAGAACAACCATAGAATCTTAAGGCGCCTTGTCCAATGGAGAAGAGTCGGCTCCCGCCATCTCTCCGGTGTCGCCAGGAGAGTCCGAAACAGAGGATGATGGAGTGTCTTCACTTTCTATGTCCGGTTGAAGATAGCGAAACAAGTTAGGTTGTTGGGACTTGTCACCGGATTTCTTAGCCGCAGACGATTGCCCCCCCTTTTAGTCTCCCCCCCCCCCCCCCCCCCCCCCATTCAGCAGACGTGAAGCATAATATACAGTGAAACAGGGGAAAGTCACTTAAATTTGTTCAAAAGCATTCCATATCCGGCTTGCCAAGTCCCCGCTGCATTACGAGTGTACCGGGTTATGCCATCAGCCACCAATCCCCATTGTGTAGGGGTTCATGGCATGGAGCAAGGGCAAGATTCAAGGCATTAATGCTGCAGTGGCGAGGTCAAAGCAGACTGCGAGATACGTGTAGTTATCAGAGGGTGCACTTAAACAGCAATCACTACAGGGAGTAGCGAGCGGAGACGCGGCCGAGGGAGGGTGATGTCTTCTGTAGTGCCTGCAAGCGCCGATCGCCCTGCTTCCGGTCCGGAGCTGGCCCAAATTCGAGGCCCCGGCTTCTGGAGGATGGGGTGGGCCGCAACCCGCACGGGAGCAGGAGGCCCCCGCAGACCACACCACCCGTGTCAGATGTGCTACGTATGTCCAGTAAACATGTAACCGTGGAAGCAGCGGCCCCAAATACACAATTTAATCAGGCGTCCAGCAGCCAGGCCACACCTCCTGTTATACACTGTTTAAGTTGCTTCCCCCCCCCCCTCCCTCCCTTATGTAGTATTTATTGTACCTACGGCAAAGCAGCTGGAGGAGTCCCAAACAGTGTCCGGGAGATTTGCCACAAGACACCCCCTCACTCAAAAGCTGAATCTCCCCGAGCAGGCAGTGAGGGACCCATCCAGCAAACAAGATGGCGCCGCCAGGTCTTGGAGGAGGCCCTCCGCCACCCAGGCCCCTGGAGGCAGCTACTAGACTAGCCGGGAGCGGGCGCAGTAGTGGGTGTGTAGGACGGGGTCCCCCTGTCCAGGCACCGCTCAGCGGAAGAGGAAACCGCAGCGGGAGAGGGCAGGAGAGCTCACCAGTCACAGACTCTCCACAGCGCAGCGCAACGACCGGCGGGCGCTTCTCAAAAGGTAAGGGGGCAGCACTCACCGCCACCCGGAGACGGGATAGCTGGCGTCGGACTGTGCACACAAGCGGTGAGCCGGGGGGGGGGGTTGTCCTCCGCGTCGGGCTCCAGTTATCAGAGGTCACTTCGCTCCAGGCCGTGCGGAAATAGAGGTCCCAGCAGGCCACAACCCGGACGGGTGTAGGAGACACCCGACTGCTCCGCAGACCGTACTGCCCAGTGTAGGGGAACCCCAGATGGTAGAGGGGAGTCCCCAAAGTGACCAGGGAGTAGCTGCATGCCGATATTAACGTGTCCAAGGTAGAAGCTTAGTAGCCTAATTCTGCAGCTAAGCCACACCCCTCCGCCCCCCCCCCGATGGTAATGTTTAGACGTTACTCCTTTCCTAGCCTGTATTAGGGTAGGAATGACTGTTCAGAATGCCCTTCCTAATATCTTGCATTCAACCTCCATACCATCAAACGTAGCCACGGTAAGTCTTGATAAGCGAACGGCACCTGTTGTAACAGATCCTCCTGAAGAGGACTCGGATCTTCCAACAGTAGATCAAGAAGATCCACGTACCAAGCCCTTCTTGGCCAATCCGGAGCAATGAGGATTGCCTGAACTCTTGTTCTCTTTATGAGCTTTAGAATCCTTGGGATGAGTGGAAGTGGAGGAAACACGTACACTGACTGGAACACCCACGGAGACACCAGAGCATCTACCGCCACTGCTTGCAGGTCTCTCGACCTGGAACAATACCTCCGAAGCTTCTTGTTGAGACAGGAGGCCATCATGTCTATTTGAGGAACCCCTCCAAAGATTTGTCACCTCCATGAACACCACTGGATGGAGGCCCCACTCTCCTGGACGGATAGTGTCTGCTGAGGAAGTCTGCATCCCAGTTGTCCACTCCCACGCCAACGCGTGTTTTTCTGCCCAGAGGATTCGTTACCTCTGACACTGCAGCTCTGCTCTTCGTTCCGCCCTGTCGGTTTATGTAGACCACCGTCGTTACATTGTCCGACTGCACTTGAATGGCTCGATCTCGCAGATGTGCCGCTTGAAGACAGTTTTACACAGCTTAGTTCCAGAATGTTTATTGAAAGACTGGATTCCAGACTTGACCAACTTTCTTGGAAAGTTTCCCCTTGAGTGACTGTGCCCCATCCCCGGAGACTTGCATCCGTGGTTAGAAGGATCCAGTCCTGAATCCCGAACCTGCGGCCCTCCAGAAGGCGAGACATTTGCAGCCACCAGAGGCCTTTGGCGACAGACGAATCCTCAGGTGCAAATGTAAATAAGACCCCGACCACTTGTCCAGTAGATCCAGCTGGAAGGATCGAGCATGAAATCTTCCTTACTGTAGAGCCTAGTAGGCAGCAACCATCTTCCCCAGAAGGGAAATGCACTGATGAACCGATACCCGGGCTGGCTTCAGGACATCCCAGACCATTGTTTGAATCCGTATCGAGGTTCATCCCCAGGAAAGACAATCTTCTTGTCTGCTCCAAATGTGACTTTGGAAGGTTCAGGATCCAACCACGTTCCCTGAGCAGACGGGTCGTGAGAGCAATAGATTGACCAGAAAATGGTTGTTGCAATGTCATTATCAGCAGATCATCCAGATATGGAATTAGGTTCACCCCCTGTCCACAGAGCAGAACGATCATCTCTGCCATCCCCTTGGTGAACGCCTTCGGTGCTGTGGAGAGGCCGAATGGCAGTGCCCGAAATTGATCGTGCCTGTCTACCAGTGCAAATCTGAGATAAGCATGGTACAGTGGCCAAATCGGAGTGTGGAGGTACACATACTTAATATCCAGGGATACCAGAAACTCTCCCTCCTCCAGACCTGAGATCACCGCTCTGAGATTCCATTTTGAATTTGAACTCCCTTAGATAAGGGTTTAACGATTTCAAGTTCAAAATCGGTCTGACCGAACCATCCAGTTTCGGTACCACAAATAGTAACCCATGTGTTGAATATGATGTGGAAACAGGAACTATGACCTTTGACTTTCAATTTTTGGATGGCCTCCTGGAGGATAGCCCCGTCTGTCAGCAAAGCTGGCAAGCCTGATTTGAAGAATTGGTGAGGCGGGAGTTCTTGAACCTCCAGTCTGCACCCCTGGGACACCATATCCTGTACCCAGGGATCCGTGCCGGACACTCATACGTGGCTGAAATGTCTGAGTCTCGCCCCCACCAGCCCATCCTCCAGGCTGTGTGGTCCACAGTCATTCTGAGGATGTTGAGGAACCAGAAGCAGGTTTCTGGTCCTGGGAGCCTGCGGGTGCAGGCTTTTTGGATTTTGCACGCCCACCTCTAAAGGTGGTGGTAGGAGGCTTGGACTTTGTTTTAGCAGTCCGAAAGGACTGCGATGCAGATGAAGAAAATAAGATTTTACTTACCGGTAAATCTATTTCTCGTAGTCCGTAGAGGATGCTGGGGACTCCGTAAGGACCATGGGGAGAGACTGGCTCCGCAGGAGACATGGGCACTTTAAGAAAGAATTTAGTTCCTGGTGTGCACTAGCTCCTCCCTCTCTGCCCCTCCTCCAGACCTCAGTTAGAGAACTGTGCCTACAGGAGATGGACAGTACGAGGAAAGGATTTTTGTTAATCCAAGGGCAAGATTCATACCAGCCACACCCATCACACCGTATAACCTGTGATAACAATCCAGTAAACAGTATGACAACAACATAGCATCAGTTCACGCCCGATGCAACAATAACGTAACTCTTATTGAAGCAATAACTATATACACAAGTATTGCAGAAGTCCGCACTTGGGATGGGCGCCCAGCATCCTCTATGGACTACAAGAAATAGATTTACCGGTAAGTAAAATCTTATTTTCTCTAACGTCCTAGAGGATGCTGGGGACTCCGTAAGGACCATGGGGATTATACCAAAGCTCCCAAACGGGCGGGAGAGTGCAGATGACTCTGCAGCACCGATTGAGCAAACATGAGGTCCTCCTCAGCCAGGGTATCAAACTTATAGAATTTTGCAAAGGTGTTTGTACCCGACTAAGCAGCAGCTCGTCACAGCTGTAGTGCCGAGACCCCTCGGGCAGCCGCCCAAGAAGAGCCCACTTTCCTAGTGGAATGGGCCTTGATCGATTTAGGTAACGGCAATCCTGCCGTAGAATGCACCTGCTGAATCGTGATACAGATCCAGCGAGCAAGAGTCTGCTTTGAAGCAGGGCCGCCAAGCTTGTTGGCTGCATACAGAACAAACAGTGCTTCCGTTTTTCGGACTCTAGCCGTCCTGGCTACATAAATTTTCAAAGCCCTAACCACATCAAGGGACTCGGAATCATCCAAGTCCCGTGTAGCCACAGGCACCACAATAGGTTGGTTCATATGAAAAGATGGAACCACTTTGGCAGGAACTGAGGACCTGTCCGCAATTCCGCTCTATCCATATGGAAATCAGATAGGGGCTTTTATGTGATAAAGCCGCTAATTCCAACACTCGCCTAGCCGAAGCCAGGGCTAACAACATGACCACCTTCCAAGTGACATTTCAACTCCACCGTTTTCAGTGGTTCAACCCAGTGTGACTTTAGGAAGTCCAAGACCACATTAAGGTCCCAAGGCGCCACCGGAGGCACAAACGGAGGCTGAATATGCAGTACTCCCTTAACAAAAGTCTGAACTTCTGGGAGAGAAGCCAATTCTTTTTGGAAGAAAATGGATGGGGCCGAAATCTGGACCTTAATGGAACCTAATTTAAGGCCCAAATCCACTCCAGTTTGTAGGAAGTGAAGGAAACGGCCCAGATGGAATTCTTTCGTAGGAGCATTCCTGGCCTCACACCAAGAAACATATCTTCGCCATATACGGTGATAATGTTTTGCTGTTACTTCCTTCCTAGCCTTTATCAGCGTTGGGATAACCTCAACCGGAATACCTTTTTCCGCTAGGATCCGGCGTTCAACCGCCATGCCGTCAAACGCAGCCGCTGTAAGTCTTGGAACAGACAGGGTCCCTGTTGCAACAGGTCCTGTCTTAGAGGAAGAGGCCACGGATCTTCCAAGGAGCATTTACTGCAGATCTGGAAACCAGGTCAGTCGTGGCCAATCTGGAACAATGAGGATTGTTCTCACTCCTTTTCTTCTTACTATTCTCAACACCTTGGGTATGAGAGGAAGAAAATAAGAATTTACTCACCGGTAATTCTATTTCTCGTAGTCCGTAGTGGATGCTGGGAACTCCGTAAGGACCATGGGGAATAGCGGGCTCCGAAGGAGGCTGGGCACTCTAGAAAGATCTTAGACTGCCTGGTGTGCACTGGCTCCTCCCACTATGACCCTCCTCCAAGCCTCAGTTAGGTACTGTGCCCGGACGAGCGTACACAATAAGGAAGGATTTTGAATCCCGGGTAAGACTCATACCAGCCACACCAATCACACCGTACAACTCGTGATATGAAACACAGTTAACAGTATGAAACAATAGAGCCTCTCAGATGGCTCAACAATAACCCGATTTAGTTAACCATAACTATGTACAAGTATTGCAGATAAACCGCACTTGGGATGGGCGCCCAGCATCCACTACGAGAAATAAGAATTTACTCACCGGTAATT
This sequence comes from Pseudophryne corroboree, assembly GCF_028390025.1. Lineage (NCBI taxonomy): Eukaryota > Metazoa > Chordata > Amphibia > Anura > Myobatrachidae > Pseudophryne > Pseudophryne corroboree. The sequence continues at coordinate 373,073,509 of NC_086444.1, read as the reverse complement.
CTATTTTCTCTAACGTCCTAGTGGATGCTGGGAACTCCGTAAGGACCATGGGGATTATACCAAAGCTCCCAAACGGGCGGGAGAGTGCGGATGACTCTGCAGCACTGAATGAGAGAACTCCAGGTCCTCCTCAGCCAGGGTATCAAATTTGTAGAATTTTTGCAAACGTGTTTGCCCCTGACCAAGTAGCTGCTCGGCAAAATTGTAAAGCCGAGACCTCTCGGGCAGCCGCCCAAGATGAGCCCACCTTCCTTGTGGAATGGGCATTGACAGATTTTGGCTGTGGCAGGCCTGCCACAGTATGTGCAAGCTGAATTGTTTCTACAAATCCAACGAGCAATAGTCTGCTTAGAAGCAGGAGCACCCAGCTTGTTAGGTGCATATAGGATAAACAGCGAGTCAGATTTTCTGACTCTAGCCGTTCTGGAAACATATTTTCAGTGCTCTGACAACGTCTAGCAACTTGGAGTCCTCCAAGTCCCTAGTAGCCTAGGCACCACAATAGGCTGGTTCAGGTGAAACGCTGACACCACCTTTGGGAGAAACTGGGGACGAGTCCTCAATTCTGCCCTATCTATATGGAAAATGAAATAAGGGCTTTTACCAGACAAAGCCGCCAACTTTGATACTCGCCTGGCAGAAGCCAAGGCCAATAACATAACCACCTTCCACGTGAGATATTTCAGATCCACGGTTTTTAGTGGTTCAAACCAATGTGATTTTAAGAAACTCAACACCACACTGAGATCCCAAGGTGCCACAGGAGGCACAAACGGGGGCTGACTCTGCAGCACTCCTTTTATAAATGTCTGAACTTCAGGTACTGAAGCTAGTTCTTTTTGAAAGAAAATCGACAGAGCCGAGATCTGTACCTTAATGGAACCCAATTTAAGGCCCATAGTCACTCCTGCTTGCAGGAAATGCAGAAATCGACCTAGTTGAAATTCCTCTGTTGGGGCCTTTTTTGGCCTCACACCAAGCAACATATTTTCGCCATATGCGGTGATAATGAGTTGCTGTAACCTCTTTCCTGGCTTTAGTAAGCGTAGGAATGACTTCCTCCGGAATGCCCTTTTCCTTCAGGATCCGGCGTTCAACCGCCATGCCGACAAACGCAGCCGCGGTAAGTCTTGGAACAGACAGGGCCCCTGCTGCCGCAGGTCCTGTCCGAGTGGCAGAGGCCATGGGTCCTCTGATATCATTTCTTGAAGTTCTGGGTACCAAGCTCTTCTTGGCCATCCACGAGTATCGTTCTTACTCCTCGCCTTCTTATTATTCTCAGTACCTTTGGTATGAGAGGCAGAGGGGAGAACACATAAACCGACTGGTACACCCACGGTGTTACCAGAGCGTCCATAGCTATCGCCTGAGGGTCCCTTGACCCGGTGCAATATTTTTTATAGCTTTTTGTTGAGGCGGGACGCCATCATGTCCACCTGTGGCCTTTCCCAATGGTGTACAATCCTATTGGAAGACTTCTGGAGGAAGTCCCCATTCTCCCGGGTGGAGGTCGTGTCTGTTGAGAAGATCTGCTTCCCAGTTGTCCACTCCGGGAATGAACACTGCTGACAGTGCTAACACATGATTTTCCGCCTATCGGAGAATCCTTGTGGCTTCTGCCATCGCCATCCTGCTTCTTGTGCCGCCCTGTTGGTTTACATGGGCGACTGCCGTGATGTTGTCTGATTGGATCAGTACCGGCTGGTTTTGAAGCAGAGGCCTTGCCGGCCTCAGGGCATTGTAAATGGCCCTCAGGTCCAGAATATTTATGTGTAGGGAAATAACCTGACTTGACCAAAGTCCCTGGAAATTTCTTCCCTGTGTGACTGCCTCCCAGCCTCAAAGGCTGGAATCCATGGTCACTAGGACCTAATCCTGTAAGCCGAACCTGCGGCCCTCTTGAAGATGGGCACTCTGCAGCCACCACAGTAGAGATAACCCTGTCTCCAAGGACCAGGGTATCAGCCTATGCATCGGAAGATGCGATCCGGACCACTTGTCCAACAGGTCCCTCTGAAAACTTCTTGTATGGAACCTGCCTAATGGGATTGCTTCGTAGGAAGCTACCATTTTTCCCAGGACTCGCGTGCAATGATGCACCGCTACCTATTTTGGCTTCAGGAGGTCTCTGACTAGAGATGACAACTCCTTGGCTTTCTCCTCCGGGAGAAACACTATTTCTGGTTTATGTCCAGAACCATCCCCAGGAACAGTAGACGTGTCATAGGAACCAGCTGTGACTTTGGACTGTTTAGAATCCAACCATGCTGTTGTAGCACTTTCCAAAATAGTGCTACCCCGACTACCAACTGCTCCTTGGACCTCGCCCTTATAACGAGATTGTCCAAGTACGGGATAATTACAACTCCCTTTTTTTGAAGGAGTATCAACATTTCGGCCATTACCTTGATAAAACACCCTCGGTGCCATGTACAGTCCAACGGCAGTGTCTGGACTTGGTAATGGTAATCCTGTACCACAAATCTGAGGTACTCCTGGCGAGGATGGTAAATGGGGACATGCAGGTAAGCATCCTTGATGTCCCAGGATACCATGTAATCCCCCTCGTCCAGGCTTGGAATAACCGCCCTGAGCGATTCCATCTTGAACTTGAATTTTTGTGTTCAAGGATTTTAAATATAAAATGGGTCACACCGAACCATGCGGTTTCGGTACCCCAACCCGTGTGGAATAGTAACCCCGTCCTTGTTGAAGTAGGGGCACCTTGAGTATTACCTGCTGGGAATACCGCTTATTAATTGCCTCTAGCACAGCCTCCCTGCCAGAGGGAGTTGTCGGCAAGGCATATTTTAGGAAACGGCTGGGGGGAGACATCTCGAATTCCAGCTTGTACCCCTGAAATACTACTTGAAAGAAACAGGGATCCACCTGTGAGCGAGCCCACTAATTGCTGAAATTTTTGAGACGGCCCCACACCGTACCTGGCTACACCTGTGGAGCACCCGCGTCATGGTGTGGCCTCACAGGAGGCGGGGGAAGAATCTTGATTCTGGGAACAGGCTGACTGGTGCAGCTTTTTTCCCTCTACCCTTGTCTCTGTACAGAAAGGAAGCGCCATTTGACCCGCTTGCTTTTCTGAAGCCGAAAGGACTGTACCTTTGTTTGTGAGGAAACCAGAGGTAAAATTATTTCTTCCCAGTAGTTGCTGTGGATACGAGGTCCCAGAGACCATCCCCAAATAATTCCTCACCCTTATAAGGCTCTCTATGCGCTTTTTAAGTCAGCATCACCTGTCCAGTGACAGGTCTCTAATACCCTCCTGGCAGAATGGACATTACATTTATTTTGGATGCCAGCCGGCAAAATATCCCTCTGTGCATCCCCCATATATAAGACGACGTCTTTAATATGTTTTTATGTTTTCCAACTAGTATCCCTGTTTGACAGGGTCACCGACCACGCTGCAGCAGCACTATCTGCAGGTCTCAGTCTAGTACCTGAGTGTGTAAATACAGACTTCAGGATAGCCTCCTGTTTTTTATCAACAGGTACCTATTAAAGTGGCCGTATCCTAAGACGGCAGTGCCACCTTTTTTGACAAACGTGTGAGCACCTTATCCACCCTAGGGGATATCTCCCAGCGTAACTTATCCACCTGGCGGGAAAGGGTACGCCATCAGTAACTTTTTATAAATTACCAGTTTAACGGGGGAACCCACGCTTTCACACACTTCATTTATTCATCTGATGGGGGAACAAAACACTGCCTGTTTTTTCTCCCCAAACCTAAAACCCATTTTTAGAGGTGCTTGGGTTAAAGTCAGAAATGTATAACACATTTTTTATTGCCGGGATCACGTCACGGATGTTCCTAGTGGATTGTGCATATGTCTCCACCTTGTCGACACTGGAGTCAGACTCCGTGTCGACATCTGTGTCTGCCATCTGAGAGAGCGGGCGTTTTTGAGCCCCTGATGGCCTTTGAGACGCCTGGGCAGGCGCGGGCTGCGAAGCCGGCTGTCCCACAGCTGTTACGTCATCCACCCTTTTATGTAAGGAGTTGACACTGTCGGTTAATACCTTTCACCTATCCATCCACTCTGGTGTCGGCCCCACAGGGGGCGACATCACATATCGGCCTCTGTTCTGTCACCATATAAGCCTCCTCATTCAACATGTCGACACAGCCGTACCGACACACCGCAGACACAGGGAATGCTCTAAACGAGGACAGGACCCACAAAAGCCCTTTGGGGGGACAGAGTAAGAGTATGCCAGCACACACCAGAGCGCTATAGATATACAGGGACTAACTGAGTTATGTCTCTAATAGCTTTTATATAATATACTGTATACAGTGCCAATTTTAATGCCCCCCCTCTCTTTTCCCTCTTACTGTACTGTAGATTGCAGGGAAGAGCCAGGGAGCTTCCCTCCAGCCGAGCTGTGAGGGAAAAATGGCGCCAGTGTGCTGAGATAGGCTCCGCCCCTTTTTCGCGGCCTATTCTCCCATTTTTTATGGAATTCTGGCAGGGGTATTTACCTCATATATAGCCCCTGGGGCCATATATTGAGGTATTTTAGCCAGCCAAGGTGTTTTTATTGCTGCCTCAGGGCGCCCCCCCCCCAGCGCCCTGCACCCTCAGTGACCGGAGTGTGAAGTGTGTGAGAGGAGCAATGGCGCACAGCTGCAGTGCTGTGCGCTACCTTGGTGAAGACAGAGTCTTCATGCCGCCGATTTTCCGGACCATCTTCTTGCTTCTGGCTCTGTAAGGGGGACGGCGGCGCGACTCCGGGACCGAACATCAAGGCTGGGCCTGCGGTCGATCCCTCTGGAGCTAATGGTGTCCAGTAGCCTAAGAAGCCCAATCCGGCTGCAAGCAGGCGAGTTCGCTTCTTCTCCCCTTAGTCCCTCGCTGCAGTGAGCCTGTTGCCAGCAGGTCTCACTGAAAATAACAAATTCTAAGACTATAACTTTCTAAGAGCTCAGGAGAGCCCCTAGTGTGCATCCAACCTCGGCCGGGCACGAAATCTAACTGAGGCTTGGAGGAGGGTCATAGTGGGAGGAGCCAGTGCACACCAGGTAGTCTAAGATCTTTCTAGAGTGCCCAGCCTCCTTCGGAGCCCGCTATTCCCCATGGTCCTTACGGAGTTCCCAGCATCCACTAGGACGTTAGAGAAATACATAGACGGACCGGAACACCCACGGTGTCACGAGGGTGTCTACCGCTACTGCCTGAGGGTCTCTGGACCTGGCGCAATACCTCTGTAGCTTTTTGTTGAAGCGGGACGCCATCATGTCTATCTGTGGCAGTTCCCACCGACTCACAATCTGTGCGAAGACTTCTAGATGAAGTCCCCACTCTCCCGGGTGTAGGTCATGTCTGCTGAGGAAGTCTGCATCCCAGTTGTCCACTTCCGGAATTAACACTGCTGACAGTACGCTTACATGATTCTCCGCCCAGCGAAGAATCCTGGTAGCTTCTGCCCTTGCCGCTCTGCTCCTTGTGCCACCTTGGCGGTTTACATGAGCCACTGCGGTGATGTTGTCTGACTGGATCAGAACCGGTTGGTCGTGAAGTAAGGCCTCCGCTTGACGTAGGGCGTTGTATATGGCCCTTAGTTCCAGGATGTTGATGTGAAGACAAGTCTCTTGACTTGACCAAAGACCCTGGAAATTTCTTCCCTGTGCGACTGCTCCTCAACCTCGGAGGCTTGCGTCCGTGGTCACCAGGATCCAATCCTGAATGCCGAATCTGCGGCCCTCGAGAAGGTGAGCACTCTGCAGTACCACAGGAGCAACACCCTGGCCCTGGGGACAGGGTGATCAACCGATGCATCTGTAGATGTGATCCGGACCACTTCTCCAACAGATCCCATTGGAAAGTCCTCGCATGGAACCTGCCAAAGGGAATGGCCTCGTATGAGGCCACCATCTTTCCCAGGACTCGAGTGCAATGATGCACGGACACCTGTCTTGATTTCAAAAGGTTCCTGACCAGAGTCATAAGTTCCTGGGCTTTTTCTATCGGAAGATAAACCCTTTTCTGGGTCGTGTCCAGAATCATGTCCAAGGCAGGAGAGTCGTAGGAACCAACTGCGACTTTGGGATATTGAGAATCCAGCCGTGTTGTTGTAACACTTTCAGTGAAAGAGATACGCTGTTCAGCAACTGCTCTCTTGATCTCGCTTTTATGAGGAGATCGTCCAAGTACGGGATAATTGTGACACCCTGCTTGCGCAGGAGCACCATCATTTCCGCCATTACCTTGGTGAAAATCCTCTGAGCAGTTGAGAGACCAAACGGCAACGTCTGAAATTGGTAATGACAGTCCTGTACCGCAAATCTTAGGTACGCCTGATGAGGTGGATAAATGGGGACATGAAGGTACGCATCCTTTATGTCCAGTGACACCATAAAATCCCCCCCTTCCAGGCTGGCGATGACTGCTCTTAGCGATTCCATCTTGAACCTCTTCAAGTATAGGTTCAGAGATTTTAAATTCAATATGGGTCTGACCGAACCGTCCGGTTTCGGGAAAGCACAAACATGGTCGAATAATAACCCCTTCCCTGTTGAAGGAGGGGAACCTCGACCACCACCTGCTGAAGATACAATTTTTGTATTGCATTTAACACTATCTCCCTCTCTGGGGGGGGGGGAAGACGGTAGGGCCGATTTGAAAAACCGGCGAGGAGGCACCTCTTCGAATTCCAGCTTGTAACCCTGAGACACAATTTCTATTGCCCAGGGATCCACCTGGGAGTGAACCCACATGTGGCTGAAATTCCGAAGACGCACCCCCACTGGCCCCGACTCCGCCAGTGGAGCCCCAGCGTCATGCGGTGGATTTTGCAGAGGCCGGGGAGGACTTCTGTTCCTGGGAACTAGCTGTATTGTGCAGCTTCTTTCCTCTGCCCCTCCCTCTGGCAAGAAAGGACGCACCTCGGACTTTGTTTCTTTGTGAACGAAAGGACTGCATTTGATAATGCGGTGCTCTCTTAGGCTGTGAGGGAACATAAGGCAAAAAAATTGACTTACCAGCCGTAGCTGTGGAGACCAGGTCCGAGAGACCTTCACCGAACAATTCCTCGCCCCTGTAAGGTAAAACCTCCATATGTCGTTTTGAGTCGGCATCACCTGTCCATTGCCGAGTCCACAGGACCCTTCTGGCAGAAATCGACATAGCGTTTATTCTAGAACCCAGCAGACTAATGTCTCTTTGAGCATCTCTCATATAAAAGGACAGCGTCTTTAATATGCCCCAGGGTCAATAAAACAGTATCCCTAGCTAGGGTGTCAAACTCCTCTGATAAGGTATCAGTCCATGCCGCTACTGCACTACACACCCAGGCAGACGCAATTGCCGGTCTGAGCAAGGTACCTGAATGTGTATAAATGGACTTCAGGGTACCCTCCTGTTTGCGATCAGCAGCATCCTTGAGGGTAGCCGTATCCTGGGACAGTAGGGCTACCTTTTTGGATAAGCGTGTTAAAGCTTTGTCCACCCTAGGGGAGGATTCCCATTGTAACCTGTCCGTTGGCGGGAAAGGATACGCTATAAGAATCCGTTTGGAAATCTGCAGTTTATCTGGAGATTCCCAAGCTTTTTCACATTACTCATTCAGTTCGTGTGAGGGGGGAAAAGTTACCTCAGGTTTCATTCCCTTATACATATAAACCCTTGTGTCAGGGACAGGGGTTTCCTCTGTGATGTGCAAAACCTCCTTAATTGCTATAATCATATATCGGAGTGATTTAGCCAACTTTGGCTGTAACTTTGCATCATCGTAATGGACACTGGAGTCAGAATCCATGTCGGTCCCTGCGACATAGGATCAGGCACGGGTTGAGACCCTGCCTGTCCCAATGCATCAGCCTTGTCTAATCTTTTATGCAAGGAATTTACATTATCATTTAAAACCTTCCACATATCCATCCAATCAGGTGTCGGCGCCGTCGGCAGAGACCACATTCATTTGCTCCCGCTCCTCTCCCACATAGCCTTCATCATCAGACATGTTGACACAAGCGTACCGACACCACACACACACAGGGAATGTCCTTTCTGAAGACCGTTCCCCCACGAGGCCCTTTGGAGAGAGAGAGTATGCCAGCACACACCCCAGCGCTATATAACCCAGGAATAACAGTAACTTAATGTTAACCCAGTAGCTGCTGTTAATATACTTTTTTGCGCCTAATTATGTGCCCCCTCTCTTTTCAACCCTCTTCTACCGTGTATCAGCAGGGGAGAGCCTGGGGAGCTTCCTCTCAGCGTGCTGTGGAGAAAAAAATGGAGCTGGCGCTTACATTTTATTTCTTTGGCGGGGGCTCCTACATATATACAGTACCCAGGGGTGTGTGTGTGTGTGTGTGATAGATATATATATATATACGTGTTCATTTGCCAGAATGAGGTCCCAAATGCTGCCCAGGGCGCCCCCCCCCTGCACCCTGCCAGTGACCGTAGTATGGGAGGTGTGTGTAGCAATGGCGCACAGCTGCAGTGCTGTGCGTTACCTCCAGTGAAGATCACGAAGTCTTCTGCCGCCTGTGAAGTCTTCTTGCTTCTCATACTCACCCGGCTTCAGTCTTCCGGCTCTGCGAGGGGGACGGTGGCGCGGCTCAGGGATGGATGGCGAGGGCGAGATCCTGCGTACCGATCCCTCTGGAGCTAATGGTGTCCAGTAGCCTAAGAAGCAGGACCTAGCTTCAGAGAGTGGGGCTGCTTCTCTCCCCTCAGTCCCACGATGAAGGGAGTCTGTTGCCAGCAGAGCTCCCTGAAAATAAAAAACCTAACAAAACTTTCTATCAGCAAACTCAGGAGAGCTCACTGAAAAAGCACCCAGCTCCTCTGGGCACAGAATCAAACTAAGGTCTGGAGGAGGGGCAGAGAGGGAGGAGCCAGTGCACACCAGGAACTAAATTCTTTCTTAAAGTGCCCATGTCTCCTGCGGAGCCCGTCTCTCCCCATGGTCCTTACGTAGTCCCCAGCATCCTCTAGGACGTTAGAGAAAAGGGTTTCTTCGTAGAAGGCGTAGCTGAGGGAAGAAAAGGTGACTTACCTGCAGTTGCCATGGAAATCCACGCATCCAATGCTTCCCCAAATAGAGCCTGACCCGTGTAGGGTAGGTTCTCCACACTTCTCCTGGATTGCACGTCTGCAGACCATTGGCGTAGCCAGAGTCCCCAGAGAGCCGAGACAGACATGGAAGATACCCTTGCAGTCCGCGTACCCAGGTCCTTCATGGATTCCACCATGAACCCTGCAGAATCCTGTATGTTAAGTAAAAACATTTCAATGTCACTTCTACCCACTGTATCCAAATACTCTAGTAACGTGCGTGACCACTTTACTATAGCTTTAGAGATCCATGCACAGGCAATAGTAGGCCTCAATGCCACCCTTGAAGCAGTGTATATGGATTTGAGAGCCAATCTTACGATCAGCCGGTTCTTTTAACGCGGTAGACCCAGGGACAGGTATAACCACCTTCTTTGACAGTCTGGAAACAGATGCGTCAACTATGGGTGGGTTTTCCCCATGTTTTTCTATCCTCCTCAGGGAAGGGAAAAGCAACCAGAACCCTTTTGGAGATCTGGACTTTTTTCTCTGGGTTTTCCCAGGATTTTTCAAATAGAGCGTTTAATTCTTTAGACACAGGGAAGGTAAGCGAGGCTTTCTTATTGTCAGTGAAGTAAGCCTCCTCAACCTGCTCAGGTGGCGTGTCAGTTATGTTTGACACATTTCTAATGGCCTCAAACATGAGCTGCACCCCCTTTGCAAGGGATGCCCCCTCAGCACTTCCCCATCACCGTCTACTGTGTCAGAGTCTGTGTCATCTTGCATAATCTGGGCAAGTGCACGTTTCTGTAGGTATATGCTAGGGGATTTAGAAAGAATAGGAACAGAACCTGACCAAACTGCCATAGAATTCTTTAAAACCTAAGTTTCAGTCTCAGTATGAGCCACCCTAGTAGAGAGCTCATTCCCTTAATAGAAGTCAGCCATTCTGGCTCAGTAATAGGAATCTGAGACAATGCATTACATTCCTGGGTACATGGCATGGATTCTTCTGGAGAAGAAAAGTCCTCTGCAGCATAAGACACAGAGTCCCTGGACATGGCTATGTGAGGGGGGGGAATAAAAAAAACAAAAAACCACCCACACCAAACCCATACACCCCCCCTTGCTATGTACCACTGAGCTCTCCGGAGCGCAGTTAGTACTGCGCTCCTACCCTGTTTCCGCCATTCACACTGGCACCCCACTTGTCAGGTCGCCAGTGACTCACTCGCCACTGGAATCTTCTTGCTGTTAGGGGGTGGCGGCATGCTGCGGGAGTGAGCGGTCACCTCGGGCAGCTAACTATCACCCCTCTCAGGAGCTCAGTGTCCTGTCAGCGGAAATAGTGGCAATTAACCTCTCAGGGTTGGACACTACTCCCACGAAGCAGGGAGGCTGTTGCCAGCAGCCTCCCTGTGCCTAAACTCTAATAAAAAAATAAAACTAAAGAAACTCCTATGGAGCTCCTCTAGCTGTGACCAGCTCATCCGGGCACATTTTCTAAACCAAGTCTGGTAGGCGGGGCATAGAGGGAGGAGCCAGCCCACACTATTAAACTCTTAAAGTGCCCATGGCTCCTAGTGGACCCATCTATACCCCATGGGACTAATGTGGACCCAAGCGTCTTCTAGGACGCAAGAGAAAACAGTGTGTGTGTCTCAAGGTCTTTAAAGAGGAGATTTAAATGGGAATTAGATTCCTCCATATGCTGGCAAACACAGGAAATAAGGGGTCTCCATAAGAGACACAAGAGGGTAAGAATTTGAGGGTAAAATTGTCCTCTGACTAAATAAACAAACTTGATTGTTATAAACAGAGTGAAAGGTGCATTTTTCACAATGCTCAAGAACATGTCAAAAAACATTTTTGCTTTTCAGGTAAATGCTTGAAACCTCGCTTGTTGTCTTTGATTAACAAATATATTAAAAAAAAAAAAAAATCAATTGCTGTATAATCACAATTTTCTTCATTTTTTAAAAAAAATATTTGTTAGACATAGCAATAACCCCATATTAAATAGTTATATATAGAACACTTTTTTGGGATTAATGGTTTTAGGTTGCAAATAAAGCCCCTGCTGCAGCCAACGTAAGTACAGGAGCATGTGCCCTAAAATGCCACTTGTCGGCAATCATAGGCCTCATCACTTCATGTGGCAGCAACAGGAGGTGGAAGTCCGTTCTCAGACAGGACACAGCAGAGCAGCCCCAACATATGCAATATGACCTTGTGAAGGTAACACTCCTGGCTGCAGTCACATCACACTTTAAGGCCAGTTAAGGTTAAAAGGACAGCTTTTGAATCTGTAACCCAAGCCTCATCCTTTTCACCATAAACTACGATTGTGTGCACAGGTAACATTCAATGGTGATGCAGTAAATGTTAAGCTAGGTACACATTAGACAACATGCTAATGATACAATGTCACTCACGATTTCCCTTCAACTCCCAGACAAACAATATTGTGTACACACACTGAGCGATCTTACAAAATGACCAGTCGTTTAACACTACCAAATTGTAGTGTTAGTCTAAATTAACATGTCATTCTTTAGTGGTAGCGTACACACTGCATAATTAGATATGGAGCTGAATGTACAGACTACCTCTTTAGCGACCTGTGGGAGCGTGCATCGCTAGCGATACAGTGCTTACATATTGGACGATAAAACTAATCTGCGTAACAATGTGTTATCAGCAAATTTAAAGTGTCATCTAGTGTGTACCTAAGTTTAGAAGGAATTAGAACATGCATGCATCTTTAATCTCAGTTCATATATATTTGTCAAAGTCTGTATACAGATGCCGGAAGCATCTATTCACACGGGTGCACGCTTCCTGCCTAGACATCTCTGCGCTCTATTATAATCCTAAGGGAGGGAAGAGAAACATTTACAGTTAACCAAACCTCTACCCTTGGCCTGGGGAGCATTGAAAATAAATTGCTGAGGGCCTCAGGAAGTAGTGAGCCAAAAAGAGCAGGAACAATTTGCAATTTCAAACCACGTTGATCTTTAACTCTTCATTGACTTTTTTTTTGTGATTTTCTGCTGTCAACTTTTCCCATTAATTTAATTTAGTACAACCCATCATTTTGTATACGGTTTCCATATACCTAGTAAGTGGTGCTTATGTATAACCTATTCTGTTTGAGGGTGGGCCCTCTCAAACAGCATAGGTTACACATAAGCACCACTTGCTAAGATACAATTACTATTTAAAATAGACTGATACTGAAGAAAATGGACATGGTCTTGAGATGAACCACAGTCTTCAAGTGGTTAAAGGTTAACAACTGCTTCTGCTCTTAGCAGCTCGATCGCAGGCTCCAGTACCAATCATTACAAAATTAGATGCAAGTAAAGCGTAGGATTATAGTCCAGATAAATAAGGAGTGAAGATGATAATATAGATATGACCACATTACTCAGGCTTCTAGAAAGAGGATATAGGAATGATTAAATTTAGTTGTCACAGGGCAATACAAGTTGTACCCCTGTGCATTGACATTGAAACTTGAAAGAAAAAAAAAAAAAAAAAAAAAAAACACGACAGGTGGGAACCTGCACTCCCATACCAACCCCAACTTACTGCTCTCCCGTAGCTTCTCCTTGTTCGCAGTCAGGCTAGATAGAAGCGGCTTCAAGTCCACTTTGGCTTTGTGCAACATCTCCAAAATGTCAACTTTGTCAGCATGGTCTTCAAATTGAATAGGTGCAAAATAATTTCCGGAGTTTTGTCCATGAGTGGGAATCACTTGATCCAAGCCTGGAGTCAATAGCAAGTATTGCGTATTAGCTGCACAGCATTTCTTGCGTCAACATGCTCATCCACTTCATCAGCAAAAATACCCAGTTATCAAACAGATACTACCCCACTGCTCTGCATTTACCAGTAGGACTGGCGAGCCAGAACATGAAGTCTGGTCACACATTCATGCAGTGTATGAAAGAGTACATCATACAGCAGAGCCCCACTGATGTGAAGATGCCAATTTTGGGAATTGACAGGAGCGACATTTGTAGAGTAATACATATGCCCAATTTTCCCATTACTACAGAATCTACATGTCTGTCACTCTAGCAGTATATGTAGAGATGATGTAAAAGCCGTACAGGTTTCAGTGTGGTTAGCCAGCTGTGCCTTCAGCACTTACATGCCAGGCTACAATGTAGAGGCTTTGCATAGAAAAAAGCACTAGACTTAAATTTTTTGAATATATATATATATATATATATATATATATATATATATATATATATATATATATATAACACATATACACACACACACACACACACACACAGTACCAGTCAAAAGTTTGGACACACCTTCTCATTCAATGGTTTATTTATTTTAATTTTCTACATTGTAGATAATTACAGACATCAAAACTATGAAAGATCACATATGGAATTTTGTATACAAAAAAGTGTTAAACAAATCATAATAGCTTTTACATTTTAGATTCCTCAAAGTAGCCCTCTTTTGCTTTGATGACAGCTTGGCATTCTCTCAATCAGCTTCATGAGGTAGTCTCCTGGAATGGTTTTCCAACAGTCTTGAAGGAGTTCCCAGAGTTACTGAGCACTTGTTGGCGGCTTTTCCTTCACTCTGCGGTCCACCTCATCCTAAACCATCTCAAATGGGTTTAGGTCGGGCGATTGTGGAGGCCAGGTCATCTGATGCAGCACTCCATTTCCCTTCTTGGAAAAGTAGCCCTTACATAGCCTGGAGGAGTGTTTGGGGTCATTGTCTTGTTGAAAAACAAATGATGGTCCCAGTAAGTGCAAACCAGATGGTATGGCATGGTGCTGCAGAATGCTGTGGTAGCCATGCTGCTTAAGTGTGCCTTGAATTTTTAATAAATCACCAGTGTCACCAGCAAAGCACCCCCACACCATCACACCTCCTTCTCCATGCTTCAGTGGAAACCACACATGCAGAAACCATTCGTTCACCTTCTCTGCATCTCAGAAAGACACAGCGGTTGGAACCAAAAATCTCAAATTTGAACTCAGACCAAAGTACAGATTTCCACTGGTCTAATGTCCATTCCTTGTGTTTCTTAGCACAAACAATTATTTTCTTGTTGTTCATCCTCAGTAATGCCTTCTTTGCACCAATTTGACCATGAAGGACTGATTCAGTCTCTTCTGAACAGCTGATGTTGAAATTTGTCTGCTACTTGAACTCTGAATAATTTATGTGGACTCTAATCCGAGGTTCTGTTAAGTAGCGGTTTCTGAGGCTGGTAACTTTAAAGAACTTATCCTCTGCAGCAGAGGTTACTCTTGGTCTTCCTTTCCTGGGGCGGTCCTCATGAGAGCCAGTTTCATCATTGCGTTTGATGGTTTTTACAACTGCCTTGAAGATACATTCAAAGTTCTTGAAATTTACAGTATCGACTGACCTTCATGTCTTAAAGTAATGGACTGTCATTTCACTTTGCAGAGTTGAGTGGTTCGTGCCATAATATGTATTACAGGTTCAGTATCCCATATCCAAATATTCCGAAATACGGACTTTGAGTGAGAGTGAAATCGTGAAACCTTTGGTTTTTTGATGGCTCAATGTACACAAACTTTGTTTAATACACAAAATTATTAAAAGTATTGTATTAAAGGACCTTCAGGCTGTGTGTATAAGGGGTATATGAAACATATGAATTGTGTTAATGTAGATACACTTTGTTCAATGCACAAAGTTACAAAAAATATTGGCTAAAATAACCTTCAGGCTGTGTGTATAAGGTATATATGATACATAAATGCATTCTGTGCTCAGACTTAGGTCCCATCGCCATGATCTCTCATTATGGTATGCAATTATTCCAAAATAAGGCAAAATCCAATATCCAAAATACCTCTGGTCCCTAGCATTTTGGATAAGGGATACTCAACCTGTATAACAGTAGTCAAATAGGGGTGTACACTGTGTACTAACCCTACATCTGCACAACTGGTGGTCTCAAACACATTAAGAAGGCAAGTAATTCTGCAGATTGACTCCTGACAAAGCACACCTGTTAATTCAAAACAATTCCAGGAGACTACCTCATGAAGCTGACTGAATGCCAAGAGTGTGCAAAGCTGTCAAAGCAAAAGGCAGCTACTTTGAGGAATCTAAAATATAAAACATTTTGATTTAACACTTTTTTGTTTAAAACATAATTCCATATGTGTTCTTTCATAATTTTGATGTCTTCAGCATTAATCCACAATGTAGAAACTTAAAATAAAAACCATTGAATGAGAAGGTGTGTCCAACTTTTGGCTGGTACGGTTTATTAAAAGCATCAACTTCAAAATTTCATCTTACAAATGTAACTATTGAATACTCTTGTCCATAGTACAAACTGCTCAAGTATACCTGCCAATCGTTCTAGCTCCTCATGGGGTGTAGATCTTAGACTGCTGGATCGACTTTCAGAGTGGCTATGATTGGAAAACCACTTCCTGAATCTACTGGAAGACACAGATCCCTCCCCTAGCACATCCTCGATCATCTGCAGGGAGACAACGTGTGACGTTAGACTTACAGGTGCCACAGAGTGAAAGGAGAGTAGGGACTACAAGGGAGCTACTTACTTGTAGGAGATGGGAATGCTCTGTGGCTGCGGAATATCTGCTGTGAACCTGGAGTCCAGTTTCAGTTTTAATACCCCATCAAACAGATTACACAATGTAAAAGTTGGGAGACTGCAAAACCTGACACTCTTACAACAACCAGCACTTCATAGGAGATCGCTTCGCTTATTGCAACACAAGTGTAGAAGCAATTATCTTCATCACAGGAGAACCACCAAGACTAACCAGAGCCAGCAGAACTGAGACACCATCATATTACACAATAGGTTGCCAGATGAAGGACAGATTACAAAATAGGGGGGGGGAAGGAGACCAGTCCCTCACAGAAACCAAGCAATAATCATATAACCGTCTAAAGAAAAAAAAAATTAGATTGTCACGCATGACCATTAATGCAGTTTAATTATTGAAAACAATATAACGTGTGAGGGCACAGTTCGTGAGATATCAGGCCAGGTAACAATTCCCAATTCCCACACCATCCATGTGCACAACTGTGACTAGCCACCACGAGTGCAAACTAAAATACACAAACCGATATCCCCTGGAAGCACCTCTATTCACAGGCCAAGCCACTGCAATTTACATAACTAGTCTAGAATCCCTCATTTCACCCCCATAAACTGGCGAGGCTACAGTAAAGAGCTAGGTGCTTCCAAGGAAGCCAGGTGCAGCCATATCCCACAGGACTCACCGAAGCCAGGCCAGGCACACTTTTGTCCAGATTAAAGAACTCATTGAAGTCAAACTCTCCTGCCATTGGTCCTGGCAGAACAGCCTCTTGAGGTACTTCCTGGTCAGCTGTATGTTCTGGAGGAAGAACAGCTTCTTCCTCTGGTACACCTCCATTGCACTCAAACACTACAAAATACACACCAAAACAATTAGCTATTGATACTCTTACTGGGGAAAAACAAATCTAAGACTATAATAAACTGATCAGCTAAACAGTCTAATCTGTAGAGCACTAAAGATCAGGGGGCTGATAAAGAGTTGCACGCTGCTGCGGCTATAGCTGCATCTTTACGCTAAAACTAGTATAAGCCCTTCCCCTGGTGTATACAGTTGTGCTCAGAAGTTTACATACCCTAGCAGAATGTGATTTTCTGGCCATTTGTCAGAGAATATGAATGATAACTCAAACTTTTTTCACTCATGGTTAGTGGTTGGGTGAAGCCATTTATTGTCAAACTACTGTGTTTACTCTTTTTAAATCATAATGACAACAGAAACTACCCAAATGACCCTGATCAAAAAAGTTTACATACCCCAGTTCTTAATACCGTGTATTGCCCCTTTTAACATCAATGACAGCTTTTAGTCTTTTGTGGTAGTTGTGGATGAGGCTCTTTATTTTCTCAGATGGTAAAGCTGCCCATTCTTCTTGGCAAAAAGCTTCCAGTTCCTGTAAATTCTTGGGCTGTCTTGCATGAACTGCACGTTTGAGAACTCCCCAGAGTGGCTCAATGATATGGAGGTCAGGAGACTGAGATGGCCACTCCAGAACCGTCACTTTATTCTGCTGTAGCCAATGACAGGTCAACTTGGCCTTGTGTTTTGGATTATTGTCATGTTGGAATGTCCAAGTACGTCCCATGCGCAGCTTCCGGGCTGACGAGTGCAAATTTTCCTCCAGTATTTTCTGATAACATGCTGCATTCATCTTGCCATCAATTTTGACCAAGTTTCCAGTGCATTTGTAGCTCACACATCCCCAAAACATCAGCGATCCACCTCCGTGTTTCACAGTAGGAATGGTGTACCTTTCGTCATAGGCCTTGTTGACTCCTCTGCAAATTTAACTTTTATGGTTGTGGCCAAAAAGTTCAATTTTGGTCTCATCACTCCAAATGACTTTGTTGCAGAAGTTTTGAGGCTTGTCTCTGTGCTGTTTGGAGTATTGTAAGCGGGATGCTTTGTGGCATTTGCATAGTAATGCCTTTCTTCTGGCGACTCGACCATACAGCCCATTTTTCTTCAAATGCCTCCTTATTGTGCATCTTGAAACAAAACACACCACTTTTTTTCCCCAGAGAGTCCTGTATTTCAGCTGAAGTTACTTGTGGATTTTTCTTTGCATCCCAAACAATTTTCCTGGCAGTTGTGGCTGAAATTTTTGTTGGTCTACCTGACCGTGATTTGGTTTCCACAGAATCCCTAATTTTCCACTTATTAGAGTTTGAACACTGCTGATTGGCATTCTCAATTGCTTGGATATCTTTATATCCCTTTCCTGTTTTATACAGTTCAATTACCTTTTCACGCAGATCCTTTGACAATTCTTTTGCTTTCCCCATGACTCAGAATCCAGACATGTCAGTGCAGCACTGGATGAAAGATGCAAGGGTCTTTCAGGAGTCCAGAAACTCACTGACCTTTTAAACACACTGATTACAAGCAAACAGATCACAGGTGAGGATGGTTACCTTTAGTAGCCATTCAAACCCATTTGTGTCAACTTGTGTGCATGTTATCAGGCCAAAATCTCCAGGGTATGTAAACTTTTGATCAGGGTCATTTGGGTAGTTTATCGTCATTATGATTTAAAGAGTAAACACAGTTGTTTGACAATAAATGGCTTCACCCAACCAAGAGTGAAAAAAGTTATCATTCATATTCTTTGACAAATGGCCAGAAAATCAAATTCTGCTAGGGTATGTAAATTTATGAGCACAACTGTAAACCTGAATCAGAAAGGTCTAGGAGCCCACTTTGAGCGGCTGCAGTCACAATCGTGATACTTGTACAGCATCTCCGCCAGCACAGGGATGCCAGTGTACACGATTATGCATCAGTTCGAAAAACACCACATCCCTGTGCTTAAATTTTGCCACCAGCTCACTATATTTCAATCGTGCAGCTCAAGTCAGTCCTGCACCATGGCATGACTGTGTGGCACAACTCCAGGGATTTTGGCGCAATTGCAAAAAAAAATTTTTTTTTTTTTTACGTGAACAGATTTGCGTTCCACTCAGAATCAGGCCCCAGGAGTGCATATGGAAGATATTAACAAGGAACCAGTTTAACCAATCTACACATAACAAAAAAGGGAGGTGGTACCCTCATAAAATGAACAGTATCAATATTAAAAGCTTTGGCACTCTGCTTACTAGGAGATTATGACAGAAGCACCCTTACAATTTAGCTTAAAACTTCTAAATTAGCCCAACACCGACGCTTAATTAACCTATATAAATTACTAACTGAATATCATGTTATACAGTCTTTACACATTAGCACCCAATAAAACTAGACACAGGCATTAGTCTGTAGCAGTTCAGCAACTTGCCTTCCTTTAAAGAGGATGTTCGTTTCCGTGTTCTCTTTCTTCCCTTCTGATCCTCCTCCAATATTTTATCATCAAAGCCAGTGAGCTCTATAGTCTCAGACTGGCTAGTGGGGCCACCAGAAAACCACTCTGGTTCCTCCTCTGTATAAGAATCATTCCTCCTGCGCTCACCAAAGACTCTTTTACTGTCACCATATTCTCTCTAATATAAAACAAGCACATCATAGTGTGACCAGAAAGCCACAACTCTAAGATTGCTAAAATAGCCAGTTGTACATATAGATAAAATGCTTACCCTGAAGCGCTTGTCCTTGTACTCCTTTTCCCGTTCTCTCCCCTCACGAGGTTCTCTTAGGTCTTTTTCTCCTCCTCGCATGTCACGATCAAATGCTCTAGCAGCAATGATCCTGCCACTGCCAATCCTGCGTCCACCGATGAGACGCAAGCTTTCATTTTCCTTGTTGTCTAGAGGGCTCCCAGCACGACGAGAGCCAACAGCAGCTGTTACATGGCACCCACCCCCAAAGCTTCGCCTCTGTGGGCTGAGCACAACATCAAGGTCATCCTCCTTAACACGCTCCCTGGGATCTACATAAGATAAATACAGGAACAAGGGGGCATTATACATGTCGCTGCAAAACAGAAGTCAGTAAAATCCAAACGGTTTATTTGGCTGCCATAGCTTGCAATTGCCATTGTGAGGTCACATCAACATTCATTAACAAATTTTACATTTAATAAAGATGAAAACATTGCTCTTGAAAGCTACTAATTCAGTGTCATGAAATTACATTGGTAATTTAGATGAGGGAAAAATGCTTAAACACTTCATTCCAAAATAAATGGTCAGTCAAATAATGCCCTACTTAAAAAACCCTTTTACCTGCTATCCTACGCTTCAGAGACGTTCTCTCGGAATCAGTTTCTTTTCTTAATGCATCAACAGGAGAACTGCGTCCTGAGTTAGGGTACAAAGATGCATGCCACTTCTCGGGATCCCAGACGCCATCACTGCATTAAAAAGTATTTTATACAAGTCAGAAAGGGGGAGAGAAGAAACAACCCCCACCCCAAACAAAAAAAAAAAACTAAACAAACCAAACAACTAAAGTAACAAAACAAACAAGACAACTAACACTACATATTATTCAGGACATGGAAAATACCTGTCATATTTATCCAGTAGACAAGACGGCCTCTGTCTGGAGTGTGGCAGCTCTTTAATGTCAAGAAGTTCGTCCTGTAAAAGTGTATTAAGAGTCATGGTATTAGAGCAGTGGTTCTCAAACTATGTGCCTAGGGAGCCTGGGGTGCCTCGGGGTACTTGCATGGGTGCCCTGGGTTGGTGGTCCAGGACCAAAATCATTTATGGTTGATGTAATAAGCAAAACCAATGATGGTGGCTTCCAATCTTAAAATATGTGGAGACTCAGAAGTGAATCCTGTCCCTCACCACACAACTGACCCTAAGAATGAAAATTTACATAAATCCATTTTTTTTTCCTGACTTTCTAAAGAAGAAAAAAAAAAAAAAACCCACACACCAAAAAAAAAATAAAAAAAAAATGGCCTAGGGGTGCTGCGAGAAACAAATTCTGATACTGTATGGCACCATGACTCAAAAAAAAAAAAAAAAAAAACGTTTGTGAATCACTGTATTAGAGTAAATCGCGCTGCATACACCCCTTTGAGAGTTTGTTACAGATTAGTCAGGTTACTCATGCCATAGGGTGAAGTTTGCAGAAGAGACATCTGCAGTTGCTTCCCTGTTTATGCCTAGATCTTTAAATGAATGCACATACAGCTCATGGGAGTATGTGCTTTTGTCCAATATCAACCTTTGAGATTTGTCGCTCCATGCTTATATCACCTTAAAAGCCATACTACTTATGAAACCTAAACAAATTTAACTTGAAATGCATGCAAAATGTACCCTTTGTCCAAATCACCATCATCTACTCTTGCAGCCACAGAAGCTATAGACAACTAATGTAGAAGAATAAATGTCTTATACAGAGAGACCCCATGGACCCGGCTTAGATATTTGCTTAATTAACATGAGACCCACCTGTATGGAATCTCTTGCTTTCAATACATCAAGGGTCCCTCATTAAACAAGCATTACTTTGTATGCCCACTACCTGCATTTGTCACATAAGCATCTTACCATTTAGAAATTAGAGCCTGGTAGGTTAGACATAAAGGGAACTGCAACAGTAACGGCCGTACAATCATTTTATTAGTACCTTAGAGTATCTATGATGAGATCGGCTCCGGGGGGCCTTCCTGATGTCAATTAAAGGTTCTCTGCTGTCCAAGTCCTCCTTGTGATCCATCCCAAAAAGCCCTGATAGCCACTATACACCTAGGGAAGAGGTAGCACAGTGTTGCTGCACATTCTACAATCACAAATTAAATGCCCGCAACGGTACTACTGCCAGTGGGAAAGTCATGACATAGCTACACATATACACACACAGTTGTTCAACAGCTTGGAAAACGTGTAAGTGTTCACTGTGCTTCTACCAAATGATAAGCATCACCATACACCTGTGCACCCGTCCATGGCAGCCATACACCCCCTGACCCACACAGCTGCAGCAACCTATAGGCTACAGGAACCATCTGCCAGCATCTATCCAGCAGGAAGTTTCCTCCATAGACACAGCAGTTACACAAAGGCCTCCAGCCCCTGCCTTGGGAGAGTTTCCCCGGTAGCCGAAATATCACCTCACCAGCTAGCCCCTACACTGCACCCAGCGCTGACCCCAGGGCAGAGCCGGACGCTCTATCCCCATGCTCACACACCGGCAGGGAGAGAGGAGCCGGACACGCACTGTACAGAGAGCGCTCACCACACCGGGGACGCCAAGTGGCCCCTCCGCTCAGCCAGGGCACGCAAAGCCGCCCTGACACCCAGCTTACTGCCCAGCACATAGCACCTGCCGGAGGTGCCGGCGGCCACGCCGTGGTGCTAGCCCGGGGCCTGACTAGGCTACGGCCACACACCCAATACCTGACCCGCTACCACCCCGGTCTTACCTGAGCGCACACCCATCTCTCCCGGTTCCCCGCCCTCTAATAACACCCCCGCCGCGTCCACACGCCGCTTACGCACAGCACGCAACGCACGCACATAGCGCAAGGTACGTACCGGCCCCGCTGCTCCCGTCACTGCGCCGGTCCACTCTCCGCTGGGAGCTTCGGGGCCTCCGCGCTTGTTCTCCTCACACCGTTGTCAGATGTAAAGCTCCCGGTCAATTCAGGCACCGAAAGACGCCTACGTCAAGAGGACCCCGGACGTCTAGCGTCACTTCATCCGACGTCACAAGGGGCGTGCCACTCAGACATTTAACCCTTAATGGGAGGCAGGTCGCGGGTCACGTGACAGTGATGATGTCACGGCTACAAAAGTGAAAGTGAGGTGACGTGCCCACACATGGCTGTGCTGCTGACTCTGAGTGTACGTGTGCTGTCACCGTACGGGGGAGATACATACATACTCCTTCCCCGCTGCAGGTGGCTGATGTCACCGAGCTTTACTGCTAATGCATAATGCTAATTCTGACTCCATAGAGGTGACAGGGCTGAAGCATTCATTAGCAGTGTCTGTCTGTCAGACAGAGACATAGAAGCTAGGTAGATGCTATAGAGCTAGGGTACTAGCCCTTTAAACCTGGACACTCATACATTACACATCTTCTGTGGCTGGCTTCAAGCCTGCATTTCAGCTGGTTTTAATCAGACACAGAACCTGTGTAATCCGTGAGTGTCCCAGTTTAAAAAGATTGTTATTGTAAGCGTACGTAGTCATACAGCAAGTTCTGGTGTGTATAAAGATATACTGGAAATATGTACTTATCTATTGACACAAGCATAGCCCCCACCCATTTTACTACCCACCTCAACAGAAGCCCACACTTCTATCAGCATCATCAAGTAGCACATTTGTCTGCTGGGTGGCTGTTCTTCCCTACGAGGAGATCCTTGTGAGGTTGCATGCCCATCCCAAAAGACAGGCCTGGTTGCTCCCCTGAGTTATACCACTTTCAGACCGCCTGAGGCGGGTCGCACATGGGAGCCTGACACAGAAGGAAGCTCCCAGTGTGCGACCTACCTCAGGCGCCCCACTACCGCTGACTGCAACCCGGCATATTGCTGGGTTGGTGACGCAGCGGGGGCGGCATTTGGAGATCACATGACCTCCAAGCGCCGCCGGTACACACAGCCCCAGCTCCTGTTCACACCACACACTGAGCTGGGTTGAAAACGTGTTCAACCCTGCTCACGACCAGGGTTGAAATACCGGGTCAATCGACCCGGTATTTCAAACCTTGCACCTTTCAGACTGCACCTGAACACGGGTTATGCGCGCTCATGTGCCATAACCCAAGTTCATAGGTGGTGGTCTGAAAGGGGCAGTGCCTAAAGTGGTCCTAGAGAGGTGGTGGAACTCAGTAGTTTAGCCCCCCTGTAGTTTGCCCCCAAGTAGTAATGCCCCTGTAGTTACGCCCCTGTAGTTATGCCCCCAGTAGTAATGCCCTCCTGTAGTTTGCCCCTAGTAGTAATGCCCTACTGTAGTTTGCCCCCAGTAGTTAGCCCCTTTGTAGTTTGCCCCCAGAAGCTTGCCCCCTTGTAGTTTGACCCCAGTAGCTTGTTCCCTTGTAGTTTGCCCCAGTAGCTTGCCCCCAGTAGCTTTCCTCCTTGTAGTTTGCCGAAGTAGTTGGCCCCCAGTAATAACGTCCCCCAGTAGTTTGCCTCCAGTAGATGCTCCTCAGTAGTAATGCCCCCCAGTAGTTTGCCCCCAGTAGTAATGCGCCCCAGTAGTTTGCCCCCAGTAGATGCCCCCCCAGTAGTTTGCCCCCAGTAGATGCCCCCCAGTAGTTTGTCCCCTGTAGATGCCCCCCCAGTAGTAATGCCCCCCTGTAGATGCCCCCCAGTAGTTTGCCCCCCAGTAGTAATGCCCCCCAGTAGTTTGCCCCCAGTAGATGCGCCGTTACACTAAGGAAGAAAACAAAAATCACAATACTCACCGAGCCCCGCTCCCGCTTCCAGACCACTGCAGTCCTCTCTTGGCGCCTGCTCATCAGCACTATGGGAGAGACGTCATGACGTCTCTCTCATAGCGCACAGTGACAGCGCCGGAAGCCGGAGCTCAGTACTGAGCTGCTGCCGCCAGCTTCAGCTATAGAGAGGGAGACAGGCGCCCGCTGGTAACACAATCTCAGTGGGCGCCCGTCATCTCCCTGCGGCGCCGGGGACACATCGGGTTAGGTGAGCCGGAGGAGGCGGAACTGCATTCCGTCTACAAGTGGAACTGACGGAACGCAGTTCCGCCCCGTTCCGGCTCACTTTAACCCCTGGAAAGGGGTATTAGTGACACTATTGCTGTATCATAGCTGCATCTCCGTGCCCCAAAATACACCATTGCTTATTTTCTTGTTAACCATTTCATACCCTCCAACATTTTACACATAAAAATCGGTACAAACGAGAAAAGGGGGCGTGGCCACGGGTAAGCTTTTCCTATACTTTCAATGGAAGTTTGGAGAGCCAAAAATCAGTACAGACCATAAAAAAAGGTACTGTACCTATTAAAAAGGTACAGTTGGAGGGTATGCCATTTTAAGTATTACATTACATACATTATCAATTTAGAAAGAGCCTGTGTAATAAATGCTTTCGTCCTGATATTAAGATGCTACAGGAAACACACTCTTGGGGAGATGTATTAAGCCTGGAGAAGTGATAAAGCAGTGACAAAGAAGTGGAAGGTGGAACGCACCAGCCAATCAGCTCCTAACTGTCATTTTTCAAACCCTTAATGATTGGCTGGTGCGTTCTGACTTCGCATTTAGCACTGCTTTATCACTTCTCCAGGCTTAATACATCTGCCACAATAGTTGAAAAGTGCTCAATCCACTCTGAAAAGCTCCTGGATACAAGAATGTGTGTCTGCCTCAGCGACGGATTGGCACGCCAGGACGCTGGACCAGATTCCGTTTGGCTGGTCCGGACGTCCCCTCAGTAGCCGCTGTCATCCCCCATGCTGGCTGCTGCCGCGATCGGAGCTTAACTCCGATCGCGGCAGCTTTAGTTAAAGCTAAATAAAAGATGGCCGCAGGCGGAGCGGCTGCGCATGTGCAGCTGCAGCAGACCCCCATAAGCCTCTGTAGGGCCGGGCCCTCAGTCACCACTGATGGCTCCGCCTCCAGTACCACCTCCAGCCCTGAGTCTTCCTCCGGCTCCAGACAGACACAGTTTCCCTCCAGAGTCCAGACAGCCGCAGCTGCCAGGCAATTCTTAATTTCTTAGTAAGTAAAAGCCACACTGTATCCAACATGATGTGCCTGACTGCTGTATATATATATATATATATATATATATATATATATATATATATAAAAAATACCTCCAAGTGCGGTAATCTTGGATATTATAAATGATTTTCTAGTGTCCAGGAGTGCCGCACTTGGAGGTCGGACCGGCAACAATAGTACATGGAGAGCCGGACCACATGGGGATATATATATATATATATATATATATATATATATAAAAATTTATATATAAAAATATATATATATATATGTATACACTGCTCAAAAAAATAAAGGGAACACTTAAATAACACATCCTAGATCTGAATGAATGAAATAAATATTCTTATTAAATACTTTGTTCTTTACATAGTTGAATGTGCTGACAACAAAATCACACAAAAATTATCAATGGAAATCAAATTTATTAACCCATGGAGGTCTGGATTTGGAGTCACACTCAAAATTAAAATGAAAAAACACACTACAGGCTGATCCAACTTTGATGATGTAATGTCCTTAAAACAAGTCAAAATGAGGCTCAGTAGTGTGTGTGGCCTCCACGGGCCTGTATGACCTCCCTACAATGCCTGGGCATGCTCCTGATGAGGTGGCGGATGGTCTCCTGAGGGATCTCCTCCCAGACCTGGACTAAAGCATCCGCCAACTCCTGGACAGTCTGTGGTGGATGGAGCGAGACATGATGTCCCAGATGTGCTCAATTGGATTCAGGTCTGGGGAACGGGCGGTCCAGTCCATAGCATCAATGCCTTCGTCTTGCAGGAACTGCTAACACACTCCAGCCACATGAGGTCTAGCATTGTCTTGCATTAGGAGGAACCCAGGGCCAACCGCACCAGCATATGTTCTCACAAGGGGTCTGAGGATCTCATCTCTGTACCTAATGTCAATCTGGCTACCTCTGGTGAGCAATAGAGGGCTGTGCGGCCCCCAAAGAAATGCCACCCCACACCATTACTGACCCACTGCCAAACTGGTCATGCTGGAGGATGTTGCAGGCAGCAGAACGTTCTCCTTGGCGTCTCCAGACTCTGTCACGTCTGTCCCATGTGCTCAGTGAGAACCTGCTTTCATCTGTGAAGAGCACAGGGCGCCAGTGGCGAATTTGCCAATCTTGGTGTTCTATGGCAAATGCCAAACGTCCTGCACGGTGTTGGGCTGTAAGGACAGCCCCCACCTGTGGACGTCAGGCCCTCATACCACCCTCATGGAGTCTGTTTCTGATCGTTTGAGTAGACACATGCACATTTGTGGCTTGTTGGAGGTCATTTTGTAGGGCTCTGGCAGTGCTCCTCCTGTTCCTCCTTGCACAAAGGCAGAGGTAGCGGTCCTGCTGCTGGGTTGTTGCCCTCCTACGGCCTCCTCCACATCTCCTGATGTACTGGCCTGTCTCCTGGTAGCGCCTCCATGCTCTGGACACTACGCTGACAGACACAGCAAACCTTTTTGCCACAGCTCGCATTGATGTGCCATCCTGGATGAGCTGCACTACCTGAGCCACTTGTGTGGGTTGTAGACTCCGTCTCATGCTACCACTAGAGTGAAAGCACCGCCAGCTTTAAAAAGTGACCAAAACATCAGCCAGAAAGCATAGGAGCTGAGAAGTGGTCTGTGGTCACCACCTGCAGAACAACTCCTTTATTGGGGGTGTCTTGCTAATTGCCTATAATTTCCACCTGTTGTCTATTCCATTAGAACAACAGCATGTAAAATTTATTGTCAATCAGTGTTGCTTCCTAATGCTTCTTTCAGACCGCAAATGCCGGATCCTACCCGGTAAGACAAACGTGTACTTACCGGGTGGGATCCGGCATTTGCGCTCCGCTGCTGGCTTTCCGACCCGGCAATATACCGGGTCGGTTGCCATAGCAGCGGAGGGAGCAGCAGCAGCAGGGGCGGGGGTGGAGGCGGCGCCGGGAGATGAGCTCATCTCCTGCGCCGCCTCTCCCTATGCTGTGAATGGGAACCGTGTCGCATCGACACGGCTCCCATTCACACCGCACCTGACCCGGTAATCAACCCGGGTAAAACCCTTCTTTTTTACCGGGTTGAATTACCGGGTCAGGCGACCCGCTAAAACGACCAAGGACCTTTCACTTCGCACACTGACCAGGGTCGACACGGCAATATGCCGTGTCGATACCGGGTTATTTGTGCGATGTGAAAGGGGTATTAGTGGACAGTTTGATTTCACAGAAGTGTGATTGACTTGGAGTTACATTGTGTTGTTTAAGTGTTCCCTTTATTTGTTTGAGCAGTGTATATATAGATTTCAAGGTGTTGAAAAAAGGGGCTACGGGCCCCGAAACGTCGGTCACATGTTGTATTTTGTGATGTTTTAAATACACAATTTTTCTACCTGAAAGTCCTGGAGTGCCGCCGATTTCTTCCTACATATTACTACTAAACCACGGAGGGCACCTGGGCCGGTTATTGGACGCACTCAGGGAGTGCCGGGTTGCTCCATTGTAGATATATATACATATATATATATATATATATATATATAGATATATATAGATATATAGATATATACAACACAAACAAATATAAAACCACAGCACTCGCCACCCCAGAAGCGGGGTGCAATGTCTGCACTCACCGCTCATAGGGTGGGGTGCATGTAGCCCATGGCCACCTACTTAAATATATACAAACAGAAAATTCAGCACTCACCATAGCAAGCTCACTTATCCTCACAATGGTGAGTGCTGAATTTTCTGTATGTGTGTGTATATATATATATATATATATATATATGTAACAATGACGTTCGGCACTCTGTAATAACTTTAAAATATCAGCTCACCGGGTGCCCTCCACAGCGTTTGCAGCAATGTAGAATATATAGACAGGCGGCACTCACGGATTTCTGAGCAAACAAGAAAAGAGAGGACTCCTCCTTGTGTACTTAACGTTTCGGTTTATTAACCGTCTTCAGAAGTAACAATTTACAAAAGTGACAAATCTTACCTTTATACATAACTATGACCACCACGTGTAATGTCCTCCGTTCCCCTAACGGAATGACTTCCGGTTTCGTCATCATCCAGAGACAACGCTGTCAAAGAGATGACGTATGCCGGATTGTGATTAAACCATTACCATGGTAACATGACAAAATGCAACACAATAACAAGAGAATGCACTGTTTCCACATAATAATTAAACTATATTCTTTTACAATACAATCTTACAAATCTATGGTAACTGGTTGAAATTCATACTAATCCACATTATGCAGTCATGAACAACTAGAGTAAAAAATCACATATATGAAGGATCGTGTTAGCCGCTAACTCACAAGAAACTAACCAGATATAAGGTTTCATTGAGACCATACGGAGCCACGGTGTTTAGCCGGTATATCCACCGTGCCTCCTTCTGTAACAAGATCTTGTGTCTATCTCCCCCTCGTTTAGAGAAAGGAACCTGTTCCAATATCTTGTAACGCAAAGCTGCCAACGTATGATTATGCGACTTAAAATGTTTAGCTACGGGCTGATCTATATTTTTGCCTTCCATGATCTGTTTGATGGCGCTTCTGTGCTGGGACATACGTTCTTTAAAAAGACATGTGGTCTTTCCGATATAATACAGACCACATGGACATTTTATGCAGTAAATTACAAACTTGCTAGTGCAGGTAAGTACCTGCTGAATTTTGATTTTAATACCTGTATGAGGATGCAATATATAGTTACCTGTCTCCGGGTACAGGCACGTGGTGCAGCCAGTGCATTTATAATTGCCCGGCTTCCTTTTTAGAAAAGTACCTGCATCAGTGTCACCTAATTGTGATATGTCATTATGAACAACCAAATCCCTTATATTGCTACCCATTTTGTAACAAGGAAGGAACCTACTGGATTTGACACTGGAGCGGTCCGGATCTGCTTGTATTACCGGCCATATCCTTTTGGCCGTTTGAGTGAGCTTTTGACTAGCTGTAGTATATTTGGAAACACATATGACTGCATTATCCAATTGTTTCTTATTACTAGCCTTCTCTGCTGGTATCTTTGGTTCTAGCATAGCTCTCGCCCTAGCTGTTTGAAGCAGTTTATTGCTATACCCCCGCTCCAGGAATCTTTGGGTCATAGAATCCATTTGCTTAGACTCTACTATGGAATCACTACAAATTCTACGTACTCTAAGGTACTGAGAATAGGGGAGCCCATCTTTCAGAGATTTCGGGTGGTGACTTGAGGACAGTAATAAACTATTGACATCTGTAGGTTTGTGAAAAATGGAAGTGACTAATTTACCTTCAAGTTTGCTCACATTTACATCTAAAAAATGTATGCTCACAGCTTGTATGTCAAACGTGAATTTAATGTATTCATCCATTGCGTTCACTTGCTCCATCATATCTATGAAGGCTTCTTTTGAGCCAGTCCATAGTATAAACACATTGTCACAACTGAGGGTTTAGGCTGACGGGAGGAAGCCTCAGTTGTAGGGGGTGAAATGAAATAAAACTTAGATGGTTTAATCAGACCCCTGGACATGTAAGTGTGGAAGGAAACCCGAGGGTGTGACCATGACAAGCTGGTTAAAAGTCAAATGAAAGTTTATTAAACAGACTCCGTATAATCACAACAGCGTTCACAGTCAGTATTAGCAGTGGCAGATAATACAGTTCCTGGATCACTAAACCATAAAAGGTATAACAGGGCACTGGTAGGTTGCAGAACGGATGTTATAGTCCTTGGGTGGAATAACCTTACCAGGCCAGGCTGTAGTAGTGGAGACAACCGAGGAACACGCCAGTAGGTGTATGAGATGATGCTGGTAACTGGAATGCACTGTAGGAGTCACTGGACGGAACCAGCCAGATGGTGGAGACACGGAGTTAAAACTGAAAGATGCTAGGGTGCGTGGAAACAGATGAAATGAAGAGTGGTTACCGGTGGTAGTGGATACTGCTGGTAAGTAGAAATCCGCTGGGAGAACACCGGCTCTTTAAGGAGGTTGAATTCTGTTGGAAGCAGGTTGCTGGAAACAGATGGGTTAATAGCTGCAAGCTTGGAAGCTGGAAGCAAACGAGGTAATAGCTGAAAGCTGGATCAGTCACAGAGGATTGCAAAGTCAGGCTGCACCGCAGGATGGAAAGCAGGTGCGGGTCTCTTTGTGGATGCTGGAGACAGGAGCTGGAACCTGGAGAAACAAGCCACAGGAGAGAGAGACTGGAACAAGGTATGACATTCAAAGCACTGACATCTATCTGGCCCAGACACAGGATACTTATACCTGCTGCTATGCAGGCATTGGCTGGGCAATTATGCAGATTCCAGGGACGGTGGATTGGAGGATTTGGAGAATGTGATCAAATCCAACATGGCTGCGCCCATGCTGGAACCTGGAGGGAAAACTGGTTTGAAATGAAATGTGCAAACATAATGATAATGGCGGCGCCGGCCGCGGAGGACAGGAGACGCCAGATGACAGTTATATGCTGAGACACTTGGAGGGCAGCAAAGGCCGCGGCAGGCATGATACATGATTCTGAGAACCTGCTGCAATAACACAGTAATGGCGGCGGAGGCCGCGGAGGACGGGAGACGCCATGTTGGATTCAAACATGGCGCCGCTGTGGTAGTGTCTCAGAATGACAGGAGGGATGTGCAGAGTGTTGACACAGATGAGATCCGGATTTGGAACGCTGGGCCAGTCTCAGAAGACACCTAAACGGCAGGTAATGGCGTCCAGATACCCGGATCGTGACAGCACCCCCCCCCCCCCCCCTTTAGGAGTGGCCCCAGGACACTTCTTAGGCTTTAAAGGAAACTTTGAGTGGAAATTTCGGACCAAGGCAGGAGCATGGACGTCTGAGGCATTGGTCCAAGAGCGTTCTTCAGGACCATAGCCCTTCCAGTCAATGAGATACTGTAACTGACCGTAACGGAAACGTGAGTCCAAAATCTTGGCCACCTCGTACTCGACTCCCCGTTGAGTCTGAACTTTGGGAGCTGGAGGAAGTGCGGAATGAAACCGATTCAGGATCAGCGGTTTCAACAAGGAAACATGAAATGTCCTGGGTATTTTCAAGAAGGGTGGTAACTGTAATCTGTAGGCAACAGGATTGATGACTTGTTCAATCTTGAAGGGACCAATGTAGCGAGGTGCAAATTTCATGCTGGGAACTCTCAACCTCAAATTCTTCGTGGACAACCACACACGATCACCCACCTTGAGAGCAGGAACCGCTCTACGCTTCCTATCGGCAAACTTCTTATACCTGGATGAGGCTTTAAGCAGGGCTGCGCGGACGTTCTTCCAGTTATTTGAAAACTGACGCAAGGTGACATCCACTGCTGGAACAGAAGTTGCGGGAAGCGGTTGAAATTCTGGGACTTTAGGGTGGAATCCATAATTAATGGAGAATGGTGTCGAAGAAGATGAGGAATGGTATTGATTGTTGTGGCTGAACTCGGCCCAAGGAAGGAGTTGAACCCAGTCATCTTGAGAGGAAGACACATATATACGGAGGAAGGCCTCCAAGTCCTGATTCACCCTCTCGGTTTGACCATTGGTCTGAGGATGGTAAGCTGCACCTGATTCTACAGAACAGCTATATCAACAATTACTCAGACTCAAAAATAAAATGACAGACTTTTATCTGCATGGAGTCTGTCTTTCAGACTATTACCGGGACAGAATGCTCCCCAGAGGATTCCGTATCCGAAACACTCCTACGATTGGCAGGTACAATTCGGAATTTTGCCGCAAATGGGCGGCTGTATTAAACAAGGCATCTTTTGACCTTATGTTACTTGTTGTGGAGGAGGTGACAAGAGAATTGAATAGTGTTCGGGATAAAATCAGAGAGCTTGAAACTACTATATTGCCTATTCTAACTGCCGATACAAGCTGTAACTGGATGTTGAAACTGTCACAGCAGGTCGAAAAATACAAAACAGATCTGATTAAATTCAAGACCAAAATACTGGCTACAGTCACCAAGGACTATGTTGAAAACAAAGTGTACCTTTGGGCTAACAATCCATCATTTAAACCCCACTCCTATCGTCCAAAATCCCATGGAAGAGGGCGCAGATTTCCATTGGAGGGAGACACCTCAAGTGGAGCTTCCAACAGTGAGTCAGATACAGCGCCCACCAGACGACGTTCCCTGGCTCAACATGTCCCTTTAGGCGTCAAAACCAGGGCCCAACGAGAAAGCCCAAACGAACAAGAACAAGACGCGGCAAGCAATGCCAAAGGGAAGGGAGGAAAAGGGGCAAAACCAAAGAAATAATGCACAATCTCTCCTCACGGTCTCTGACAGAAACAGAGATCAGAGTTCTATCTAAAGGACTTAATTTTGTGCCTACCAACCAGCACAGAACTTTTGACAGCATGGTTGATCTGTCCAGATTTAATAGACAACTTCGTCTTAGAGAATTTTTTAACTCTAAATCTGATAATAGTCTTAAAGTACCTGATTGTCCTGTTAAAGCCAAGTCTACTTTTGATCCTTACTCTATAAATCCTGCTATCAAGGTATATACAAAACTTTGTCTAAATGTATTGATGAATGCAATGAGAAATCCTGTGTTTCTAATTTATCCACAGATGAGCGCGCAGCTTTGCGCAATTTATCATCATATCCTGATATCACTGTGCGCCCCGCCGACAAGGGGGGTGGCATAGTGGTTCAGGATCTTGTTGATTACAAGCTTGAAGCGTATATGTTAGGCGCCGGGGTCCGCTCGGCCGTGCGGCCCGGCGCCTAGCAACCAGGGACGCCGTGCGCGTTCAGCCGCCGGCTCCCTGGCAACGCTAAGACGCCGGGCGCACGGAGCCGCTCTGACCTTAGCAACGGGGACGCCACGTTCAGCCGCGTTCCCCGTTGCTGGGTCTATTCTCATTACCCTGATTATGTGCTGGCCGTGCAGCATGCAAGCTGCACGGCATTTCTATTTGATTGTCCTGTCTGGATCCTGATTGGAGGGTGCCTGAATAAAGGCACCCTCAGGACTTCTTACAGACGCCGGTGATAGCTTCCTGTTTGCCTGTGTCTGCTGCAGAGAGTTCCCAGTCCCGGTCTTTTCGGTTGTTCCTGTCCTCAGAGATCCTGTACTCGGAAGTTACCATCTGTTCCTGGAGTCTGACCGAGCACCTTTAACATCTGGTGGTGTTCGTGAGTCGCGGCGCAGCCGTGTGTTGCGGCTTGTCCGCTTCTGTTTATTATTTTGTTTAATTGTGTTCTGGAGCTTTGCGGAGGATTCCGCTTCCACAGATCCACTCTGGTGTCCGGCGGTGCCGGATAGGAGTGTCGGATCAGTGGATCCTTGGTTGTCCTTTTTCCTGGCGGCTAGTCCGCACATACCTTTTGATTTAGTTAGTTAGCTTGTAACCCCTGGCCTGGTTGCTTAGTCAGAGGGCCCCTTGTTATCACCCTGTCTCGGACTTCCCCTTGTCTCCCATTAAGACCTGCGGGGGCATCGGGGTTGGGCAGACATAATCCGCCCTTCGAACGCGGCTGCCATGGGCTCAAGCAACCATAGTCTCGCAGGGGATTTCCGATAACACGGGCGAGACAACGGAGTTAGGGCGCCAGGGGTTACTAGGCTATCCAGCTCCCACAACCAGCTTATTTTCCTGTACTCAGATCCCTGCCATAAGATCTCCTCCGGTCTGGAGTACAGGAATCATAACATTATCACCGGCCTACAAAAGAAAAGATTTAACTTACAGTAAATTTTTTCACTTTTTAGTTGGGAGATTTTTGTCGGCCTTATGAATCCCACCGGTGTTGGGCCAAACCCTGGCCAGCTTCTTGTTAGTCAGATTCAGGAACTTACTCAGATGGTTCAGGATCTGTCCCTCCGGGTGAGGTCACAGGAAGATCTGTTACGGACTTCCCCGAGGGTCATCCCTGAACCAAAAATGCATCTGCCTGACCGTTTTTCTGGGGATAGAAAACAGTTTTTTAATTTTAAAGAATCTTGCAAACTGTATTTTCGTTTAAGACCAGTTACCTCAGGTACAGAGGCTCAGCGGGTTGGGATTATTATTTCTCTACTTCAGGGGGATCCTCAGACCTGGGCTTTTGGTTTAAAGACAGACGATCCGGCCTTATCGTCTGTAGACGCCTTTTTAAAATCTTTAGGGCTATTGTATGACGACCCTGATAGAGAGGCGTCCGCAGAAAGTCAGTTGCGTGCTCTTAGACAGGGTAGGAATCCCGCAGAGAATTATTGTACGGAGTTTCGCCGTTGGTCGAACGACTGTGGCTGGAATGACCCAGCCCTGCGCAGTCAGTTTCGCCTCGGCTTATCGGAATCTATAAAAGACAGTCTCCTCCAGTATCCCGCTCCTGAGACCCTCGATAACCTCATGGAGCTATCTATTAAAATAGATCGTCGGCTCAGAGAGCGGAGGGCTGAAAAAGGGGCATCTGTCGGGTCCTCTCCCTGGGTTCCTTCCATTCCTGTAGACATAGAGGAGCCTATGCAGATTGGTCTCTCCAAATTGTCTCCGGAAGAAAGAACCAGGAGGCAAAATTATGGTCTGTGTTTATACTGCGGAGGTAAGGGACATTTTGCTCGTAGTTGTCCAAACAAGTTGGGAAACTTCCTGACCAAGTGAATTGTGAGGGGGTTCACTTTGGTCTGCAGCTCATCTCCTCAAATAATTCACTGTTGGTTCCTGCTAAAGTTTCCTATGGCAGCCTCTGTTCCTCGGTCTCTGCTTTTGTGGACAGTGGAGCTGCAGGAAACTTTATGGATTTAACATGGGCCAAGGCCTTAGGTATTCCTCAGCTAACCTTAGGTAGGTGTATCACCATGCATGGTTTAGATGGGAGTCCTTTATCCAATGGGGTTATTTCTCTATGTACACCTCCTGTTTTGCTCTCGGTGGGAGCTCTGCATTCTGAAAAAATTGAGTTTTTCCTTACCCATTGTCCAGCAGTTCCTGTGGTTCTGGGTCATCCTTGGCTGGCCTTTCATAATCCCGTCATTGATTGGCAGTCTGGGGAGATCCTACAATGGGGTACCATCTGCGATAAAGAATGTATTACGCTTCCTATCCGAGTAGCTGCCGCCAGTTCCGCACATATTCCTGGGGAATACCAGGATTTTGTTGATGTGTTTTCCAAGGGCAATGCGGATATTTTGCCTCCCCATAGGCCTTATGATTGTGCCATTGAGTTAATTCCTGGTGCCACGTTGCCTAAAGGAAGGTTATATGCATTGTCTGGTCCTGAAACTGTGGCCATGAATGAGTATGTGAAAGAAAGCCTTGGGAAAGGGTTTATCAGGCCATCTAAATCCCCTTTAAGTGCAGGTTTCTTCTTCGTAGAGAAGAAGGATGGTTCACTCAGACCCTGCATTGACTTTAGAGCTTTGAATAAAATCTCAGTAAAGAATACTTACCCTCTGCCGCTGATCTCTGTCCTCTTTGATCAGCTACGTTCGGCTGTTATTTTTTCTAAGATTGATCTTAGAGGAGCATATAACCTCATCAGAATCAGGTCAGGGGATGAGTGGAAAACGGCATTTAGTACTCAGTCGGGCCACTATGAGTATCTGGTCATGCCATTCGGCCTATCTAACGCTCCGGCAGTTTTCCAGGATCTCATTAATGATGTGCTCCGTGAGTTTCTGGGAAGATTCGTCGTGGTCTATTTAGACGATATTTTGATATATTCTGACTCCGTGGAACAACATGTTACCCAGGTGCGTCAGGTGCTAAAGAGATTACGTGAAAATCACTTATATGCCAAGCTGGAGAAGTGTGAATTTCATGTCACGGAAGTATCCTTTTTAGGGTACATTATTTCCCCTCGGGGATTCCGAATGGAACCAAAAAAGCTCCAAGCCATCCTTAGTTGGGCGCAACCCACCAATTTAAAAGCAATTCAGCGCTTTTTAGGGTTTGCAAACTACTATAGAAGATTTATTCACTCTTTCTCTGACCTAGTTGCTCCCATTGTGGCACTTACTAAGAAGGGAGCAGATCCTACCAATTGGT
The DNA here is from genome assembly GCF_028390025.1 of Pseudophryne corroboree. Classification (NCBI taxonomy): domain Eukaryota; kingdom Metazoa; phylum Chordata; class Amphibia; order Anura; family Myobatrachidae; genus Pseudophryne; species Pseudophryne corroboree. The sequence continues at coordinate 373,037,274 of NC_086444.1, read as the reverse complement.
CATGTGAAGCGGAGTTATCTTTTCAGGCCTTAAAACAAGCCTTTGTCTCAGCCCCTGTCCTTAGACATCCCAACCCAGAATTACCTTTCATTATTGAGGTGGATGCCTCGGAGGTTGGAGTAGGGGCTATCCTTTCTCAGAAGGATCCAGATTCCCTTGAGTTACATCCTTGTGCCTTTATGTCCAGGAAATTCTCATCTGCAGAATCCAACTACGATGTTGGTAACCGGGAATTGCTGGCTATTAAATGGGCTTTCGAGGAGTGGAGACATTGGCTTGAAGGAGCTACCCACACCATTTCAGTTTTGACTGATCACAAAAATCTTCAATACATTGAATCGGCTAAACGACTGAATGCCCGACAGGCTCGTTGGGCTTTATTTTTTACTCGTTTCAAATTCATTATCACCTTCAAACCAGGTTCCAAGAATACCAAGGCAGATGCCCTGTCACGCAGTTTCCTTCCGGTTCAAGACAACAGTCCTGTTACTCCCATACTTCCGCCTTCAGTCATTCAGGCAGTGTCAAAGTCAGAAAAATGTCTCAATGCACGTTGCCATATTTGCACCGCACACTGGTCCGCGCTGCGCGTGCATGCGCTCTCCCGTGGATTCGCATACCCGCAATAACGTGCACTCGCAGGCGCGGTATGCGTATTTACGGTAGAGTTTATGTAGTCGTAGCGTGCGACTCATTCGTTACAAATGTTCACAATTAATGTAGTTTATAGATCATGGTCCCTTTGATAGATTCTGAAAGTTTGGTTAAAATACAATGTCCCAGAGCTGAGGAATCCCTCTTTATATCGTACAAAGGGTCTAACAGGAATCATACAGCAGTGTTTGGTACCCATCGGAAGAGTATTTAATTAGCAATATTCCGGTGTTGGTTTGGAGCGTATTAATCGCTCGTGCGAATAGTTATGGACATAAGAAGTTTATGTCCATTTCTATTATTTACACATACTCAGGTATGCGGCGGGAAACCCAGTTTCCCACCCACCTGAGCTGTTGGAAATCGTCACAGCCCACCTGTATGAATCACCCTATGACCTTTTGTTATGATACAGGGCCGAATTCCTTCGGCCAATGGACAATGGGATTGTAGGACCAGGAGATTGCATTGTGTGTGGGGCATAAATAGGCAGGCCGACCACATCCAGCTCTCACTCTCTCATCAACGGTTATCTGCTGATAGCCGGGAGCTGGATATCGAGGCGCAGGCGATCATACCCTTTGTGCGTAAGTTTCTCTCCGTAATCATTGTCTTTCTGTGAGCCAATTCCTCTCTCTCTCTCTCCATCTCTCTCTCTCTTCTTTACTCTTATATCTCTCATAGTATTATAGCATTGTATTGTATAGCATTCAGGTTAGTATAGTATTGTCTTTTTGTATTTATTGTTTAGATCTGTGGTTAGGAAGTCTCTGTTATATTGTAGTGTATCATATGTACTGTTATCCCCTTTTACAAGTATATTAGACATAATACAGTTAATAGGCCTTGGAACCTAAACCAGTATCTGTGTATTTTCTATAGTGATAAGTGTTCACTTGAGCGTCGGTGACGCTCAAGCAGCTTTGTAGATAGTCAGGTTACACAAGGTTGCACTTACACCCTGTACTCACATTAAGGTATTCAGTGTATTTCATTGGTATAAGGTTTTAACATAAAGGTATAGTGTTGTAAGCGTCTGCATCGCTGGTGACCTCCTCGTGGTCTCGAGCGTATGCTACGCTACAGCGAATCATTCCCCTAGACATAACCAATAACGTGTCCTGTGATCACTGGGCCGTGAGCGAACGTGACGCTTGAGCGTCTCGCCTACGGCTGAGCGATCGCTACGCAACTAGTGTACCATTACGGTACTTCTTCAGTAAACAGCGTACAGTGTTCTTAGCTTCATAAAGGGTTGTTTATACGACAAAGGAATTTAGCATTGTCAATTGGGGGCTCGTCCGGGATCGAACCCGCGACCTCTCGCATTATTACTGTCAAAGTCAGAAAAATGTCTCAATGCACGTTGCCATATTTGCACCGCACACTGGTCCGCGCTGCGCGTGCATGCGCTCTCCCGTGGATTCGCATACCCGCAATAACGTGCACTCGCAGGCGCGGTATGCGTATTTACGGTAGAGTTTATGTAGTCGTAGCGTGCGACTCATTCGTTACAAATGTTCACAATTAATGTAGTTTATAGATCATGGTCCCTTTGATAGATTCTGAAAGTTTGGTTAAAATACAATGTCCCAGAGCTGAGGAATCCCTCTTTATATCGTACAAAGGGTCTAACAGGAATCATACAGCAGTGTTTGGTACCCATCGGAAGAGTATTTAATTAGCAATATTCCGGTGTTGGTTTGGAGCGTATTAATCGCTCGTGCGAATAGTTATGGACATAAGAAGTTTATGTCCATTTCTATTATTTACACATACTCAGGTATGCGGCGGGAAACCCAGTTTCCCACCCACCTGAGCTGTTGGAAATCGTCACAGCCCACCTGTATGAATCACCCTATGACCTTTTGTTATGATACAGGGCCGAATTCCTTCGGCCAATGGACAATGGGATTGTAGGACCAGGAGATTGCATTGTGTGTGGGGCATAAATAGGCAGGCCGACCACATCCAGCTCTCACTCTCTCATCAACGGTTATCTGCTGATAGCCGGGAGCTGGATATCGAGGCGCAGGCGATCATACCCTTTGTGCGTAAGTTTCTCTCCGTAATCATTGTCTTTCTGTGAGCCAATTCCTCTCTCTCTCTCTCCATCTCTCTCTCTCTTCTTTACTCTTATATCTCTCATAGTATTATAGCATTGTATTGTATAGCATTCAGGTTAGTATAGTATTGTCTTTTTGTATTTATTGTTTAGATCTGTGGTTAGGAAGTCTCTGTTATATTGTAGTGTATCATATGTACTGTTATCCCCTTTTACAAGTATATTAGACATAATACAGTTAATAGGCCTTGGAACCTAAACCAGTATCTGTGTATTTTCTATAGTGATAAGTGTTCACTTGAGCGTCGGTGACGCTCAAGCAGCTTTGTAGATAGTCAGGTTACACAAGGTTGCACTTACACCCTGTACTCACATTAAGGTATTCAGTGTATTTCATTGGTATAAGGTTTTAACATAAAGGTATAGTGTTGTAAGCGTCTGCATCGCTGGTGACCTCCTCGTGGTCTCGAGCGTATGCTACGCTACAGCGAATCATTCCCCTAGACATAACCAATAACGTGTCCTGTGATCACTGGGCCGTGAGCGAACGTGACGCTTGAGCGTCTCGCCTACGGCTGAGCGATCGCTACGCAACTAGCGTACCATTACGGTACTTCTTCAGTAAACAGCGTACAGTGTTCTTAGCTTCATAAAGGGTTGTTTATACGACAAAGGAATTTAGCATTGTCAATTGCGGGCTCGTCCTATACTTCTCACATCTGCACTAGGTAGATCAGCAGACATTATCCCCCAGCAAAGGGTGGGAGATTGTCTCATAGTGCTGGCGGGATAAGCGTCTGCTTCGCTTAGATAAAGAGTGCTGAAGGAACCCGGTAACCGGAAGTAAGAACAAAACGCTTGTGTCTTTTTAAAACTGTTTATTTTTCTTTTGTCTTGCGTACGCACGCATATATCTGCATTTCTGTTTCATTTTCGTATATCACTATTCCTGTTTGCCAATTTTATAGTTGATAGAAAGTGCTAAAAAGAGATTTGCTGTTATTTCATAGTAGAGGTAATAGTTAAAGTATAGAACAAACACACGGTTTGTCTGAGATACAAGGCAGTCAGTGTGGATTGCGGTAGATGATCAGGGATCATTTACATTGATAAAAATATATTGTGTTACGGTGGATCCTTTGCATTGCGTACACGTGTCGCTAACAAAGACTAGCGTACGCAATCCAAAAGGCAGACGCACGCAGCGTACATTACGCAACGTAGCGTCCGGTTACGCTCACGTAGCTCAAGTCACGAAAAAGTTGAATTAGCGCAAAGCGATAATTAGCGCAAGGCGATAAGTAACGCACAGCGGTAGATAACGCGAAGCGGTAAATAACGCAAATCTATTTTTGGAAAATCGGAAATTTAGTTTAACAGATCCTGCTCCTAATTGGTAACACTGTTGGGCTAAAGACAAATTTCTGCGCAGAAATAGATATAGAAACAAAAGTGTACATGTGTTGAGTGAGTGTGTTTTGTATACAAAAGTTTATATAACTTTAAGGTGGAACCAAAAGGAAAGCCGGGTACTCGTCAAGGGACATACGTGTAAGTGACATATACGGTGGCTAGGGAGGCATCTCTGGTTAAATAATATTTGAGCATTAGAGTATAGCGGACCATAAGGTAAACAAGACCAGGAGGTCATAAGGTAACAAGACCAGGAGGTCATAAGGTAACAGACCAGGAGGTCATAAGGTAACAGGTAAAATAGACAAAGAGGTCCGCTATAAAAGTCCAGTGGCACAACGCCTGGGGTGTTGGTGCAGAACCCATATAGGCCATACAAGCTCTGGCTGAAGGAATCGCAGCCGGAAACATAGATTCCATTGATCTTTCAGTACATGACAAGTAGTGCTCGTGTACTGAACGATTGGACCGCACGTAATTGTGTGCAGTAGTTAGTAATCTGACCTAATACCATTAGAGTAAAGTGGTCACAAACGCTATTTGTACATTCTGACGTGATTTGTGTAATTTTTTATTTTTGGAAGGGAAGTTCGCTGGTCACTCGGGAACTATCCAACAACCGATACTTACTGGGGACTGGTAGGTCCAGCACGCCCCAGTAAATAAAGGTTCACAGGGGCCCTAGGTTGGGTACAGCAGCTCTGGCTACAGTGATTGCAGCACAGGCCAACGTGGGCGAGAAGTAAGTGGGGTACTTGATAAACCACCACCGCCGGCCTGCCCAAGGACATCTTGGTTTGTTTGTAAGGGTTCGCTGAAAGCCTTGATATTCAAGGAGGAATAGGCAACGCCTGCAGATTATGGGGGCCATTTGTTCAGGTAGGGGGCGATCAACCTCGGTTCGGGTTGATTCAGAGAACCGATCCATCGGGTCGGCACGATATGTGATGTGTAAGAAATATGGAAATCACGCTGAAGTTTTATGTGATGAATGGGAGAGAATGACTGTACAAGACAGGGACAAATTCCCAAGAATAGGTAGCTTCAGTCCAGACGTGTTACAAAATTTAAGGAGGAGGATAAGTCTCATTGAACCAACGAAGAGACAAAATAAACATTATGAATATTTACAGTTATGGCAACAGGAAAGTGAATTACAAAAAGAGTCTATTGACTTTTCTGACTCTTATCTTGAGAGGAGAGATATGGCAGCAGGAGAGGAGTTGATTGCGGAGAGAAAAGCACAAAGGTGGAACAATAAAAACGCTCTTAGCAACTGTAATATAGATTATAAGAATAAGTGTAATAAATGTAACAATGATTATTGTAATACTGTTGAATGTACAACTATTAACCTGTGCAAGCTGCACCCCATGTCAAACCTCCCTCAGGAATACAAACAAGAAAGTGAGCCCAGAACGATGTCGGCACCTCTTCCAGAAGCCATCCTACAAGTCATCCAGGTGGACACGACCAAATTGGTAAAGGCAATAATCAAACCCCCTAACGGAGGGTCAGGTGAGGTCGTGTCCACAGGTACGTACAATGTTTTATATCACGCACAAACAAATGTACCCCATATTATAAGACCAAAACAAGATGATGTAACTGAGCTCGATCTGGCCAGGGTGATCTCAGTCCCCAATGGGAAGACTGACGATCAGGGAATCATTCCCGTCAAGGACAGTGCAATGCGCTGTCTCTGGTCCCGGACCGAATTGAGATCAATTATGTCTGAATTTCCTGATCCTAGGAGAAATCTAGCCAAATGTCAAAGGTTTATTAAAGAACTAGGAAACGCCACAGAACCCACCAACAAAGAGTGGCGGACAGTGCTGAGGGCATGTTTGCCCTCCAGGGTTGACCCTGAAAAATTCATTGCTGATTGTAAATTAAACACGGAGGTACCTTGTATGGAGGAACACAATCAGGAATGTATTAGGCAGATTAACCGACAGTTAGGAATATATTTCCCAGCTGCTGTCAAGTGGAATGACATTCTCTCTATAAGGCAAAACGAAAGGGAAAATGTTTCTAATTATTTCAATCGAGCACTGCAAATAATGGCTAGAAACACTGGGATCGCAGACATCAAGACAAATGCACAACATAAAGGAATAGCGGTTAAGGTATTAATGAATGGTTTAAAGGATGAATTAAAAACAAGGGTACAGACCACCAACCCAAACTGGAGAGATATCTCGGTGGCCGCACTAAGAGAGGCCGTCATTAATCATGACCAGAATATCACCAGGTACAGAGAGTCACAAAGAGATAAGTTAATGGCAGCAAATATACAGGCCCAAACCACAAGACCACCCCAACAAAAGCCCCACACCCCTGCGAGAAACCCAGATATGGTAGTCTGTTACCATTGTCATAAAAAGGGACACATTGCAAGAGATTGTAGATCAAGAGAAAGACAACGACATAATCATGGTATCCAAGGAACCAGGGAAGTACAGGGGAAACGATTGATGATGATGAGCATCCGAGCGTTTGAGGAGGCATCAAATCAACCAAAACCTCAGGTCATTGACACGTGGAGGGAGCCCAGGATTTGTTACCATTGTAGGAGAGAAGGGCATTATGCCAGCAACTGTAATAACACACATAAAGTTAGACCCCCTAGACCAAGAAATGAGCAAAATTACAATACACACCATTATAATCAAGGATCACATAGGCAGGAAAGGTGATTATTAGGAATGGAGGCAAGCCTGAAGTAACGGTTAATGAAGTGGGAGGTCATTCACTAAAGACACAGGAATGACCAGGTGAAAAGTTGTAAATGTATTTGTGAAAAATGTTTTTTTTTTTTTTTTTCTCTCCCTCTCTCTATCCCCATCTCTGACTAGTAGTGGTAAGAATTCACACATTGCATATCCACTTGGTCCTTGCAGAAGTCTACCAAACCCCAGCATGACCTCCGCCACAATGTATTTCTGGCCAGATACAGACAGTGGAGTAATGCAGGTGCTGGTGGGGAGGGACTGCTCAAGGAGACCAGTAGACACATAGATATGACAGCCTAATAAGTCTGACAATGTTTTTCTAATGCTAACAATGTTTTCTTACAATGTTTAAAAATGCTTTGTTTCTCTTTTCTTATTGATGGTTATTGTCGAGTTATGTGATGTATATATGCACATGAATTGTTCTCTATCTCTTTTGTTTTTATTTTCTCTCTCTTCTCACTCATGTTTCCATGATTTAAAGATGGTATGTCACCCCTCAGTTCGACCAATGGTAATGCCAGATTTTTGCTCCTTACAGAAAGATCGTCGGTTAGGAAGGAATATTGCATCACCAGAATGATCGTTTTTGAAGACTGAGAGACAACACCTTTGAGAGGACAGCAGAACAAGAAGAACAACAAGACGAGAGAACTTATTATCGTAACGAGTTCTCTCCCCCTCAAACTGATTTTCTTATACCCCATTTACAAATTTCTTCTTTTCTCCTCCTGTAAGATGGACTTGCCCCAAGAGACTGTGATATGGATTTTGATGTTAACCATGATGTTGACCAGAGCAGTCTGTTCCGGCGAGAGTACCATAGAGGTCGAAAGAGGTTCTGGAATGGGTTCCGATTATGATGATGGAGGCGTAGTTTTCCAAGATCAACCAAACCAACAAGCAAAGGCGAGTATCAGAAAACGATCCGATAGAAGAAATTGTGATGGATTGTTAGCTGAAGAAAATTGTATCTGTAGGCTCTGTGATAATCTGGTTGAAGATGGATGCATAAAGAAATGCCAATCTAGTTTTAATATCCATATAGACCGGCATCCATTGAGTGACTATCATTCCTTAGTGGGTAACGTGTTAAACCAAACAGATTGTTGGGTATGCTCTCAAGTACCTCAGGGTCACAGCAAATCAGGGCTAGTACCATTTCCTTTAACGTTAGGGGAGGTACTTGAGCTAAGTGGTGGGAGACCGGTGGACCGGAGGTTTAATATCTCCAGCCCTCCTAGTTTGAAGCTCCACCAATACCATGTGGATAGGTCCCTCTTATGTTTTAACATCTCCAATCCCAGAAAACCGGGAAATTGGGAAGTGTCATGGAGCAACCTTACCATGACCTTTTCACACAGAGCAGATAGAATGCCTACAGATACAGAGCTCGTACGCCACATAGCCAGTAGAGGAAAATCTTTCCGGTATCGATATACCTTAGGAAATAGGATTACTAGAGTTGGAGAGGTATCACCAGGATACTGTGCACATATCGTACAAACCGATACGTGCATTAAGCAGTTGGAAGAATTAGGGTCAGGAGATTTCACCTGGAAGGTTTGTAACATGGTCATGTCCTTCTCCGTCCCTTATGTTCTCCCCGATGATGCATATTTCATATGCGGGAGAAAGGCGTACAAGTGGCTTGCCCCAAACTCTGAAGGATTGTGTTATATTGGAAAAGTATTGCCTGAAGTGATGACTGTTACACATGACAAAATGAAGGACATACACCGTGGTGCCCAAGCTCCTTATACTCACACTCATTACGAGCACCGAGTTAAAAGACAACTGTCAGAAAGGTTAGAGCATCCGGCCTCTGATCTTATCCATGAATCCACCGGGATTCAGGTTCTGGTAGCGTTAGATTTCACTCGCACCGCTCGAGGTGTGATGAATTATAAATACATTTCCGCACTCGCCAATTTGTTAGATAATATCACTGAAATGTATGATGACACGTTTAGATACACTGGAAGAGAACTTCAAGCTTATAAAACAGAACTAGTTCAGCATAGGATGGTTCTTAATTATCTTACAGCAGTAACAGGCGGATATTGTGTTACATTAGCAACACAGTACGGCATAAAGTGTTGCACGTATATCACGAATAGCACCGAGGATCCGGTAGAGGTCATAGACCAAAAGATGGACGATATTCTCCAATTGAAGTGGGAATTTCGTCGAAAACACAATCTCACCCTTGCTGCTGTAGGTAATGAGCTGACTAGTTGGGTGTCATGGTTGAACCCGCGAAATTGGTTCTCCGGTTTGGGAGAATGGGCTCAAGGAGTCATAATGGATGTTGGAAAGTTTCTACTATGTATCTTGGGTGTCGTTATATCGATTGGATTGATATTTAGATGCGGGCAGGCTTTAATGAGGTGCAAACAAAGTACAAAAGTGATGAGCTTGAGGAATGAGGAAACTGTAATTAACCTGGATTTGATTTATGACCCAATGATAGAAACCAGAATGTGATGAAAATGCGATTATACGGTCCGTTTCTTTCACCTGTTTTTCTGCTTTTCTCCAAGATACAAAGACCCCCTTGGACGAGGAAGCTGACGAGACGAGATGTATACAGACAACAGACAAGCACCGAAGAAGAAGATTTGACAACTTTAAATATGGACACTTGATGAACTTTGCCATGGATCCCCAGTTTCCCTAGTATTTTTAAACTCACGCTAGCCCACCATTTTTGTAAATCTGATGGCACTGACAAAGCTTGTTGCTCATGCCTAAGGAGCAAAACAGCGCAAAGAAGACGACTCTCAACAGATACCGAACACAACTTCAACAACAGATGTACATTTCCCTGACATAGAATATCATTGCATTTTTCGTAAGTGTTCTTTATCTTCATCTCTACAACCCTCAGGTAACGACACACATAGACGATAGGGAATACAGGCACAGATATCAGCAACCACATACCTCCCCCATTCATGTATCATCAACTAAAATGTGCATCCCCATTTTGTTACAACCACAGCCGAAATGAGCTCGGTAGAGTTTGACAGCCCATCCACAGACCTGTACCACAGGATAAGAAGGAATTCAAATGTATACTTCGCAATACCTCGAAGCTTGATTTACAACACGTACGGCACGATGATACATGACCCCCCAAACATGGATTCATACACACATGCTTCTGCTATCTCACTAGGTCATACCCTCTTCACACCTTCTCCTCTCTCCTCCCCTACCCAACCATGGAAATCAATTAACCCCTGACTTACATTTTTCTCCTTAAATGTTTTGTGGCAGTTATTATTGACTGCCAAAGGGTGGACTGTCAAAGTCAGAAAAATGTCTCAATGCACGTTGCCATATTTGCACCGCACACTGGTCCGCGCTGCGCGTGCATGCGCTCTCCCGTGGATTCGCATACCCGCAATAACGTGCACTCGCAGGCGCGGTATGCGTATTTACGGTAGAGTTTATGTAGTCGTAGCGTGCGACTCATTCGTTACAAATGTTCACAATTAATGTAGTTTATAGATCATGGTCCCTTTGATAGATTCTGAAAGTTTGGTTAAAATACAATGTCCCAGAGCTGAGGAATCCCTCTTTATATCGTACAAAGGGTCTAACAGGAATCATACAGCAGTGTTTGGTACCCATCGGAAGAGTATTTAATTAGCAATATTCCGGTGTTGGTTTGGAGCGTATTAATCGCTCGTGCGAATAGTTATGGACATAAGAAGTTTATGTCCATTTCTATTATTTACACATACTCAGGTATGCGGCGGGAAACCCAGTTTCCCACCCACCTGAGCTGTTGGAAATCGTCACAGCCCACCTGTATGAATCACCCTATGACCTTTTGTTATGATACAGGGCCGAATTCCTTCGGCCAATGGACAATGGGATTGTAGGACCAGGAGATTGCATTGTGTGTGGGGCATAAATAGGCAGGCCGACCACATCCAGCTCTCACTCTCTCATCAACGGTTATCTGCTGATAGCCGGGAGCTGGATATCGAGGCGCAGGCGATCATACCCTTTGTGCGTAAGTTTCTCTCCGTAATCATTGTCTTTCTGTGAGCCAATTCCTCTCTCTCTCTCTCCATCTCTCTCTCTCTTCTTTACTCTTATATCTCTCATAGTATTATAGCATTGTATTGTATAGCATTCAGGTTAGTATAGTATTGTCTTTTTGTATTTATTGTTTAGATCTGTGGTTAGGAAGTCTCTGTTATATTGTAGTGTATCATATGTACTGTTATCCCCTTTTACAAGTATATTAGACATAATACAGTTAATAGGCCTTGGAACCTAAACCAGTATCTGTGTATTTTCTATAGTGATAAGTGTTCACTTGAGCGTCGGTGACGCTCAAGCAGCTTTGTAGATAGTCAGGTTACACAAGGTTGCACTTACACCCTGTACTCACATTAAGGTATTCAGTGTATTTCATTGGTATAAGGTTTTAACATAAAGGTATAGTGTTGTAAGCGTCTGCATCGCTGGTGACCTCCTCGTGGTCTCGAGCGTATGCTACGCTACAGCGAATCATTCCCCTAGACATAACCAATAACGTGTCCTGTGATCACTGGGCCGTGAGCGAACGTGACGCTTGAGCGTCTCGCCTACGGCTGAGCGATCGCTACGCAACTAGCGTACCATTACGGTACTTCTTCAGTAAACAGCGTACAGTGTTCTTAGCTTCATAAAGGGTTGTTTATACGACAAAGGAATTTAGCATTGTCAGCAGGTCTCACACAGGATGTATTTTCCCAATTAAAGCTGCTTCAACATCAAGCTCCGGGAAATACTCCTGCTAGTCGTCTTTTTGTTCCTGAGTTTTTGAGAGCAACTGTTTTGGCGGAATTTCATGATAGCAAAGTTGCAGGGCATCCGGGAATCGCTAAGACTTTGGAATTAGTATCCCGCTCAGTATGGTGGCCTGGTCTTTCCAAAGACATTAAAGAGTTTGTTTTTTCGTGTCAGGTCTGTGCACAGCATAAAGTTCCCCGTTCTTTGCCTATTGGTCAACTTATGCCCTTGAAAGTTCCTCTTAGGCCATGGTCGCATATCTCCATGGATTTTGTGGTGGATCTCCCTCTGTCAGCCGGATGCCGAGTCATATGGGTGGTAGTGGACCGTTTTAGCAAGATGGCCCATTTTATTGCTCTTCCCCGATTGCCATCTGCCCAGGGATTGGCAGTCTTGTTCCTCCGTCATGTTTTCAGACTCCATGGGTTACCCACTGATATTGTTTCTGACAGGGGTCCACAATTCATTGCGCAATTTTGGAAGTCTTTTTGTGCTTCATTAAAGATGAAATTATCATTAACCTCCGGCTATCATCCACAATCCAATGGACAGACTGAGCGAGTTAACCAATCTCTAAGACAATATTTGCGTTTGTACTCGGCCAAACTCCAAAATGACTGGTCTGAGTTTCTTCCATTGGCGGAGTTTGCTTATAATAATGCCTGTCATTCCTCCACCAATGTGTCTCCATTTTTTGCAGTTTTTGGTTTCCACCCCAGAGCTAATTCATTTTTTCAACATTCCTCTGTCTCCTCTCTGGCCCTGACCTCTCATCTTAAACTTATTTGGAAAAAAGTGCACCTGGCTCTCAGAAAAGCAGCTTTCCGGGAAAAAAAAAATTCTGACAGGCTCCGGCGGCCGTGCACTTTTAAAGTAGGAGACAGGGTGTGGTTGTCGACTCGCAACATCAAACTTCGACAAACCTCAGCCAGATTGGGTCCTAGATATATTGGACCATTTCTCATTATCAAAAAAGTCAATCCAGTTGCTTTCCGGTTACGTTTACCAAAGACTTTACGGATCGGAAATACCTTCCATTGCTCATTGCTTAAACCATATGTTTCGTCCAGCAGATTTCCTCGTAAAAAATCTCAGGGGAGATCACCAGTTAATGTACAGGGTCAGCAAGAGTTCTTGGTTGAGAAGGTTCTCGATTCCAAGTTGTCCCGGGGTCGGCTTTATTTTTTGGTGCATTGGAGAGGTTATGGGCCAGAGGAAAGGTCGTGGGTCCTGGATGAAGACCTTCATGCCCCAAAGCTCAAAAGGGCATTTTTTCGTGAATTTCCTCGGAAACCTGGCTTTAGAGGTTCCTTGACCCCTCCTCAAGGGGGGGGTACTGTTAGGCGCCGGGGTCCGCTCGGCCGTGCGGCCCGGCGCCTAGCAACCAGGGACGCCGTGCGCGTTCAGCCGCCGGCTCCCTGGCAACGCTAAGACGCCGGGCGCACGGAGCCGCTCTGACCTTAGCAACGGGGACGCCACGTTCAGCCGCGTTCCCCGTTGCTGGGTCTATTCTCATTACCCTGATTATGTGCTGGCCGTGCAGCATGCAAGCTGCACGGCATTTCTATTTGATTGTCCTGTCTGGATCCTGATTGGAGGGTGCCTGAATAAAGGCACCCTCAGGACTTCTTACAGACGCCGGTGATAGCTTCCTGTTTGCCTGTGTCTGCTGCAGAGAGTTCCCAGTCCCGGTCTTTTCGGTTGTTCCTGTCCTCAGAGATCCTGTACTCGGAAGTTACCATCTGTTCCTGGAGTCTGACCGAGCACCTTTAACATCTGGTGGTGTTCGTGAGTCGCGGCGCAGCCGTGTGTTGCGGCTTGTCCGCTTCTGTTTATTATTTTGTTTAATTGTGTTCTGGAGCTTTGCGGAGGATTCCGCTTCCACAGATCTACTCTGGTGTCCGGCGGTGCCGGATAGGAGTGTCGGATCAGTGGATCCTTGGTTGTCCTTTTTCCTGGCGGCTAGTCCGCACATACCTTTTGATTTAGTTAGTTAGCTTGTAACCCCTGGCCTAGTTGCTTAGTCAGAGGGCCCCTTGTTATCACCCTGTCTCGGACTTCCCCTTGTCTCCCATTAAGACCTGCGGGGGCATCGGGGTTGGGCAGACATAATCCGCCCTTCGAACGCGGCTGCCATGGGCTCAAGCAACCATAGTCTCGCAGGGGATTTCCGATAACACGGGCGAGACAACGGAGTTAGGGCGCCAGGGGTTACTAGGCTATCCAGCTCCCACAACCAGCTTATTTTCCTGTACTCAGATCCCTGCCATAAGATCTCCTCCGGTCTGGAGTACAGGAATCATAACAGTATAGACAGTTAAACGATAATACAGTATATACAAGATTGCTTACAGACCCTACTGTTAAATATACTAAAGAGTTAGATCAGCTACTTGCGATGGCAGTCACAGATGGTATCATCACTAAAAACACACATGCCTCATTGATGACACCGGCTCCTAAAGTGCCAATATTTTACACCATCCCCAAACTGCATAAGGACTCAGTTAGCTCCCCGGGGCGTCCTATAATTGCAGCTAGGGATTCTTTATATTCTAATGTGGCCAAATATATAGATAATTTTTTACAGCCAGTGATACAGAATGAGGACACGTACCTTAAAGATACATCTACATTTTTGCAAAAACTACGTAATTTGTAAGTTAATTTGAAAACATGCTGGTTATGCACGGCGGACGTGGTTAGCCTGTATACCAGCATTCCACATAATCGAGGTTTAGAAGCAGTCAAAACATTGATAGAAGGAAATCCCAATTACATTGGTCCTGCGGTGGAGTTTTTTATATCTCTACTGAAACTCACGTTATACAGAAACTATTTTTTATTTAACAATGAATTTTTGGAACAAATAAGAGGCTGTGCGATGGGGTCTTGTGCCGCACCGGCATATGCAAATTCTTTTATATTCAACATAGAAAATGATTTGATTCTGTCTAATACCAACTTTAAGTCCCATATCGCTATGTATACACGCTACATAGATGATGTGTGTCACGATCCGGGTATCTGGACGCCATTACCTGCCGTTTAGGTGTCTTCTGAGACTGGCCCAGCGTTCCAAATCCGGATCTCATCTGTATCAACACTCTGCACATCCCTCCTGTCATTCTGAGACACTACCACAGCGGCGCCATGTTTGAATCCAACATGGCGTCTCCCGTCCTCCGCGGCCTCCGCCGCCGTTACTGTGTTATTGCAGCAGGTTCTCAGAATCATGTATCATGCCTGCCGCGGCCTTTGCTGCCCTCCAAGTGTCTCAGCATATAACTGTCATCTGGCGTCTCCTGTCCTCCGCGGCCGGCGCCGCCATTATCATTATGTTTGCACATTTCATTTCAAACCAGTTTTCCCTCCAGGTTCCAGCATGGGCGCAGCCATGTTGGATTTGATCACATGCTCCAAATCCTCCAATCCACCGTCCCTGGAATCTGCATAATTGCCCAGCCAATGCCTGCATAGCAGCAGGTATAAGTATCCTGTGTCTGGGCCAGATAGATGTCAGTGCTTTGAATGTCATACCTTGTTCCAGTCTCTCTCTCCTGTGGCTTGTTTCTCCAGGTTCCAGCTCCTGTCTCCAGCATCCACAAAGAGACCCGCACCTGCTTTCCATCCTGCGGTGCAGCCTGACTTTGCAATCCTCTGTGACTGATCCAGCTTTCAGCTATTACCTCGTTTGCTTCCAGCTTCCAAGCTTGCAGCTATTAACCCATCTGTTTCCAGCAACCTGCTTCCAACAGAATTCAACCTCCTTAAAGAGCCGGTGTTCTCCCAGCGGATTTCTACTTATCAGCAGTATCCACTACCACCGGTAACCACTCTTCATTTCATCTGTTTCCACGCACCCTAGCATCTTTCAGTTTTAACTCTGTGTCTCCACCTTCTGGCTGGTTCCGTCCAGTGACTCCTACAGTGCATTCCAGTTACCAGCATCATCTCATACACCTACTGGCGTGTTCCTCGGTTGTCTCCACTACTACAGCCTGGCCTGGTAAGGTTATTCCACCCAAGGACTATAACATCCGTTCTGCAACCTACCAGTGCCCTGTTATACCTTTTATGGTTTAGTGATCCAGGAACTGTATTATCTGCCACTGCTAATACTGACTGTGAACGCTGTTGTGATTATACGGAGTCTGTTTAATAAACTTTCATTTGACTTTTAACCAGCTTGTCATGGTCACACCTTCGGGTTTCCTTCCACACTTACATGTCCAGGGGTCTGATTAAACCATCTAAGTTTGATTTAATTTCACCCCCTACAACTGAGGCTTCCTCCCGTCAGCCTAAACCCTCAGTTGTGACAGTAAGCACTGACCATATGAATCCAGCCGGAGACCAGGATCAAGCGGCTAGACCTATGCAAGAACTGGCAGCCAGACTCGAACATCAGGAGGCTGCACAAGGTCACATCATCCGCTGTCTCCAGGATCTCTCTACTCGGCTGGATGGGATTCAGACGACCCTCCGTGGACCTGGCACGTCTGGTGCGTCCACCACAGTGATTCCAGCTGTAACCCCACCCACCTTGCCCATTTCCATACCACGTCTTCATCTTCCAACGCCAGCAAAATTTGACGGATCTCCAAGGTTCTGCAGGGGATTTCTTAACCAATGCGAAATCCATTTTGAGCTTCAATCTGGCAACTTCCCCAGTGACCGTACCAAAGTTGCTTATATTATTTCTCTCCTCAGTGGCTCAGCCCTTGATTGGGCATCACCGTTATGGGAGAAGTCTGATCCCCTGCTGTCCTCCTATACTGACTTTATAGCATCCTTCAGGCGCATCTTCGACGAGCCGGGCCGGGTTTCCTCTGCTTCATCTGAGATTCTCCGTCTACGCCAGGGAACACGTACTGTGGGACAGTATCTTATACAGTTCAAAATCCTGGCATCTGAACTGGCCTGGAACGACGAGGCCCTGTATGCTGCATTCTGGCATGGCTTGTCAGAATGCATTAAAGATGAGTTAGCTACCAGAGACTTGCCTTCTAAGTTGGATGAGCTAATTTCACTATGCACGAAGGTTGATCTACGGTTCAGAGAGAGAGCAACCGAGCGAGGAAGATCATCCGTTCCTAAATCTTCTGCTCCTCCTCCTCGTCAACCATCTCCATCCAAGGATGAGCCTATGCAAATTGGTCGTTCCCGTCTATCTCCCGCTGAGCGGCGAAGAAGCCTCTCCGAGTCTCTATGTCTCTACTGTGCAGCTCCGTCGCACACTATCAACGCCTGTCCCAAACGTTCGGGACTCCAGATCCTAGCTCGCCAAGGAGAGGGCCGGCTAGGAGTAATGATCTCCTCTCCATCGCCTCATGATTGTAACCTCCCAGTGTCGCTCCAAATTGCTCAACGTTACAGGAACGTCATTGCCCTCCTTGATTCCGGAGCAGCTGGGAATTTCATAACCAAAGCTTATGTTAAACGGTGGTCCCTACCCACCGAGAGACTGTCCTCGTCCATCTCTTTGACTGCCGTGGATGGCAGCAAGATTTTTGACGCAGTCATTTCCTTAAGAACTCTTCCAGTTCGTCTGAGAGTGGGATTTCTTCATTCTGAGTATATTTCTTTTCTAGTGATTCCAAGAGCCACACATCCAGTGGTTTTAGGCCTTCCATGGCTCCGTCTCCACAACCCATCGATTGACTGGACGACTACGCAAATACTGGCATGGGGTCCCTCCTGTGCTGAGACTTGTTTAGCCAAAGTTCTTCCTGTTTGTTCTTCCTTCCCCAGGTCATCTGATGTTCCACCTCCTCCATATCAAGACTTCACGGACGTGTTCAGTAAAGCCTCTGCTGATATCCTTCCTCCTCATAGAGAATGGGACTGCCCAATCGACCTCATTCCAGGGAAGGTTCCACCGCGAGGCCGAACTTATCCGTTGTCTCTGCCTGAGACACACTCCTTGGAAGAGTACATCAAAGAGAACCTGGCGAAGGGTTTCATCCGACCATCTTCTTCTCCAGCCGGCGCAGGCTTCTTCTTCGTTAAGAAGAAAGACGGTGGTCTGCGTCCGTGCATCGACTACAGAGGTCTGAACGACATTACTGTCAAGAACCGATACCCTTTACCCCTGATTACAGAGCTCTTTGATAGAGTTAGTGGTGCAACCATTTTCACAAAGCTGGACTTGAGGGGTGCCTACAATCTCATCCGAATCCGTGAGGGTGACGAGTGGAAGACCGCCTTTAACACCCGTGACGGACATTATGAGTACCTCGTCATGCCCTTCGGATTGAGCAACGCTCCAGCAGTCTTCCAGCACTTCGTGAATGAGATCTTCAGGGACATCTTATACCGCCATGTCGTGGTTTATCTAGATGACATCCTCATCTTTGCTAATAATCTAGAAGATCATCGTTTCTGGGTAAAGGAGGTCCTTTCCCGTCTCCGTGTCAACCACCTCTATTGTAAATTGGAGAAGTGTATGTTTGAAGTTAAAACCATTCCGTTTCTAGGTTACATTGTGTCCGGTTCCGGACTAGAGATGGATCCTGAGAAACTCCAAGCAATCCAGAATTGGCCTATACCCTTAACAAGAAAAGAAAGAGATCACAAAACGGAGACCGTTTGTGATAACCCGGCGCTGTAATAGTGTAAATAGTTATATATTTGAGATGTTTCAGCAGCTAAGCATAAACAACTTGCCAGGTTGCAACGTTAAAATCTAGAGAGAAAAAAAGGAGGGGAGTATGCTTTGCGCTTGAAACAATATATCAAAAATTAGATGTGCAGTCGGACAAAGAAGATAGACTCAGTACAACTTCAAAATGATAATAAAAAAACACTTTTATGGTATCAATTAAAGCAGAATATGCCACATATAGAATGAATTAAAATAATGACAGTTTTACAATTTGTTAGATAAACTAAACTGAAAATAAAAATAAACATAAGAATAAAAATAAAACAGTTAAATGATTATATTCAAATGGTGATAATAAAAAAATCACAACACTGGCGTCCCAGTGTATTATTTTGGGTTTGTAATTCCCGCAGGGATAATTGACAGTCCGTCTTGAGGAAGTCTCCGTTGCTAGGAGACGAAACGCGTTGACGCCCACTCTCGATACACTTCTCACTTGGTGATACCCGCCGAAAGGACCCAGTCCGCAGCTCAGCATAACCGTGACAGCTTCGGTCACAGCTTTTTGCCGCACGCTGGATTCATCATTGCCGCACGGCTGTACAAACACTGGTCGGGTGAGTTCTGTGTGACCCCCGCTGTGGGGCCTAACAACCGTTCCCAGTAGTTTGTTCACGGCGGCTAAATCCATCTAAATTGAACATTGCTGCTATATTTATAATTAACAAAACCTTACCGGGAAAGACGGCAACTACCAGCTGTAATTATAACAGGAAATAAAGCACACATTATTACTCCTCGTGTATTTCATTTAATGAGGACCCTGTTTCTACACTAACGCAGGAACCAGCACGGGAGCATTAATTACAGATTGCACCTTTCCTTTAAAGAACTATATTAATATCTGAGACTGTGAGACTGTCAATTATCCCTGCGGGAATTACAAACCCAAAATAATACACTGGGACGCCAGTGTTGTGATTTTTTTATTATCACCATTTGAATATAATCATTTAACTGTTTTATTTTTATTCTTATGTTTATTTTTATTTTCAGTTTAGTTTATCTAACAAATTGTAAAACTGTCATTATTTTAATTCATTCTATATGTGGCATATTCTGCTTTAATTGATACCATAAAAGTGTTTTTTTATTATCATTTTGAAGTTGTACTGAGTCTATCTTCTTTGTCCGACTGCACATCTAATTTTTGATATATTGTTTCAAGCGCAAAGCATACTCCCCTCCTTTTTTTCTCTCTATACCCTTAACCCTCAAAGGGGTCCAGAGGTTCTTAGGGTTCGCCAATTATTATAGAAAGTTTATACGAGACTTTTCCACCATTGTGGCGCCTATCACTGCATTTACCAAGAAAGGTGCTAATACGTCCAAGTGGTCCGAAGAAGCTACGCAGGCTTTTCACCTTCTGAAGGAACGGTTCATCTCTGCACCAGTTCTGAAACAGCCCGACACCGACTCTCCTTTTATCTTAGAGGTAGATGCCTCCTCCGTTGGAGTAGGAGCGGTGTTATCCCAGAGGGATACGTTATCCCAGAGATACGTTCAACATCTATATCCGACAGGGAAAGAAATTCTCCTTGTGGTAAACGAGTGTGTCGGAAACCAGAAACTTCCTCTTGTAAAGTGTCCATGTTGTTCTATCGGTATATTTCAACCGAATTGCAAGCAACTTCAGAAATAAATAATGGTGGTCAATAACCACTTAAGGTGCCTTAACAAGTTGCAACACTATGGCAGGTGTGCATTGTCAATATGTAACAATGAAGAAGCTTTGGGGGTCATTCCGAGTTGATCGCTAGCTGCCGTTGTTCGCTTCGTAGCAATTAGTGAAAAAAACGGGTAATCTACACATGCGTATGCACCGCAATGCGCACGCGCATCGTATGGGTACGAAGTCCTTTGTGATTTTGCACTGGTTCTAGCGACGATTCCAGTCGCACAGCCGAACGCAAGGAGATTGACAGGAAGTGGGAGTTTCTGGGTGGCAACTGACCGTTTTCTGGGAGTGTTTGCGGGGAACGCAACTGTCCCGGCTGCTCTGATGCAGAGTGGATGGTCTGGGCCGCATGCCACCCGCCACTGCCCGCTACTGAGAGGGCCGCCACTCTTAGTATTGAAAATATCCCTCCCAAAATGGTCACCACCTCAATAGAGACAGTTATTTTAAATGCTAGAGCAGGCGGTGGCCATTTTGAGAGGGACATTTTCAAAATGTTTAAAGGGGCAGGGAGGCCCCCGCCGGCACAGCAGACCCGTGGTGGCGGTTCCCCTGACAAAGAGCAAAACTCCTGAAAGCAGGTACTGGGACATAATATGATGACAGGGGCATAACTGTGGGGCATAGTATGGTGACAGGGACATTACTGTGGGGACATAATATGGTGTCAGGAGCCAGTAGCGGATCTTGCCACGGGCAAGCAGGACTTTTGCCCGGGGTGCCGCCTTCCGGAGGGCGCCGCACCATGGCAAGATCCGCTGCTGCTGTGCCCCCCGCTGCCCACTCCAGAGTCTGTCCCGTTGCCGCTGCCCGCTGTGAAGGGAAACTAGTCTGTTACTACCTGCCTGCTAAGAGTTTTCATTGATTCAGACACCAGGAGTGCCGCTTCCACTGTCTATATGCTTGATTTATTACGGGGGCACCCGGTGCGGCAATTTATCCTAAAGGAGAGCCGGATCACATGGACATTATATATAATTTATTAATTTGTTTGTGCGTGTGGGGAGGGGTCCCAGGTCCCACATTTTCTGATGGCAGCCATGCGCATTGGCCAGGGGAGTTTTAAAAGAGGAGGGGACCCGCGTTCAGCCTCCATCGCGGGCCCTCTCTTCTCCGGCAACATTAGCCTCTGGCATGTCTACTGCGCATGCGCAGGTCTCTGGGAACATTTCGCCCGCGCCTTGTTTCCGGGGACACCTCCAGTGTGAATGCGCAAATCACTCGGAAATGGCAGTGGCAGCCATTTTCCGAGTGATCTGTGCCCGCCCAGCAGGGCCTCCGTCATGGGTCTCCGGAGGGGTAAGTATTTTCTATGGGTGCAGTGTGGGCCCTCCTGGAAACATGGGCCCGTGAGCACCGCACACACTGCACCCATTATAGAAACGCCAGTGGCATGAGCGTTATTCTGTACTGGGAATTCATTCGTCGATTACAGTTTTTGCTTCTTCTCCTGTGCACCAAAGGTTTTCTACTACTCTATTGAAACTGGATGGTGAGTAGTTCTCCTACTATTCTATTGAGCCTGCATGCTTAGATGGCCTTTAAGTCTTGGATTCTAGAGAATTTGGATCATCCTTTATTAATATAAATACATTTATTTAAATCAATGTACAAAATTGCTTGTGAATGGCCTTCTCAGTAAGTCCCTACAAATATTTAGAGGTACTGGGCAGCAGTGTCAGTTTTATTATTATTACTAGCTGGAGTACCCAGCGTTGCCCGGGATTTTAAGAATGTCTGTTTCCAAAAATAAAATTAAATATTAAACACACAGTATAAATAACATTGTAGATAGCTGAATACCTGTGCTTCGCTATGGGATGAGGATGGTAAATTAGAATGATAGTTGTTAGTTAATTTATGTTGGTTGGAGATCTAGTATATAGGCATATCTTGCTTCCCTCATGCACTTTGTGTATTGTCCGGACCCCTTTTTGGTCCCCCAAGGGACCCTGATCTTCCCACTATACAACTCTCAGTCTGTGGCTTCCTGCTGCCTCCATTCCCCTCCTCACATCATGTCAGTGCCCCTGTGAAATTATCATTTTTTTTTTACAGTTTCTTATATAGCGCAGCACATTATGTATCTCCTGATATATGTGCTGTTGGGGGACCATGCTACTTCTACTATATAACTCTCAGTGTGTGGGTTTGTGCTACCTCCATTCCCCTCCTCACATCATGTCACTGGCCCTGTCACATGCAGCCCTGTCATCACTGACATATCATGTATGTCCTGATATAGTCTGTGCTGCTGGCCCACCTCTAGGGGTGCCAGTGGTGTGTTACCCCCACAGTGTTTGCTCCCAGAGTGTAAGTTGTATGTGTAGCAAGTTTGGTGTAAATTTCTTCAGGCATTCCAGAGTTATAATGTCTGCTGAAAAACTCTGTGCTGCTGCCTCACCCCTAGGGGTGCTAGGGGTGTCTTACCCCCACAGTGTTTGTAAGTCATATGTGTACCAAGTTTGCTGTAAATTTGTCCAGGCATTCGGGAGGTATTCTGTCTCCTGAAATACTCTGTGCTGCTGTCCCACCCCTGGGGCTGCTAGGGGTGTCTAACCCCCACAGAGTTTGTTCCCAGATTGTAAATCAGATATGTACCAAGTTTGGTGTAAATTGTTCCAGGCCTTCCACAGTTTTGCTATTTGCTGACATACTCTGTTCTGCTGTCCCACACCTAGGGGTGCTAGGGGTGTCTGACCCCCACGGTGTTTGTGTCCAGAGTGTAAGTCATATGTGTTCCAAGTTTATTGAAAATTGCTGCAGGCATTCCAGAGTTATGCTATCTGCTGAAATACTCAGTGCTGCTGCCTCACCCCTAGGGGTGCTAGGGGTGTCTTCCCCCCACAGTGTTGGTTGGCAGATTGTAAGGCATATGTGTACCAATTTTTGAGTACATTGCTCCAGCAATTCCGTAGTTATGCTGTCTCCTGATATACTCTGCGCTGCTGTCTGCACCCCCTAGGGGTGCTAGGGATTTCAAATAGTTTTAGTTGCCTCTGCCGTGTTTTAATACGCTCATATGTAACATTTCACGATCTTCGCTTGTAAACAGTGGATTTGTATAGTAAGACAGAAGGACACATTTTCATTTTTATATATTAGATTATCCTTTATTTATATGGCGCCACATGGTATCCATAGCGCCCAATTACAGAGTAAACAAATAAGAAAAACATGAAGACAGTGACTTACAATTCAATACAATATAGGACAAGTACAGGGTACATAAACATAGCTGCATCAGTAAACAGCACTGAAATAAGTATCAGGGTGGCAGAAAACCGAGGGATTTGGTGCCATCAAAGGAAGTATTGAAAAGAAGATAGGTTAAGTAAGAGACGTAAAGCACTTCAATTATTTAATATAGCGTTGGACCAGCTTATTGGCACCCTTCAGAATTGGTCATTGCTGTTAGGGGCTTTCATAGGTAACCACAAATGAAAATTTTTCGCCTTTGCAGATGAACTCCTGGGCCAGTATTTACTAAAAATCAGAGTTTGGCCGATTTGTGTTTTTTTTTCTAAGTCCCAACACGGGAATTCACTAAGCACAAATCTCGGCAGTGTTTGGGACATTCGTAATGGTTTGAACGGCAAAGTACACAAATACGAATGAATAGACCATCGGTCAAACGCGGCTGTTATTTCCTACAACACAGGTATTCACTATTCATTCGTATTTGGGTGTTAGTCTCTGAGTGCTCAAGTGCGGGTGTATTTTTTTGCGAATCGTTAAAAAAAGCAGCAATAAAATAGACCTGCTTTTTCCAATCGAGTTTGGATAACCATGCACGGCTCAGTGAGATCTGTCCATGGTTATCTATGGGAAAGGGTCTGTTTAATGTAAAAACTGGGAAAAAAATTTGCGTAGGGTCCCCCCTCCTAAGCATAACCAGCCTCGGACTCTTTGAGCCAGTCCTGGTTGCAAAAATATGGGGGGGAAATTGACCGGGTTCCCCCATATTTTAACAACCAGCACCGGGCTCTGCGCCTGGTCCTGGTGCCAAAAATACGGGGGACAAAAAGAGTAGGGGTCCCCCGTATTTTTGGAACCAGCACCGGGCTCCACTAGTCAGAGAGATAATGCCACAGCCGGGGGACACTTTTATATAGGTCCCTGCGGCCCTGGCATTAAATCACTAACTAGTCACCCCTGGCCGGGGTACCCTGGAGGAGTGGGAACCCCTTAAATCAAGGGGTCCCCCCCCTCCAGCCACCCAAGGGCCAGGGGTGAAGCCCGAGGCTGTCCCCTCCATCCAAGGGCTGCGGATGGGGGGCTGATAGCCTTGTGAAAAAAAATAGAATATTGTTTTTTTGTAGCAGTACTACAAGTCCCAGCAAGCCTCCCCCGCAAGCTGGTACTTGGAGAACCACAAGGACCAGCATGCGGTGGAAAAACGGGCCCACTGGTACCTGTAGTTCTACTACAAAAAAAATACCCAAATAAAAACAGAACTCACACACCTTGAAAGTACAACTTTATTACATACATGCACACCTACATTCACACATACTTACCTATGTTCACACGAGGGTCGGTCCACTTCTCCAAGTAGAATCCATGGGTTACCTGAAAATAAAATAATACTCACAAAAATCCAGTGTAGATCTGTCCTCTTTTGAGCTTGTAATCCACGTACTTGGCAAAAACACAAACCGAAAAACCCGAACCACGCACTGAAAGGGGTCCCATGTTTACACATGGGACCCCTTTCCCCGACTGCTGGGACCCCCCGTGACTCCTGTCACAGAGAGTCCCTTCAGCCAATCAGGGAGCGCCACGTCATGGCACTCTCCTGATTGGCTGTGTGCTCCTGAGCTGTCAGTCAGGCTGCGCACGGCAGAGATACAATGTTGCGCCTATGCGCTCCATTGTATCCAATGGTGGGAACTTTGCGGTCAGCGGTTGACCGAAAGTAACCTCACCGCTGACCGCAAAGTTCCCACCATTGGATGCAATGGAGCTTCCCCTCCCCATGCCTATCTCAGTTACTGAAAAAGGAAGCCACGCCCACTCCCAGTCATATACATCCATTTTTCGGAAGTGCGCATACCTGCAGTTTGTGCAGGGGCACTTTTTTTGTTTGGGGAGAGCAGCTCTGGACACACGATTTGGGGCTCTGGACACACGACGGGTCGTTAAACGATCGATGGTGTGCCTTACCAAAAAAAAAATATATAAAAAAATAATCCAGGAAAATGCCACTTAAAATCGTACGATGCATTGTATGTCCATCAAACATGGGGCCCGATTCAGACCTGATTGCTGCTGTGTGCTTTCGCACAGCGGGCGATTATCGAACTACTGCGCATGCGTAGTCACTGCAATGCACACGTGCGTCGTCAAACAGAGACAAGATGGCACAAAAATTTTGAGTGCACGGCGTTCGGATAGTGATTGACAGGAAGAGTACATTTTTTAGATGGTAACTGGACGTTTTCTGGGAGTGTCTGGAAAAACGCAGGTGTTCCCAAGCGTTTTCAGGGAGGGTGTATGACGTCAGCTCTGGCCCCAATCAGCCTCATTTCTTCGCACTGGAGGAGATTGAGCTATGCACAGACTGCACACACTGCACAGAATGGGAAAAACATTAGATGGTGAGTGTGATGTAAATGGTTTTGCTGCTTCTTGCTGACTGAGGGGATTTTTCGCACAGCGTACACATGTAATCGCACAGGGCAAATTTTCACTCCCCCTGGGCGGCGACTATCTGATCGCAGGACAGTGTAATTTGCAGCACAGCAATCTGCCACTGCCCAGCGCGGTAGACATACCCTGGCCACATGCACGCCAACAAAAAGGAGGTACAGGCCTCACTGGAAGGGGGCATGGCCTTACGACGTGAGCCCTGTTTTAATCACTTTGGGGGTCCAAGGCAATTTACATGTAACCCCTCTGGCCCAAGGGCTCTGTCCACAGACCGATCCTGGCAGCATTAACCCATGCCATGTTCCCTGCAAGGAGGGACATTCGCCACTTCGCTCTCTCAGGTTATGTCAGTAGGTGGCGCTGTAGAGCCGTTTAGCTCCGTTCCAGGGGTAATGTCGCTAGGACACCGAGCGGGAAGAGCGGCGCGGATGCTATAGCGGCCGGCCCGGAACTGTGGAGCGGATACAATGGAGCGTCCGTACAAGGGGTAATAACAAACGTGTTTTATTTATATATCCGTGGAACGTTATGGCGCTGCTGTGTGTGCCCACTGTGCCCGGCCAATAGATTAGTGGCACATGTGTGTGACCCATGTAGCTACTTAACGATCCGTGCTGTCAGCCTGGGGCATACAGGCGGGGAGCAGCGGGCACTCAGCGGCGCTTGTGTTTTGTATGTTTCAGGCAGAATGCACATAAGCCGGGCACTGCCAAGCTCCGGCAGAAGGGACCAGTTGCTGCCGTCAGAGTCCCCGGGAACTTGAGGCCAGCGAAGTACAGCCGACTTGGGCTCTACAGGGTGTCCTACACCTGGAACAGAGGGGGGAGGCTGAAAGAGCTGCGTATCAGGTGTGTACACGGTTACTGTCTGTGGCGGCGCTCCTGTATGCATTTGTACATGAATAGACCCCTTAGAGCGGTGGTTCCCAAACACGGTCCTCAAGGTCCAGGGGGTAGATGTATTGTTTGTCGTTATGGGGGAGAAGCGATATCGGCGTACGTTATGCACGTTATACCCAGTCTTGCCATATTATCACTTTAAACCAGGACACTAATGAATTCTGTCTGACTTCAAACCTGCATTTCATCTTGATATAATTAGCCACAGAACCTGTATAATCCATGAGAGTCCTGGTTTAAAGGGCCGGTGTGTGTTCAATGACAGGGTCCGATATGCTGGGCAATGTGTGAACGGGTTCACTACGGCTGGCCGGCGGTCGGGCTCCCGGCGACCAGCATCCCGGCGCCGGGAGCCCGACCGCCGGCTTACCGACAGCTTGGCGAGCGCAAATGAGCCCCTTGCGGGCTCGCTGCGCTCGCCACGCTACGGGCACGGTGGCGCGCTACGCGCGCCACACTATTTTATTCTCCCTCTATGGGGGTCGTGGACCCCCACGAGGGAAAATAATTGTCGGTATTCCGGCTGTCGGGCTCCCGGCGCCGGTATACTGAGCGCCGGGAGCCCGACCGCCGGCAAACAGAAGACCACCCGTGTGAACTTGCTATCGCTTTTGACAGCTGCAGGTGTCGTTGCTCATTTCCCACAGCAGGGACAGTTCTGTGCCTGGCTGTCGCGGCAGCGTGTGAGATCTTGCAACAGTTGCGAGTCAGTGAGCGGTATTCAATTTTTTGTGTGCACCTGATCTCCCTCTAAAGTGACGGGAGATTGCGTGGCGCAATTCAGTTTGATTTCTGCGCACTGATTGTGCCCATAGAGGACCAAAGTGCTGAGCATGATCGAGAAAAGTGCGCTTTTGTCGCCAAAATGGGTCACTTTTTGCGTATTTCAGCTCGCCATCTCTGGGGGCTGCGAGATGAAGTGCAGGTGCAGGCAGCCATCACGCCCGAACGGGGCAACAATTGAATTGCTCCGTTGGAATTGCCATCTAATGGCTGCTGGCGTTTGCCACAATTGAATCTCGCCCAGTGCTAATTGAATCAACCCATTAGTGTGACTTGAGGACCAAGTTTAAGAAGCACTGCCTGTAAACATTAATTGCAGGTAAAGCAATACTTTCTCTAACGTCCTAGAGGATGCTGGGACTCCGTAAGGACCATGGGGCTAGACGGGCTCCGCAGGAGACATGGGCACTTTAAGAAAGACTTTGACTCTGGAGGTGCACTGGCTCCTCCCTCTATGCCCCTCCTCCAAACCTCAGTTTGATACTGTGCCCAGAGGAGATGGGTGCACTGCAGGGAGCTCTCCTGAGTTTCCTGCTAAGAAAGTATTTTAATTAGGTTTTTTATTTTCAGGGAGCCTGCTGGCAACAGACTCCCTGCATCGTGGGACTGAGGAGAGAGAAACAGCCCTACTTCTCTGAGTTTCAAGGTCCTGTTTCTTAGGCTACTGGATACCATTAGCTCCAGAGGGAGTCGGAACACAGGTCTCACCCTGGAGTTCGTCCCAGAGCCGCGCCGCCGTCCTCCTCGCAGAGCCAGAAGATAGAAGCCGGGTGAGTATGAGAAGTAAGAAGGCTTCAAAGGCGGGAGAAGACTTCGTGATCTTCACTGAGGTAACGCACAGCACTGCAGCTCTGCGCCATTGCTCCCAATGGTATGCGGACTCCAGGTCGACAACAAAAAGGTCGACACACCTTAGGTCGACGCCAATTGGTCGACACACCTTAGGTCGACATGGGCAAAAGGTCGACAGGAACAAGGTCGACATGGAAAAAGGTCGACATGAGTTTTTCACAATTTTTTTTTTTAACCTTTTCATACTTAACGATCCACGTGGACTACGATTGGAACGGTAATCTGTGCCGAGCGAAGCGAAGGCACCTTGCCCGAAGCATGGCGAGCGAAGCGGTGCACTAATTGGGGTTCCCGGTCACTCTACGAAGAAAACGACGCAAAACCCCCCATAAAAAATTCATGTCGAACTTTTTTCCATGTCGACCTTGTTCCTGTCGACATTTTGGCCATGTCGACCTAAGATGTGTCGACCAATTGGTGTCGACCTAAGGTGTGTCGACTTTTTTGTTGTCGACCTGGAGTCCCAGACCCGCTCCCAACACCTCACACACTCTGGTCACTGTAAGGGCGCAGGGGGGGCGCCCTGGGCAGCAATATAAACCTATTATGGCATAAACACATATATACATGTACAGCTGGGCACTGTACATGTATATAAAGAGCCCCCGGACTCTCCCCTGCTTACTGAGGTGACAGTGGGTTTTTCAAGAGGGGGTGGTCACATAATTGGCGAAAAACGTGTTATTTCAGCGCTACTGGGGAAACATTCTGTGTTTTGCCTGGGTTATATAGCGCTGGGGTGTGTGCTGGCATACTCTCTCTCTGTCTCTCCAAAGGGCCTGGTGGGGAACTGTCTTCAGATAAGAGCTTCCCTGTGTGTGTGGGGTGTGTCGGTACGCGTGTGTCGACATGTATGAAGTGGAAGGCTCACCTAAGGAGGAGGAGTGTATGAATGTCAGATCTCCGTCGGCAGCGCCGACACCGGACTGGATGGAGATGTGGAATGTCTTGAGTGCTAGTGTTAATTTATTACACAAGAGATTAGACAAGGCTGAGGCTAGGGAACAGTCAGGTAGTCAGACCATGCCTGTCCCTGTGTCACCGGGACCTTCCGGGTCTCAGAAGTGCACATTGTCCCAAATAATGGACACAGATACCGACACGGATTCAGACTCCAGTGTCGACTATGAGGAGGCAAAATTACAGCCAAAAGTGGCTAAGGGCATTCGATATATGATTATTGCAATAAAAGATGTTTTGCATATCACAGAGGAACCGCCTGTCCCTGACAAGAGGGTACACATGTATAAAGAGAAAAAGCCTGAGGTCACTTTTCCATCCTCGTATGAGCTGAGAGCGAGCTGTGCGAAAAGGCTTGGGAATCTCCAGACAAGAGGCTGCAGATTCCCAAAAGGATTCTTATGGCGTATCCTTTGCCGCAAACGGATAGGATACGATGGGAGTCTTCTCCTAAGGTGGACAAGGCTTTAACACGTTTCTCAAAGAAGATAGCGCGGCCATCCCGAGATACGGCTACCCTCAAGGATGCTGCTGATCGCAGACAGGAGGTTACCATGAAGTCCATTTACACACATTCAGGTACAATTCTTAGACCGGCAATGGCGTCGGCCTGGGTTTGTAGTGCTGTCGCAGCATGGACAGACTCCTTATCTACGGAAATTGAGACCCTAGATAAGGATACCATTTTAATGACCCTAGGGCATATAAAAGATTCTGCATTATATATGAGGGATGCTCAAAGAGACATTTGTTTGCTAAGTTCCAGAATAAACGCTCTGTCTGTTTCTGCTAGGCGAGTCTTATGGACCCGACAGTGGACGGGTGATGCCGACTCAAAGAGGCATATGGAGTCTTTGCCTTACAAAGGTGAGGAGTTATTTGGAGAAGGCCTCTCGGACCTCGTCTCCACAGCTACGGCAGGTAAATCGAATTTTTTGCCTTATGTTCCCTCACAGCCTAAGAAAGCGCCTCATTATCAAATGCAGTCCTTTCGTTCAAATAAAAGCAAAAGAGTACGAGGATCGTCCTTTCTTGCCAGAGGTAAGGGCAGAGGAAAAAAGCTGCACACAGCTAGTTCCCAGGAACAGAAGTCCTCCCCTGCCTCTGCAAAATCCACCGCATGACGCTGCGGCTTCCCTGGGGGAGTCCGCTCAAGTGGGGGCACGTCTTCGACTTTTCAGCCACATCTGGGTTCATTCACAGCTGGATGCCTGGGCTATAGAAATTGTTTCTCATGGATACAAGCTGGAATTCGAAGAGGTGCCTCCTCGCCGGTTTTTCAAATCGGCTCTACCTGCGGCTCCCTCAGAGAGGGAGTTAGTGTTGAATGCAATACAAAAATTGTATCTTCAACAGGTAGTGGTCAAGGTTCCTCTACTGCAGCAAGGAAAGGGTTATTACTCAACCCTGTTTGTGGTTCCGAAACCGGACGGTTGGGTCAGACCCATTTTGAATTTAAAATCCCTGAACCTATACTTGAAAAGGTTCAAATTCAAGATGGAATCGCTCAGGGCGGTCATCGCCAGCCTGGAAGGGGGGGATTTTATGGTTTCCCTGGACATAAAGGATGCATACCTTCATGTTCCAATATTTCCTCCTCATCAGGCGTTCCTGAGATTTGCTGTACAAGATTGTCATTACCAATTTCAGACGTTGCCGTTTGGGCTTTCAACGGCCCGAGGATTTTCACCAAGGTAATGGCGGAAATGATGGTGCTCCTGCGCAAGCGAGGGGTCACAATTATCGCATACTTGGACGATCTCCTCATAAAAGCGAGATCTCGGGAGAAGTTACTGGACAGCGTGTCTCTGTCTTTGAAGGTGTTGCAGCAACACGGCCTGGATTCTCAATATCCCGAAGTCACAGTTGGTTCCTACGACGCGTCTAACCTTCTTGGGCTTGATTCTGGACACAGACCAGAAGAAGGTTTTTCTTCCAATGGAAAAAGCTCAGGAACTCATGACTCTGGTCAGGAAACTATTGAAGCCAAAACAGGTGTCAGTGCATCACTGCACTCGAGTGCTGGGGAAAATGGGGGCATCGTACGAAGCCATTCCCTTCGGCAGGTTCCATGCGAGGACCTTCCAATGGGACCTACTGGACAAGTGGTCCGGGTCACATCTACAAATGCATCAGAGGATCACCCTGTCCCCCAGAGCAAGGGTGACTCTCCTGTGGTGGCTGCAGAGTGCTCACCTCCTAGAGGGTCGCAGGTTCGGCATTCAGGACTGGATCCTGGTGACCACAGACGCAAGTCTCCGAGGTTGGGGAGCAGTCACACAGGGAAGAAATTTCCAAGGTCTTTGGTTGGGTCTAGAGAATTGTCTCCACATCAACATCCTGGAGTTGAGGGCCATATACAACGCCCTACGTCAACCGGAGGCATTACTTCGCGACAAACCAGTTCTGATTCAGTCGGACAATTTCACCGCAGTAGCTCATGTAAACCGCCAAGGCGGACAAAGGTATTCCGGATGAGGTCATTCCTACGCTAATAAAGGCTAGGAAGAACGTGACATCAAAACATTATCACCGAATATGGAGAAAATATGTTTCTTGGTGTGAGGCCAGGAATGCTCCTACGGAGGAATTCCATCTGGGTCGTCTCCTTCACTTCCTGCAAACTGGAGTGAATTTGGGCCTAAAATTAGGCTCCATAAAAGTTCATATTTCGGCCTTATCCATTTTCTTTCAAAAGGAATTGGCCTCTCTACCTGAAGTACAGACTTTTGTAAAGGGAGTACTACATATTCAGCCTCCTTTTGTACCTCCGGTGGCGTCTTGGGACCTTAACGTGGTGTTAAGTTTCCTTAAGTCACATTGGTTTGAACCACTCAAAACGGTGGAGTTAAAATATCTCACTTGGAAGGTGGTCATGTTGTTAGCCTTGGCTTCGGCTAGGCGAGTTTCGGAATTGGCGGCTTTATCACATAAAAGCCCCTATCTGGTTTTCCATATGGATAGAGCGCAGTTGCGGACCCGTCCTCAATTCCTACCTAAGGTGGTCTCATCCTTTCATATGAACCAACCTATTGTCGTGCCTGTGGCTACTCGTGACTTGGAGGATTCCGAGTCCCTTGATGTGGTCAGGGCTTTGAAAATTTACGTGGCCAGAACGGCTAGGATCAGAAAAACAGAAGCACTGTTTGTCCTGTATGCAGCCAACAAGGTTGGCGGCCCTGCTTCAAAGCAGACTATTGCTCGCTGGATCTGTAACACGATCCAGCAAACGCATTCTATGGCAGGATTGCCGTTACCAAAATCGGTTAAGGCCCATTCCACTAGGAAGGTGGGCTCTTCTTGGGCGGCTGCCCGAGGGGTCTCGACACTACAGCTGTGCCGAGCTGCTACTTGGTCAGGGTCAAACACCTTTGCAAAGTTTTATAAGTTTGATACCCTGGCTGAGGAGGACCTCATGTTTGCTCAATCGGTGCTGCAGAGTCATCCGCACTCTCCCGCCCGTTTGGGAGCTTTGGTATAATCCCCATGGTCCTTACGGAGTCCCAGCATCCTCTAGGACGTTAGAGAAAATAAGATTTTAAACCTACCGGTAAATCTTTTTTCTCGTAGTCCGTAGAGGATGCTGGGCGCCCGCCCCAAGTGCGGACTACTTCTGCAAGACTTGTATATAGTTATTGCTTAAATAAGGGTTTTGTTATAGTTTCATCGGTTTTGGACCGAAACTATGTTGTTTTTCATACTGTTAACTGGTTAGTTTAACACAAGTTATACGGTGTGATTGGTGTGGCTGGTATGAATCTTGCCCTTGGATTAACTAAAATCCTTTCCTCGTACTGTCCATCTCTTCTGGGCACAGTTTCTCTAACTGAAGTCTGGAGGAGGGGCAAAGAGGGAGGAGCCAGTGCACACCCAGAGTCAAAGTCTTTCTTAAAGTGCCCATGTCTCCTGCGGAGCCCGTCTATCCCCATGGTCCTTACGGAGTCTCAGCATCCTGTACGGACTACGAGAAAAAGATTTACCGGTAGGTTTTAAATCTTATTTTTTCTCTTACGTCCTAGAGGATGCTGGGGACTCCGTAAGGACCATGGGGATAGACGGGCTCCGCAGGAGACATGGGCACTTTAAGAAAGACTTTAGATCTGGTGTGCACTGGCTCCTCCCTCTATGCCCCTCCTCCAGACCTCAGTTTGATACTGTGCCCAGTGGAGACTGGGTGCTTTTCAGAGAGCTCTCCTGAGCTTTCTGACAGAAAGTATTTTTGTTAGGTTTTTTATTTTCAGGGAGCCTGCTGGCAACAGACTCCCTGCATCGAGGGACTGAGGGGAGAGAAGCAGACCTACTTCTGTGAGTTTCAAGGCTCTGCTTCTTAGGCTACTGGACACCATTAGCTCCAGAGGGAGTCAGAACACAGGTCTCACCCTGGAGTTCGTCCCGGAGCTGCGCCGCCGTCCTCCTCACAGAGCCGGAAGATAGAAGCCGGGTGAGTATGAGAAGAAAAGAAGACTTCAGAGGCGGCAGAAGACTTCATGATCTTCACTGAGGTAACGCACAGCAGTGCAGCTGTGCGCCATTGCACCCACGCACCTCACACACGGCAGTCACTGTAAGGGTGCAGGGCGCAGTGGGGGCGCCCTGGGCAGCAATATAAACCTCATTTCTGGCAAAAGAGTTATATATACAGCTAGGCACTGTATATATAAAGAGCCCCCGCCAGTTTTTATTATATTTAAGCGGGACAGAAGCCCGCCGCCGAGGGGGCGGGGCTTCTTCCTCAGCACTCACCAGCGACATTTTCTCCACAGCACAGCTGAGAGGAAGTTCCCCGGACTCTCCCCTGCTTATCCACAGTGAAAGGGGGTTTCAGAGAAGAGGGTGGGGGGGGGCACATAATTGGCAGCAAATAATAGTATTACAGCGCTACTGGGTAAACACATTGTGTGTTTTTTTCCTGGGGTATTAGCGCTGGCTGTGTGCTGGCATACTCTCTCTCTGTCTCTCCAAAGGGCCTTGTGGGGGAACTGTCTTCAGATAAGAGGATTCCCTGAGTGTGTGGTGTGTCGGTACGTGTGTGTCGACATGTCTGAGGTAAAAGGCTCTTCTAAGGAGAAGATGGAGCAAATGTGTGTGTGTGTGGTGTCTCAGTCGACAACGCCGACACCTGACTGGATATGTGGAATTAAGTGCTGAGGTAAATTTATTGCACAAAAGATTAGAGAACAGACAGGGAATCTACCCATGTCTGTCCCTATGTCGCAGGGACCTTCAGAGTCTCAAAAGGACCACTATCCAAAATAATAGACACTGATACCGACACGGAGTCTGACTCCAGTGTCGACTACGATGATGCAAAGTTACAGCCAAAACTGGCAGAAAAGTATTCAATAGATCAGATTTACCAGCTATAGCTGTGGAGACCAGGTCCGAGAGCCCTTCTCCACACAATTCCTCACCCTTGTAAGGTAAAACCTCCATATGCCTCTTTTAGTCGGCATCACCTGTCCATTGCATGTTCCACAGGACACGTCTAGCAGAAATCGACATAGCGTTGACTCTAGAACCCAGTAGACCAATGTCTCTTTGAGCATGTCTTATATATAAGACAGCATCTTTTATATATCCTAGGGTCAATAACATGGTATCCTTATCTAGTGTTTCAATCTCCACTGATAAGGTATCTATCCACGCTGCTACAGCGCTATAAACCCATGCCGACACAATCGCCGGTCTGAGTAGTGTACCAGAATGTGTGTAAATGGACTTCAAAGTACTTTTCTGCATGTTATCTGCAGGATCCCTAAGGGTAGCTGTATCTTGGTATGAGGGTAGCTGTATCTTGGTATGTCAGTGCTACCTTTTGGGTAAACGTGTCAACTCCTTGTCCACCCTAGGGGAGGATTCCCATCGTATCCTGGCCCTAGCAGGGAAAGGATACGCCATGAGAATTCTTTTGGGAAACTGCAGTTTCTTGTCTGAAGATTCCCGCTCTTTTTCACACAATTCATTTGGTTCATGAGAGGGGGGAAATGTTATCTCCGCTTTCTTCCCCTTAAACATGTGTACCCTCGTGTCAGGGACAGATGGGTCATCAGTGATATGCAAAACATCTTTCTTTTTCATCCACTAGGGGTCACTGGAGTACTCTTGGGATATGGACGGGCTTCCGTAGGAACAGCACTGAATATTTAAATTTAGTAACACTCCACCCCTCCATATCCCCGAGCACATCTCAGTGTTTTTTCTGTGCTGAACGTGGCAACACCTGAATAACTGAAGTCACGGTTTTTTGAAGAAACTTTTTATTTTTATTTTTTCTACTATTTGGACACATCCCTTTCCCCCTTCCAAAAGGCAGGGTCAGGGATAGTGCAGCTGCTGATAGCAGCACGGGCGTGTCGGGCCTCTCTGAAAGAGCTCCCTCACAGCCCACACATCCTCCTGCACAGGCTGGCCGGCGCTTGTTTAAGAAGCCCCGTCGGAGCCTCCGCACGTCTGCAGGAGTAAGGTATGTGAAACGGGGCGGTCAGCTCCCGCTGCCGCCCCGACGTGGGGGTACATAGTGCTTGGTGACGCCGCTGATCTCCCCTCTCAGGCGCCGCACGTTCGGCCACAGACCTCCGTGCAGGCACCGCGGCTCTCCCCTCTCAGGCGCCCGCACGTTCGGCCACAGACCTCCGTGCAGGCACCGCGGCTCTCCCCGCTCAGGCGCCCGCACGTTCGGCCACAGACCTCCGTGCAGGCACCGCGGCTCTCCCCGCTCAGGCGCCCGCACGTTCGGCCACAGACCTCCGTGCAGGCACCTCTGATCGACTCTCACAGGCCGCCGGCCGCCGCAGCGCTAGCTTGATTAGCTGACGCTATTATACAGGAGCCCACCGCTGGGAAACACGAGGCACATAGCGCTCTACGATACCCGCTGGGGGCCCACACGCTGCGCTGCCGCTGTACTAAGAGCAGGCAGCCATTACAGGGGGGACAAATAATAATGAAGCAGAGAAATACTGCAGCAGCAGATAAGAGGCTGCAGGGATTGTTACAGTATAATCAGTGAATGTAACCAGCACTAGGATTATATGTATAAGTTAGCAGGGCAGCCATTTTTAACCATGCTTCCTGTGTCTTCCTGCTGTGATTCCAGAACGTTCCAGTACTACATCTCTACTCCACCGGAGGCGCAGGGGTGTTAGTGGGAATTTGGGATCACATTTCATAGTACTGGCCACGTGTACTGCACTGGGCCAGATATATATACAGAGACACCTTATTGCTATTTTACTGAGTCGTGCAGGTGTCTGTTTTTTGTGTATTGTATTGTCTGTCGCCATAATGAGTAAGGCACCAGCAAAAACTAAAAAGCATATTTGCAAAGTATGTGGCAGTGTGTTACCGGATGCATCTACCACATGTAAAGTATGTTTTGTGGATTCCGTTCAGAATACCATTTCTGCTCCGGTTTTACAACCAATTTCCTCACCGGACCCTCCGTGGGGTATGTTAGTAAATGTACTGGAGAGATTTCAGACAGAAATGACCGCGGCTCGTCTGGAGCGAGAAACGTTAAGATCTGAGTCTAGGGTGAGCCCGCCAGATCTACCGGAGGCGTCTCAGCCTTGCGTAAGGTCCAAATCCATTTTGGGCAAACGGGATAATTTTCATATGTCTTATGATTTTCCAGTGTCTGCTATGTTGCATTCTGACGATTCCATGCCAGACCTCACGGAAAACGATGAGGGTGAGGAAGGCGAAGTGGAGTCAGATAACGAGGATGTTAACAGTTCCGGCATAGATGATCTCATCAGAGCGGTACGGCGGTCTCTAAGGTTTCCTGAAGCTGAGCAGCCTCTCACCAATGATCAGGTCGTATTTACTAAACGACGGAAGACGCCAGTAAGTTTTCCTGTGTCGGATTCTCTAAATCAGATGTTAGTAGAAACACGACAGAATCCAGATAAACGGTTTTCTATACCTCGCAGATTTAAGTCTAGTTATCCGTTTCCAGACTCGGTAACGTGTACATGGGAGAATCCACCAATAGTTGATTCTTCAGTGTCAAAGCTTACCAAGAAATTAACCATACCAGTGCCAGCAGCTACTACGCTTAAAGATCCTTCAGATCGCAAGATAGAAACTATGCTAAAAACCATGTATGTAGCAGCAGGTGTGATGCTAAGACCTGGATTGGTTGGCATTTGGGTAACTAAGGCGCTCATAATATGGCTTACAGAACTCAAATCTGCTTTACAGGACGAAAACCTGATAGTTCTGGTAAATCAAATGATTGAGGCTGTAGAGTATCTCTGTACAGCGTCTACTGACGTCTGTCAGCTCACTTCTCGTATTTCATCTTCGCTAGTTACGGCACGAAGAGCACTCTACCTGCGTACTTATCAAGCGGAGGCAGAGGTCAAACGAAGTATAGAGGCGTTGCCTTACGATGGCAAGAAGTTGTTTGGTCCAGAATTGGACGCATGGATTAAGGAGGCTACGGGAGGTAAGTCTGTTTTCTTACCATTGCCTCCACCTGCGCCAAGAAGAAGGTACGCTGGACCTTCGTTCAAATCCTTTAGACCTCAGCCCTTTCGAGGACGTGGCAGAGGATCAGCCACGCCTGCTAGACGTGGTCGAGGACGTGGTTTCCATCAAACCAACACAACTCGCCAAGACGCTAAGGTTACCGACAAGCCAGTGGCATGACGGGTTACCAGCCCATCTCGGTTCTCCAATTGTGGGAGCACGCCTTCAGACGTTCCATGGGGCGTGGTTCCACACATCCGCGGAGGGCTGGATTCGCAATTTAGTGTTAAAAGGTTACAAAATAGAGTTCGACTGTCTGCCGCCTCTGCGGTTTTTCAAGACAGGATTGCCTCTGTCGGACGACAAGAGGAGAGTTTTGCAAATTGCCATTCAGTCCTTACTGGATTCGGCAGTGTTGATTCCGGTCCCTGTACACCAACAGGGTCAGGGTTATTATTCAAGCCTGTTTGTGGTCCCGAAGCCGGATGGCTCAGTCAGACCAATATTGAACTTAAAGGGCCTCAATCAGTACGTAACTTACTACAGATTCAAAATGGAGTCTCTACGTTCGGTGATTGCGGGGTTAGAGACCAAGGAGTTTATGATTGCCTTAGACCTCAAGGATGCGTACTTACACATTCCAATTTGGCAGCCTCATCAGAAATTCTTACGGTTTGCAATACGCCAGAACCATTACCAGTTTCAGGCTCTGCCGTTTGGCCTGTCATCAGCGCCTCGGGTATTCACCAAAGTAATGTCTGTGATGATAGCTCACCTCAG
Source organism: Pseudophryne corroboree (assembly GCF_028390025.1). Lineage (NCBI taxonomy): Eukaryota > Metazoa > Chordata > Amphibia > Anura > Myobatrachidae > Pseudophryne > Pseudophryne corroboree. The sequence continues at coordinate 372,998,870 of NC_086444.1, read as the reverse complement.
ATCCCTGGGAGTGACAATAGTTCCGTATTTAGACGATCTGCTCATCAAAGCTCCGTCTCAACAGATACTTACCCAACATGCGCTGCTAACATACAATGTACTGGTTCACCACGGTTGGATTGTAAATTTCAAGAAATCACATCTAATTCCGTCTCAACGCCTTCAGTTCCTAGGTATGATTCTCGATACGGTCAATCAAAGGATTTACCTACCACAACAGAAAGTACAAATGCTACGCCATCTAGTACAATTAGTGCTCAAGCCACGCACAGTGTCGGTACACTTGTGCATTCGCCTGTTAGGCACAATGGTGGCAGCGTTCGAGGCGCTTCAGTTCGGAAGATTTCACTCTCGTCCATTTCAGCTGAATGTGCTTGCCCAGTGGTCGGGCTCGCATCTGCAGATTCACCACAGGGTGAGGTTGTCACCAATAGCAAGAGTATCTCTGCTATGGTGGCTCAAGGAACACAATTTAACCGCAGGAAGACGGTTCGGAGTTTGCAATTGGATAATTCTAACTACGGACGCCAGTCTCAGAGGTTGGGGAGCGGTAATTCAAAATTGTCAGCTCCAGGGTCTCTGGGCGGATCACGAGAAATTGCTGTCTATAAATGTTCTAGAACTCCGCGCAATTTTCAATGCGTTACGACAAGCAGTGCACATGATTCGCTCTCAGCCTGTCCAAGTGCAGTCGGACAATGCGACAGCGGTCGCATACATCAACAAACAAGGAGGAACGAGAAGCCGCATGGCAATGCGGGAAGTAGCTCGAATCCTCAATTGGGCGGAATGCCACCAGGTGATATTGTCGGCCGTGTTCATTCCGGGAGTGGACAACTGGGAAGCGGATTATCTCAGTCGTCGGGATTTTCACCCAGGCGAATGGTCATTAAATCCAGAAGTGTTTCACATGTTGGTTCAGCGATGGGGTTATCCTCAGGTGGACCTGATGGCATCTCGACACAATCATCAAACGCCCCAGTATGTGTCCAGAACGAGAGATCCAAAGGCAGTCGCGGTGGATGCTCTCACTGTCGCGTGGCCGTACAGTCTTGTGTATCTGTTTCCACCGTTTCCGCTGCTCCCTCTGGTGCTAAAACGGATCAAAAGAGAGTCGCTCACAGTCATACTGGTGGCGCCTCATTGGCCTCGGAGAGCTTGGTTCTCGGATCTTCGAGGATTACTCGCAGACGATCCGTGGCCGCTCCCAATACGTCCAGACCTGTTACAACAGGGTCCGTTTCTTTACCCCGATTTAGCGCGGCTGCGTTTGACGGGGTGGCTGTTGAGACCGCCCTCTTAAGAAGAGAGGGCATTCCAGATTCAGTTATACCAACCATGTTACGAGCTAGGAAGCCGGTTACGGCAGCTCATTATTACAGAATATGGCGTGCATATATAGGTTGGTGTGAAGCTCGGCAATTTCCGACATCAGCTTTCAAAGTATGCCGCCTGTTGTTGTTTCTACAAACAGGGTTAGATGGAGGATTGCGTTTATCTACACTAAAGGTGCAGGTATCTGCTTTGTCAATTTACTTTCAAAGACGATTGGCTCTATTGCCGTCTATACGCACTTTTCTCCAAGGTGTACTCAGGGTACAGCCTCCATTCATTCCACCTACAGCGCCATGGGACTTGAATCTGGTTTTGGAGTTCTTACAGTCTTCATATTTTGAACCCTTACAACAAGTGGATATAAAGTTTCTCACTTGGAAAACAATTTTTCTCTTAGCCTTAGCTTCGGCAAGGCGTGTTTCGGATTTGGGTGCCTTGTCATGCAAGCCACCGTATTTGGTGTTTCATGATGACAGAGCGGAACTTCGGACGAATCCCGCCTTCTTACCAAAGGTAGTGTCATCTTTTCACATCAATCAACCAATAGTAGTTCCTGTGTTGACAGCACATTCTGGAACTCTGGATGTGGTTCGCGCATTACGCGTTTATGTATCCCGAACGTCTTCAGTTCGTAAGACGGATACGTTATTTGTTCTTTATGATGCTGCCAAGATTGGTTGGCCAGCATCTAAACAAACTTTATCCAGATGGATAAAACTGACCATACGTCAGGCTTACCTTCATGCTAGGTTACAACCGCCTACGTCAGTAACCGCTCATTCCACACGTTCTGTGGGAACTTCATGGGCAGCTGGTCGTGGGGCTTCTGCGACGCAGCTTTGCCGGGCGGCTACATGGTCTTCAGTGCACACGTTTGTGCGCTTTTACAAGTTTGATACTTTTGCGGCATCAGCATCTAGCTTTGGCCGCCTAGTGTTACAAGTGCCAAACAGCTCTCCCGCCCACGGGGGAAGCTTTGGTACGTCCCAAGAGTACTCCAGTGACCCCTAGTGGATGAAAAAGAAAATAGGATTTTGGTACTTACCAGGTAAATCCTTTTCTTTGAATCCATAGGGGGCACTGGACGCCCACCCAGAGCAGTTTTACCTACTTGTGGTTAGTTCTGAGGATCTTATGGTAACACACTTTCACCGACTGGTTCAAGTTACAAGTGCTGGTTAGGGTGTCAACTGTTTAGTTGTCAGTAACGTTATGTGTTAACAACGTTAGTGTCAGTTATGTTATATGTAATACTCCATTATCAACCTCTCTTAATTCCTGTTCGGCTCAGTAAAAAACACTGAGATGTGCTCGGGGATATGGAGGGGTGGAGTGTTACTAAATTTAAATATTCAGTGCTGTTCCTACGGAAGCCCGTCCATATCCCAAGAGTACTCCAGTGCCCCCTATGGATTCAAAGAAAAGGATTTACCTGGTAAGTACCAAAATCCTATTTTTATTACAATAATCATATTTTGCCTTATATTCCCTCACAGCCTAAGAAAGCACGACATTATCAAATGCAGTCCTTTCGGTCGCAGAAAAACAAGAAAGTAAGAGGAGCGTCCTTTCTTACCAGAGGTAATGGCGCAGGGCACAGCTAGTTCCCAGGAACAGAAGTCCTCCCCGGCCTCTACTAAATCCACAGCATGACGCTGGGGCTCCGCTAAGGGAGTCCGCCCCAGTGGGAGCACGTCTTCGACTCTTCAGCCACATCTGAGTTCACTCACAGGTGGATCCCTGGGCAATAGAAATTGTTTCTCAGGGTTACAAGCTGGAATTCAAAGAGGTGCCTCCTCGCCGGTTTTCCTTATCGGCCCTACCGGCTTCTCCCCCAGAAAGGGAGATAATATTAAATACAATTCACACATTGTATCTCCAACAGGTGGTGCTCAAGGTTCCCCTCCTTCAACAAGGAAGGGGATATTACTCAACCTTGGCTGTAGTCCCGAAACCGGACGGTTCGGTCAGACCTATTTTAAAATTAAAATCTCTGAACCTATACTTGAAAAGGTTCAAATTCAAGGTGGAATCGCTCAGAGCGATCATCGCAAGCCTGGAAGGGGGGGATTTTATGGTGTATATAGACATAAAGGCTGCATACCTTCATGTTCGCATTTATCCACCCCATCAGGCGTACCTGAGAATTACGGTACAGTATTGTCATTACCAATTTCTCTAACGTCCTAGTGGATGCTGGGGACTCCGTCAGGACCATGGGGAATAGCGGGCTCCGCAGGAGACAGGGCACATCTAAAAAGCTTTTTAGGTCACATGGTGTGTACTGGCTCCTCCCCCTATGACCCTCCTCCAAGCCTCAGTTAGGTTTTTGTGCCCGTCCGAGAAGGGTGCAAACTGGATGGCTCTCTTAAGGAGCTATTTAGTAAAGTTTTTTTTTAGGTTTCTAATCAGTGATTCCTGCTGGCGACAGGATCACTGCAACGAGGGACTTAGGGGAGAGACTGGCAACTCACCTGCGTGCAGGAGGATTGAAGTCTTAGGCTACTGGACACTGAGCTCCAGAGGGAGTCGGAACACAGGTCAGCCTGGGGTTCGTCCCGGAGCCGCGCCGCCGATCCCCCTTACAGACGCTGAAGAAAGACGGCGGAACGGAGGTCCGGAAACAGGCGGCAGAAGACTTCACAGTCTTCAGAGAGGTAGCGCACAGCACTGCAGCTGTGCGCCATTGTTGTCACACGGCTCACTGACACGGTCACGGAGGGTGCAGGGCGCTGCTGGGGGCGCCCTGGGCAGCAATATAAATACCTATTTGGCAAATAAATACATCACATATAGCCATTAAGGCTATATGTATGTATTTTAACCCAGGCCAGTTATTAAAAAACCGGGAGGAAAAGCCCGCCGAAAAGGGGGCGGAGCTTATTCTCCTCAGCACTCAGCGCCATTTTCCTGATCAGCTCCGCTGGTGAGGAAGGCTCCCACTCTCCCCTGCACTGCACTACAGAAACAGGGTTAAAAGAGAAGGGGGGCATAAATTGGCGATATAATGATATATTAAGAGCGCATATATAGAAACAACACCTTCTAGGGTTGTTATATACATTATAGCGCTTTTGGTGTGTGCTGGCAAACTCTCCCTCTGTCTCCCCAAAGGGCTAGTGGGTCCTGTCCTCTATCAGAGCATTCCCTGTGTGTGTGCTGTATGTCGGTACGTGTGTGTCGACATGTATGAGGAAAATGTTGGTGAGGAGGCGGAGCAAATTGCCTGTAATGTTGATGTCACTCTCTAGGGAGTCGACACCGGAATGGATGGTCTACTTATGGAATTACGTGATAATGTCAACACGCTGCAAGACGGTTGACGACATGAGATGGCCGGCGGACAAATTAGTACCGGTCCAGGCGTCTCAGACACCGTCAGGGGCTTGTAAAAACGCCCATTTACCTCAGTCGGTCGACAGACACAGACATGGACACTGACCCCAGTGTCGACGGTGAAGAAACATACGTAATTTTCCTTTAGGGCCACGAGTTACATGTTAAGGGCAATGAAGGAGCTGTTACATATTTCTGATACTACAAGTACCACAAATAAGGGTATTTTGTAGGGTGTGAATAAACTACTTGTAGTTTTGCCTGAATCAGATAAATTAAATGAAGTGTGTGATGATACGTGGGGTTCCTCCGATAGAAAGTTATGGGCGGTATACCCTTTCCCGCCAGAAGTCAGGGCGAGTTGGGAAACACACCTTAGGGTGGATAAGGCGCTCACACGCTTATAAAAACATGGCGTTACCGTCTCTAGATACGGCCGCCCTCAAGAAGCCAGCTGATAGGAAGCTGAAAAATATCATGACAGTATATACACACATACTGGTGTTATACTACGACCAGCAATCGCCTCAGCCTGGATGTGCAGCGCTGAGGGGGCTTGGTCGGATTTCCTGACTGAAAATTTTGATACCCTTGACAGGGACAAGATTTTATTGACTATAGAGCATTTTAAGGATGCATTTCTATATATGCGTGATGCGCAGAGGGATATTTGCATTCTGGCATCAAGAGTAAATGTGATTTACATATCTGCCAGACGAAGACACGACAGTGGTCAGGTGAGGCAGATTCCAGACGGCATGTGGAAGTATTGCCGTATAAAGGGGCGGTCCATCGGACCTGGTGGCCATGGCAACAGCTGAAAAATCCACTTTTTGTTACCCCGAATCACATATCGGCAAAAAAGGACACAGTCTTTTCAGTCTCAGTCCTTTCGTCCCCATAGGGGCAGGCGGGCAAAGGCCAGTCATATCTGCCCAGGGGTAGAGGAAAGGGAAGAAGACTGCAGCAAGCAGCCCATTCCCAGGAACAGAAGCCCCTCACAGCTTCTGCCAAGTCCGCAGCATAACGCTGGGGCCGTACAAGCGGACTCAGGTGCGGTAGGGGGTCATCTCAAGAGTTTCAGTACGCAGGGGGCTCACTCGCAAGGGAACTCCGGGATCCTACATGTAGTATCCCAGGTGTACATTGGAAATTCGAGACATCTCCCCCTCACACAATTCACAGGCTGTATTCCCAGCAGGTGATAATCAAAGTACCCCTCTTACAACATGGAAGGGGGTAGTATTCCACACTATATTGTGGTGCTGAAGCCAACCGGCTCGGTGAGATCTGAAATATTTGAACACTTACATACAAGCGTTCAAATCAAGATGGAGTCACTCAGAGCAGTGATAGCGAACCAGGAAGAAGGGGACGATATGGTGTCACTGGATATCAGGGACGCTTACCTACAGGTCCAAATTTGCCCTTCTCACCAAGGGTACTTCAGGTTCCTGGTACAGAACTGTCACTATCAGTTCAGACGCTGCCGTTTGGGTTGTCCACGGCGCCCCGGGTCTTTACCAAGGTAATGGCCGGAATGATGATTTTTCTTAAAAGGAAACATGGACGCTTTCCTGATAAGGGCAAGGTCCAGAGAACAGTTGGAGGTCGGAGTAGCACTATCTTAAGTAGTTCTACGTCAGCACGAGTGGATTCTAAATATTCCAAAATCGCAGCTTTTTCCGATGACACGTCTACTGTTCATAGGGATGATTCTGGACACAGTCCAGAAAAACGTGTTTCTCCCAGTGGAGAAAGCCAGGGAGTTCTCCGAGCTAATCGGGATCCTCCTAAAACCAGGAAAAGTGTCAGTGCATCATTGCACAAGAGTCCTGGTAAAAATGGTGGCTTATTACGAAGCAATTCCATTCGGCAGATTTCCCGCAAGAACTCTTCGGTGGGATCTGCTGGACAAATGGTCCGGATCGCATCCTCAGATGCATCAGCGGATAACCCTATATCCAAGGACAAGGGTGTCTCTCCTGTGGTGATTACAGAGTGCTCATCTTCTAGAGGGCCGCAGATTTGGCATTCAGGATTGGATGCCGGTGACCACGGAGGCCAGCCTGAGAGGCTGGAGAACAGTCACACAGGGAAAAAATTTCCAGGGAAGTGTGATTAAGTCTGGAGAATTCTCTCTGCATAAATAAGCTTAGAGCAAATTTATAAGGCTCTAAACTTAGCAAGACCTCTGCTTCAAGGTCAGCCGGTATTGATCCAGTGGGATAACATCACGGCAGTCGCCCACGTAAACAGAAAGGGCGGCACAAGAAGCAGGAGGGCAGTGACAAAACTGCAAGGATTTTTCGCTAGGCGGAAAATCATGTGATAGCACTGTCAGCAGTGTTCTTTCCGGGAGTGGACGACTGGGAAGCAGACTTCCTCAGCAGGCATGACCTCCACCCGGGAGAGTGGAAACTTCATAGGGAAGTTTTTCAGCATGATTGTGGACCGTTGGCAAAGACCAAAGGTGGACATGATAGCGTCCCGCCCGAAAAACGGGACAGGTATTCCGCCAGGTCATGAGACCTTCAGGCGATAGCTGTGGATGTTCTGGTAACACCGTGGGTGTACCAGTCAGTGTATGGGTTCCCTCCTCTGTTTCTCATAACCAAGGTATTGAGAATTATAAGACATAGAGGAGTATGAACTATACTAGTGGCTCCGGATGGGCCAAGAGGGACTTGGTACCCGGAGCTTCAAGAGATGCTCACAGAGGACTAAGGGCCTGGGGAGCTAAGAAGGGACTTGCTTCAGCAAGTACCATGTCTTTTCCAAGAATTACCGCGGCTGCGTTTGACGGCATGGCGGTTGAATACCGGATTCTGAAGGGAAAAAGGCATTCCATAAGAGGTCATACCTACCTTGGTCAAAGCCAGGAAGGAGGTGACCGCACAACGTCATCACCACATGTGGTGAAAATATGTTGCGTGGGTAAGGCCAGGAAGGCTCCACGAAGGAAATTCAACTAGGTCGATTCTGCACTTCCTGAAAACAGGAGTGTTTTGAGTCTCAAATTGGGGTTCATTAAGATTTAAATTTCGGCCCTGTAGATTTTCTTCCAGAAAAAATTGACTTCAGTTCCTGAAGTCCAGATTGTAAAGGGTGTATTCCATATACAGTTCTTTTGTGCCTCTAGGGGCACCGTGAGATCTCAACATAGTGTTGGGATTCCTTAAAATCATATTGGTTTGAACCGCTCAAATCTGTGGATTTGAAATATCTCACATGGAAAGTGACCATGCTGTTGACCAATATCTCACATGTAAAGTGACCATGTTGTTAGTCCTGGCCTCGGCCAGGCGATTGTCAAAAAGAATGGGCGGTTTTGTTTTACAAAAGCCCATATTAGAATTTTCCATTTGAACAGGGCAGAACTGGGACTCGTCTCCAGTTTCTTCCTAAAGGGGTGTCAGCGTTGTCACCTGAAACAACCTATTGTGGTGCCTGCGGCTACTGGGGACTTGGAGGACTCCAAGTTACTAGACGTTGTCAGGGCCCTAAAAATATATATATATATATATATAGTTAGGACGGCTGGAGTCAGAAAGTCTGACTTGCTGTTTATATTGTATGCACCCAACAAGCTGGGTGCTCCTGCTTCTAAGCAGTCTATTGCACGCTAGATTTGTAGTACAATTCAGCTTGCACATTCTGTGGCAGGCCTGCCACAGCCGAAATATGTAGATGCCCATTCCACAAGGAAGGTGGCCTCATCCGGGGCGGCTGCCCGAGGAGTCTCGGCATTATAACTTTGCCGAGCAGCTACGTGGTCAGGGGAGAACACGTTTGTAAAATTTTACAAATTTGATACTCTGGCTAAAGAGGACCTGGAGTTCTCTCATTCGGTGCTGCAGAGTCATCCGCACTCTCCCGCCCGTTTGGGAGCTTTGGTATAATCCCCATGGTCCTGACGGAGTCCCCAGCATCCACTAGGACGTTAGAGAAAATAAGAATTTACTTACCGATAATTCTATTTCTCGTAGTCCGTAGTGGATGCTGGGCGCCCATCCCAAGTGCGGATTGTCTGCAATGCTTGTACATAGTTATTGTTACAAAAATCGGGTTATTACTATTGTTGTGAGCCATTTTTTCAGAGGCTACTTCGTTTTGTTATCATACTGTTAGCTGGGTTCAGATCACAAGTTGTACGGTGTGATTGGTGTGGCTGGTATGAGTCTTACCCGGGATTCAAGATCCTTCCTTATTGTGTACGCTCGTCCGGGCACAGTACCTAACTGAGGCTTGGAGGAGGGTCATAGGGGGAGGAGCCAGTACACACCATGTGACCTAAAAAGCTTTTTAGATGTGCCCTGTCTCCTGCGGAGCCCGCTATTCCCCATGGTCCTGACGGAGTCCCCAGCATCCACTACGGACTACGAGAAATAGAATTATCGGTAAGTAAATTCTTATTTTCAGGGTAATTGGCGGAAATGATGGTGCTCCTACGCAAGCAAGGAGTCACAATTATCCCATACTTGGACGATCTCCTAATAAGGGCGAGATCAAAAGAGCAGAGTTGTTGAACAGCGTGTCACTTTCGCTGAAGGTGTCACAGCAACTCGGCTGGATTCTCAATATCCCGAAGTCACAGTTGGTTCCTATGACTCGTCTGCCCTTCTTGGGTATGATTCTGAATACGGACCAGAAATGGGTTTATCTTCCGATAGAGAAGGCCCAGGAACTAATGACTCTGGTAAAAAACCTATTAAAGCCAAAACAGGTGTCAGTGCATCACTGCACTCTGGTCCTGGGAAAGATGGTGGCATCTTACGTGGCCATTCCCTTCGGCAGGTTCCATGCGAGGACTTTCCAATGGGATCTACGGGACAAGTGGTCCAGATCACATCTACAGATGCATCAGTTAATCACCCTGTCCCCTAGGGCCAGGGTGTCTCTCCTATGGTGGCTGCAGAGTGCTCACCTTCTGCAGGGTCGCAGGTTCGCCATCCAGGACTGGATTCTGGTAGCCACGGACGCGAGCCTCCGAGGTGGGGGAGCAGTCACACAGGGAAGAAACTTCCAAGGTCTTTGGGTCAAGTCAAAAAACTTGTATTCAAATCAACATCCTGGAGCTGAGGGCCATATACAACGCCCTTCGGCAAGCGGAAACATTGCTTCGCGACCTGCCGGTTCTGATCCAATCAGACAACATCACCGCAGTGGCTCATGTAAACCGCCAAGGCGGCACAAAGAGCAGAGTGGAAATGGCAGAAGCCACCAGGATTCTCCGCTGGGCGGAAAATCATGTAAGCGCATTTTCAGCAGTTCATTCCGGGAGTGGACAACTGAGAAGCAGACTTCCTCAGCAAACACGACCTGCATCCAAGAGAGGACTTCTTTAGGAAGCCTTCGCACAGATTGCAAGTCAGTTGGAACTGCCACAGATAGACATGATGGCATCCCGCCTCAACAAGAAGCTACAGAGGTATTGCACCAGGTCAAGAGACCCTCAGGCAGTAGCTGTAGATGCCCTAGTGACACCGTGGGTGTTCCAGTCGGTCTATGTATTTCCCCCTCTTCCTCTCATACCCAAGGTGTTGAGAATGGTAGGAGGGAGAGGAGTGAGAACAATCCTCATTGTTCCAGATTGGCCACGAAGGACCTGGTATCCGGATCTGCAGGAAATGTTCACAGAAGATCCGTGGCCTCTTCCTCTCAGACAGGACCTGTTGCAACAGGGGCCATGTCTATTCCAAGACTTACCGCGGCTGCGTTGGACGGCATGGCGGTTGAACGCCGGATCCTAGCGGATAAGGGTATTCCGGATGAGGTCATTCCTACGCTAATAAAGGCTAGGAAGGACATGACATCTAAACATTATCACCGTATATGGCGAAAATATGTTTCTTGGTGTGAGGCCAGGAATGCTCCTACGGAAGAATTCCATCTGGGCCGTTTCCTTCACTTCCTGCAAACTGGAGTGAATTTCGGCCTAAAATTAGGATCTATTAAGGTTTAGATTTCGGCCTTATCCATTTTCTTTCAAAAGGAATTGGCCTCTCTCCCTGAAGTACAAACTTTTGTGAAGGGAGTACTGCATATTCAGCCTCCTTTTGTACCTCCGGTGACGCCTTGGGACCTTAACGTGGTGTTAAGTTTCATTAAGTCACACTGGTTTGAACCACTTAAAACGGTGGAGTTGAAAAATCTCACTTGGAAGGTGGTCATGTTATTAGCCTTGGCTTCGGCTAGGCGAGTGTCGGAATTAGCGGCTTTATCACATAAAAGCCCCTATCTGGTTTTCCATATGGATAGAGCGGAATTGCGGACCCATCCTCAATTCCTGCCAAAAGTGGTTTCATCCTTTCATATGAACTATTGTGGTGCCTGTGGCTACGCGTGACTTGGAGGATTCCGAGTCCCTTGATGTGGTCAGGGCTTTGAAAATTTAAGTGGCCAGATCGGCTACAGTCAGAAAAACAGAAGCACTGTTTGTCATGTATGCAACCAACAAGATTGGTGCCCCTGCTTCAAAGCAGACTATTGCTCGCTGGATCTGTAACACGATTCAGCAGGCGCATTCTATGGCGGGATTGCAGTTACCTAAATCGGTCAAGGCCCATTCCACTAGGAAGGTGGGCTCTTCTTGGGCGGCTGCCAGAGGGGTCTCGGCGCTACAGCTGTGCCGAGCTACTACTTGGTCGGGTTCAAACTCCTTTGCAAAGTTCTATAAGTTTGATACCCTGGCTGAGGAGGACCTTGTGTTTGCTCAATCAGTGCTGCAGAGTCATCCGCACTCTCCCGCCCGTTTGGGAGCTTTGGTATAATCCCCATGGTCCTTACGGAGTCCCCAGCATCCTCTAGGACGTAAGAGAAAATAAGATTTTAAACCTACCGGTAAATCTTTTTCTCGTAGTCCGTAGAGGATGCTGGGCGCCCGTCCCAAGTGCGGACTACTTCTGCAAGACTTGTATATAGTTATTGCTTAAATAAGGGTTATGTTATAGTCTCATCGGTCTTGGACTGATGCTATGTCGTTTTCATACTGTTAACTGGATAGTATATCACAAGTTATACGGTGTGATTGGTTTGGCTGGTATGAATCTTGCCCTTGGATTAACAAAAATCCTTTCCTCGTACTGTCCGTCTCCTCTGGGCACAGTTTCTCTAACTGAGGTCTGGAGGAGGGGCAGAGAGGGAGGAGCCAGTGCACACCAGATCTAAAGTCTTTCTTAAAGTGCCCATGTCTCCTGCGGAGCCCGTCTATCCCCATGGTCCTTACGGAGTCCCCAGCATCCTCTACGGACTACGAGAAAAAGATTTACCGGTAGGTTTAAAATCTTATTTTTTTTTATACCTGCATTATTGGAAACAATTCTATTTAATGTATGAAGTTTGATTTTATTAAATTACTTACTAAGTTAATGCAATAGTTAAGATGTTTTGTGGATGCGCTTCGTCCTCAGGGTTACTCAGAGCAGTGACTGTACCATGCCATTTTATGAATATTTATATGCATTTTTACTGCCGGGAACACTGGCAGTGTAATTACTGAACGAGGGGAGGAAAGTGGGTGGAGTTTCAGCTGCAGGGACTGATTGGACGAGATCCCTCTGTCCTTCAGTTTTCAGCTGAAATTAGGATTTAAAACAATGCAATATGCTAGTTATCCACATAATTTATGTAGAAATTTGCTTGCTGAATAGAGCCTCTACAGTACTAACCAATCAGCATCTAAGGCAGGGTACACATAGAGCGATGGGTATTCTTTTCCACATCAGAATGAATTCCCTTGAGTCCAGGTTCTGTGTACACATTTAGAGCAAGTTTTTTGAAGCCTACAACAATCGTGTTCCATCCTTTATAAGCATAAACAAGGTGCAGCACAACAAATCTAGCGTCCATCGCTAGCGACCGTGGGAGTGCTCAATCACCCGTATACATTGTGTGATGTAGGTGATTTGTCGTTACAAAGCGGCAAATCAGCCAGACATCACTCCAGTGTGTACCCCGCTTAATTCTCATTTTACAGGCTGTTTGAAAAATGACAGACAGGAGCTTATTGGTTAGTGCTTTATTTCAACTTTATCTCCCTCCAAGCTTTGATAAATGGTTTTAAGACTTTTAGTAAACCTAGTTGTCACCCGTCCCCTAACCGTAAGGCTTTTAAAAAAAAAAATTTTTTTTTGGGGGGGGGGGGTAATTTTCAGGGTAAAACAAACAATCTCTTAGTTTTAACAAAACTTACTTTTATTGCATGTATGGAATGCAGATGTTCTTTATGAACCTTTTTCAGCTTCATATTTATTGAAGAGGAGTATTTGTAGTGTAAAACAGAAACATACTCAAGTTCATGTTGATTAAAAAACAAATGAATCATACCAATACCCATGAACCAGATACAGCGCACATCGCTTCAGTCATCAGTACATGCAGAGGGAGATAGCTGAACAGTGCGCACGCCATAGACGCCGACACACCTGCATGCAGTGGGAGGCTCCTTTATTTTTGGCCTCTGCTGCCCCATAAATTACCCTACAGCTCCTGCATTGCCCCCCTCCCAGGGGCGGGGCCTACAGGATAGACGTCATGTTGCTGAAAGTCCGGCCACCGGCACCCCTGGGGTTGTGGGTTCCGGTGGCCCGGCACAGTACAGTAGCACTAGCACGCTGTGTGAGGAGGACTCACAGCAGAGACTTTTTATTTTTATTTTCTGGGCGGCAGTGGCAGAAGCGGCGGGGGCGGCAGGCTCTGCAATAGCCTCTTCTCCCCAGAGCTGTCCTGTTTATAAAAAAAATATTAGGGACATAAAGTAGTAGTAATGTAGGTGATGTCAGTATGTAGCCCTTTCATGTAATGTAGGTGTGATGTCCGTATGTAGCTGTGGTGTAATGTCAATGTGTAGCTTTACGGTGTAATGTAGGTGTGTAGCCCTGCTGTGTAATGTGGGTGTGATGGGTTGGTATCTATATACCGGCGTCCGTCATCCCGGCGGTCAGACTCCCGACCGCCAGGGATAGGCACTGATGTGGGAGGAGGAGGGGGATAGGCACGGACGCTGGAAGCGGGAGGAGGATGGGTAGAGAAGCGGCCAATGCAGGACGTGGTGCGGGTGTTCCCGTTGTCCCCAGGGCTACGATGCGGTAGTACCCGGTGCTAGGGTGCAAGTATCCCCTGTGTCTGGGTCTCCGAAGTTGGGTGTCCAGGTGCTGGGATGCAGATGTTACTTGTGTCCCGGTCTCCAGGACAGATGCTGATGATCTCGGGAGCCGGGTTAGGTCGCGATCTTCCCTGGTTCCTCCTTGTCTGTGTCTTGTGGCAGCGGATCAGCGGTGTGGACCAGCTGCCAGCAGTGAATGTTGCACCCAGGCAGGGGAGGAGGCCAAGGTCTGTATCCCTCACACATCGTCCAGCCCAGCCACTGTCAGTGCTATCAGTGGCCGCCACTGTTCTAACCGGGAGGAGGCGGGGGTTGATCGGAATTGACCACGGACTGTGGGGGACCCTACTGTGTGGGGGCCCAGGGACGACCGCCCCTGTCGCCCCTCCTTTAATCCGGCCCTAATATAGGTGTGATATCGGTGCGTAGCCCTTACATATAATGTAGGTGTGAAGTCGGTGTGTGGCTCTACTGTTTAATATGGGTGTGATGTCAGTATGTAGCCCTTACATATAATGTAGGTGTGAAGTCGGTGTGTGGCTCTACTGTTTAATATGTGTGTGATGTCAGTATGTAGCCCTTACATGTAATGTAGGTGTGATGTCAGTATGTAGCCCTTACATGTAATGTAGGTGTGATGTCAGTGTGTAGCCCTACCGTTTAATGTAGGTGTGTAGCCCTGCTGTGTAATGTAGTTGTAATGTCACTGTGTAGCCCTGCTATGTAATGTAGTTGTGATGTCGCTGTGTAATGTAGGTGTGTAGCCCTGCTGTGTAATGTAGGTGTGATGGGTTTGTATCTATATACCGGCACCCGTCATCCCGGCGGTCAGACTCCCGACCGCGGGATGCCAGAATGCCGGCAACTAGGCGAGCCAAAAGAGCCCCTTGCGGGCTCACTACACTCGCCATGCTGCAGGCATGGTGGCGTGCTATGCACACCACAATTTCTCTATCGTCCTAAGTGGATGCTGGGGTTCCTGAAAGGACCATGGGGAATAGCGGCTCCGCAGGAGACAGGGCACAAAAAAGTAAAGCTTTTACCAGATCAGGTGGTGTGCACTGGCTCCTCCCCCTATGACCCTCCTCCAGACTCCAGTTAGATTTTGTGCCCGAACGAGAAGGGTGCAATCTAGGTGGCTCTCCTAAAGAGCTGCTTAGAGAAAGTTTAGCTTAGGTTTTTTACTTTACAGTGAGTCCTGCTGGCAACAGGATCACTGCAACGAGGGACTTAGGGGAGAAGTAGTGAACTCACCTGCGTGCAGAGTGGATTTGCTGCTTGGCTACTGGACACTAGCTCCAGAGGGACGATCACAGGTACAGCCTGGATGGTCACCGGAGCCGCGCCGCCGGCCCCCTTGCAGACGCTGAAGAGAGAAGAGGTCCAAAATCGGCGGCTGAAGACTCCTGAGTCTTCATAAAGGTAGCGCACAGCACTGCAGCTGTGCGCCATTTTCCTCTCAGCACACTTCACACAACAGTCACTGAAGGTGCAGAGCGCTGGGGGGGGCGCTCTGAGAGGCAAATAAAAACCTTATTAGAGGCAAAAAATACCTCACATATAGCCCACAGAGGCTATATGGAGATATTTAACCCCTGCCTAACTTCAAAAATAGCGGGAGACGAGCCCGCCGGAAAAGGGGCGGGGCCTATCTCCTCAGCACACAGCGCCATTTTCTCTCACAGAAAAGCTGGAGAGAAGGCTCCCAGGCTCTCCCCTGCACTGCACTACAGAAACAGGGTTAAAACAGAGAGGGGGGGCACTGATTTTGGCGATATTGTATATATATAAAAGATGCTATAAGGGAGAAACACTTATATAAGGTTGTCCCTATATAATTATAGCGTTTTTGGTGTGTGCTGGCAGACTCTCCCTCTGTCTCCCCAAAGGGCTAGTGGGTCCTGTCCTCTGTCAGAGCATTCCCGGTGTGTGTGCTATGTGTCGGTACGTGTGTGTCGACATGTATGAGGACGATGTTGGTGAGGAGGCGGAGAAATTGCCTGTAATGGTGATGTCACTCTCTAGGGAGTCGACACCGGAATGGATGGCTTATTTAGAGAATTACGTGAGAATGTCAACACGCTGCAAGGTCGGTTGACGACATGAGACGGCCGACAATCTATTAGGACCGGTCCAGGCGTCTCAGAAACACCGTCAGGGGTTTTAAAAACGCCCATTTACCTCAGTCGGTCGACACAGACACAGACACGGACACTAAAATACAGTGTCGACGGTGAATAAACAAACGTATTTCTCATTAGGGCCACACGTTAAGGGCAATGAAGGAGGTGTTACGTGTTTCTGATACTACAAGTACCACAAGAAAGGGTATTATGTGGGAGTGAAAAAACTACCTGTAGTTTTTCCTGAATCAGATAAAATAAAATGAAGTGTGTGAGGATGCGTAGGGTTACCCCGATAGCAAATATTGGCGTTATACCCTTTCCCGCCAGAAATTAGGGTAAAACACCCCTTAGGGTGATAAGGCGCTCACACGCTTATCAAGTGGCGTTACCGTCTCCAGATACGGCCGCCCTCAAGGAGCCAGCTGATAGGAAGCTGGAAAAATATCCTAAAAAGTATATACACACATACGGTGGTTATACTGCGACCAGCGATCGCCATCAGCCTGGAGATGCAGTGCTGGGTTGGCTTGGTCGGATTCCCTGACTGAAAATATTTTATTCATGTAGAGCATTTAATAGGATGCATTCTATATATATGTATGTGAGATGCACAGAGGGATATTTGCTCTCTGGCATCAAGATAAGTGCGTTGTCCATATCTCCCAGAAGATGTCAGGGACACGACAGTGGTCAGGTGATACAGATCCCATACGGCAGATGGAAGTATTGCTGTATAAAGGGAAGGAGTTATTTGGGGGTCGGTCCATCGGACCTGGGGACCACAGCA
This sequence comes from Pseudophryne corroboree, assembly GCF_028390025.1. Taxonomy (NCBI): domain Eukaryota; kingdom Metazoa; phylum Chordata; class Amphibia; order Anura; family Myobatrachidae; genus Pseudophryne; species Pseudophryne corroboree. The sequence goes on along the minus strand of NC_086444.1, from coordinate 372,982,180 downwards.
ACAGCTGGGAAATCCAACCTTTTTTACCCCAAGTTACATCTCAGCTAAAAAAGACACCGTCTTTTCAGCCTCAATCTTTCCTTTCCCATGAGGGCATGCAGGCAAAAGGCCAGTCATATCTGCCCAGACATAGAGGTAAGGGAAGTAGACTGCAGCAGGCAGCCCTTTCCCAGGAAAAGAAGCCCTCCACCGCGTCTGCCAAGTCCTCAGCATGACGCTGGGGCCGTGCAAGCGGACTCAAGGTGGGGGGGTAGTCTCAAGAGTCTCAGGGCGCAGTGGGATCACTCGCAAGTTGACCCCTAGATCGTACGAGTATTATCCCAGGGGTAAAGATTGGAGAGTCGAGACATCTTCTCCTCGCAGGTTCCTGAAGTCTGCTTTACCAACGGCTCCCTCCGACAGGGAGGCAGCATTGGAAACAATTCACAAGCTGTATATCCAGCAGGTGATAATCAAAGTACCCCTCCTACGACAAGGAAAAGGGTATTATTTTTCCACACTATATGGTGGTACTGAAGCCAGACGGCTTGGTGACACATAGTCTAAATCTAAAATGTTTTGAACACTTACATAAAAGGTTCAAATCGAGATAAAGTCACTCAGAGCAGTGATAGCGAACCGGAAAAAAGGGGACTATATGGTGTCCCTGGACATCAAGGATTACCTCCATGTCCAAATTTTGTCCTTCTCATCAAGGGTACCTCTGGTTCGTGGTACAGAACTGTCAATATCAGTTTCAGACGATGCCGTTTGAATTATCCACGGCACCCCGGGCCTTTTTACCAAGGTAATGGCCGAAAAGATGTTTCTTCAAAGAAAAAAGGCATCTAAATTATCCCTTACTTGCACGACCTAAAAAGGGCAAGTTCCAGAGAACAGTTGGAGGTCGGAAGAGCACTATCTAAAGTAGTTCTTCGACGGCACGACTGGATTCTAAATATTCCAAGAATCGCAGCTGTTTTCCGACGATACGTCTGCTGTTCCTAGGGATGATTCTGGACACGGTTCAGAAAAAGGTTTTTCTTCCCGAGGAAAAAGCCAAGGAGTTATCCGACCTGTCAGGAACCTCCTAAAACCAGGAAAGGTGTCTGTACATCAATGCACAAGAGTCCTGGGAAAAATGGTGGCTTTTTACGAAGCAATTCCATTCGGCAGATTCCATGCAAGAATTTTCCAAAGGGATCTGTTGGACAAATGGTCAGGGTCGCATCCTCAGATGCACCTGCGAATAACCCTGTCGCCAAGGACAAGGGTATATCTTCTGTGGTGGTTGCAAAAGGCTCATCTATTGGAGGGCCGCAGATTCGGCATACAGGATTTGATCCTGGTGACCACGGACGCCAGCCTGAGAGGCTGGGGAGCAGTCACACAAGGAAGAAACTTCCAGGGGGTATGGACGAACCTGGAAAAGTCTCTTCACATAAACATTCTGGTACTAAGAGCAATCTAAAATGCTCTAAGCCAGGCGGAACCACTCCTGCAAGGAAAACCGGTGTTGATTCAGTCGGACAACATCACGGCGGTCGCCCATGTAAACAGACAGGGCGGCACAAGAAGCAGGAGTGCAATGGCAGAAGCTGCCAAGATTCTTCGCTGGGCGGAAAATCACGTAATAGCACTGTCAGCAGTGTTCTTCCCGGGCGTGGACAACTGGGAAGCAGACTTCCTCAGCAGACACGATATTCACCCGGGAGAGTGGGGTCTTCATCCAGAAGTCTTCCACATGCTAATAAACTGTTGGGAAAGACCAATGGTAGACATGATGGCGTCTCGCCTCAACAAGAAACTGGACAAGTATTGCGCCAGGTCAAGAGATCCACAGGCAATAGCTGTGGACGCACTGGTAACACCTTGGGTGTACAAATCAGTATATGTGTTTCCTCCTCTGCCTCTCATACCAAAGGTATTGAAGATTATACGGTGAAGAGGAGTAAGAACAATACTAGTGGCTCCGGATTGGCCAAGAAGGACTTGGTACCCGGAACTTCAAGAGTTGGTCACGGACGACCCGTGCCCTCTACTTCTGAGAAGGGACCTGCTACAACAGGGTCCCTGTCTCTTTCAAGACTTACCGCGGCTGCGTTTGACGGCATGGCGGTTGAACGCCAGATCCTAAAAGGGAAAGGCATTCCAGAAGAAGTCATTCCTACCTTGATTAAGGCAAGGAAGGAAGTCACCGCGAAACATTATCACCGCATTTGGCGAAAATATGTCGCGTGGTGCGAGGATCGGAGTGTTCCGACGGAGGAATTTCAACTGGGTCGTTTCCTACATTTCCTACAATCAGGATTGTCTATGGGTCTCAAATTGAGATCTATTAAGGTTCAAATTTCGGCCCTGTCAATATTCTTCCAAAAAGAATTGGCCTCAGTTCCTGAGGTACAGACTTTTGTTAAAGGAGTACTGCATATACAGCCTCCTGTGTTGCCTCCGGTGGCACCGTGGGATCTAAATGTAGTTTTAGATTTCCTCAAATCCCATTGGTTTGAACCATTGAAAAAGGTGGATTTTAAATATCTCACATGGAAAGTGACTATGTTACTGGCCCTGGCTTCCGCCAGGAGAGTATCTGAATTGGCGGCTTTATCTTATAAAAGCCCTTATCTAATCTTCCATTCGGATAGGGCAGAACTGAGGACTCGTCCGCATTTTCTCCCTAAGGTGGTATCAGCGTTTCACCTGAACCAACCTATTGTGGTGCCTGCGGCCACTGGCGACTTGGAGGACTCCAAGTTGTTGGACGTTGTCAGAGCCTTAAAAATATACATTTCAAGGACGGCTGAAGTCAGAAAATCTGACTCGCTGTTGATACTATATGCACCCAACAAGTTGGGTGCCCCTGCTTCTAAGCAGACGATTGCTCGTTGGATTTGTAACACAATTCAACTTGCTCATTCTGTGGCAGGCCTGCCACAGCCTAAATCTGTTAAGGCCCATTCCACAAGGAAGGTGGGCTCATCTTGGGCGGCTGCCCGAGGGGTCTCGGCATTACAATTCTGCCGAGCAGCTACGTGGTCGGGGGACAACACGTTTGTAAAATTCTACAAATTTGATACCCTGGCAAAAGAGGACTTGGAATTCTCTCATTCGGTGCTGCAGAGTCATCCGCACTCTCCCGCCCGTTTGGGAGCTTTGGTATAATCCCCATGGTCCTTTCAGGAACCCCAGCATCCACTTAGGACGATAGAGAAAATAAGAATTTACTTACCGATAATTCTATTTCTCGGAGTCCGTAGTGGATGCTGGGCGCCCATCCCAAGTGCGGATTATCTGCAATACTGTACATAGTTATTGTTAACAAATTCGGGTTATATTGTTAAGGAGCCATCTTTAAGAGGCTCTTTCTGTTATCATACTGTTAACTGGGTTTAGATCACAAGTTGTACGGTGTGATTGGTGTGGCTGGTATGAGTCTTACCCGGGATTCAAATTGCCTCCCTTATTGTGTGCGCTCGTCCGGGCACAGTACCTAACTGGAGTCTGGAGGAGGGTCATAGGGGGAGGAGCCAGTGCACACCACCTGATCTGGTAAAAGCTTTACTTTTTTGTGCCCTGTCTCCTGCGGAGCCGCTATTCCCCATGGTCCTTTCAGGAACCCCAGCATCCACTACGGACTCCGAGAAATAGAATTATCGGTAAGTAAATTCTTATTTTCTCTATCGTCCTAGTGGATGCTGGGGTTCCTGAAAGGACCATGGGGAATAGCGGCTCCGCAGGAGACAGGGCACAAAAAGTAAAGCTTTTCCAGATCAGGTGGTGTGCACTGGCTCCTCCCCCTATGACCCTCCTCCAGACTCCAGTTAGATTTTTGTGCCCGGCCGAGAAGGGTGCAATCTAGGTGGCTCTCCTAAAGAGCTGCTTAGAAAAAGTTTAGCTAGGTTTTTTTATTTTACAGTGATTCCTGCTGGCAACAGGATCACTGCAGCGAGGGACTGAGGGGAGAAGGAGTCAACTCACCTGCGTGCAGGATGGATTGGCTTCTTGGCTACTGGACATCAGCTCCAGAGGGACGATCACAGGTACAGCCTGGATGGTCACCGGAGCCGCGCCGCCGGCCCCCTTGCAGATGCTGAAGTCAGAAGAGGTCCAGAATCGGCGGCTGAAGACTCCTGCAGTCTTCTAAAGGTAGCGCACAGCACTGCAGCTGTGCGCCATTTTCCTCTCAGCACACTTCACACGCAGTCACTGAGGGTGCAGGGCGCTGGGGGGGGGCGCCCTGGGAGGCAAATGTAACCTATATAAAGGCTAAAAATACCTCACATATAGCCCCCAGAGGCTATATGGAGATATTTAACCCCTGCCTGGATTCACTAAATAGCGGGAGACGAGCCCGCCGGAAAAGGGGCGGGGCCTATCTCCTCAGCACACGGCGCCATTTCCTCTCACAGCTCCGCTGGTCAGGACGGCTCCCAAGTCTCTCCCCTGCACTGCACTACAGAAACAGGGTAAAACAGAGAGGGGGGGGGCAAATTTATGGCGATATTTTGATATAACAAAGCAGCTATAAGGGAGCACTTATTATAAGGCTATCCCTGATATATATATATAGCGCTTTTGGTGTGTGCTGGCAAACTCTCCCTCTGTCTCCCCAAAGGGCTAGTGGGTCCTGTCTTCGTTAGGAGCATTCCCTGTGTGTCTGCTGTGTGTCGGTACGTGTGTGTCGACATGTATGAGGACGATATTGGTGTGGAGGCGGAGCAATTGCCAAATATGAGGATGTCACCCCCTAGGGAGTCGACACCAGAATGGATGCCTTTATTTATGGAACTACGGGATAGTGTCAACACGCTAAAGCAGTCGTTTGACGACATGAGGCGGCCGGACAATCAATTAGTGCCTGTCCAGGCGACTCAAACACCGTCAGGGGCTGTGAAACGCCCTTTGCCTCAGTCGGTCGACACAGACCCAGACACAGGCACTGACTCCAGTGGTGACGGTGACGAATCAACCGTATTTTCCAGTAGGGCCACACGTTATATGATTTTGGCAATGAAGGAGGCGTTACATTTAGCTGATACTACAGGTACCACTAAACAGGGTATTATGTGGGGTGTGAAAAAACTACCTATAGTTTTTCCTGAATCAGAAGAATTAAATGACGTGTGTAATGAAGCGTGGGTTGCCCCTGATAAAAAGCTGATAATTTCAAAGAAATTATTGGCATTATACCCTTTCCCGCCAGAGGTTAGGGAGCGCTGGGAAACACCTCCTAGGGTGGACAAGGCGCTAACACGCTTATCTAAACAAGTGGCGTTACCCTCTCCTGAGACGGCCGCACTTAAAGATCCATCAGATAGGAGGATGGAAAATATCCAAAAAAGTATATACACACATGCAGGTGTTATACTACGACCAGCTGTAGCGACTGCCTGGATGTGCAGTGCTGGGGTAGTTTGGTCAGAGTCCCTGATTGAAAATATTGATACCCTGGACAGGGACAATATTTTACTGTCGTTAGAACAAATAAAGGATGCATTTCTTTATATGCGTGATGCACAGAGGGATATCTGCACACTGGCATCACGGGTAAGTGCTATGTCCATTTCGGCCAGAAGAGCTTTATGGACGCGACAGTGGACAGGCGATGCGGATTCAAAACGGCATATGGAAGTTTTGCCGTATAAAGGGGAGGAGTTATTTGGAGTCGGTCTATCAGATTTGGTGGCCACGGCTACAGCCGGGAAATCCACCTTTCTACCTCAAGTCACTCCCCAACATAAAAAGGCACCGACTTTTCAACCGCAGCCCTTTCGTTCCTTTAAAAATAAGAGAGCAAAGGGCTATTCATATCTGCCACGAGGCAGAGGTCGAGGGAAGAGACAGCAACACGCAGCTCCTTCCCAGGAACAGAAGCCCTCCCCGGCTTCTACAAAAGCCTCAGCATGACGCTGGGGCTTCTCAAGCGGACTCGGGGACGGTGGGCGGTCGTCTCAAAAATTACAGCGCGCAGTGGGCTCACTCGCAGGTAGATCCCTGGATCCTGCAGATAATATCTCAAGGGTACAGGTTGGAATTAGAGACAGATCCACCTCGCCGTTTCCTGAAGTCTGCTTTACCAACGTCCCCCTCCGAAAGGGAGACGGTTTTGGAAGCCATTCACAAGCTGTACTCTCAGCAGGTGATAGTCAAGGTACCTCTTCTACAACAAGGGAAGGGGTATTATTCCACTCTTTTTGTGGTACCGAAGCCGGATGGCTCGGTAAGGCCTATTCTAAATCTGAAGTCCTTGAACCTGTACATAAAGAAGTTCAAGTTCAAGATGGAGTCACTCAGAGCAGTGATAGCGAACCTGGAAGAGGGGGACTTTATGGTATCCTTGGACATCAATGATGCGTATCTCCACGTTCCAATTTACCCCTCACACCAGGGGTACCTCAGGTTCGTTGTACAAAACTGTCACTATCAGTTTCAGACGCTGCCGTTCGGATTGTCCACGGCACCTCGGATCTTTACAAAGGTAATGGCCGAGATGATGATTCTTCTTCGAAGAAAAGGCGTATTAATTATCCCATACTTGGACGATCTCCTAATAAGGGCAAGGTCCAGAGAACAGCTAGAGATGGGATTAGCACTGTCTCAAGAAGTGCTAAAACAGCACGGGTGGATTCTGAATATTCCAAAATCCCAGTTAATGCCGACAACTCGGCTGCTGTTCCTAGGGATGATTCTGGACACGGTTCAGAAAAAGGTTTTTCTCCCGGAGGAAAAAGCCAAGGAGTTATCCGAGCTTGTCAGGAACCTCCTAAAACCAGGAAAGGTGTCTGTACATCAATGCACAAGAGTCCTGGGAAAAATGGTGGCTTCTTACGAAGCAATTCCATTCGGCAGATTCCACGCAAGAATTTTCCAAAGGGATCTGTTGGACAAATGGTCAGGGTCGCATCTTCAGATGCACCTACGGATAACCCTGTCTCCAAGGACAAGGGTGTCTCTTCTGTGGTGGTTGCAGAGTCCTCATCTATTGGAGGGCCGCAGATTCGGCATACAGGATTGGATCCTGGTGACCACGGACGCCAGCCTGAGAGGCTGGGGAGCAGTCACACAAGGAAGAAACTTCCAGGGAGTATGGACGAGTCTGGAAACGTCTCTTCACATAAACATTCTGGAACTAAGAGCAATATACAATGCTCTAAGCCAGGCAGAACCTCTGCTTCAGGGAAAACCGGTGTTGATCCAGTCGGACAACATCACGGCAGTCGCCCATGTGAACAGACAGGGCGGCACAAGAAGCAGGAGTGCAATGGCAGAAGCTGCAAGGATTCTTCGCTGGGCAGAGAATCATGTGATAGCACTGTCAGCAGTGTTCATCCCGGGAGTGGACAACTGGGAAGCAGACTTCCTCAGCAGACACGATCTTCACCCGGGAGAGTGGGGACTTCATCCAGAAGTCTTCCACATGCTGGTAACCCGTTGGGAAAGACCAATGGTGGACATGATGGCGTCTCGCCTCAACAAAAAACTGGACAGGTATTGCGCCAGGTCAAGAGATCCGCAGGCAATAGCTGTGGACGCGCTGGTAACGCCTTGGGTGTACCAGTCGGTGTATGTGTTTCCTCCTCTGCCTCTCATACCAAAAGTATTGAGAATTATACGGCAAAGAGGCGTAAGAACGATACTAGTGGTTCCGGATTGGCCAAGAAGGACTTGGTACCCGGAACTTCAAGAGATGATCACGGAAGATCCGTGGCCTCTACCTCTAAGGAGGGACTTGCTTCAGCAGGGTCCCTGTCTGTTTCAAGACTTACCGCGGCTGCGTTTGACGGCATGGCGGTTGAACGCCGGATCCTAAAGGAAAAAGGCATGCCGGAAGAAGTCATTCCTACTTTGATTAAAGCAAGGAAGGAAGTAACCGTGCAACATTATCACCGAATTTGGCGAAAATATGTTGCGTGGTGCGAAGATCGGAGTGCTCCGACGGAGGAATTTCAACTGGGTCGATTCCTACATTTCCTGCAATCAGGATTGTCTATGGGTCTCAAATTGGGATCTATTAAGGTTCAAATTTCGGCCCTGTCGATTTTCTTTCAAAAAGAATTGGCTTCAGTCCCTGAAGTCCAGACCTTTGTTAAGGGAGTGCTGCATATACAGCCTCCTGTGGTGCCTCCAGTGGCACCGTGGGATCTCAATGTGGTTTTGGACTTTCTAAAATCTCATTGGTTTGAACCACTAAAAAAGGTGGATTTGAAATATCTCACTTGGAAAGTGACCATGCTTCTAGCCCTGGCTTCTGCCAGGAGAGTATCAGAATTGGCAGCTTTATCTTACAAAAGCCCATATCTGATTTTCCATTCGGACAGGGCAGAACTGCGGACTCGTCCGCATTTTCTCCCTAAGGTGGTGTCAGCATTTCATCTGAACCAGCCTATTGTAGTGCCTGCGGCTACAAGTGACTTGGAGGACTCCAAGTTACTGGACGTTGTCAGAGCATTAAAAATATATATTGCAAGGACAGCTGGAGTCAGAAAATCTGACTCGTTGTTTATATTGTATGCACCCAACAAGATGGGTGCTCCTGCGTCTAAGCAGACGATTGCTCGTTGGATCTGTAGCACAATCCAACTTGCACATTCTGTGGCAGGCCTGCCACAGCCTAAATCTGTAAAGGCCCACTCCACAAGGAAGGTGGGCTCATCTTGGGCGGCTGCCCGAGGGGTCTCGGCATTACAACTTTGCCGAGCAGCTACGTGGTCAGGGGAGAACACGTTTGTAAAATTTTACAAATTTGATACTCTGGCTAAGGAGGACCTGGAGTTCTCTCATTCGGTGCTGCAGAGTCATCCGCACTCTCCCGCCCGTTTGGGAGCTTTGGTATAATCCCCATGGTCCTTTCAGGAACCCCAGCATCCACTAGGACGATAGAGAAAATAAGATTTTACTTACCGATAAATCTATTTCTCGGAGTCCGTAGTGGATGCTGGGCGCCCATCCCAAGTGCGGATTATCTGCATAAATTGTACATAGTTATTGTTAACTAATTCGGGTTATTGTTGAAGGAAGCCATCTTTCAGAGGCTCCGCTGTTATCATACTGTTAACTGGGTTTAGATCACAGGTTGTACGGTGTGATTGGTGTGGCTGGTATGAGTCTTACCCGGGATTCAAAATCCTCCCTTATTGTGTACGCTCGTCCGGGCACAGTACCTAACTGGAGTCTGGAGGAGGGTCATAGGGGGAGGAGCCAGTGCACACCACCTGATCTGGAAAAGCTTTACTTTTTGTGCCCTGTCTCCTGCGGAGCCGCTATTCCCCATGGTCCTTTCAGGAACCCCAGCATCCACTACGGACTCCGAGAAATAGATTTATCGGTAAGTAAAATCTTATTATTTATTCTCCCTCCACGGGTGTCTGGACGCCCCAACAGGGGGAATAGGTGTGGGATCCTGGCGCCGGTATGATGAGCGCCGGGATCCCGACAGCTGGGATATTGACTGCATCCCGGGTGGGATGTCTGTGTGTAGCCCTACTGTGTAATGTGGGTGTGATGTTGCTGTGATGTCAGTATGTAGCCATGCTGTGTGATTTTTTTTTAATCTGCTGTGTAATGTAGCTGGGATGTCAGTATGTAGCCCTTTCGTGTAATGTAGGTGTGATGTTGGTGTGTGACCTGCCGCGTAATGTCGGTATGTAGCCCTACTGTGTAATGTGGGTGTGATGTCGGTGCGTAGCCCTTCTATGTAATGTGGATGTGATGTCGGTGTGTAGCCCTGCTGTGTAATGTAGTTGTAATGTCGGTGTGTAGCCCTGCTGTGTGATGTCGGTGTGTAGCCCTTCTGTGTAATGTAGGTGTGATGTCAGTATGTAGCTCTGATGTGTGATGTCGGTGTATGTCTCTGCTGTGTAATGTGGGTGTGATGTTCGTGCGTAGCCCTTCTGTGTAATGTAGGTAGTGTTCACTTTAGGATTTTTTTAGGGCAGGGTGCTGATCACTGTGGAGGGCACATTTTAATTTTGAAGGGCACATTTTTGGTGTGACGCTTTGCGCACAAAGCATAGCGCATATGTCTATAGTTGTTATACATATATTTTCCCCTTAGTGTATCATATACTGATACATACATATAGGAAACCCATGTAACACCCAACATCTGTACTGAGAAAAATACTGTATATGTCCAGTCTTCTTGAAAGAACGGCTGTAGCATATAAATAATAAGTAGATAATGAAGGTTTCTTCTAGTACTGAAGTAGTTCTAATCCTTGTATGTGTTATAAAACAGAAAAGTTAAGCAGAGGGTTAAAATATATCGGTACAAAATAAGTCTGTTCTTCTACTAGGGAAATAGTGTAAGCAGTACATGCTCACTGCTTACCCTGTTCTTTCCCTCTTTATCAGAATGCTGTGTTATACAGGCAGCCACAGCAGTGATGTAATTTTCTCCTCTGCTATCCCATTCGCAGAGGACAGAAATTGTGTTCCAATTTCAGAGATGGGCAAGGAGTAGATCACTGTATTGTAACATGCACTCTGACTGTTGCATTCTGTATACAAGGGTGTGATTTCTGATCCTGCAGGGTGCACTGAAAAAGGGCAGGGTGCTTTTTCACATTTGAAAAATGGGCAGGGTGCAGCACCCTGTTGAAACAGCCTAGAAGGAACACTATGTAGGTGTGATGTCAGTATGCAGCTCTGCTGTGTGATGTCTCTGTGTAGCCCTGCTGTGTAATGTGGGTGTGATGTCGGTGTGTAGCCCTGCCGTGTAATGTATGTGTGTAGCCCTGCTGTGTAATGTAGTTGTAATGTCTGTGCGTAGCCCTGCTGTGTGATGTCGGTGCGTAGCCCTTCTGTGTAATGTAGGTGATGTCAGTATGTAGCTCTGATGTGTGATGTCGGTGTATGTCTCTGCTGTGTAATGTGGGTGTGATGTCAGTATGTAGCCCTGCTGCGTAATGTGGGTGTGATGTCAGTGTGCAGCCCTGCTGTGTAATATTGGTGTGATGGCGGTATGTAGCCCTTCTGTGTAATGTAGGTGTGATGTCAGTATGTATCCCCTCTGTGTAATGTTGGTGCGATGTCAATATGTAGCCGTTCTGTGTAATGTAGTGTGATATCAGTATGTAGTCCTGCTGTGTGATGTCGGCGTATGTCTCTGCTGTGTAATGTGGGTGTGATGTCAGTATGTAGCCCCGCTGTGTAATGTAGTGGTAATGTTGGTGTATAGCCCTGCTGTGTAATGTTGGTGTGATGTCGGTATGTAGCCCTTCTTTGTAATGTAGGTGTGATGTCAGTATGTGTCCCCTCTGTGTAATGTTGGTGCGATGTCAGTATGTAGCCCTTCTGTGTAATGTAGTGTGATATCAGTATGTAGTCCTGCTGCGTGATGTCGGTGTATGGCTCTGCTGTGTAATGTGGGTGTGATGTCAGTATGTAGCCCCGCTGTGTAATGTAGTGGTAATGTTGGTGTATAGCCCTGCTGTGTAATGTTGGTGTGATGTCGGTATGTAGCCCTTATTTGTAATGTAGGTGTGATGTCAGTATGTATCCCCTCTGTGTAATGTTGGTGCGATGTCAGTATGTAGCCCTTCTGTGTAATGTAGTGTGATATCAGTATGTAGTCCTGCTGCGTGATGTCGGTGTATGGCTCTGCTGTGTAATGTGGGTGTGATGTCAGTATGTAGCCCTACTGTGTAAGGGGGGGTCATTCCGAGTTGATCACTCGCTAGCTACTTTCTCTATCGTCCTAGTGGATGCTGGGGTTCCTGAAAGGACCATGGGGAATAGCGGCTCCGCAGGAGACAGGGCACAAAAAGTAAAGCTTTACGATCAGGTGGTGTGTACTGGCTCCTCCCCCTATGACCCTCCTCCAAGCCTCAGTTAGATTTTTGTGCCCGGCCGAGAAGGGTGCAATCTAGGTGGCTCTCCTAAAGAGCTGCTTAGAAAAGTTTAGCTTAGGTTTTTTATTTTACAGTGAGTCCTGCTGGCAACAGGATCACTGCAACGAGGGACTTAGGGGAGAAGAAGTGAACTCACCTGCGTGCAGGATGGATTGGCTTCTTGGCTACTGGACATCAGCTCCAGAGGGACGATCACAGGTACAGCCTGGATGGTCACCGGAGCCTTGCCGCCGGCCCCCTTGCAGATGCTGAAGTAAGAAGAGGTCCAGAATCGGCGGCAGAAGACTCCTCAGTCTTCTAAAGGTAGCGCACAGCACTGCAGCTGTGCGCCATTTTCCTCTCAGCACACTTCACACGGCAGTCACTGAGGGTGCAGGGCGCTGGGAGGGGGGCGCCCTGGGAGGCAAATGAAAACCTATTTTGGCTAAAAATACCTCACATATAGCCTCCGGAGGCTATATGGAGATATTTAACCCCTGCCAGAATCCGTTAAGAGCGGGAGACGAGGCCGCCGAAAAAGGGGCGGGGCCTATCTCCTCAGCACACAGCGCCATTTTCCCTCACAGAAAGGCTGGAGGGAAGGCTCCCAGGCTCTCCCCTGCACTGCACTACAGAAACAGGGTTAAAACAGAGAGGGGGGGCACTAATTTGGCGTTAGAAATATATAATAAAGATGCTATAAGGGAAAACACTTATATAAGGTTGTCCCTATATAATTATAGCGTTTTTGGTGTGTGCTGGCAAACTCTCCCTCTGTCTCTCCAAAGGGCTAGTGGGTCCTGTCCTCTATCAGAGCATTCCCTGTGTGTGTGCTGTGTGTCGGTACGTGTGTGTCGACATGTATGAGGACGATGTTGGTGAGGAGGCGGAGCAATTGCCTGTAATGGTGATGTCACTCTCTAGGGAGTCGACACCGGAATGGATGGCTTATTTAGGGAATTACGTGATAATGTCAACACGCTGCAAGGTCGGTTGACGACATGAGACGGCCGACAAACAATTAGTACCGGTCCAGACGTCTCAAAAACACCGTCAGGGGTTTTAAAACGCCCGTTTACTTTAGTCGGTCGACACAGACACAGACAGGGACACTGAATCCAGTGTCGACGGTGAATAAACAAACGTATTCCTTATTAGGGCCACACGTTAAAGGCAATGAAGGAGGTGTTACATATTTCTGATACTACAAGTACCACAAAAGAGGGTATTATGTGGGATGTGAAAAAACTACCGTCGTTTTTCCTGAATCAGATAAATTAAATAAAGTGTGTGATGATGCGTGGGTTCCCCCCGATAGAAAATTAGGGGCGGTATACCCTTTCCCGCCAGAAGTTAGGGCGCGTTGGGAAACACCCCTTAGGGTGGCTAAGGCGCTCACACGCTTATCAAAACAAGTGGCGGTACCGTCTATAGATAGGGCCGTCCTCAAGGACCAGCTGACAGGAGGCTGGAAAATTTCATAAAAAGTATATACACACATACTGGTGTTATACTGCGACCAGCGATCGCCTCAGCCTGGATGTGCAGAGCTGGGGTGGCTTGGTCGGATTCCCTGACTAAAAATATTGATACCCTTGACAGGGACAGTATTTTATTGACTATAGAGCATTTAAAGGATGCATTTCTATATATGCGAGATGCACAGAGGGATATTTGCACTCTGGCATCAAGAGTAAATGCGATGTCCATATCTGCCAGAAGATGTTATGGACACGACAGTGGTCAGGTGATGCAGATTCCAAACGGCACAAAGGTGTATTGCCGTATAAAGGAAGAGGAGTTATTTGGGGTCGGTCCATCGGACCTGGTGGCCACGGCAACTGCTGGAAAATCCACCGTTTTTACCCTAAGTCACATCTCTGCAGAAAAAGACACCGTCTTTTCAGCCTCAGTCCTTTCGTCCCTATAAGATCATATCTGCCCAGGGATAGAGGAAAGGGAAGAAGACTGCAGCAGGCAGCCCATTCCCAGGAACAGAAGCGTTCCACCGCTTCTGACAAGTTCTCAGCATGGCGCTGAGACCGTACAGGACCCCTGGATCCTACAAGTAGTATCCCAGGGGTACAGATTGGAATGTCGAGACGTTTCCCCTTCGCAGGCTCCTGAAGTCTGCTTTACCAAGGTCTCCCTCCGACAAGGAGGCAGTATGGGAAAAAATTCACAAGCTGTATTCCCAGCAGGTGATAATTAAATTACCTCTCCTACTACAAGAAAAGGGGTATTATTCCACACTATATTGTGGTACTGAAGCCAGAAGGCTAGGTGAGACTTATTCTAAAATTTTTTTGAACACTTACAAAGGTTCAAATCAAGATGGAGTCACTCAGAGCAGTGATAACGAACCAGGAAGAAGGGGACTATATAGTGTCCCGGGACATCAGGGATGCTTACCTCTATGTCCCAAATTTGCCCTTCTCACTAAGGGTACCTCAGGTTCGTGGTGCAGAACTGTCACTATCAGTTTCAGACGCTGCCGTTTGGATTGTCCACGGCACCCCGGGTCTTTACCAAGGTAATGGCCGAAATGATGATTCTTCTTCGAAGAAAAGGCGTCTTAATTATCCCTTACTTGGACGATCTCCTGATAAGGGCATAGTCCAGGGAACAGTTGGAGGTCGGAGTAGCACTATCTCGGATACTGCTACAACAGCACGGGTGGATTCTAAATATTCCAAAATCGCAGCTGATCCCGACGACACGTCTGCTGTGCCTAGGATGATTCTGGACACAGTCCAGAAAAAGGTGTTTCTCCCGGAAGAGAAAGCCAGGGAGTTATCCGAGCTAGTCAGGAACCTCCTAAAAACAGTGCATCATTGCACAAGGGTCCTGGTAAAAATGGTGGCTTCCTACGAAGCAATTCCATTCGGCAGATTTCACGCAAGAACTTTTCAGTGGGATCTGCTGGACAAATGGTCCGGATCGCATCTTCAGATGCATCAGCGGATAACCCTATATCCAAGGACATGGGTGTCTCTCCTGTGGTGGTTATAGAGTGCTCATCTTCTAGAGGGCCGCAGATTCGGCATTCAGGATTGGATGCTGGTGACCACGGAGCCCAGCCCGAGAGGCTGGGGAGCAGTCACACAAGGAAAAAATTTCCAGGGAGTGTGATCAAGTCTGGAGACTTTTCTCCACATAAATATACTGGAGCTAAGGGTAAATTTATAATGCTCTAAGCTTAGCAAGACCTCTGCTTCAAGGTCAGCCGGTATTGATCCAGTGGGAAAAACATCACGGCAGTCGCCCACGTAAACAGACAGGGCGACACAAGAAGCAGGAGGGCAATGGCAAAAACTGCAAGGACTTTTCGCTGGGCGGAAAATCATGTGATAGCACTGTCAGCAGTGTTTCATCCCGGGAATGGAAACTGGGAAGCAGACTTCCTCAGCAGGCACGACCTCCACCCGGGAGAGTGGAAACTTCATCGGGAAGTTTTTTCCACATGATTGTAAACCGTTGGGAAATACCAAAGGTGGACATGATGGCGTCCCGTCTGAACAAAAAACGGGACAGGTATTGCGCCAGGTCAAGAGACCCTCAGGCAATAGCTGTGGACGTTCTGGTAACACCGTGGGTGTACCAGTCGGTGTATGTGTTCCCTCCTCTGCTTCTCATACCTAAGGTGCTGAGAATTATAAGACGTAGAGGAGTAAGAACTATACTCATGGCTCCGGATTGGCCAAGAAGGCCTTGGTACCCGGAACTTCAAGAGATGCTTACAGAGGTCTTATGGCCTCTGCTGCTAAGAAGGGATTTGCTTCAGCAAGTACCATGTCTGTTCCAAGACTTACCGCAGCTGCGTTTGTCGGCATGGCGGTGGAACGCCGGATCCTAAGGGAAAAAGGCATTCCGGAAGAGGTCATTCCTACCCTGGTCAAAGCCAGAAAGGAGGTGACCGCACAACATTATCACCACATGTGGCGAAAATATGTTGCGTGGTGTGAGGCCAGGATGGCCCCACAAAGAAATTTCAACTCGGTCGTTTCCTGCATTTCCTGCAAACAGGAGTGTCTATGGGCCGCAAATTGGGGTCCATTAAGGTTCAAATTTCGGCCCTGTCGATTTTCTTCCAGAAAGAATTGGCTTCAGTTCCTGAAGTCCAGAAGTTTGTCAAGGGAGTATTGCATATACAACCCCCTTTTGTGCCTCCAGTGGCACTGTGGGATCTCAACGTAGTTCTGGGATTCCTCAAATCACATTGGTTTAAAACCAGTCAAATCTGTGGATTTGAAGCATCTCACATGAAAAGTGACCATGCTCTTGGCCCTGGCCTGGACCAGGCGAGTGTCAAATTGGTGTTTTTTTCTCAAAAAAGCCCATTTCTGTTTGTCCATTCGGACAGGGCAGAGCTGCGGACTCGTCCCCAGTTCTCTCCCTAAGGTGGTGTCAGTGTTTCACCTGAACCAGCTTATTGTGGTGCCTTGCACCTACTAGGGACTTGGAGGACTCCAAGTTGCTAGATGTTGTCAGGGCCCTGAAAATATGTTCCAGGACGGCTGGAGTCAGGAAAACTGACTTGCTGTTATCCTGTATGCACCCAACAAACTGGGTGCTCTTGCTTCTAAGCAGACTATTGCTAGTTGGATGTGTAATACAATTCAGCTTGCACATTCTGTGGCAGGCCTGCCACAGCCAAAATATGTAAATGCCCATTCCACAAGGAAGGTGGGCTCATCTTGGGCGGCTGCCCGAGGGGTCTCGGCTTTACAACTTTGCCGAGCGGTTATTTAGTCAGGGGCAAACACGTTTGTAAAATCCTACAAATTTGATACCCTGGCTAAGGAGGACCTGGAGTTCTCTCATTCGGTGCTGCAGAGTCATCCGCACTCTCCCGCCCGTTTGGGAGCTTTGGTATTATCCCCATGGTCCTTTCAGGAACCCCAGCATCCACTAGGACGATAGAGAAAATAAGAATTTACTTACCGATAATTCTATTTCTCGGAGTCCGTAGTGGATGCTGGGCGCCCATCCCAAGTGCGGATTGTCTGCAATACTTGTACATAGTTACAAAAATCGGGTTATTATTGTTGTGAGCCATCTTTTCAGAGGCTCCGCTGTTATCATACTGTTAACTGGGTTCAGATCACAGGTTG
Organism: Pseudophryne corroboree; assembly: GCF_028390025.1. Taxonomy (NCBI): domain Eukaryota; kingdom Metazoa; phylum Chordata; class Amphibia; order Anura; family Myobatrachidae; genus Pseudophryne; species Pseudophryne corroboree. The sequence goes on along the minus strand of NC_086444.1, from coordinate 372,965,256 downwards.
TACAGTGTGATTAGTGTGGCTGGTATGAGTCTTACCCGGGATTCAAAATCCTTCCTTATTGTGTACGCTCGTCCGGGCACAGTACCTAACTGAGGCTTGGAGGAGGGTCATAGGGGGAGGAGCCAGTACACACCACCTGATCGTAAAGCTTTACTTTTTGTGCCCTGTCTCCTGCGGAGCCACTATTCCCCATGGTCCTTTCAGGAACCCCAGCATCCACTACGGACTCCGAGAAATAGAATTATCGGTAAGTAAATTCTTATTTTTAGCAGCCGTGCAAACGCATAGTCGCCTACGGGGGAATGTATTTTCGCTTTGCAAGTGTGCGAACGCCTGTGCAGCTGAGTGGTACAAACACATTTTGTGCAAAACAAGACCAGCCCTGTAGTTACTTATTCTGTGCGATGATTGCAGCGACGAAGGTCCCGGAATTGATGTCGGATACCCACCCTGCAAACGCCTGGAGACATCTGCGTTTTCCAAACACTCCCAGAAAACGGTCAGTTGACACCCATAAATGCCCTCTTCCTGTCAATCTCCTTGCGATCGGTTGTGTGAATGGAATCTTCGCTAGATCCAGTGCACAGCAGCGATGCTCTTTGTGCCCGTACGATGCGCGCGCGCTTTGCGGCTTATACGCATGTGCAGTTTTGCCGTTTTTTTACCTGATCGCTGCGCTGCGAAAATCGGCAGCGAGCAATCAACTTGGAATGACCCACAGTGTCAGTTTATGTCTCTGATGTGTAATTTGGGTGTGATGTCAGTATGTAGCCCTTCTGTGTAATGTTGGTGTGATGACAGTATGTAGCCCTGCTGCGTAGTGTGGGTGTGATGTCAGTGTGTAGCCCTGCTGTGTAATATTGGTGTGATGGCGGTATGTAGCCCTTCTGTGTAATGTAGGTGTGATGTCAGTATGTATCCCCTCTGTGTAATGTTGGTGCAATGTCAATATGTAGCCGTTCTGTGTAATGTAGTGTGATATCAGTATGTAGTCCTGCTGTGTGATGTCGGCGTATGTCTCTGCTGTGTAATGTGGGTGTGATGTCAGTATGTAGCTCTTCCGTGTAATGTTGGTGTGTAGCCCCGCTGTGTAATGTAGTTGTAATGTTGGTGTATAGCCCTGCTGTGTAATATGGGTGTGATGTCAGTATGTAGCCCTTCTTTGTAATGTAGGTGTGATGTCAGTATGTGTCCCCTCTGTGTAATGTTGGTGCGATGTCAGTATGTAGCCGTTCTGTGTAATGTAGTGTGATATCAGTATGTAGTCCTGTTGCGTGATGTCGGTGTATGGCTCTGCTGTGTAATGTGGGTGTGATATCAGTGTGTAGCCCTACTGTATAAGGGGGGTCATTCCGAGTTGATCACTCGCTAGCTACTTTTAGCAGCCGTCAAACGCATTGTCGCCCACGGGGGAATGTATTTTCGCTTTGCAAGAGTGCGAACGCCTGTGCAGCCGAATGGTACAAACACATTTTGTGCAAATTAAGACCAGCCCTGTTGTCACTTATTCTGTGCGATGATTGCAGCGACGAAGGTCCCGGAATTGATGTCAGATACCCGCCCTGCAAACGCCTGGAGACATCTGCGTTTTCCAAACACTCCCAGAAAACGGTCAGTTGACACCCATAAATGCTCTCTTCCTGTCAATCTCCTTGCGATCGGCTGTGTGAATGGAATCTTCGCTAGATCCAGTGCACAGCAGCGATGCTCTTTGTGCCTGTACGATGCGCGCGCGCTCTGCGGCGCATACGCATGTGCAGTTTTTTTACCTGATCGCTGCGCTGCGAAAATCGGCAGCGAACGATCAACTTGGAATGACCCACAGTGTCAGTTTATGTCTCTGCTGTGTAATGTGGGTGTGATGTCATTATGTAGCCCTTCTGTGTAATGTTGGTGTGATGACAGTATGTAGCCCTGCTGTGTAATGTTGGTGTGATGTCGGTATGTAGCCCTGCTGCGTAATGTGGGTGTGATGTCAGTGTGTAGCCCTGCTGTGTAATGTTGGTGTGAAGTCGGTATGTATCCCCTCTGTGTAATGTTGGTGCGATGTCAGTATGTAGCCCTTCTGTGTAATGTTGGTGTGATGACAGTATGTAGCCCTGCTGTGTAATGTTGGTGTGATGTCGGTATGTAGCCCTGCTGCGTAATGTGGGTGTGATGTCAGTGTGTAGCCCTGCTGTGTAATGTTGGTGTGAAGTCGGTATGTATCCCCTCTGTGTAATGTTGGTGCGATGTCAGTATGTAGCCCTTCTGTGTAATGTAGTGTGATATCAGTATGTAGTCCTGCTGCGTGATGTCGGTGTATGGCTCTGCTGTGTAATGTGGGTGTGATGTCCGTATGTAGCCAGCCCTTCTGTGTAATGTTGGTGTGATGTCAGTATGTAGTTCTACTGTATGATGTCGGTGTGTAGCCCTGCCGTGTAATGTGGGTGTGATGTCAGTATGTAGCCCTTACATGTAGGTGTTATGTCGGTGTGTGTCTCTGCTGTGTGACGTCAGTATGTAGCCCTGCTGTGTAATGTAGGGGTGATGTTGGTGTGTAGCCCTGCTGTGTAATGTAGGTAATGTCAGTATGTAGCCCTGCTGTGGGGTGGTATTGATGTGACCGGCGGTCGGGAGACCGACAGTCACATGACCTCCTCCAGCATCTCGACCCCTCACTATCCCGATGGTCGGCATGCTGACCAACAGGGACTATTTCCACTCGTGGGTATCCACGACACCCATAGAGTGGGAATAGAACCCGTGGCGATTGCAGGTCGCCACCGTGCCCGCAAGGGGCTTGCTGCATTCGCCCCTTCCCGCCGGAATCCCGGCATCGGTATGCTGTATGCTGACCGCCGGTCAGCCATACTACACCCCTGCTGTGTAATGTTGCTGGGGATTGTTGGGTCGACAGTAAGTAGGTCGACCACTATTGGTCAGCAGTGACTAGGTTGACACCTGGAATAGGTCGACATGGTCATGAGGTCAGCACATAAAAGGTCGACATGGAAAATTTCGACATGAGTTTTTTATTTTTTTCCTCTTACGTCCTAGGGGATACTGGGATTCCATTTAGTACCATGGGGGTATAGACGGGTCCACTAATAGCCATGGGCACTTTAAGAAATTGATAGTGTGCGCTGGCTCCTCCCTCTATGCCCCTCCTACCAGACTCAGTTTAGAAAATGTGCCTGGAGGAGCCGGTCACGTCTCTGGATGCTCCTGAAGAGTTTTCTGCATTTATTTTCTGTGTTTGTTATTTTCAGGCAGGACTGGATGGCACCAGCCTGCGGCTTCGGGGGAGGAAGGGGGTGGGGGTGGGGGTGGGGGAACGGCCCACGGTTCAACCTCTCTCAGGGTTAATGGTCCCGTTCCCTGATGACAGGACACTAGTTCCTGAGGGAACTATTCGCAAGCCCCACCACGGCGAGCGTACATTCCTGCAACACGCCGCCACCCCTAATAGAGCCAGAATGAAGAGTGGTGAGTACTAAGCCGGCATCCCGGTAAGCGCGTCGCTGACCATTATGGCGGCATGAGGGTACGGAGACGCATGGCTTCTAAACGGGGCAGACTACGTCTCCCTCTGTGTACGGACACAGACGCTGAACAGCGGACACAGTACCCAGACTGGCAACATAGCCATAAAAGGAGTCTGTCTCCATTTTCTGCACAAGACACATACAGCCAGTATAAAAAAGTGCTGGAAGACCGCGCGCCATTGAAGGGGCGGGGCTTCACTATGAACAGATCCAGCAGCTCACCAGCGCCATTTTCCCTCTGCAGCTGACACAGACGCTGACTGACAGGGAAGCGCAGCGCCTCCGGAGAGACTCCAGATTACCTCAGCGGTACCAGGGGGTCATAGCAGGGGGGTACCTAATCTAGGTACTTAGTCTGCTACCCGGCTAAGCTTGGCATTAGCATTAAGGGCGCCGTGCGCTGGTTCCATACTCCCTCTGTGTCTCCCTGGAAGGACTCTTTGTAGGTTATTTGCGCATTTATCCTTTTCCTGTATGTATGTGCTGTCACTATACAGTATGTCAGGCAAAGAGTGTGTTTCATGTAAAGCACAGTGTTCCTCTTCCCCAGGGGGTTCACTAGTGTGTACTCAATGTAGTGTCCCTTCACAGGCTAGTGGGGCAGAGCCAGCATTGCTGGACTCCATTAGGGGAATGATTTCCACAATCTACTAAATTATCTCGAAATGAGAAAGAGAAGCAATACTTAAGAAAATCTATAACTAAGTTTATGAAAAGAGACTCCGTACCCAAACCAGCATCTCGGCCCCCTGCCGTTTGTCCGCAAAAGCGCACTTTGGCCCATATCCTGCAGTCTGACTCTCTGATGATGAACGGTCAGACATGGAGGAGGTTGAGGTGGGCTCAGAGCTGGGGGAGGATACTCTGTCGCAGGGAATAGAGGCTCTTATAGAAGCTATCAGAGAAGTTCTGAAAATCCCTTATAAGGTGACAGAATAGAGTGAGGAATATTATTTGAAAGTAAAAAAAGAAATCATCAGCCACTTTTCCTGTGTCAAAGGAATTAAATACCCTGTTTGAAGAACCATGGGTTAATCCTGATAGGAAATGTCAAATCCCTAAACGGTTATTATCATCCTTTCCTTTTCCTTCTGATACGAAAAAATGGGAAAATCCAGGCTCTCCCGGAAAATTGTGTTGCCTGTCCCGGGTGCAGCCTCCCTAAAAGACACGGCTGACCGCAAGATTGAGACTCTCAAATCTTTATGTACAGCTGCGGGGGTGGCCCAGAGACCCTCTATAGCTTGTGGGTGGATTTCGCGAGCCATTGCTAAATGGTCGGGTAACCTAATTGAGGGGTTAGATACCTTACCTCAGGGGGAGATTGTTTTGCTTCTGCAACATATACAGTACTCTGAACTTTATGGTGGAAGCCATAAATAAAGTAGGCTTGCTTAATGCACGCACTACAGCTATGGCAGTATCTGCATGCAGGAGTCTATGGCTACGCCAGTGGACTGCTGATGCGGACTACAGGAAAGGCCTGGAAGGCCTACCTTTCACAGGAGAGGCCTTATTTGGAGATGAACTAGACAAATGGATCTCCAAAGCTACTGCGGGTAAGTCCACATACCTTCCTTCTGCAGCTCCCCCAGCTAGGAAGGCCTACTCAGGACCCAATTTACAGTCCTTTCGGACTGCCAACTGCCGGTTCACGGGAACAGGGCTCAAGCTCTGCTTCCTCAAAACCTTCAGCATGACGGTGGACCGAGATGCCTGGAAGACTGTCGAGTGGGAGCCCGGCTAAAATTCTTCAGTCACATCGTGCCAGGATCCCTGAGTCATAGATCTTATTTCCCAGGGCTACAGACTGGAGTTTCAGGAGCTCCCACCTCACAGATTCTTGAAATCAGGCTTACCAGTTTCACAAGAGGCAAGTATAACTTTACAGAACACCATTCAAAAACTGGTACAGACTCAGGTCATTGTTCCAGTTCCACCTCATCTGCAAAACAAGGAGTACTATTCCAACTAGTTTGTAGTACCGAAACCGGATGGTTCGGTGAGGCCGATTCTGAACCTCAAGTCGTTGAACCCGTACTTACGAGTGTTCCAGTTCAAGATGGATGAAAGCGGTGATATCAGGTCTGGCGGAGGGGGAATTCCTAGTGTCTCTGGATATCAAGGATGCGTACCTTCACATTCCGATCTGGCCGCCTCATCAGGCTGATCTACGGTTTGCACTGCAGGACTGTCACTACCAGTTCCAGGCCCTGCCATTTGGTCTCTCCACGGCACCGAGAGTGTTCACCAAAGTGATGGCAGAGATGATGTTTCTACTCCGCAAACAGGGAGTGAATATAATTCCGTACCTAGACGATCTTCTGGTAAAGGCACCGTTCAGGGAGCGGTTGTTGGACAGCATTGGCCTCTCAACCAGACTACTCCAGGATCACTGGTGGATTCTGAACCTACCAAAATCTCACCTGGAACCGACACAGGCTTCCTTTCCAGGGAATGATACTGGACACAGAGTCTCAGAGAGTGTTCCTTCCCTTGGCAAAGGCTATGGTAATCCAGTCGATGGTTCGGTCTGTCCTGAAGCCAACCCGGATATCGGTTTAACTGTGCATTCGACTTCTAGGGAAAATGGTGGCCTCTCACGAGGCGATTCAGTACGGAAGGTTTCATGCGAGGCCCTTCCAGCTTGATCTGTTGGACAAATGGTCCGGATCGCATCTTCACATGCACCAGAGGATCCGTCTGTCGCTAAGAGCCAGGATCTCCCTTCTGTGGTGGCTACAGACTTCTCACCTTGTCGGAGGTTCGGGATTCAGAATTGGATTCTGCTAACCACAGACGCAAGCCTCAGAGGTTGGGGAGCAGTCACCCAGGTGTGCAGTTTCAGGGAAGATGGTCAAGTCAGGAAGTCGTCCTTCCAATGAACATCCTGGAACTCAGGGCTATCTACAACGCCCTTCTGCAGGCCTCCTCTCTACTTCAGAATCGGGCCATTCAGGTTTAGTCGGACAATGAAAAGCAGAGCCACAATGTTAGAGGTGTCAAGAATTCTTCTCTGGGCGGAAAAACACGCTGTGGCGTTGTCAGCGGTCTTCATTCCGGGAGTAGACAACTGGGTAGCAGACTTCCTCAGCAGACACAACCTGCACCCGGGGGAGTGGGGCTTTCACCCGGAGGTGTTCCCGTGGTTGACACGTCAGTGGGGATATCCACAGATCGACATAATGGCCTCTTGACTCAACTAGAAGCTCAAGCGGTATTATTCCTTGTCGAGAGACCCACAAGCAGTGGTGGTATACGCTCTGACAACTCCATGGGTCTACCAGCTGGTGTACGTGTTTCCTCCACTTCATCTGATCCCAAGAATTCTAAAAAGAATAAAAAGGGAAAAGGTTCAAGCAATCCTCATTGCTTCAGACTGGCCTCGAAGGGCCTGGTACGCGGATCTTCTGGAGATACTGATTGAAGATCCGCGGCCTCTACCTCTTTGTGAAGATCTTCTGCAACAGGGCCCGTTCGTCTATTTAACGGCATGGAAGTGGAACAGCTGATTCTAGCCAGGAGAGGGATTCCTGCCAAGGTCATCCTGACTATGATCCAAGCCAGGAAGGGGGTAACGTCTAAACATTACCACCGTATTTGGAAGAAATATGTCTCTTGGTGTGAAAGCACACACTTTTCTGTGGTGGAATTTCATTTGGGACATTTCCTGCTTTTTCTGCAGTCGGGAGTGGATGTGGGCCTACGTCTAGGCTCCATAAAAGTCCAGATTTCGGCTTTGTCTATTTACTTTCAGAAACAATTGGTTTCTCTCCCTGAGGTCCAGACGTTCTTGAAAGGTGTTCTGCACATCCAACCTCCCTTTGTGCCTCCCACGGCACCTTGGGATCTCAATTTGGTGCTGCAGTTCCTCCAATTGGACTGGTTTGAACCGTTACAGGGAGTAGACGTAAAGTACCTTACGTGGAAGACCGTCACACTGCTGGCCTTGGCTTCAACAAGAAGTGTGTCAGAGCTGGGGGCATTGTCTTACAAGAGCCCCTATTCAATTTTCCATGAGGATAGAGCTGAACTCAGGACTCGTCAGCAATTTCTTCCTAAGGTGGTGTCCGCATTTCACATCAAATCATGTGGTTTCGGTTGTTTACGGGCACCTCTGCTACTTTAAGGTCTTTGGATGTTATGAGGGCTTGGAAAGTATATGTAAAGAGAACAGCTCGTCACAGGAAATCGGACTTGCTGTTCGTTCTCTATGAACCCAGTAAAATTGGGTGTCCTGCTTCAAAGCAGTCCATTGCATGCTGGCTCAGGATCACTATCTAGCATGCTTATTCCACAGCAGGCTTGCCGGTTCCAAAATCTGTACAGGCCCACTCTACTAGGTTGGTGGGTTCTTCCTGGGCGGCTGCCCGGGGTGTCTCGGCTTTACAGCTCTGCCGAGCAGCTACTTGGTCAGGTTAGAACACGTTTGTTAAGTTTTACAAGTTCGATACTTTGGCCTCTGAGGACCTAAAGTTTGGTCAATCAGTTCTGCAGGAACCTCTGCACTCTCCCACCCAGTATCCCCTAGGACGTAAGAGAAAATAGGATTTTAATTCCCTACCGGGAAATTATTTTCTCGTAGTCCGTAGGGGATACTGGGCGCCCGGCCGGTGCTTCGTTCTTCCTGCACTATTACTTGGTTAAGTATTCTGACAGGTTCAGCTGTTGCTGTTCATGTTTCAAGTTTGGTTAGCATGGCTTTCCTATTGTTCTGTGTGCTGATTCGTAATCTCACCACTTTCCTTATATATCCTTCTCTCAAAGTATGTCTGTCTCCTCGGGCACAGTTTCCTAGACTGAGTCTGATAGGAGGGGCGTAGAGGGAGGAGCCAGCGCAGGCTATCAATTATTTAAAGTGCCCATGGCTCCTAGTGGACCCGTCTATACCCCATGGAAATAAATGAATTCCCAGTATCCCCGTATGGACTACGAGAAAAGGATTTACCGGTAGGTAATTAAAATCCTATTTTTTGTGTGTCGTTTTATTTGTAAAGTGACCAGGAACCCCAATTAGTGCATCGTGTCCCCATGCATGGCTCGCTTCGCTACTATTCCCAATAAAGTTCACGTGGATAGTAAAGTAAGAAAAAGTAAATAAAAAATAAAGGATTTTTTTTTTGATAACTCATGTTGACCTTTTCATGTGTCGACCTATTGACCATGTCGACCTAAAGACCGGATACCGTTGGTGCGTAGCCCTTCTATGTAATTTAGGTGTGATGTCAGTATGTGGCCCTGCAGTGTAATGTAGTTGGGATGTCAGTAAGTAGTCCTTTCGTGTAATGCAGGTGTGAGGTCAGTGTGTAGCCCTTTCGTGTAATGTTGGTGTGTGGCTCTGCTGTGTAATGCGGGTGTGATGTCAGTATGTAGCTCTGCTGTGTGATGTCTGTGTGCATCCCTGCCGTGTAATGTGGTTGTGTTGTCAGTATGTAGCACTTATGTGTAATGTAGGATTGATGTCGGTGTGTGGCTCTGCTGTGTAATGTAGGTGTGATGTCAGTATGTAACACTTATGTGTAATGTAGGATTGATGTCGGTGTGTGGCTCTGCTGTGTAATGTAGGTGTGATGTCAGTATGTAGCCCTTCTTAGTAATGTTGGTGTGATGTCAGTATAGAGCTCTGCTGTGTAATGTAGGTTTGTAGCCCTGCCGTGTAATGGGTTTGATGTCAATATGTAACTCTGCTGTGTGATGTCGATGTGTAGCCCTGCTATGTAATGTAGATGTGTCTCTCTGCTGTGTGACGTCAGTATGTAGCCCTGCTGTGTAATGTAGGTAATGTCAGTATGTAGCCCTGCTGTGTAATGTTGGTGCGGGTGTGGATTGTTGAGTTGACAGTAAGTAGGTCGACAGTTATTAGTTCGACCACTATAGGTCGACAGTGACTAGGTTGACACCTGGAATAGGTCGACATGGTCATGAGGTCAACACGTAAAAGGTCAACATGGAAAAAGGTCGACGTGAGTTTTTATATATTTTTTAGTTATTTTATTTGTAAAGTGACCAGGAACCCCAATTAGTGCACAATGTCCCCTCGAATGGCTCGCTTCGCTACTATTCCCAATCGTAGTCTATGTGGATAGTAAAGTAAGAAAAAGTTAAATGTTTTTCTCATGTCGACCTAAAGACCATGTCGACCAATAGTGGTTGACCTAATGACTGTCGACCTAAGTGAGGTCGTCCTAAAGACCGGATACCGTTGGTGCATAGCCCTTCTGTGTAATGTTGGTGTGGTATCAGTATGTAGCCCTGCTGTGTGATGTCGGTGTATGGCTCTGCTGTGTAATGTAGCTAATATGTCCGTGTGTAGCCCTGCTGTGTAATGTCAGTGTGTAGCTCTGCTGTGCAATGTAGGTGTGATGTCCGTATGTAGCCCTGCTGTGTAATGTCAGTGTAATGTAGCTATAATATCAATTTGGGATGCAGTCACTACACCGGCTGTCGGGATCCCGATGCTCATAAGACTGACGCTGGAATCCCGACAGTTGGTAAAATACTGGCACACGGAATCCCAACAATCACTTTTTTATTCCCACTCGGTTGGTGGGTACATGCCAACAACCGTGTGAGACAAGAACCTTTGGCGAGCGCAACGATCCTGCGAGGGGACTCTCTACCAAGATTCTGGCAGACAGGACACCGCTGTCAGTATAGTGACAGACGGCAGCATCCCGTCAGCCGTGATTTTATATGTATTCCCAGTATGTAGCTCTGCTGTGTAATGTAGGTGTGATGTCAGTATGTAACCCTGCTGTGTAATGTAGGTGTGATGTCAGTGTGTAGCTCTGGTGTGTAATGTAAGACTATAAATAACATCAATAATCCTATGAGAAGGCTGAGACATATATAAGCAAATAAAAATTATATCTGCAAATCTCAATAATACTTTTATATCTGCCTGCCCCCCCTTCTTTCACACAGACAAGCAAATTACCGGGTCGAGAATTTCAACCCGGTAATTTGCAGATCAACGCTGGTATTTTGTCTGTATGAAAGGGTCAACACGGGTCGAAATTCCCGTATCTCTGACCCTGGTAGATTCCAGGGTTGAAGTCACAGGAATTTCAACCCGGGTCAACCCTTTTACACAGAAAAAGTACACGTGTTTTTCATGAAATTACCGGGTGGAACTGCTTCATCCGGTAATTTCAGTTTCTGTCTGAAAGGGGTATAAGTGGCAAATATCCTTGGCACATAACACTAACAAACAGGATCAGTATGAGATCCCAGCGGTCGGGATCCCGGTGGTCAGAAGGCCGACCCTTGGATCCCGGCGGCGAGCACAGCGTGTTGCCTCGCGGGCTTGCTGCGCTCGCCACGCTTTAGGCCCAGTGGCGACCTTCGGTTGCTACAGGGTTCTATTCCCCCTTTTGTGGTGGTGTGGACCACCACCCAAGTGGGGGAACCAGCCGGCGGTCGGGACTCCGACCGCCGGTGTTGCAGCTTGTGTCGGGATTCCGGCGTCGTTATATTGAGCGCCAGAATCCCGTCCGGTGGTCAATTGACTGCATCCCTATCAAAAATGTACATTACGGAGACCACACAGCTGGTTGTATTATAATCTTTATTAACGTCACCCAGTGAAATGTGCCCAATAACAGTACGTGGTAAATAAAATGTACAATTGCGCTTACACTGTATATGATGAAACGGTTCTAGATGTGGAGTTCACATGTAGTCAAACGTATGGAACACTGAATTATAGGGGAATGAACCCCTATGGAATATAACTATAAAAAAGAATAACACAATAGTGCAAATAGGCTAGTAAAAGGTGAGATTTCCTTTAATGATCTGTATGTTCAACTCACAGACACAGGTTTTTAGAGAGCGTATCACAATAAAGATGGTTCACAGCTAAGGATAGTCAAAACAAATCCATAATTCTTTCTTGTGATAAGATGGAGACGACTGTAATGGAATAAAAAAGTGCAATAGTGCAAAACCGAATGTGCAAATGAACAATTTAATTAGCACCAAGTACACTCACAAACAAAGATTTAAAAAAGCTTGTAGAAAACTGGATGGAAGGAGTCACATATACTTATCAAGAGATAAGTGTCCACAGATGTCCCACAGTGTTCCGGATACTCAGGGGAATTTTCTCAGGGATACTCCGATTCCAGACAGTTCCAGGATAGCCACAGCTGCTTAATGCATTTCGAACCGACGGGTTCTTCCTCAGTACAATAACAACCAAAGTACGAAATACTGTTCAGCTGTCTTGTTCAATACCGTTTATTGCCCAACACTTACAGAGTGGAATTAAATTCGTAATCTAGAACTTACTACCTGGCACAGGTTTTTAATACTTTCACTCTATCTGTACATTCTGTTATTTTAACTAATATTTCGCTAACCTATTTTTCAATTCCCAAGGGGGAATTATGAATATTTTAAATATATAACTAATAAAAGTGAAGTCTTATTGTCTCAGTTAAATTGATACTGGCAAGGGCACCCAAATAGTACCCCATCTCTTTTTATGTGTCCAATGTCTCATTGATAGTGGGTAGCTCACCCCCAATATACTCGCTACGATAGAATAAGTATAATAATATAATATAAATTATGGGGTGGTTTACCATACAGATATAAACCTGTGTAGCAGTCTTTCTTGTCTACTAATGTAGATGTGATGTCCGTGTGTAGTTCTGCTGTGTTGTCGGTGGGTAGCCCTGCTGTGTAATGTGGGTGTGATGTCACTGTGTGGCTCTGTTGTGTGATGTCAGTGTGTAGCCCTGCTGTGTAATGTAGGTATGAAGTCAGTATGTAGCCCCGCTGTGTAATGTAGGTGTGTAGTCCTGCTGTGTAATGAAGGTGTGATGACGATGTGCAGCTCTGCTGTGTGATGTCGGTGTGTAGCGCTGCTATGTAATGTAGGTGTAATGTCACTGTGTGACTCTGCTGTGTAATGTAGCTGTGACGTCAGTTTGTATCCCTGCTGTGTAATTTCAGTGTGTAGCCCTGCTGTGTAATGAAGGTGTGATGTCTGTGTGCAACTCTGCTGTGTAATGTAGTTGAAATGTCAGTATGTAGCCCTGCTGTGTAATGTAGGTGTGATGTCAATGTGAAGCCCTGCTGTGTAATGTCACTGTGTGGCTCTGCTGTGTAATGTAGCTGTGACGTCCGTTTATATCCCTGCTGTGTAATTTCAGTGTGTAGCCCTGCTGTGTATTGTACGTGTAATATCAGTGTGTACTCTGTTGTGTAATGTAGCTGTGACATCACTGTGTATCCCTGCTGTGTAATGTAGCTATGATGTCAGTATGTATTTTTCATGTGTAAAGTAGGTGTGATGTCAGTATGTAGCTCTGCTGTGTAATGTGTGTGTGTGTGTGGGGTTCTACTGTAGGTGTGATGTTGGTGTGTGTAATGTAGGTGTGATGTCTGTGTGTAGCCCTGCTGTGTAATGTAGGTGTGATGTCCGTGTGCAGCTCTGCAATGTAATGTAGGGTTGATGTCAGTGTGTGACTTTGCTGTGTAATGTAGATGTGATATTGGTGTGTAGCAAGTACTGCGCTTTGTACTTTATACCCCTTTTACACCTACGAGCACGGGTCGCAGCCGGGAGCCTGACACGGGAGCTGCCCCCTGCTGCGACCCGTGCTCGGTCCCTTTCCCATCAGCAGTCACAACCCGGCATATGCCGGGTTGGTGACGCTTCTATCTACACGGCAGGGGCGGCGCAGGGAGATCACATGATCTCCCAGCGCCGCCCATCCATACAGTGTAAACGGGAGCCGTGTCGCATCGACACGGCTCCCGTTTACACTACACCCTACCCGGATCATTCCCGTGTCCTACCCAGGTAAATAGCCGGGTAGGATTCACGGGTCACTTGATCCGGGTTTACCCTTTTCCACTTGCCAAAAACACGGGTAAATGCGCGCCCCCGTGCATTTACCCGTGTTTTTTGAGCTAGTGGAAAAGGGGTATTAGTTTTCACCTGCCACTGCAAGACACATCCCTGAGTGACAATAGATACGCCCAAAGGTGAGATAGACACGCCCCCTCAATGGCTCACAGTGCATTAGAGTGCGAGCTAAAATCTCCCTGAAACTACTTTTCAAAAGTATATGGCGTACGCCGGAAGTTGTGTTGTCGTGCTGTTACTAATCCCTCAAATATGAATCACTTCAAAAAGCTACCCTGCTATGGAGGCAATTAAATTGTTTTGTATGCAACCTGCGGGGTGTCTTTACGAACAGGTGCCCGATGGAGCAATTCAATGGCATGGCTGGAAAAGGTTCCAAGGCAGCACAACCGATTTTCACATGTCAGAAATGTTCTGTGAGGTTCACTCAGGACAGTCAGAGAACTCCCTGTTATGTGAGGATTGTGGGCGGAGCCATCTGCTCAGCCCTCAACGCAGCTGCAGGACGCTCCTGTTTGGACAGCTCAGCTGACGCAGGTAATGTTGCTGTTAACTAGAGACCCCGTCCGTCATTTCTCCTCCCCAGGTTTCAAAAAATCATCTCATTTATTTAATAGCGTTTCCCTGTGGCTTCACTCGCTCTGTTATTGGTCAGCAGAACTAATTTTACAAAGACCGTAGCTGCATTTAATATTGTGACATATATTTTATATTGTACACATTGATCACATAATTTCTTTGTAAACCATTTTTGCAGTTTTTCCTTCAGGGAGTAACACAAAAAGATGCTTGGGGCTACTAAATCGTGAACAAGCCACGTAAAGCTGCCCATGGGCGAAGCAGCTGGTCCTGAGATCCAGAGGTTGCTAACTTTAATGTTACACGACTCTGCTGATGAGAGGCCTCTTTTAGAGGAGGTGATAGATGTCCAGGATACTGATGACGATCGGTTTTCTGTGGAATCTGAACCAGTGTCTCAGGGTATCGAGGCGCTTATTGCAGCAGTTCGTCTGGTGCTGCAGGTGGGAGAGTCAGAACTGGACACTTCACGTCCCTCGGGGTTCGGCACCAATAAAAAACTGACAGTGACCTTTCCAGTTTCGGATGAGCTGGATGTGCTCCTGACGGCGGCTTGGAAACATCCGGATGCACAATTTCAGGTATCAAACAATTTCTTCCTATCCTTTCCCCGCAGATAGCAATAAACGATATGAGACCCCTCCACTTGTATACCCCTCTGTGTCTCGCCGGTCCAAGAATCTGCCGGTTCCTGGAGCAACCTCGCTGAAGGAGCCGTCTGAGAGAAATATGCGGCTTCGGGGGTTCTACTTTGCCTGTCACAGGTAGGTTGTTGGGGAACAATTGTCCTCGGGGCTACAGGACGATTTGCATCAGGATCAACTGATACCATGGACAGATCATATTCGCGAATCTGCTTTATATCCTTTTGAGGTCTCCAAAGACGTCTGTATCCTTGGAGCCTGAATTTGCGCTTTGGCAGGCGGATACTGAATCCTAGAGGGCAGCAGAGGCGTTGCCCTTTAAGGGCATGGTCGGGAATATTACTGCCTGGATTTCTCAGGCCACTGGGGGTAAGTCCACTTGTCTTCCCACTGCTGCTCCAGCTCCTCGACGGACCTATACCGGTCCTTCCTTTTCGGTCCTTTCGTACCCCTTCCAGGTTTTGAGGCCATGCCAGGGGCGGTGCCTCCGTCACCTGTGGATCTCGAAGTAAGAGGCCGAGGTAGATGTTCAACAACCTTGGCCCAGTCTGCTGTTAGGCCCTCCACCACACACACCGCATGACGGGCCTCCCTCCCACCTGGGGGATCCCAGGGTGGACGCTTGTCTGTGGATTTTCAGGGAGGCCTGGGTACAATCATGTCCAGATGCTTGGGTTAGGTTTCTCATCACTTGCGGTACATGCTCGATTTTAGAATCCAACCGCCTCAGTGTTTCTTCACCATGGGTTTGCCGGTTTCCGACGACAAGAGGGTCGTCCTGCAGACGGCGTTCCAGAAGCTTCTATCCGCAAGGGTGCTGATCTCTGTTTCCTCACATCGACATCGGGGCTGTAGTTTAAGCGTCCTTAGACATCAAGGATGCCTGCTTACATGTTCCCATTTGGCTTCCTCATCAGGCTTTTCTCAGGTTCGCAATACAGGATGCTTATTTCCGCATTCAGACCCTTCCATTCGGTCTCTCTTCCGCTCCCAGAGTGTTCACGAAGGTCATGGCGGTCAGGGTGGCCCTACTTCATAGCCCCTAGCTGGACAATCTAATGCTGGAGACCCACTCTGCAGACCTGTTGCTTCAGAATATCCGGATAACCCAGGATCTTCTGATTCGGCACGGGTCTCCTTTTTGCCCCTCGCACAGTTTCTGTTCTTTGGGATGATTCTCAACATGATCCGTCCGAGGATTTTCTCACACGTCCTACAGGATGCTGGGGACCACATCAAGACCATGGGGTATAGACTGGATCCGCAGGAGACATGGGCACTCTTAAGACTTTTCATTGGGTGCAAACTGGCTCCTCCCTCTATGCCCCTCCTCCAGACCTCCGTTTTAGAAATGTGCCCAGGCAGACTGGATGCACTCTGAGGAGCTCTACTGAGTTTCTCTGAAAAGACTTATGTTAGGTTTTTTATTTTCAGGGAGAACTGCTGGCAACAGACTCCCTGCATCGTGGGACTGAGCGGGCAGAAACAGAACCAACTTCCTAAAGAGTTTCATGGCTCTGCTTCTGGCTGACAGGACACCATTAGCTCCTGAAGGGTACTGAACGCTAGCTGTGTCTAGATGCTCACTCCCACAGCATGCCGTCACCCCCCTCGCAGAGCCTGAAGTCAGAAGACAGGTGAGTATGAGAAGAATGAGCTTCTATCAAGTAAGTGACGGCTGAGGTACGGCACGGCTGGCGGGAGCGCAGCGCGCCATTGCTGCCCACACACACAGGCACTGCAGGGTGTAGGGCATGGAGGGGGGGGCGCCCTGGGCAGCAAGAAATATACCTCAAACTGGCTAAAAGGGGGCATAAGATGCCGCTGGCACAGCCCTCCCCCAGCCAGTATAAATATCATGATGTATGCTGAGTGTAAGGATGCGCCATTGCGGGGGCGGAGCTTCTTCCTCAGATAGCCAGCACACTACTCAGAGCCATTTTCTCTCTCTCCTCAGGCTGCAGAGAACACGCTGGTCCTCTCCTCCACTTCTGACAAGTACAGGGTGCTATTAAGGGAGGGGCACAAAGCAATTGTGGTGCAATTAATAGTGTGAATTACTGTTAAAAGCGCTGTTTGGCGGTGGGCATTCTGTGTTCACAGGCATAGCATACTAGCGCTGGGATTGTGAACTGGCTGCTCCTATACTGTGTCCCTCTACCAGATTTTACTGTGGGTCTGTCCCCAAATAAGTCCCAGTGTATCTGTGAGTGTGCTGTACACGTGTGAGGCATGTCTAAGGCAGGGAGTTCCTCCCCGGAGGAAGCCATTTTAGGGACACAGAGTTGTAATGTGGTGGCGCTACCGGCACACCAAGAGCCTGCATGGGTGAAAGAGATACGTGACAGTATGCATCTGATTAACCGAAGATTAGATAAGTCTGAATCTAAGGCTGCATGCTGGAGAAAATCTGTGGAAGATATGATTTTTCAGGATGCTGTTATTCCTTTTGCAGGCGGCCCCTCTGGGTCACATAAGAGACCATTTGCGAATGTTGTACACACGGATACCGACACGGACTCTGATTCTTGTGTCGACGATAGTGACTCCAAAGAGATAGATCATAAATTGGCTAAAAGTATACAATATATGATTGTGGCTATAAGGGACGTGTTGGAGGTTACAGAAAGCACTCCTGTACCTCAGGAGAAGGCTTATTTATGTAAGGAAAAGAAATCCAAAGTCACGTTCCCTCCTTCACACGAACTAAATGCTCTGTTTGAAGGAATGTGGTTGAATCCTGATAAGAAATTTCGTATTCCCAAAAGGATTCAGATAGCTTACCCTTTCCCGGCTGAGGACAGGAAAAAATGGGAGTCACCCCCTGTGTTAGACAGTGCACTTTCCAGGTTGACAAAGAAGGTAATTCTCCCTGCACCTGGCACGGCTTCACTTAAGGAGCCGGCAGACCGCAAAATGGAAACGACATTGAAATCCATTTATGTTACCAATGGTATGCTGCTCAGGCCAACTATTGCCTGCGCGTGGGTGAGTCGCGCTATTGAAAAATGGTAAGAATGCGTGTCATCAGAGATTGACACGATTGATAAAGATGAGATACTCCTTAAGTTAGGGAATATCAAGGACGGTGCCGCCTACATGCTGGAAGCAATGAAGGATATTGGACTCTTGAGTTCACAAGCCGCTACCATGGCAGTATCGGCTAGGCGGGCACTGTGGATTCGCCAGTGAAACGCGGATGCAGATTCCAAAAGAAACATGGAGGCGCTCCCATATAAAGGTGAGGCCTTATTTGGCGATGGCCTGGATGCGTTAGTCTCGGCGGCTACCGCAGGTAAGTTGACATTTTTGCCCTCTGTGCCTGTACTGGCAAAAAAGACCTATCACCCACAAATGCAGTCCTTTCGGCCCAATAAATACAAAAAGACGAGAGGTTCCCCCTTCTTTGCAGGTAGGGGAAGAGGAAGGGGAAAGAAGCCCACAGCGGCTCCAGGTTCCCAAGAGCAGAAATCTACCCCTACTTCTGCCAAATCCTCCTCATGACGCTGGAGCTCCCTTGCGGGAGGCCGCTCGGGTGGGGGTACGTCTCAAACTCTTCAGCCAGGGTTGGATTCTGTCTGGCCTGGATCCCTGGGTGTTGCAAATAATATCCCAGGGATACAAACTGGAGTTTCAAGACGTTCCTCCATGCCAATTTTTCAAATCGACTTTGCCAGTTTCTCCGCCAGAAAGAGAAGCAGTAACAGCGGCAATCCAAAAATTATGTCAAGACCAGGTCATAGTCCTGGTACTGTTGTCACAACAAGGGCGGGGTTTTTATTCAAGCCTCTTTGTTGTTCCAAAGCCGGACGGCTCGGTCAGACCGATCCTAAATCTAAAAGACCTGAATTGCTACCTGAAAAGGTTCAAGTTCAAGATGGAAGCACTTCGGGCGGTGATTTCCAGTCTGGAGGAGGGGGACTACATGGTGTCGGTGGACATAAAGGATGCTTACCTGCATGTTCCCATTTATCCTCCTCACCAGGCTTATCTGAGATTCGCGGTTCAGGATTGCCATTACCAATTCCAGACTTTACTTTTCGGTCTCTCCACGGCGCCGAGGGTATTCACCAAGGTGATGGCGGAGATGATGGTCCTCCTTCGTCAGAAAGGAGTCAATATAATTCCTTATCTGGACGATCTCCTGATGAAGGCGAGATCCAGGGAGCAGTTGTTACAAAACATATCACTCTCTCTGTCAATACTCCAACAACACGGGTGGATCATAAATTACCCAAAGTCACAATTGGAACCGACGACAAGGTTGTCTTTCCTCGGGATGATTCTGGACACAGAAGTTCAGAGAGTATTTCTTCCGGTGGAAAAGGCTCTGCAAATCCAGAAAATGGTAAAACAGATATTGAAATCATCGAGTGTGTCGATCCATCAGTGCATTCGGTTGTTGGGGAAGATGGTGGCGGCCTGCGAGGCCATACAGTTTGGCAGGTTCCATGCCAGAGTATTCCAGTGGGACCTGTTGGACAAGTGATCGGGGTCACATCTACACATGCACCGAAAGATAATCCTGTCGGAAAAAAACAGGATTTCGCTCCTGTGGTGGTTACACAGCTCTCACCTGCTAGAGGGACGCAGGTTCGGGACTCAGGACTGGGTCCTGGTAACCACGGATGCAAGTCTCCGAGGCTGGGGAGCAGTCTCTCAGGGAGAAAACTTCCAGGGACGTTGGTCACATCAGGAAGCCTGCCTTCACATAAACGTGCTGGAGCTAAGAGCCATTTACAACGGCCTTCAACAAGCGGTACATCATCTTCAAGACCGTCCCATGCAGATCCAGGCGGACAATGTAACAGCAGTCGCGTACATAAACAGGCAGTGCGGAACGAAAAGCAGAGCGGCAATGGCAGAGGCGGCAAAAATCCTCCGCTGGGCAGAAAAACATCTACAGGCTCTGTCGGCAATATTCATTCCGGGAGTAGACAACTGGGAAGCAGACTTCCTCAGCAGACACGATCTCCATCCAGGAGAGTGGGGCCTCCACCAAGAAGTCTTCGCAGAGGTGACAAGACTTTGGGGAGTTCCTCGAATAGACATGATGGCGTCTCGCCTCAACAAGAAGCTTCAGAGATACTGTTCCAGGTCGAGAGACCATCAAGCAGTAGCAGTGGATGCACTGGTGCCCAGTGGGTTTTCTCGTCAGTGTATGTCTTCCCTCCACTTCCGCTGATCCCAAAAGTACTCAGGATCATAAGAAAAACAAGGGTTCGAGCAATCTTCATTGCCCCAGACTGGCCGAGGAGGGCTTGGTACCCAGATCTTCAGCAGTTGCTTATAGAAGATCCTCGGCCTCTTCCTCCTCGAGAGGACCTGCTGCAGCAGGGGCCGTGCGTGTACCAGGACTTGCCGCGTCTACGTTTGACGGCATGGCTGTTGAGCGCCGTATCCTAGCCAGGAAGGGTATTCCCAAGGAAGTTATCCCCACCCTTATTCAGGCCAGAAAAGGAGTAACGTCGAAACATTACCACCGTATTTGGAGAAAATATGTGTCTTGGTGTGAATCCAAGAAAGCTCCTACGGAAGAGTTTCACTTAGGGCGTTTCCTGCAATTTTTGCAGGATGGTGTGGAGGCGGGCCTCCGATTGGGATCAATCAAGGTTCCGATTTCAGCCTTGTTAGTGTTCTTCCAAAAACAATTGGCCTCTCTTCCAGAGGTTCAGACCTTCGTGAAAGGGGTTCTGCACATCCACCCTCCATTCGTGCCTCCAGTGGCACCATGGGACCTTAACGTGGTATTGCAGTTCCTTCAATCGGATTGGTTTGAGCCTCTAAAAAAGATAGAGTTGAAGTTTCTCACTTGGAAAGTGGTGATGCTTTTGGCTTTGGCATCTGCAAGACAGGTGTCTGAATTGGGGGCCTTGTCTCATAAGAGCCCTTACCTGATCTTCCATGAAGATAGGGCAGTGTTGAGAACTCGACAACATTTTCTTCCTAAGATGGTTTCATCTTTTCACATAAACCAACCTATTGTAGTGCCAGTAGTTACTGACACATTCACTGAATCAAAATCTCTAGATGTGGTTAGAGCTTTGAAAATCTATGTTGCTAGAACGGCTCGTATACGGAAAACAGAGGCCCTGTTTGTCCTGTATGCGCACAACAAAATTGGGTGTCCTGCTTCCAAGCAGACTATTGCACGTTGGATCAGAAATACGATTCAGCAAGCTCATACTAAGGCTGGATTGCCGTTACCGACGTCGGTAAAGGCCCACTCCACTAGGAAGGTGGGCTCATCCTGGGCGGCTGCCCGGGGGGTCTCGGCATTACAACTGTGCCGAGCAGCTACTTGGTCAGGGTCAAACACATTTGCAAAGTTCTACAAGTTTGACACCTTGGCAGATGAAGACCTAAAGCAGGGGTGGCCAACCAGTCAGAGTCAAAGAGCCAGAAAAGATCTGTAGTCAAGGGCAAGAGCCAGTATCATGCGCGCGCCAAAGGCACACGCTCAAAATGGGGGCGTGGCCTAGTTTTCACAAAGCCACACCCCATTTTGTGCGCACACCTTTCGTTATGACGTTTGTAGGAGTATGACCTTCTGTCATAACTCCGTTTTAGTCATGTTGTACAGTGCCAAATACATATAATGCCCCAGTACAGTGCCACATACATATAAAAATTTCAAAAAATGGGTGCCTCCACACTCCCAGAAACATATGTCTCCACAGTGCCACATACACATATGTCCCCACAGCGCCAGATACATATATGCCTCACAGTGTCAGATACACATTTCCCCCCCAGTGCCAGATATGCCTCCAGTGCTAGATATATATGTCCCCACAGTGCCAGCTATGCCCCTAGTGCCAGATATATATGTCCCCAAAGTGCCAGCTATGCCCCCAATGCAGTGTCACCACAGTGCCAGATATGCCCCCTGTGCCAGATATACTTGTCGTCACAGTGCCAGCTATGCCTCTAGTGCCAGATATACATGTCCCCACAGTGCCAGCTATGCCCCCAATGCCAGTGTCCCCACAGTGCCAGATATGTCCCCCAAGTGCCAGATATATATGTCCCCACAGTGCCAGCAATACCCTCAGTGCCAGTGTCCCCACAGTGCCAGATATGCCCCCCAGTGCCAGATATACATGACTCCCCAGTGCCAGCAATGCCCCCAGTGCCAGCTATACATGACTCCCCAGTGCCAGCAATGCCCCCAGTGCCAGCTATACATGACGACGACCCCCCCCTTCCCCCTCTTCCCCCTCTTCCCCCGTGCTGCTCACCGTGTGGCTGCTGTCTGTGAGGGGTGGAGAGCACAGCGTGCGCCTCTCCTACCCCTCACTCTCCGGCGGCTGTGTCTCTCTTCTAGGCGCCTGTCCGTGAGCCAATCAAAGCTCGTGGTCCGGCAGCCTTAGCTGCCGCTCCGCGAGCTCTGATTGGCTCACGGACCAGCGCCGGAGAGTGAGGGGCAGGAGAGGCGCACGCTGCGCTCTCCTCCCCTCACAGACAGTAGCAGCACGGGAGTAGGGGAGGCCAGAGCAGCGGTGGCCAGGAGCCGGCTGAGCCGCATGCGGCGGATGAAAGAGCTGCATGCGGCTCGAGAGCCGCGGGTTGGCCACCCCTGACCTAAAGTTTGGTCAATCGGTGCTGCAGGGTCATCCGCACTCTCCCGCCCGTACTGGAGCTTTGGTATAGACCCCATGGTCTTGATGTGGTCCCCAGCATCCTCTAGGACGTATGAGAAAACAGGATTTTGATACCTACTGGTAAATCCTTTTCTCCTGGTCCGTAGAGGATGCTGGGCGCCCGTCCCAGTGCGCACTTTACCTGCAGTTTAGTTATTAGAGTTACACAAGTTGTGTTATCTTTGTTTCAGCATGTTGCTGCAATTGTTTCATGCCTTTTGGCGTGTGTTATGTTGAATGCCATGTGTGCGGCATGATTGAGGGTGTGAGTTGGTATGTATCTCACCACTAGTATTAAAGTTAGTCTTTTCCTCGAAATGTCCGTCTCCCTGGGCACAGTTCCTATAACTGAGGTCTGGAGGAGGGGCATAGAGGGAGGAGCCAGTTTGCACCCAATGAAAAGTCTTTAGAGTGCCCATGTCTACTGCGGATCCCGCCTATACCCCATGGTCTTGATGTGGTCCTCAGCATCCTCTACGGACTAGGAGAAAAGGATTTACCGGTAGGTATCAAAATCCTATTTTTCCTTCCTCAGGACAAGTTCCTCTCTCTTCAGACAAGTGCGGCGCTGAGATAGGTCACCAACGTCCTCCTCTGGGCAGAGGATTCCAGGGGTGGACAAGCGGGAATCCGATTTATCTCAGCCGCCAGGTCAGGCACTCGGGTGAGTGGACACTCAATCCCCGGTGTTTTGTCAGCTGGTCCGCTGATGGGGGAGACCTCTGATCGACCTCATGGCGTTCCGACTGACTTTTGAGCTGCCTCTTTACTACTCTCGGACAAGAGCCCTGGCGGCGATAGCCGTGGATGCCCTCACGGCTCCTTGGAACTTCTGGTTAGTTTATCTTTCCTCCTTTCCTGTTGCTACCTCGGTTTCTGCAACGCTTAAAGGCAGAATACGTGCTAGTCCTCCTGGTGGCTCCAGATTGGCCGCACAGTACTTAGAACTCCGCCCTACACCTGTTGTCAGTAGAGGAACCTTGGCTCCTGCCTCTCCGGGACGATCTACTGCAACAGGGTCCTTTTCTTTGTTCAGCCTTACGCAGGCTTCATTTGACGGCGTGGCTGTTAACAAGACCTTCTTAGAAGTTATACCTACTATGCTCCGAGCTCAGAAGTCAGTCACATCGTCTCACTATTACCACTTTGGAAGCTTTATGTGGCCTGGTGTGAACGACGAGAGGTTTCCCCTTAGGTTTTTCATTTAGCCGCCTTCTTCATTTTCTCCAGGTGGTTTTCTCGGCAGAGCTTCGACTAGGTTCACCTGAGGTTCAAGTCTCTGCTCTTTCTGTTTTCTTCCAAAGGAAATTGGCCTTGCTGCCGGAAGTTCGGACTTTCTTGCAGGGCGTTCACTGAATGCAGCCTCCCTTTCGCCTTCCAACGGCACCATGGGACCTCAAACTGGTTCTCACTTTTCTGCAGTCTCTGTTATTTGAATTTCTGGAGTCGGTGGAGATAAAATATCTCACCCGGAAGGTGGTCTTTCTCCTGGCTCTGGCTTCGGCCAGATGGGTGTCGAAACTTGGGTCTCTCTCTTTTTCTCTCTCGTCGGCCTCCTTACCTGATATTCCATGAGGATACGGCTGAGCTTCAGGCTCAGATGTCATAGTAACATAGTATCTGAGGTTGAAAAAAGACAATTGTCCATCGAGTTCAACCTATTTGTGGTCCTCCTATGCATGATGATTTGACTAAAATTTCTGACTGATGCTGCTGTCAGTCGTTGCATTTTATCCCTATTTATAGTAACTATAATGCATGACTATGCACCATACCCCTGGATATCCTTATTCATTAGGAATTTATCTAACCCATTCTTAAAGGTGTTGACAGATTCCGCCATTACAACTCCCCCGGGCAGGGAATTCCAAACACGTATTGTCCTTACCGTGAAAAAGCCTTTACGCCGTATTGTGCGGAATCTCCTCTCCTCTAACCTGAGCGAGTGTCCACGAGTCCTCTGTGTTGATCTAGCCAAAAACAGGTCCCGCGCAAGCTCTGTGTATTGTCCCCTTATATATTTGTAGATGTTGATCATATCCCCTCTTAGTCTCCGCTTTTCCAATGTAAACATGCCTAGTCTTTCAAGCCATTCCTTGTATTCCATCGTCTCCATGCCCTTAATTAGTTTGGTCGCCCTCCTCTGTACCTTTTCAAGCTCCAGGATATCCTTTTTGTAGTACGGTGCCCAGAATTGTACACAGTATTCAAGGTGTGGCCTCACTAGTGATTTATATAACGGGAGTATAATACTCTCGTCCCTAGCATCAATACCCCGTTTTATGCATGCTAATATCTTATTAGCCTTCTTTGCTGCAGTCCTACTTTGGGTACTACTGCTTAGCTTGCTATCTATGAGGACACCTAAGTCCTTTTCCAGTACAGAATCCCCTAATTTTACCCCATTTAGTAGGTAGGTGTAATTTTTGTTCTTGTTACCACAGTGCATTACCTTACACTTGTCTGTGTTGAAGCGCATTCTCCATTTGGCTGCCCATGCTTCTAATTTAACTAAGTCATTCTGAAGAGACTCGGCATCCTCCTCTGTATTTATAGCCTTACACAATTTGGTATCATCTGCAAAAATTGACACCATGCTCTCTAGACCTTCTGTTAGGTCGTTAATGAAAATATTGAACAATAGCGGTCCTAATACTGAGCCTTGCGGCACACCACTTAGCACTTCAGTCCAGGTTGAAAAGATCCATTAACCACAACGCGCTGCTCCCTGTTATCTAACCAGTTTTTGACCCAAGTGCATATTGTGCTCCCTAGCCCTGATTCTTGTAGCTTGTAGATAAGTCTCATGTGTGGTACAGTATCGAACGCTTTGGCAAAGTCTAAAAAGATTACATCCACGTCTTTACCCTGATCTAGGTTTGCGCTTACTGTTTCATAAAAGCCAAGTAAGTTGGTTTGACAGGATCTGTCCTTCATAAACCGATGTTGATTCCTTTTAATGACCTTATTGACTTCAAGGAACTTCTGAATACTATCTCTTAGAATACCTTCCAATACTTTCCCCACTATAGATGTAAGACTAACTGGTCTATAATTACCTGGTTCAGCTTTACTTCCCTTTTTGAATATAGGCACTACTTCCACTATACGCCAGTCTTTGGGAACCATACCTGATATAACTGAATCCTTAAAGATCAAAGATAGCGGTTTTGCCAGTTCAGAGTGAAGCTCCATTAGAACCCTTGGGTGAATACCATCGGGCCCTGGTGATTTATTAATCTTTAAATGTTTTAATCGGTCACAGACTACTTCCTCGCTTAAATAAGTACGTATCAGTGGGATATTCTCATTATTGAGATTGTGTGTCAGTCCCTGAAATGGGTCCTCTCTAGTGAATACTGTTGAAAAAAACTCATTTAGTGTGTCCGCTATGTCATTATCATTTTTGCTTAAGACTCCCAACTTGTCTTTTAAAGGGCCTATACTCTCCTTCTTTAATCTCTTGCTATTAATGTATTTAAAGAATTTTTTGGGATTCGCTTTGCTTTCCTTTGCTACTAGTTTTTCAGTTTCTACTTTAGCCGCTCTTATTTCCTTTTTGCAAATTTTGTTACATTCCTTATAGTGCTGAAATGACTCTGCTTCCCCGTCAGATTTGTATTTTTTAAATGCTCGCCTTTTCTTGCCCATAAGTTCCTTAATCTTTTTGTTAAGCCACATCGGTTTATGATTTTTATTCCTTTTTTTGCTACTCATAGGAATAAATTTGAGTGTATTTTTAGCTAGCAGGAATTTTAGTACCTCCCATTTCTCCGTAGTATTTTTTCCTAAAAACAAACCTTCCCATTCAATATCCCTGAAAAATACCCTCATCTTTTCAAAATTTGCTTTGCTAAAGTTTAGAGTCCTAGTTGAGCCAGTATAGGGCTGTTTATGGAAACTGATATTGAATGTGACCATATTGTGGTCGCTGTTTCCTATGGGTTCCCCTACTATAATACCTGATACCAGGTTTCTTCCAAAGGTGGTGTCCGCTTTTCACATAAATCAGCCACTTGTGTTTTCGGCCCTCTCGGCGGATTCACCAGATTTGAGATCTTTGGATGTTGTCAGGGCGCTCCGACTCTGTGCAGAGTACTTTGGCTATTCGGCAGTCTGATTTCTTATTTGTTCTGTACGATGCTCCCGTCCTGGATGGCCGGTTTCCAAGCAGACGTTGGCCCATTGGATACCTCTGACCATCAGACAGGCTTATTTGGCGGTTTCTCAAGAGCCTCCGTCTTCCATTTCGGCGCACTCTGCGCGCTCTGTGGGACCTTCGTGGGCGGCCGCCCGCGGGGTTTCCGTGACTACTTTATGTCGCGATGCCACTTGGTCGGGCCGCCATTCTTTGGCAAGTTTTACAGGTTTGACGCTTTTGCGGCCTCTGTGTCACAGGTTGGCCGGGCGGTTTTGCTGTATTCTCAGTGCTCTCCCTCCCATCTTGGGAGCTATGGGGACATCCCATTGTATCTGCACTCCAGTGGCCCCTAGTGGATGAAGGAGAAATCACGATTTTGCTACTTACCGATAAATCCCTTTCTCCGAGTCCACGGGGGACACTGGACGCCCACCCAGCGCTGTTTCCTCCTACTTTCCTTCTCTGTTTGCATGTCACTGTGTGACTGCTCGTTTGTTCCTGGTTTCAATGGCTTAGCGAACCTCCTCTACTTTAACGTTGGTCTTTTTTCCAGCTCTCCTCTGGCACAGTTTTAACTAGACTGGCTTGGAGGGGAAACATAGTAGGGGAGGAGCTAGTCACATGGTTATAAATTTAAAGTACCAGCTCCCAGTTACTGCCTACTATATCCCCATTGTATCTGCACTCCAGTGTCCCCTGTGGAATTGGAGAAAGGGATTTGTCGGTAAGTACCAAAATCCTGATTTGTCCCCCCACGGCTATAGGTATCCGAACAGAGCAACAATTGAATCACTCCATCGGACGTCCATTCGTATAGACACCCAGCACAATTGAATTGTCTAACTATATATGGGAAATAACCAGGCAAACAGCAAAGCCCTAATCTACTTTTACAGATTCCCAGGTGGATAGATATAGTGCAGAGGTTCTCAAACACGATCCTAAAGGCACCTCAATGGTCCTGGTTTTAGGTGTATCCATGGCTCAGCACAGATGGTTCAATCAAAATGACTGAGGCGCTAATTAAGGCACCTGTGGCAAAAAAACGCACATCTACGATAATTTTCTCTGACATGCAGGGGATGCCCAGCACAGCGCGCCCCCCCCCCCCCCTGCAGACATGCGAAAGCATCGCACGGCAGCATGTGTCTAGTAGCTCTACGCCATGTTTTCGGTCGCAGCGGCGATTGCAGCAAGACCCTTGCTGGTGATGTCATAGTTCAGACCTTCATGAGGAGGCGCGCATCATCAGTGACATAGTGCATACACACTAGACGATATCATGAACGATGTGTCTGGCACATCGACCATGATATTGTACAGTGCAGTGGTCTACTCGAGAAAAATGAAACCTCCTGAGGAGCTACTAACTTTTTTTTTTTTTTTAAACCGTACTTGAATGGTTGCTGGCGCGCTCTCAGTGTTAAGACTGGACTCATGGGCAAAAAAGTTTCTGGCGCCCCTCCCATTGCTATATTTAAAAGTAAAGAATTAGCGCGCTCCAAAAAGAGGATGTGGCCTCACTGCAAGGGGTGTGGCATTGAAGGAAGAGACTACCTTTTACCCCAGTTTTGCAACCTGCACGTCCAGACATTGGTCACCACAGGAAAAAAAAAAAAATCCTGATTCATGCCCTTTGCATTATTTGTATTTTTTCCTCCTTATAGTAATGCCCCTTACACATTATGCCACACACGTAATGCCCGTGACGCATTATACCACACACAGTAATGCCACTTACACAATATGCCACACACCATAATGCCTGTTACACATAATGCCACACACGCAGTGCTCCTGACATATTATGCCACACACCGCAATGCCCGTGATACATTATGCCCCACACCGTAATGCCTGACACATTATGCCACCTACTGCAATGCCCTCGATACATTATGCCACACACCGTAATGACCATTACACATTATGGCCCACAGTAAGGTTTTTTTAAATTACCTGCTCGTTGTCAGGGGTCTCATGCTCATTGCCAGGGGTTTCATGCTCGTTGCCAGGGGTTTCATGCTCTGGATATCCTACTTGTTGCCAGAGGTGTAATGCTTGTTGCCAGGAGTGTCATTCTCATTGCCAGGGGTCTTGTTGCCAGTGGTGTAATGTTCGTTGCCAGGGGTGTAATGCTCTGCGTGTCATGCTTGTTGCCAGGGGTCTTGATGCCAGGGGTGTAATGCGCTGCGTGTCATGATCGTTGCCAGGGGTGTAATACTCTGTCATGCAGAGGGGGACGGGACCGCTCAGCGCCAGAGGTCCATATCCAGAGCGTGCAGCAGCAGCAGAGGAGTGTGAGATTGGTGGCACTGCTGTCACTGAGAAGCCGCCGGCACCACTGCTGCAGCATGACACATTTTTATTCAGGGGGCATAGGACTCCTACAGGCAGGCGGGACACTAGGACTAGCGGAGGGAGCCTCCTCCGATTCCAAACACGCTGTGTGTGGGGTGTAAAGGAAGTACCGGGGGCGCCAGCGCTGAGCGCACCCAGCACTTCCGGGTATCTATAGCGCTCTGCTGCGTGACAGGCGCTAGAGGTCAAGTATGACCTCTAGCGTCTGTCTCCTCCGCGGCGGAGGAGTGCTAGGGACCGGACGGGGGGAGTAAATTACGGACTCCTTCCGAAGTTGGGCAGCAGCCAGCACGGGTCAAGCGACCCGGATTGCGGCTGCGAGCTACCTGTCGCTCGCGAGCGACGGGTTGGCGACCGTTGGTATAGTGTGTACCCAGGTTAAGAATGCTTTCAAAAACAGGTGTTTATTTTATCAATTAACAAAATGCAAAGTTAATGAACAGTAGAGAAAATCAAATCATTATTTGGTGTGACCACCCTTTGCCTTCAAAACAGCATAAATTCTTCTAGGTACACTTGCACACAGTTTTTGAAGGAACTTGTTGTTCCAAACATCTTGGAGAACTAACCACAGATCTTCTGTGGATGTAGGCTTGCTCAAATCTTTCTGCCTCTTCATGTCATCCCAAACAAACTTGATGATGTTGATAACAGGGCTCTGTGGGTGCTATATCATCACTTCTATGACTCCTTGTTCTTTATGCTGTAGATAGTTCTTAACTACATTGGCTGTATGTTTGTGGTCGTTGTCCTGCTGCAGAATAAATTTGGAGCCAGTCTGACGCCTCTCTGATTGTATTGCATGATGGATAGTACCTTCCTGTATTTCTCAGCATTGAAGCACAAAGAACCGGGCAATGTAAAGGACCATAGACGCAGTGAATTGGCAAGGAAATATAGTGCATCAGATTAAAGACACATCATATTTACTTCCCTTCAAAATCGGAAGATATCCAGCAGTGCCATCAGCTCACTCAAAACTGGTAGAAACCAGTGGGACCCAGGTACACCCATTCCACTGTTCAGAGAAGTCTGGCCAAAAGTGGTCTTCATGGAAGAATTGCTGCTAAAAAGGCATACCTTTGATGTGGAAACAAGGCCAAGAAGCGACTCAACTATGCACAAAAACATAGGAACTGCAGGTGTTTTGGACTGATGAGTAAAAATTTGAAATATATGGCTGTAACAGAAGGCAGTTTGTTCGCGGAAGGGCTGGAGAGCAGTACAATAATGAATGTCTGCAAGCAACAGTGAAGCATGATGGAAGTTCTTTGCAAATTTGGGGCTGCATTTCAGCAAATGGAGTTGGGGATTTGGTCAGGATTATTGATGTCCTCAATGCTGAGAAATACATGCAGCTACCTATCCATCATGCAGTATTAGGGAGGGAAAAAAAACAACCAAAGATAGGTACTAGTCGGTGTCCAGGGCGCTATGAATCAAAAAGACACATTATGCAATTCAGTGTAAATGAATACGAAAATACATCCCTCAAATGTGAAATCGAATAGTGGGTTTCCCTTAATGGTCAATTGAATGAATGGTTAGACGGATAATCCAATCGTTGTCTCAAAATTTCTTTTAATGCAGATTCACTGAAGCTCATGCAAGAAAAGGAGAAAAGAAACAACAACATATGTGTAGTCCAGTTTCACTTTGCATAAAATATTCACATCTTCTAATGATAATCCAGAAGAGGGAGCCACTCACACTAAGTCAGGCAGATTCAATCACATCAAGGTATCTTTACTAGGTATGATGAATTCTCATATTATTATAAATCTCCAATCATACAGAAGTATAGCAACCAGTACAGGTCGAATCTGCGTACCAAAACCCACACAAAAGTGAAGCAAAATACTCCTATCAAGGTATCTTTAGCAATGAACAACAATCCAAATGCGTACCCCAACTCACAAGAAATAAAGTATATTGACTCCTATCTCTGTATCTTTATACTGTATGTTCTCCGGGATTCAACCCCACTGGGTATGAAATATCCAATGGAGGTAGTGTTATCCAATTAAGGAGGAACCGTTTTTCCATATAAAAAAATAAGATAGGTACAGCAACAAGATACAAAAAAGTCCACCACGTGGAAAAAACCAGGGAGGAGTCTGATTGGCTCCAAATTTATTCTGCAGCAGGACAACGACCCCTAACATACAGCCAATGTAATTAAGAACTATCTTCAGCGTAAAGAGGAACAAGGAGTCCTGGAAGTGATGATATGGCCACCTGATCTCAAAATCATCAAGTCAGTCTGGGATTACATGAAGAGACAGAAGAATTTGAGCAAGCCTACATCCACAGAAGATCTGTAGTTACTTTTCCAAGATGTTTGGAACAACCTTCCTGCCGAGTTCCTTCAAAAACTGTGTGCAAGTATACCAAGAAAAGAATTGATGTTGTTTTGAAGGCAAAGGGTGGTCACACCAACTAATGATTTGATTTAGATTTCTCTTCTGTTCATTCACTTTGCATTTTGTTAATTAATAAAAATAAACGATTAACACTTCTATTTTTGAAAGCATTTTTACTCTGCAGCATTTTTTCCACACCTGCATAAAACTTGCACAGTACTGTATGTCTCACTTGCAACATCTGCAATAGAATATAAATTTAACAAGTGGGCGCAAAGGACCTACATGAATAAAATCCTCAAGATAAGGGATATCAGACACAGTTCTTAAATCTTCAGAGCCACTGATTGATCAGTCAGATGGTATTCCTGAAGTGTCGCAGTCAGTGTTCTCAAATTCCCAATGCACCCCGTAAATCAATTGGATAAAGATCTTTCTCTCAATATAAAAGAAGAATGGATCATGGTGCAGATAGAATTTTTGGGGACAAACACGTTTAATAGACACAGGACACTCACAATTTTCATAAAATTAAAAGCATGTAACCAATCAAATGGTACAGTAGGAGATGTGGATCTCTGTCATCATCACGTTACCCTCCCAGAATGGTAATATGGATACCACTGGCGGTTCCGGATAGCACACCAGATGGAACAGGCTTTCGGTCAGAAGTCAGGGCCACATCCACAGCAAAAAACGCCACCAGCTTAACGCGTTTCGGACAATGTTTGTCCTTCAGAAGCATGGTGGTAACTGAACATCAAGGCATATATATACTAAAACATAATTGCATCATCTTGTCCATGTGTGTGGCGTTCTCCCGCCACACAGTAACGCCGCACGTCCGCTCGCGGCCGGAAGTCACGTGACCGGAACCGGAAATGTCCATGCGTTCCAACGTCTCTTCCGGAAGTGTATTGTGCGTTCCATACTGTAATGAGACGGCGTGAGCGGCGGAAATCCTCCTAATCCATGACATTAAGTCCATATCCGTGTAGTATATAGAAAAAACATGACAAAGGAATATATGTAAAACATACCATTTCTCCTTAAAACCATACATAGTTAAGATAATAAAATAAACAACTAAATAAAATCTGCAGAATAAATCACAAGATAAGAATATTTACGTAGACTAAAGGAACCATTTTAATTCGAAATCCCCATTTAAACCTCCAGGGGAAAGAGTTTTTAGCAGAAAGATCCATTTCATCTCTGCTTTTGCTAAACTACTTTCAGTGTCTTTATTTTTCCAAGTTGCAGAGATACCTTGTATGCCCCAAAATGCCTTAATAGCATCAGGACTAGAATTGTGCATTTTCTTAAAGTGTGCAGACACAGTATGGCTTTCAAGGCCCTTTTTGATATTGTACGAGTGCTCAGCCAGTCTAATTTTGAGACTTCTCTTTGTTTTCCCTATGTACACTAGACCGCATTTGCACTCAAGACCATACACCACATTTTTGGTATTGCAGGTCAGAAATTCTCTAATTGGGTATGATTTATCTTTGACACAAAATTCTTTTATTTTGCTAGGACCTTTCACTAATCTGCACATGGTACATAAACCGCACCTATGAAAACCAATTGTTCTCATACTAGTTCTCTTTACTTCATCGATGGAACTTTTCACAAGTTTGTCTTTCAGAGATGGGGCACGTCTATAAATAAAAACTGGATTCACTGGGAGTTTGGAGCCAATTATCGGATCCTGCCTTAGTATCTTCTAGTTTTCTCTAACGTCCTAGTGGATGCTGGGGACTCCGTCAGGAAGAGGGGGATTAGCGGCTCCGCAGGAGACAGGGCACAAAAATAAAGCTTTAGGATCAGGTGGTGTGCACTGGCTCCTCCCCCTATGACCCTCCTCCAAGCCTCAGTTAGGTTTTTGTGCCCGTCCGAGCAGGGTGCAATCTAGGTGGCTCTCCTAAAGAGCTGCTTAGAAAAAGTTTTTTAGGTTTTTTATTTTCAGTGAGTCCTGCTGGCAACAGGCTCACTGCATCGAGGGACTTAGGGGAGAGAAGTGAACTCACCTGCGTGCAGGATGGATTGGCTTCTTAGGCTACTGGACACCATTAGCTCCAGAGGGAGTCGGAACACAGGTCTCACCCTGGGGTTCGTCCCGGAGCCGCGCCGCCGACCCCCCTTACAGATGCCGAAGATGGAAGAGGTCCAGAAGCAGGCGGCAGAAGACTTTTCAGTCTTCCTGAGGTAGCGCACAGCACTGCAGCTGTGCGCCATTGTTGTCAGCACACTTCACACAGCGGTCACGGAGGGTGCAGGGCGTTGGGGGGGCGCCCTGGGCAGCAATGTATTATACCTTTTTATTGCTAAAAATACATCACATATAGCCCTTTGAGGCTATATGGATGTATTTAACCCCTGCCAGATCTCACAGATTCCGGAGAAGAGCCCGCCGAAATAGGGGGCGGGGCTTATTCTCCTCAGCACACAGCGCCATTTTCCTGCTCAGCTCCGCTGTGAGGAAGGCTCCCAGGACTCTCCCCTGCACTGCACTACAGAAACAGGGTAAAACAGAGAGGGGGGGCACTTTTTTGGCGATATAAATATATTTAAGCTGCTATAAGGATACAACACTTATATAGGGTTGTTCCCATATATATTATAGCGCTTGGGTGTGTGCTGGCAAACTCTCCCTCTGTCTCCCCAAAGGGCTAGTGGGGTCCTGTCTTCAATAGAGCATTCCCGGTGTCTGCTGTGTGTCGGTACGTGTGTGTCGACATGTATGAGGACGATATTGGTGTGGAGGCGGAGCAATTGCCGGTAATGGTGATGTCACCCCTAGGGAGTCGACACCGGAATGGATGGCTTTGTTTATGGAATTACGTGATAATGTCAGCACATTACAAAAATCAGTTGACGACATGAGACGGCCGTCAAACCAGTTGGTACCTGCCCAGGCGTCTCAGACACCGTCAGGGGCTGTAAAACGCCCTTTACCTCAGTCGGTCGATACAGACCCAGACACGGACACTGAATCTAGTGTCGACGGTGAAGAAACAAACGTATTTTCCAGTAGGGCCACACGTTATATGATCACGGCAATGAAGGAGACTTTGCATATCTCTGATACTACAAGTACCACAAAAAGGGGTATTATGTGGGGGGTGAAAAAACTACCTGTAGTTTTTCCTGAATCAGAGGAATTGAATGATGTATGTGATGAAGCGTGGGTTAACCCAGATAGAAAAGGGCTAATTTCAAAAAAGTTATTGGCATTATACCCTTTCCCGCCAGAGGTTAGGGCGCGCTGGGAAACACCCCCTAGGGTGGATAAGGCGCTCACACGCTTATCAAAACAAGTGGCGTTACCGTCCCCTGATACGGCCGCCCTCAAGGATCCAGCTGATAGGAGGCTGGAAACTACCCTAAAAAGTATATACACACATACTGGTGTTATACTGCGACCAGCCATCGCCTCAGCCTGGATGTGCAGTGCTGGGGTGGTCTGGTCGGATTCCCTGACTGAAAATATTGATACCCTGGATAGGGACAGTATTTTACAGACTTTAGAGCAATTAAAGGATGCTTTTCTTTATATGCGAGATGCTCAGAGGGATATTTGCACTCTGGCATCGAGAGTAAGTGCGATGTCCATATCTGCCAGAAGAAGTTTATGGACACGACAGTGGTCAGGTGATGCGGATTCCAAACGGCATATGGAAGTATTGCCGTATAAAGGGGAGGAATTATTTGGCGTCGGTCTATCGGATCTGGTGGCCACGGCAACGGCCGGGAAATCCACCTTTTTACCTCAGACCCCCTCCCAACAGAAAAAGACACCGTCTTTTCAGCCGCAGTCCTTTCGGTCCTATAAGAACAAGCGGGCAAAAGGACAGTCATATCTGCCCCGAGGCAGAGGAAAGGGTAAGAGAGGGCAGCAAGCAGCTCCTTCCCAGGAACAGAAGCCCTCCGCGGGTTCTGCAAAGCCCTCAGCATGACGCTGGGGCTTTACAAGCGGACTCAGAAATGGTGGGGGGTCGACTCAAGAATTTCAGCGCGCAGTGGGCTTGCTCACAGGTGGACCCCTGGATCCTGCAGATAATATCTCAGGGTTACAGGTTGGAATTCGAGAAGTCTCCCCCTCGCCGGTTCCTAAAGTCTGCTCTGCCAACGTCTCCCTCAGACAGGGCGACGGTATTGGAAGCCATTCACAAGCTGTATTCTCAGCAGGTGATAGTCAAGGTACCCCTCCTACAACAGGGAAAGGGGTATTATTCCACACTATTTGTGGTACCGAAGCCGGACGGCTCGGTAAGACCTATTCTAAATCTGAAATCTTTGAACCTGTACATACAAAAATTCAAGTTCAAGATGGAGTCACTCAGAGCAGTGATAGCAAATCTGGAAGAAGGGGACTTTATGGTGTCCCTGGACATCAAGGATGCTTACCTGCATGTCCCAATTTGCCCTTCACATCAAGGGTACCTCAGGTTCGTGGTGCAAAACTGTCATTATCAGTTTCAGACGCTGCCGTTTGGATTGTCCACGGCACCTCGGGTCTTTACCAAGGTAATGGCCGAAATGATGTTTCTTCTACGAAGAAAAGGCGTATTAATTATCCCTTACTTGGACGATCTCCTGATAAGGGCAAGGTCCAGAGAACAGCTGGAGGACGGAGTAGCACTAACCCAAGTAGTGCTGCAACAACACGGGTGGATTCTGAATTTCCCAAAATCTCAGTTGACCCCGACAACACGTCTGCTGTTCCTGGGAATGATTCTGGACACGGTTCAGAAAAAGGTGTTTCTTCCGGAGGAGAAAGCCAGGGAGTTATCCGAACTTGTCAGGAACCTCCTAAAACCAGGAAAAGTGTCTGTGCATCAATGCACAAGAGTCCTGGGAAAGATGGTGGCTTCTTACGAAGCAATCCCATTCGGCAGATTCCACGCACGAACTTTTCAGTGGGATCTGCTGGACAAATGGTCCGGATCGCATCTGCAGATGCATCAGCGGATAACCTTATCGCCACGGACAAGGGTGTCTCTTCTGTGGTGGTTACAGATGCTCATCTGTTAGAGGGACGCAGATTCGGCATACAGGACTGGGTCCTGGTGACCACGGATGCCAGTCTGAGAGGCTGGGGAGCGGTTACACAGGGAAGAAACTTCCAGGGAGTATGGTCAAGCCTGGAGATGTCTCTTCGCATAAATAAACTGGAGCTAAGAGCGATTTACAATGCTCTAAGCCTGGCAAAACCCCTGCTTCAGGGTCGGCCGGTGTTGATCCAGTCGGACAACATCACGGCAGTCGCCCACGTAAACAGACAGGGCGGCACAAGAAGCAGGAGAGCAATGGCAGAAGCTGCAAGGATTCTTCGCTGGGCGGAAGATCATGTGATAGCACTGTCAGCAGTGTTCATTCCGGGAGTGGACAACTGGGAAGCAGACTTCCTCAGCAGACACGATCTACACCCGGGAGAGTGGGGACTTCATCCAGAAGTCTTCCACATGATTGTGAACCGTTGGGAAAAACCAAAGGTGGATATGATGGCGTCTCGCCTCAACAAAAAACTGGACAGGTATTGCGCCAGGTCAAGAGACCCTCAGGCAATAGCTGTGGACGCTCTGGTAACACCGTGGGTGTTCCAGTCAGTGTATGTGTTTCCTCCTCTGCCTCTCATACCCAAAGTACTGAGAATTATACGGCGAAGGGGAGTAAGAACGATACTCGTGGCTCCGGATTGGCCAAGAAGAACTTGGTACCCGGAACTTCAGGAGATGCTCACGGAAAATCTGTGGCCTCTACCTCTAAGACGGGACCTGATTCAGCAGGGACCGTGTCTATTCCAAGACTTACCGTGGCTGCGTTTGACGGCGTGGCGGTTGAACGCCGAATTCTAAAGGAAAAAGGCATTCCGGAAGAGGTCATCCCTACACTGGTTAAAGCCAGGAAGGAGGTGACTGCACAACATTATCACCGCATTTGGAGAAAATATGTTGCGTGGTGCGAGGCCAGGAGGGCCCCCACGGAGGAATTTCAATTGGGTCGATTCCTACATTTCCTGCAAACAGGATTGTCTATGGGCCTCAAGTTGGGGTCCATTAAGGTTCAAATTTCGGCCCTGTCGATTTTCTTCCAGAAAGAATTGGCTTCAGTTCCTGAAGTCCAGACTTTTGTAAAAGGAGTACTACATATACAGCCCCCGATTGTGCCCCCAGTGGCTCCGTGGGACCTTAATGTAGTTTTGGATTTTCTCAAATCCCATTGGTTTGAGCCACTCAAATCGGCGGATTTGAAATATCTTACATGGAAAGTAACCATGCTACTGGCCCTGGCTTCAGCCAGGAGAGTGTCAGAATTGGCGGCTTTATCGTATAAAAGCCCATATCTGATTTTCCATTCGGACAGGGCAGAACTGAGGACGCGTCCTCATTTTCTGCCTAAGGTGGTGTCAGCGTTTCACCTGAACCAGCCTATTGTGGTGCCTGCGGCTACTAGCGATTTGGAGGATTCCAAGTTGCTGGACGTTGTCAGGGCATTGAAAATATATATTTCAAGGACGGCTGGAGTCAGAAAATCTGACTCGCTGTTTATACTGTATGCACCCAACAAGCTGGGTGCTCCTGCTTCTAAGCAGACGATTGCTCGTTGGATTTGTAGCACAATTCAACTTGCACATTCTGTGGCAGGCCTGCCACAGCCTAAATCTGTCAAGGCCCATTCCACAAGGAAGGTGGGCTCATCCTGGGCGGCTGCCCGAGGGGTCTCGGCATTACAACTCTGCCGAGCAGCTACGTGGTCGGGGGAGAACACGTTTGTAAAATTTTACAACTTTGATACCCTGGCTAAAGAGGACCTGGAGTTCTCTCATTCGGTGCTGCAGAGTCATCCGCACTCTCCCGCCCGTTTGGGAGCTTCGGTATAATCCCCATGGTCCTGACGGAGTCCCCAGCATCCACTAGGACATTAGAGAAAATAAGATTTTACTTACCGATAAATCTATTTCTCGTAGTCCGTAGTGGATGCTGGGCGCCCATCCCAAGTGCGGATTGTCTGCAATACTTGTACATAGTTATTGTTACAAAAAAATCGGGTTGTTCTTGTTGTGAGCCGTCTGTTCAGAGGCTCCTACGTTGTCATACTGTTAACTGGGTTCAGATCACAAGTTGTACGGTGTGATTGGTGTGGCTGGTATGAGTCTTACCCGGGATTCAAAATCCTTCCTTATTGTGTACGCTCGTCCGGGCACAGTATCCTAACTGAGGCTTGGAGGAGGGTCATAGGGGGAGGAGCCAGTGCACACCACCTGATCCTAAAGCTTTATTTTTGTGCCCTGTCTCCTGCGGAGCCGCTAATCCCCCTGGTCCTGACGGAGTCCCCAGCATCCACTACGGACTACGAGGAATAGATTTATCGGTAAGTAAAATCTTATTTTTTCTAAAAACTGCTTCGATCTCTTTATGTTGAGAATTATATTTACTTATAAAGGACCAATTAAATTTATCATTCTTCATTACTCTCGGTTTTTCCATTAGTAAACTATTTCTTTCTACATTAAGTGCCTTTTCTTTGGCCCTTTCTAAAAATGCTTTCTCATAGCCTTTTTCTGAAAAACGTTCACCCATTTCATCCATTTGGTCCTTACAAACATTGATTTCAGTGCAGTTACGTCTTGCTCTTAGGAACTGGCCATAGGGTATACCGTCTAGCCAGTTCCTATGGTGAAGGCTATGTTTGTCAATGTAACTGTTGGAATCGGTGGTTTTTCTATATATCTTAGTTTGTAAACTCCCACCTTTCACATATATACATAGGTCAAGAAAAGATAATTCTTCCCTGCTGCACATAAATGAAATAGATATATTAAAATCATTCAAATTTAAAGTTGTGCAAAAATTGGTCAAATCATCTTGAGTACCCTTCCATATGAACAACAGATCATCAATAAAACATTTCCATAGCACCAGACCCGCACCCAGCAGATCTCCATGCCATATCATGTTGTCCTCCCAATAGGCCATGAACATATTGGCATAGCTGGGTGCGAATCTGGTGCCCATAGCGGTACCTACCATTTGCATATAATAAGCACCATTGTAATAAAAATAATTGTTGGTGAGGATAAATGTGATACTTTTTAATAAAAAATTCTTTTACAGTATTTGATAAAATTTCTCTAAAAAGTAGGAAACAGCTCTTAGTCCAAGATCCGTGTCAATGATGGTGTAAAGAGTAGACACATCACCACTAACAAGGATGTAATCCTCCTGCCATGTGATATTTTCTAAAATCCGTAAAACATCTCCTGTGTCTTTTAAAAACGCTTTAGTCTCTCTGACAAGAGGTTGTAAGTAGGCATCTACCACAGCAGATAAGTTTGACGTGATGCTGTTTACTCCCGATACAATCGGTCTACCTGGTGGGTGGAGGGGGTCCTTATGGACTTTCGGTAAGACATAAATAGTGGGTACCGAAGGATGTAAGATGTTAATGAAGTCTGATTCTGATTGGCTGAGCGCACCAGCAAATACAGCATCCTTTGTAAGATTAGATAATTCCTATTGGATTCGTGCAGTGGGATCATTTTTCAACTTTTTATAGGTATTTCCACTATTGAGCTGTTTTTCAATTTCAGCCATATAATCCCCTTTGTCCATAAGGACCACACCTCCACCCTTGTCAGCCGATTTGATAACCAAATCACTGTCATCTCTTAAAGATTTTAGGGCGATGCGTTCTTTATTAGATAAATTACATTTTTTATTGTTTTTCTGTAAAACTTTCTCTACCTCTTCGTTAACTATCTTACTAAAACAATCTATAAAACTTCCCTTACAATGTGCAGGGTAAAAAGTGGATTTTGGCTTAAAGGCCATTGTAGAGGATATTCCATTTTCGGACTCCAATGCCTTATCACCATCTTTACTGAGAAAAAATTTCTTAATGGTCAGTTTACGAGAGAATTTCTCCAAGTCAATATAAAATTCAAAGGGGTCACATTTACTGGTGGGGGCATATTTTAAGCCTTTCTTTAAAACACTCTCCTCATCCTTAGTAAGTTCCCTCTTACTTAAATTAAAGATTTTCATTGAAGAAAAATCCTGATGGGTGCTTCCCAATACTTGGTCTCTTTCACTATTCTTGTTTTTATTTTTATTTTTAGCACCCCCTCGCTTCCCTCTTTTCTTTTTCCTAATATGGCCATTTAAAATCTCCTTTTCGTGGGTCTGGGTCCCCAATCTAAAAAAGGAGTATGTACCTCATCATTTCTTTGTAATGGTTGAAATCTATTTCTATGCATCGGAAAGGTCCTTCTCGGGGTGAAGTATCTATCTTCTCTCTCATCCCTTTCCCCCGTCTATCATTAAAGTGACCCGTATCTCTCATTTCCTCTCTTTTGTTAGATCTCCAATTCTCCCTGACAAATGGTTTCCTAAAGTTGGTTCTTTTCCTTTCTTTATCATTTTCAACTTTTCTCCACTGTGTTTGAGGAATTTTTCTTTTCTCAACAGGGGTATCAATTTTAGCTATTGATGAACTTTTCTCGTTCCCCAAATAGCCCTCTTTATCTCTACGAAACTTTTTGACTTTCTTTTCTCTAAGCTCTCTTGTTTCTTTGTTTAGTTTCCTAACTATTTCAATCTCAGCTTCTTTGAAATCTTCCAATTCTCTACATGGGGTCACTAATGACTGCATTTTTGAGATTTCACTACTTAGTGTCTCCGCTGCAGTCCTACGTTCTTTGATGATTAAGTCCATAAGTCTAAGAGAACATTGTTCTAAAATCATATTCCAATCATTTCTAAAATTCTCGTTTGGACTATTGAAAGATGATGGCTTGTTTATTTTTAACCCTTTGGGTACTATTTTCTCAGCTTGATATTTTTCCAGCGTGAGAATTTCCCAAAACAAGCGATTCTCCTTCAATACTGCTGTTTCCAGCCTATGTAGAATTGTAGAAAGATCTTCATCACAAACATTAGCGTTATCATCATCAAAAATGCTAGAGAGAATTTCTCTCCTGTTGTCTCTGAAACTAAAGGCAGCAAGTGTTCAACCAATGAGAAAAAATACAATGGAAACAAATGTGTTAAACAGATGCGCTACCTAACAATGCCGCCTGATTGATAAATAAAGGAATCCTCATTAAATTCCAGAAACAATGCAATAGAATATAAATTTAACAAGTGGGCGCAAAGGACCTACATGAATAAAATCCTCAAGATAAGGGATATCAGACACAGTTCTTAAATCTTCAGAGCCACCGAATGATCAGTCAGATGGTATTCCTGAAGTGTCGCAGTCAGTGTTCTCAAATTCCCAATGCACCCCGTAAATCAATTGGATAAAGATCTTTCTCTCAATATAAAAGAAGAATGGATCACGGTGCAGATAGAATTTTTGGGGACAAAAATCTCAAAAATGCAGTCATTAGTGACCCCATGTAGAGAATTGGAAGATTTCAAAGAAACTGAGATTGAAATAGTTAGGAAACTAAACAAAGAAACAAGAGAGCTTAGAGAAAAGAAAGTCAAAAAGTTTCGTAGAGATAAAGAGGGCTATTTGGGGAACGAGAAAAGTTCATCAATAGCTAAAATTGATACCCCTGTTGAGAAAAGAAAAATTCCTCAAACACAGTGGAGAAAAGTTGAAAATGATAAAGAAAGGAAAAGAACCAACTTTAGGAAACCATTTGTCAGGGAGAATTGGAGATCTAACAAAAGAGAGGAAATGAGAGATACGGGTCACTTTAATGATAGACGGGGGAAAGGGATGAGAGAGAAGATAGATACTTCACCCCGAGAAGGACCTTTCCGATGCATAGAAATAGATTTCAACCATTACAAAGAAATGATGAGGTACATACTCCTTTTTTAGATTGGGGACCCAGACCCACGAAAAGGAGATTTTAAATGGCCATATTAGGAAAAAGAAAAGAGGGAAGCGAGGGGGTGCTAAAAATAAAAACAAGAATAGTGAAAGAGACCAAGTATTGGGAAGCACCCATCAGGATTTTTCTTCAATGAAAATCTTTAATTTAAGTAAGAGGGAACTTACTAAGGATGAGGAGAGTGTTTTAAAGAAAGGCTTAAAATATGCCACCACCAGTAAATGTGACCCCTTTGAATTTTATATTGACTTGGAGAAATTCTCTCGTAAACTGACCATTAAGAAATTTTTTCTCAGTAAAGATGGTGATAAGGCATTGGAGTCCGAAAATGGAATATCCTCTACAATGGCCTTTAAGCCAAAATCCACTTTTTACCCTGCACATTGTAAGGGAAGTTTTATAGATTGTTTTAGTAAGATAGTTAACGAAGAGGTAGAGAAAGTTTTACAGAAAAACAATAAAAAATGTAATTTATCTAATAAAGAACGCATCGCCCTAAAATCTTTAAGAGATGACAGTGATTTGGTTATCAAATCGGCTGACAAGGGTGGAGGTGTGGTCCTTATGGACAAAGGGGATTATATGGCTGAAATTGAAAAACAGCTCAATAGTGGAAATACCTATAAAAAGTTGAAAAATGATCCCACTGCACGAATCCAAAAGGAATTATCTAATCTTACAAAGGATGCTGTATTTGCTGGTGCGCTCAGCCAATCAGAATCAGACTTCATTAACATCTTACATCCTTCGGTACCCACTATTTATGTCTTACCGAAAGTCCATAAGGACCCCCTCCACCCACCAGGTAGACCGATTGTATCGGGAGTAAACAGCATCACGTCAAACTTATCTGCTGTGGTAGATGCCTACTTACAACCTCTTGTCAGAGAGACTAAAGCGTTTTTAAAAGACACAGGAGATGTTTTACGGATTTTAGAAAATATCACATGGCAGGAGGATTACATCCTTGTTAGTGGTGATGTGTCTACTCTTTACACCATCATTGACACGGATCTGAGACTAAGAGCTGTTTCCTACTTTTTAGAGAAATCTATTTTATCAAATACTGTAAAAGAATTTTTATTAAAAAGTATCACATTTATCCTCACCAACAATTATTTTTATTACAATGGTGCTTATTATATGCAAATGGTAGGTACCGCTATGGGCACCAGATTCGCACCCAGCTATGCCAATATGTTCATGGCCTATTGGGAGGACAACATGATATGGCATGGAGATCTGCTGGGTGCGGGTCTGGTGCTATGGAAACGTTTTATTGATGATCTGTTGTTCATA
Source organism: Pseudophryne corroboree (assembly GCF_028390025.1). NCBI lineage: Eukaryota > Metazoa > Chordata > Amphibia > Anura > Myobatrachidae > Pseudophryne > Pseudophryne corroboree. Next base: position 372,921,967 of record NC_086444.1, on the reverse strand, counting down.
TGGAAGGGTACTCAAGATGATTTGACCAATTTTTGCACAGCTTTAAATTTGAATGATTTTAATATATCTATTTCATTTATGTGCAGCAGGGAAGAATTATCTTTTCTTGACCTATGTATATATGTGAAAGGTGGAAGTTTACAAACTAAGATATATAGAAAAACCACCGATTCCAACAGTTACATTGACAAACATAGCCTTCACCATAGGAACTGGCTAGACGGTATACCCTATGGCCAGTTCCTAAGAGCAAGACGTAACTGCACTGAAATCAATGTTTGTAAGGACCAAATGGATGAAATGGGTGAACGTTTTTCAGAAAAAGGCTATGAGAAAGCATTTTTAGAAAGGGCCAAAGAAAAGGCACTTAATGTAGAAAGAAATAGTTTACTAATGGAAAAACCGAGAGTAATGAAGAGTGATAAATTTAGTTGGTCCTTTATAAGTAAATATAATTCTCAACATAAAGAGATCGAAGCAGTTTTTAGAAAAAACTGGAAGATACTAAGGCAGGATCCGATAATTGGCTCCAAACTCCCAGTGAATCCAGTTTTTATTTATAGACGTGCCCCATCTCTGAAAGACAAACTTGTGAAAAGTTCCATCGATGAAGTAAAGAGAACTAGTATGAGAACAATTGGTTTTCATAGGTGCAGTTTATGTACCATGTGCAGATTAGTGAAAGGTCCTAGCAAAATAAAAGAATTTTGTGTCAAAGATAAATCATACCCAATTAGAGAATTTCTGACCTGCAATACCAAAAATGTGGTGTATGGTCTTGAGTGCAAATGCGGTCTAGTGTACATAGGGAAAACAAAGAGAAGTCTCAAAATTAGACTGGCTGAGCACTCGTACAATATCAAAAAGGGCCTTGAAAGCCATACTGTGTCTGCACACTTTAAGAAAATGCACAATTCTAGTCCTGATGCTATTAAGGCATTTTGGGGCATACAAGGTATCTCTGCAACTTGGAAAAATAAAGACACTGAAAGTAGTTTAGCAAAAGCAGAGATGAAATGGATCTTTCTGCTAAAAACTCTTTCCTCTGGAGGTTTAAATGGGGATTTCGAATAAAAATGGTTCCTTTAGTCTACGTAAATATTCTTATCTTGTGATTTATTCTGCAGATTTTATTTAGTTGTTTATTTTAGTATCTTAACTATGTATGGTTTTAAGGAGAAATGGTATGTTTTACATATATTCCTTTGTCATGTTTTTTCTATATACTACACGTATATGGACTTAATGTCATGGATTAGGAGGATTTCCGCCGCTCACGCCGTCTCATTACAGTATGGAACGCACAATACACTTCCGGAAGAGACGTTGGAACGCATGGACATTTCCGGTTCCGGTCACGTGACTTCCGGCCGCGAGCGGCAGTGCGGCGTTACTGTGTGGCGGGAGAACGCCACACACATGGACAAGATGATGCAATTATGTTTTAGTATATATATATGCCTTGATGTTCAGTTACCACCATGCTTCTGAAGAAGGACAAACATTGTCTGAAACGCGTTAAGCTGGTGGCGTTTTTTGCTGTGGATGTGGCCCTGACTTCTGACCGAAAGCCTGTTCCATCTGGTGTGCTATCCGGAACCGCCAGTGGTATCCATATTACCATTCTGGGAGGGTAACGTGATGATGACAGAGATCCACATCTCCTACTGTACCATTTGATTGGTTACATGCTTTTAATTTTATGAAAATTGTGAGTGTCCTGTGTCTATTAAACGTGTTTGTCCCCAAAAATTCTATCTGCACCATGATCCATTCTTCTTTTATATTGAGAGAAAGATCTTTATCCAATTGATTTACGGGGTGCATTGGGAATTTGAGAACACTGACTGCGACACTTCAGGAATACCATCTGACTGATCATTCGGTGGCTCTGAAGATTTAAGAACTGTGTCTGATATCCCTTATCTTGAGGATTTTATTCATGTAGGTCCTTTGCGCCCACTTGTTAAATTTATATTCTATTGCATTGTTTCTGGAATTTAATGAGGATTCCTTTATTTATCAAGCAGGCGGCATTGTTAGGTAGCGCATCTGTTTAACACATTTTTTTCACTTGCAACATCTAACTAGACAAATATAGAAGACATTTTGTGGCATTAAAATTGCAATTCTTTCATCTGAGGAACATAGCCAGAATCAAGCACTTAATTCCCTCAGATGATCTGCCAAAAATCATGCATGCATTTGTATCATCTCGATTAGACTACTGCAATGCCCTCTACTTTGGTCTCCCAGCAAAAGAATTGCACAGCTTACATCTGGTGCAAAACACAGCTGCCAGGCTGTTAACCAACCAGCCCCGTTGTAGCCACATAACACCCATACTCTACTCCCTTCACTGGCTGCCTGTAAGATGGCGAATAATTTTCAAGATTGGTTTACGGAATTTCAAAGCACTACATGACCAGGGCCCAAGGTACCTGAAGCAGCTTCTGATTCCATACTGCCCCACTCGATTACTGCGATCTGTAGATGAAGGACTTTTAGCAGTACCTAAAATCTCCCGTAATTCATCTGGGGGTCAAACTTTTAACCATGCAGCTCCGACTCTATGGAACTCGCTTCCCCGCACAGTTCGAGAGGCCCCAACTATAGAATCCTTCAAAAATAGACTCAAGACTTTCCTGTTTACTCAAGCATTTCCATAATGGCCCTTTAGTATCTACTGTACATGCTCTCTGTATTTTATGAAAAGCTTTTCTGTACTTCATTGTTTCTGTACTATATTATGTTCATGCTATCTGTTAAGCTCCTTGAGTCCTATTGGAGAAAAGAGCGCTATATAAATAAAATTTTCTGCTGCGGGGTACACTGGGCTCCACAAGGATTAAAATCGGGGGTGTAGAGTAGGATCTTGATCCGAGGCACCAACAGGCTCAAAGCGTTTGACTGTTCCCAAGATGCACAGCGCCGCCTCCTCTATAATCCCGCCTCCATGCACAGGGAGCTGAGTTTGTAAGTTGGTGCCATGCAGTAAGCAGGTACTTAACAGGGGGCTGCCTCAGGCAGCCTATTGATAGCTTTATTTTAAAAGAAAAGAAGAAGATTCTTATACAGAACTACAAGGGCTGCAGCAGGCAAAGTCTCATAGACTTTTCTGTCTGCAGCTCCGTCACCCTCAGCGGCGCTGTATACTCCCGCGCCCTGGTTGCCAGGTCACTGCAGCGGAGGCTCAGATTTCTTCACAAACGGTCAGTCACAGATCCCAGGGTGGGGGGCCGACTTCTAGATACCTGGGCGAGGGACGTCGTCGCTCGAGGTTACGCCATACCTTTCAAGAATCGTCCCCCGCAGAGATTTTGCCTGACAGATGTGTCTTTGGATCCAGCAAAAGCAAACACGTTGCACTCGGTGGTACAATCCCTCCTGACCACAGGAGTGGCAGTACAGGTGCCTCTGGCTCAGAGAGGCAAGGGGTACTATTCACCACTGTTTCTAGTCCCGAAACCGAACGGGTCCTCGCGGCCCATTCTCAAGCTGAAGTCCTTGAACAAGCATGTGCGGATCTCCAAGTTTCGTATGGAAACGCTGCGCTCTATTGTTCTGGCCATGGAGCCTGGGGACTATATGGTCTCCCTGGACATACAGGAGGCCTACCTACATATTCCTATTGCGGTATCTCATCAGCAGTACCTGAGGTTTGCAGTGGGCAAGCTTCATTACTAATTTCGGGCGTTACTCTTTGGTTTGACAACGGCTCCCCGAGTTTTCACCAAAGTTATGGCGGTCATGACGGCTACACTCCGCCGTCAAGGGGTCAGGATCCTACCGTACTTGGACGATTTGTTGATCCTGGCAAATTCCCCAGAACTTCTCCTGTGTCATCTCGATCTGACGGTCTAGTGCATGAAAGCCCACGGGTGGCTGATCAACTGGAAGAAATCCTCCCTGGTTCCTGCTCTGAGCATGTTACATCTTGGAGCTTTATTGGCCACTCACAACCAACAGTTGTTCCTGTCTCAGGGGAAAGTCCTGAAGCTTCAGGACAGGATTTGATGCTTCCTATCTCGTCCGCAAGTGGCGATACATTCAGCAATGCAAGTGCTGGGTCTCATGGTGTCTGCTTTCGACATGTTGGAGTATGCTCCGTTCCACTCTCGCCCTCTGCAGAAGTTAATTCTGACCAAATGGGACAGCCTGCCTCACCGGATCAGATCTCACATGATCTCATTGTCTGCGGAGGTCCGCCTGTCACTGAGCTGGTGGCTTCAGGACCAACAATTGAGCAGGGGCCGTCCCTTCTGGATAACCAACTGCGTCCTTCTGACGACGGATGCCAGTCTGAGAGGTTGGGGCGCGGTGTTGGAACAACAGTCTCTTCAGGGTCGGTGGACCGAGGAGGAGTCTCTGCTCCTGATCAATATTCTGGAACTACGGGCAGTGTTCAACGCGTTGACAATGGCCGAGCATCTAATACAGAACAGACCTGTTTAAGTACAGTCGGACAACGCCACCACGGTGGCGTACATAAATCATCAGGGCGGCACTCGAAGCCGCATAGCAATGAGGGAAGTATCTCGGATTCTTCTGTGTGCGGAGCGCCATCTGCCGGCCATATCCGCAGTGTTCATTCTGGGCGTCCTGAACTGGGAAGCGGACTATCTCAGTCGTCAGGACGTACACGCAGGAGAGTGGAGCCTCCATCTGGAGGTGTTTCAACTTCTCGTGGACACGTGAGGCCTTCCAGATGTGGATCTGATGGCGTCTCGACACAATCATAAGGTTCCGGTCTTTGGAGCAAGAACAAGGGATCCTCAAGCTGCGTTCGTGGACGCTCTGGCAATTCCATGGAACTTTCAGCTACCGTATGTGTTCCCTCCAGTGTCACTCCTGCCCAGAGTAATACGGAAGTTCAAGCAAGAAGGAGGAAACTGTTTCTGGTCGCTCCAGCGTGGCCCAGACGGCACTGTTGCTCCGATCTACTGGATCTCTCGTGGGATCATCCCCTTCTACTTCCACAACGACCAGACCTCCTCGTTCAGGGCCCTTGTGTTTACCAGGATTTGGCCTGCATGGCACTTGAGGCTTCCGTCCTGAGGGCCAAGGGTTTTCTGAGGCGGTCGTTCAGGCTATGTTGAAGGCCCGTAAGCCGGCTTTTGCTTGGATCTACCATAGGGTCTGGAATGCTTACTTTACTTGGTGTGCGTCTCACAATCATGACGTTTTCAAGTTTAGTACGGCCAAACAGGGCCTAGACTTAGGCTTGCGTCTCGCCTCCCTCAATGTTCACATCTCTGCCTTGTCGGTTTGGTTTCAGAGAAAAATTGCTACCCTACCTGATGTCCATACATTCACTCAGGGTGTGTGACGAATTCAGCCTCCTTATGTGCTGCCTGTGGCCCCTTGGGACTTGTCGGTGGTTTTGGAGGCCTTGCTAGTGTCTCCGTTTGAGCCTCTTGCCTCTGCTGACTTTAAGTGGCTTTCCCTTAAGGTTCTATTCTTGCTGGCTATTGCTTCAGCTAGAAGGGTCTCGGACTTGGGTGCCTTATCCTGTAAGTCTCCCTATTTGATTTTTCACCGTGACCGGGCGGTTCTTAGAACGCGGCCAGGTTATTTATCTAAGGTGGTGTCTTCCTTACACCTTAACCAGGAGATTGTGGTTTCGGCCTTTAATTCTCCTGAGTTGTCTTCCAAAGAGCGGTCTTTGGATGTGGTACGGGCTCTCCGTATCTATGTGAAGAGAACTTCCTCCATTAGGAAATCCGATTCTCTTTTCGTGTTGTTTGGTTTTCACAAACGTGGCTGGCCTGTTTCCAAGCAGACTCTGGCCAGGTGGATTAGAATGGTGATTGCACATGCTTATGTACAGGCTGGTCGTCCAGCTCCTGCAACCATTAAGGACCATTCTACTCGTTCGGTTGGACCTTCTTGGGTGGTCCACCGTGGTGCGACCCCAATTGTGCAAGGCGGCTACGTGGTCCTCAGGGAGCACGTTTATAAGGTTCTATGCCTTTGATACCGCCGCTTCCCAGGATGCTTCCTTTGGACGCCGGTTTCTTGTGCCCGCTACAGTGCGTCCCCTCCCGTGAGGAACTGCTTTAGGACATCCCCGATGTTAATATTTGTGGAGACCAGTGTACCCCGCAGCAGAAAATGAGATTTATGGTAAGCACTTACCGTTGTTAAATCTCTTTCTGCGAGGTACACTGGGCTCCACAAGGTGCCCACCCTGACGCATTTAGCTTCTTTGGGTTGGTATGGGCATAGCCGCTGACACCCTCTCCTGTGGTGAGTGTGTGGTGTATTTGGCTACGAGCGATTGTCGTCTCTGGTACCTGCTACAGCATTGGGCTGGTTAACGAAACCGCGCTCCCTGTGCATGGAGGCGGGGTTGTAGAGGAGGCGGCGCTGTGCATCTTGGGAACAGTCAAAAGCTTAGAGCCTGTTGGTGCCTCGGATCAAGATCCTACTCTACACCCCCGATGTTAATCCTTGTGGAGCCCAGTGTACCTCGCAGAAAGAGATTTAACAACGGTAAGTTCTTACCATAAATCTCGTTATTATTATAATATAAGAACTTCTGAATGACTGGGAGATAAATATATCTATACTAAATAGCAAAACAATTTAGTAATTGAAAATCTTACTATCCACATAAATATTAAAAGGTACATATGTAGTCATCTACAGCCTAATTCAGTATTAGAACATTTTTGTACACAGAATAGTTAGATTCATAACGGTCTTTTACAGTAACTGCCAAAATATAGTAAGACTGTACATATTTTCAACAATTAGAAACTAAAGGCCTCATTCAGAGGTGGATGGTTTGTGCAAAAATGTGCTATTGTTTGAAGGAAAAAGACACCTCCTGCCAACATCTCAGATCAGATTGCTGCATCAGATCTCCATTGCTACCATCGGTCATTTGTGTAAGTCTAAACTTCCTCAGAATGGCCACCTCCTGCTTCCTTGTAAGCAGTAAATCTGCATTGGAAGACACAGACACTGGCCTCGCCACTCTCAGAAGATAGGGCCGACACGTACCCCATTTCCTGAAACTGCGGTTTACGTACATCTCTGAAACAGTCCCTAAATGCAGAGAAGATAATCTAACCACTGTCTACTTAGGAGAATCATCACAGGAGGTAGATATAAAACTTCCCACGATAATATTCAACAAAGGGAGGTTTTAGATTTCTAACATATAAACATAACTGGGTGTGTGAAGAAGAAACTGTGTGCCTGGTATATGTATGTGTGTATATATCTATCTATCTATATAAACAAATGTAACACATAATGATATTGTAATCAAATGATGATCTGGGAGATGAATTTTGTAGTTTTAATGAAATAATATCTGCCTAATTATCTAGTGATTGGCAATGATCTGATAGGAGGATTTTGGTACTTACCGATAAATCCCTTTTTTGGAAGCCATAGGGGACACGGGCACAACTTCAAGTCTGTGGGGTGATGATGGTGTCTTACAGGGAGCTGGCACTTTAAATAATCTAAGAAGTGAAACAGGCTCCTCCCCCTCTATCCCCCATCATCCCTCAGTTATGAATTAGCAGAGAGGAGACGCGAACAAAAGAACAGAAACTATACAAGGGAAGAGAGCATATAACAATTAAACACAGCAGAACAACAAGGATAGCTAGAGAACAGCAACGGGCGGGCGGGCGGCCAGTGTCTTCTATGGCTTCCGAAAAAGGGATTTATCGGTAAGTACCAAAATCCTCCTTTTTCTGTCAGCCACTAGAGGACACTGACACAACTTCAAGACTGCGGGGACGTACCAAAGTTTTCCCCCTGGGCGGTAGATCGCTGAGGAACTTGCAAAACAAGACGGCCAAACTGTGAAGATGAAGCCGCAAAAGTATCAAACCTGTAGAATTTAGCAAATACTTGACCAAGTGGTAGTCCCCCTACTAGCAGCCCACGAAGACCCAACTGAGCGTGTAGAGTGGGCAGCAGTGGTTAATGGAGGTCGCCTAGATTGGTGTAGATAGGCCTGACGAATAGTCAACCAAATCCAGCGGGTCATGGTCTGCTTAGTAGCAGGCCACCCTCGACGCGGGAGATCATAAAGCACGAATAAAGCATCAGTCTTTCGTAACGGTGCTGTTCGTTCCACGTAGATCTTCAACGTTCTCACTACATCCAACGAAGAAGGTATCCCAGAATCCTCCTGCAAGGACGTACCCCAATAGGCCGATTGATATGAAAAGCCGACACGACATTGGGAAGAAAAGTAGCATGTGTTCTCAACTTCTGCCCTATCAGGATGAAAAATCAAGTAGGGAGGCTTACAAGACATGGCACTCAATTCAGATACTCTCCGGGCTGAAGCTATGGCTAGTAGAAAAACAGTCTTCCAAGTAAGATATTTAAGGTCTGCTTCTTCCAAGGGTTCAAAACAGGGTGACTATAGATATTCCAGCACCAGATTTAAATCCCAAGGAGCTGTAGGAGGAACAAACGGGGTTTGGACCCCTTGTAGGAAAGTTTGCACATGCGGTAAAGGGCGCAAGGCATCTCTGGGAAAAAAATAGGTAAGGCAGATACCTGAACTTTCAGGGATCCCAGACGAAGTCTGGGATCTAAACCTTCCTGAAGAAAGAGCAAGATTCGTGAGAGACAAAAATAATATGATTGAAACCCTTTTTTCGATCACACCAAGAGATATACGACTGCCAGATGCGATGGCAATGGGCTGCCGTAACAGGTTTTTGTGCCCGCAACATCGTGGGACTAATTCCTTCCTGATTCCCTTTGCGTTTTAGGATGGTGGCCTCAAGTGCCACCCTGTTAAACGTAGCCGTGGTAAATCTGGATGCACGAAGGGCCCTTGTTGGAGTAGATCTGGACGCAGAGGGAGAGGTCAAGGGTCGTCCGCTAGCAGAAGGCCTAGGTCAAAAAACCAAGCTCTCCGAGGCCAATCTGGTGCTACCAAAATCACCATGATTGACTCCCGTTTGATTCTCTTGAGAATACGAGACATGGGGAATGGAGGAAACACGGATACTAGGTCGTACGGCCAAGGCACGGCTAGAGTGTCTACAGCTTCCGCTTGAGGATCCCGTGTTCTGGAGCTGTATCGAGGAAGCTGATGATTGAGGCGGGATGCCATGAGATCCAGCTCTGGACACTCCCAGCGTTGTGTTAGGGCGTCGAACACCTCTGGGTGAAGTGCACATTCTCCCGGATGTAGATCCTGACGGCTGAGGTAGTCTGCTTCTCGATTGTCCATTCCAGGAATGAATACCGTCGAGAGAATTACAGTGTTGCGTTCTGCCCACTGGAGGATGCGTGTCACCTCTCGCATCGCCTGGCGACTGCGAGTTCCTCCCTGTTTGTTTGCGTACACTACAGCAGTTGCATTGTCCGATTGAACCTTTATCGCCTTGGATCGAAGAATGTGGGCAGCTTGTACCAGTGCATTGTAGATTGCTCTCAGTCCCAGCATATTTATTGGCAACAGTGATTCCTGTGGAGACGGGTGTCCCTAAAGATAGAAGTCCAACATAACCGTGCCCCATCCCCTGAGGCTGGCATCCGTCGTTAGGAGCGTCCAGTTCCATATTCCGAAACGCCTGCCCACAGTGAGATTGTGCAGCTGGAGCCACCAAAGAAGCAAAATTTGTGTCTCTGGAGTCAGATGAACCAACTGCTGAAGGTGTAGATGCGACCATTGATGTAACAGGTCCAGCTGGAAAGGACGTGAATGAAAATGGCTGAACTCCAGAGTTTCGAAGGCAGCTACCATTTTTCCAAGCAAACAAATGAATAAATGGACTGACACCAGTCATGGTTTGAGGACAGCTTGGACCAGTTTCCTTATACTCAGAGCTTTGTCTATTGGCAGAAAAAGTCCACGTTGGTGTCCAAGATCACACCGAGATACTGAATACGTTGTGATGGTTGATTGTTGGATTTTCGAAAATTGATTATCCATCCGTGTTCCACCAACACATTCTATGTTAATAGAGCATGCTCCTGGAGAATGAGATCGGGTGGAGCTTTGAGGAGGAGGTCGTCTAGGTATGGTATTATTGTGACTCATAATGACTTGAGGTGAACAATCATCACCGACATGACCTTTGTAAACACCCTGGATGCCGTGGACAGTCCGAATGGCAAGACTCTGAACTGAAAATTATCCTGTTGAATAGCGAATCTGAGAAATGCTTGGTGAGGTTCCCAGATCGGGATGTGGAGATACGCATCCTTGATATCCAGAGATATCATGAACTCCTTGGGTTCCAGGCTCAAAATCACTGAGTTGAGCGACTCCATCTTGAACCGGTAATAAGAAGGAAACTGATTAAATGATTTTAGGTTCAGGATAGGTCTTTAAGTTCCATCCGGTTTTAGAACTACAAAAAGATTGGAATAATAACCCTTCTTTCACTGAAGTGGTGGCACCGGCATTAATACTGCCATTTCCACTAAGGTCCGTATTGTACCTTGATGGGCTAACCGTTTGTCCAGAAGAATTGGAAGACTTGTTGTAAAATATGTGTTCGGTTGTAAAACTTCGAAATCTAACTGGTGCCCTTGGGAGATGATATTGCGAATCCACACATTGTCGGATATCTTGAACCAGGCATCTTGAAAATTTCGAAGCCATGCTCCCACTGCACCTGGGTCCCCGGTGGGGAGACCGTCATGCCATGGTCTTTTCTGTAGGCTTTGGGTCCTGACGACTAGCAACGACTGGTTGTTTGCTGTGACCTCTGCCTCGCAAGGATAAATTTCTGCCACGTCCTCTAAAAGATTGAGTGGGACGAAAGGACCGAAATGATATTAAGGAATAAGAGCATTTAGGCGGTGGTGGAAGGGTTGGTAAAAAGGTAGATCCCCCCCACCCCCCCACCCCCGTAGCTTGCAAAATAACGTATCCAATTATTTTCCTAAAAGAATGCCACCTGTGAATGGCAGTGCCTCCGCGGCTCTCTTGGACTCCGTTTCTACCTGCCATGACCTTACCCAAAGGACTCTTCTGGCAGCAATAGCCGAAGCTGAGATTCTCAATTTCACTTGGCCGATATCTTTAGCCGTTTTCCCTAAATATATACGTCCGACTCCTTACTGTGGTCCGCTAGGATTACTACTTCTTCAATCGGAACTCTGTTTTGTAAATCCGTAATTAATTTAGTGGCCCAATGTTCCACTGCTTTGTTCACCCAAGAGCTCACCAAGGTTGGTCGAAGGGATACACCTGCGACTGAATAAATGGATTTCCGCATGGTATCCAGTTTCCGTTCAGACGGGTCTTTCAAAGAAGTTGCGGCCGTAACAGGTAATGCCGTATTCTTTGACAGCCTGGGAGAGAGGAGAAGAGTCCACGCGAGGTGACTTTTCCCACTTATCCGTCATGGACGATGAAAACGGATAACTACTGCGGAATCTTTTAGGCATTTGAAATAGTTTGTGTGGGTTTTCCCATGCCTCCGTCAGCTGATCATCCAGCTTTTTTTAGTTTCGGAGATGTTCAAAACCAGTTTTATTGCTAAAGTAAGAGATTCAACCTCTTGCGAGGATTCCGGAGAAACTTCATCGTCCGCGTCGGTAATCTCGTCCAGAAGTAATGGAACTGGACGCTTTCAGCCTTTGCCAATGTCTGCGGCTGTTTATAGGAAATGTCTAAGAGTTTTGCGAGACCCTCAACTGACTTGGCCTGCCCTGCCACCGAGGGCAGTTCCGTAGCAATAGAGGGAACATAATTTTGAGGGAAGTCCGTAACCGTCTCACGAGTCTTCCCTAAAGCAGCCACCTCAGTATGTAATTGAGAAATGATTCCTCTGAGCGCTACCACCCAGGGGGGAAAAATAGCTTCTTGGGACGGATTAACTAATGTAGACTCTGAAGCACATGCTTCACATAGGGAGGAGTCATCTGTATGAGCCTTTTTATTACACTTCGCACAGACAAATAATTTTTGTGATGCCTTATTCGCTGGTCCCTTGCCTGCCATTGTGATGGACAGAGTGGAGACACGTACAATTACATTGAGCACTCTCAATACAACAGAGAGAGATATCAGAAGTATAGAGGGAGATATAATATTTACACTACTCCCCTATTCTAAACTCCCTCAGCCACCAGCCTGTATTTTATGTGCAGGCTTTCAGGTTTCTGGCAGTCTGTAGCAATGTGCACCTGTCTCTGATAACAGTGCTGATTCCTGAGGAGAGAAGAAACATTGGGGTTGATACAGATTTGTTTTTTTGCAGTGCTGCGATCAGGTAGTCGCCGCCTACAGAGGGAGGGGGTAATCGCTGTGCGGGGGTGTGAACGCTTGTGCAGAGAGCTGTACAAACAAAAGTTTGTGCAGTCTGCACAGCTCAGGACTTACTCAGCCACTGCGACGATCCGGCCAGGAGATGATGTCAGGAACCCTCCCTCCAAGCGGTTGGGCGTGCCTTCGTTTTTCCGGACATTCCCTAGAAACGGTCAGTTGACACCCACAGACGGCCTTTTCCTGTCAATCTTCTTGCAATCGCCCGTGCGATCTCTTTCTTCGTTAATCCCGTCGCTGTCCGGCGATCCCCATTGTCTGCGGCCGAACCGCCTGCGCATTGCGGAGCATCACACCGCTGCAAAAATAGCTAGTGTATGATCGGGTCTGAATGACCCACATTGTTACTAACACATGAACTGCGTGGCTGAGAAAAGCGCCTTTTTGTGATTGACAAGTTAAACCCCCCCCCCCCCTTGCTCAGGCACCCATATCAACCAGGTCTAACGCCATATTGAATGGGTGCCTGACCAAACTTACAACAGGTCTTTGTTGCACATATATATATATATATATATGTGTGTGTGTGTGTGTGTGTGTGCTCTGTTATGAACCCTGCTGTCCCACCGCGGTATTCTGGCTGCAAGTCCCCCATTTCCTGCAGTGCACCTCTAGTTGAAGTGGAAACCACGCCGCTGCTACCCGTGACGCCGGGAAGCTGGTCTCCGTTAGCGCTGTGAAGGGGGGGCCGCTGTGCTGGATGCTGCTGTGCTGTGTCAGCGCGGCAGTGAAGACAACTATACCGCTGACGCGGCTACCTCTGACCCCGGGGAACTTACGCTGGCGGCGTACGCGGCCGCGCATATCTGTACAGGGAGGATGTACTCATCGGACTGTTACAGCCTCAGGATCTTGCGGCTTTTGTTTTAGGGACAAACAGTGCTTCTCAGTTAAGCTCTGTTCTCCCTTTTGCAGCGTAATGCTGCTAGTGTCTGACCCGGACCCCTCTTCTGTAGTTAAGTGGCCAAGGGACTAAGTCCCAAGAACTATAAGATTAAAAATAAAATAAAAAAAGATGTAACTGAGCAGGAGCTCAGTCATCAGTGACCGGCTCCCTCGGCACATATTCAAAACTGAGGGATGATGGGGTATAGAGGGGGAGTAGACTGTTTCACTTCTTAGATTATTTAAAGTGCCAGTTCCCTGTAAGCCACCATCATCACCCCACAGTCTTGAAGTTGTGCCAGTGTCCCCTAGTGGCTGACAGAAAAATACAGTTGCCTCATGTTAATGCATTCTCCAGAATACATATACCAGTTAATTGTACTGTATGTAACGTACTATGGTCTGAATTCAGCTAGCAGCGAAAAGATGTTTTCACAGTAAAAAATTGCAATTTTACAGCTTATCGCGAAAAAGTGCCTATTTAACTGCCGGCAAAAATAGATTTGTGGGAGTTTTACAGCGAATTTCAATTCACCACCTCTGAGCAGCTGAAAAGTTGGGAAAAAAATCCCTATTTTAAGTTAAAACTGTTGTGATCTGGTTCAGAACCCCTGGGACAACCCCCTAAATGACTAATAAGACACCTAGAAGTTTTTCATATTCAATTGGCCCATAATCACATGTAATTTTTGGAGTGAAAAAGTGCAAAATGATGGAATTGGGGTACAAGGTGTGGGGCAGGTATATTTGGGTGCTTTATGAGTGGGACAAGTGCTTTTAGACTTGCAGGTAAGAGTAATCAGTCTGTTTTAACTTTTTTAAAAGTCCCCTAAAATGACCCAAATTTATACTTATACCCATTTTTATGTACCTTTAAGTTTAATTTTAGCACTTATTTTGCTGGGCAAAAAAATACTTCTATTATAACCAATAATAAACTTCTATACTGTTATTGGATGTTAGTTTAGCCTTTTTGTGGGGTACAGGGCAGATTTACAAATTTTCCACTTTTGGCAACAATTTTTGTTGTAATCCTGTTTTTGCGAATTTGCAATTGAATAGGCGAATCACATATGGAAAACGGCACTCACTGTAAATTACCACGATTTCATGGCTAATTGAATTCAGCCCTATGTGTCATAAATAGATTTCTCCCTGTAAAAAACAGATCTTCCCAGTGAAATGTTTCCCTATTAACAACTGTGCATAAATAAAGTATACAACCATAGCCGCATATAAAAAGAACTATTCAGTGTTCTACCCGTTCTTCGCACGGGAGTTTGATTTTCACTGTTGTAAATATAAATGAGTATTAAAATTTGGTAAATCTATACAGTTGTAAATTGAGACGTCTTAATGTAAGTAAATATGTATACATGGTTCTTGGCGTTACCCGAGGAGCACCCGTAGCAGATACGGTAAAAAGTGACAGGACCATTGTTGTAGTTTATTAAATTCTACACACTGGAGGTGCAATCCAAATTTTTATCTGATTGTCCGTTTGGGCGTTATCGTTCATGCAACGCAAGCCACGCATCGATAATGATGTCATTATGTCAACCACCTTTTCATCCCCTTAGCGTAGGTTTATTAAAATTCGAATTACGTAGTTTTCCTATTTTTCACCTGAAGAATACCTAGGTTAAGGTTCAGCTTCCTAACATAACAGGAAGTAAGAATTAGTTATGAGTCAGTGAGTGAGGGCTTTTGCATTTATATATAGATACAAGTAACCGAAAGACTGGCATTAATTTATAATTTATATAACATACTGATTTACAATCAAATAATTAGTGACTGGTACAGTAACTTTCAATTTTAAATAACATCATTATATTTCTCTAACGTCCTAGAGTATACTGGGCTTCCATTTAGTACCATGGGTATAGACTGGTCCACTAGGAGCCATGGGCACTTTAAGAAATTTATAGTGTGGGATGGCTCCTCCCTCTATGCCCCTCTCACCAGACTCAGTTTAGAAAATGTGCCCCGATGAGGCGGTCACGTTTATGGAAGCTCCTGAGGAGTTTTCTGCATTTATTTTTTCTGTTATTTTCAGGCAGGTCTGGATGGCACCACCCTGCCTGCTTCGTGGGACTTAGGGGGGGAAAACGGCCCAACCTCTTGAAGGGTTAATGGTTCCGTTCCCCGCTGACAAGACACTAGCTCCTGAGGGAACTGTGTACGCAAGCCCCAACACAGCGAGCGTACATTCCCGCAGCACGCCGCCACCCCTAACAGAGCCAGAAGAATGAAGAGTGGTGAGTACTAAGCCGGCGTCCCGGTTAGCGCGTCGTCTGCCATTATGGCGGCATGAGGGTATGGAGACGCACGGCTTCTAACTGGGGCGGAATGCGTCTCCAGACACAGTACACAGCTGCGTCTCAGTACACTGTACACAGTACCCACACTGGCATAAACAGCCTTAAAACGGGTTTCTCTCCATTTTAAGCACCAGATTACCTCAGCCAGTATAAAAAAGCGGGAAGACCGCGCACCATTGAGGGGGCGGGTCCTTCACTATGGCCCTCATTCCGAGTTGTTCACTCGCTGCTAATTTTAGCAGAATTGCTAATAGGCTAAAATCCGGCAGTTCTGCGCAAGCGTATGCATCTCAGGGCGCACGCGCTAAGCAAATTTACACAAAACTATGCTATTTTACTCACAGGCGAACAAAGCTTTTCAATCGCTCTGCTGATTGACAGAAAGTGGGAGTTTCTGGGCGGAAACTGTCCGTTTTCAGGGAGTGTGCTAAAAAACGCCAGGTAAAAACGCAGGAGTGTCTGGAGAAACGGAGGAGTGGCTGTTCGGACGCTGGGCGTGTTTGTGACGTCAAACCAGGAGCTAAACGGACTGAGGTGATCGCAATCTAGGAGTAGGTCTGGAGCTACTCAGAAACTGCAAGGAAATTGCTTTCGTTAGCAATTCTGCTAATATTAGCAGAATTGCTAATCTTTCGTTAGCAATTCTGCTATGCTAAAATACACTCCCAGAGGGCGGCGGCTTTGTGTTTGCATTTCTGCTAAAAGTAGCTAGCGAGCGAACAACTCGGAATGAGGGCCTATAAGCGGACACAGACGCTGATTGACAGGGACGCGCAGCTCCTCTGGAGTGACTCCAGTTTACCTCAGCGGTACCAGGGGGTCATAGCAAGGGGAGAGCAATTATTAGTGTACTGAGTCCCCTATGAGGGTACTTAGTCTGCGACCCGGCTAAGCTTGGCATTAGCAATAAGGGCGGGGTGGGGGCTGGCACCAAATATCTCTGTCTCTCCCTGAAGGGCTCTTTGTGGGTTAATTGTGCTTAACATTTTTCTGTGTGTGTGTGCTGTCACATTTACATTATATCAGGCAAAGAGTGTGTTTCTTGTACAGCGGAGTGTTCCTCTTCACCAGGGGGCTCACTACTGAGTACTCAGGGCAGTGCACCTTCCCAGAATAGCGGGGCTGAACCGGAGTGGGTTAATTCCATTAAAGGAATGATCTCCAATATTTCTACGAAATTGTCCCGCAATGAGAAAGAGACGCAATACTTAAGACAGACTGTGGATGAGTTTATGAACAGAGACTCAGTCCCCAAAACAGCCTTTCCATCCCCTCCCATTTGTCCGCAAAAACGATCTCTGGCCCATATCCTGCAGTCTGACTCTGACGGGTCAGACATGGAAGAGGGTGAGGTGGATTTGAAGGGGGGGGGGATGCTACTCTGTCACAGGGAATACAGGCTCTTATAGAGGCTATCAGAGATATTCTGCAAATTCCTGATAAGGTGTCAGAGGAGTGTGAGGAATCTTTTTTTCTCTTACGTCCTAGAGGATGCTGGGTACTCCAAAAGGACCATGGGGTATAGACGGGATCCGCAGGAGACATGGGCACACTATAAGACTTTGAATGGGTGTGAACTGGCTCCTCCCTCTATGCCCCTCCTCCAGACCTCAGTTAGATTCTGTGCCCAGAGAGACTGGACACACACTAGGGGAGCTCTCCTGAGTTTCTCTGAAAAGACTTTCTGTTAGGTTTTTTATTTTCATGGAGACCTGCTCCCTGCTTCGTGCGAGTGAGGGGAGAGAAGTCAGACCTACTTCTTCTGAGTTAAAGGCTCTGCTTCTTAGGCTACTGGACACCATTAGCTCCAGAGGGTTCGATCACTTGGTGCGCCTAGCTGCTTGTTCCCGGAGCCGCGCCGTCATCCCCATCACAGAAGCCAGAACAAAGAAGCCGGGTGAGTATAAAGAAGAAAGAAGACTTCAGTGACGGCAGAAGACTTCAGTAACGGAGGTACAGCGCAGCGGTCGCGCTGCGCCCATGCTCCCACTCATACACCAACGGCACTCACATGGTGCAGGGCGCAGGGGGGGCGCCCTGGGCAGCAGGTTACTGAGGTTTTTAAAACTGGCAAAACAGTATATTTTCGCAAGTACAGGGAGCAAAATATTCTTCCATATGTTCCGGCACAACAGAAAAAGGCACCCCATTATCAGATGCAGTCCTTTTGGCCTAATAAATACAAAAAAGGAAGAGGCTCGTCCTTCCTTGCTTCAAAAGGCAGAGGAAGGGGAAAAAGGTCGCCTGCTATGTCAGGCTCCCAGGACCAAAAGTCCTCCCCGGCCTCTGCCAAGTCCACCGCATGACGCTGGGGCTCCCCTTCAGGAGTCCGTGCCGATGGGGGCGTGTCTCCGACTCTTCAGTCAGGTCTGGTTTCACTCGGGCCTAAATCCTTGGGTGTTAGACATAGTGTCCCAAGGGTACAAACTGGAGTTTCAGGAGGTGCCCCCCCACCGATTTTTCAAATCAGCCTTGCCAGTTTCTATCCCAGAAAGGGAAGTAGTGAGTGCTGCGATACAAAAGCTGTGTCAACAGAGTGTCTTGTCCCGGTACCCCCATCTCAACGGGAAGAAGGGTTTTATTCGAGCCTCTTTGTCGTACCAAAGCCGGACGGATCCTGAACCTAAAATCCCTCAATCTGTATTTGAAAACTTTCAAGTTCAAGATGGAATCTCTTCGAGCGGTGATCTCCAGTTTAGAAGGGGGGGATTTTATGGCGTCAGTCGACATAAAAGATGCCTACTTACACGTCCCGATATATCCTCCACATCAGGCTTTCCTGAGATTTGCGGTGCAGGATTGTCATTACCAATTTCAGACGTTGCCGTTTGTTCTTTCCACAGCCCTGAGGGTCTTCACCAAGGTGATGGCGGAAATGATGGTACTCCTACGCAAGCAGGGTGTCACAATTATCCCGTACTTGGACGATCTCCTGATAAAGGCGAGATCGAAGGAGCAGTTGCTAAGAAATGTGGAACTCTCTCTGACGGTTCTGCAACATCATGGTTGGATTCTAAATTTGCCAAAGTCTCAGTTGATTCCGACAACTCGGCTGCCTTTCTTGGGCATGATTCTGGACACAGAACTGCAGAGAGTGTTTCTTCCAGCGGAAAAAGCTCTGGAAATCCAATGCATGGTCAAGGAGATTCTGAAACTGGCAAGAGTGTTGATTCATCAATGCACTCGAGTGCTAGGGAAGATGGTTGCAGCTTACGAAGCCATTCCGTTTGGCAGGTTTCATGCCAAGGTGTTTCAGTGGGACCTGCTGGACAAATGGTCCGGGTCTCACCTGCACATGCACCGGAAAATAAGTCTATCTTCCAGGACCAGAATTTCTCTCCTGTGGTGGCTGCAAAGTTCTCACCTTCTAGAGGGACGCAGGTTCGGGATCCAGGATTGGGTCCTGCTGACCACGGATGCAAGTCTCCGAGGCTGGGGAGCAGTCACGCAAGGAAGAAGTTTCCAGGGAAAATGGTCAAGCCAGGAAACTTGTCTCCACATAAACGTTCTGGAGTTAAGAGCCATTTACAACGGCCTTCTGCAAGCGGAACACCTTCTTCGAGGTCTACCTGTCCTGATTCAGTCGGACAACGTAACCGCGGTGGCGTACGTAAACCGCCAGGGCGGAACAAAGAGCAGAGCGGCGATGGCGGATGCCACAAGAGTTCTCCGCTGTGCGGAAAAACACGTGAGCGCTCTTGTCAGCAGTCTTCCTTTCAGGCGTGGACAACTGGGAAGCAGACTACCTCAGCAGACACAATCTCCATCCAGGAGAGTGGGCTCTTCATCAAGAGGTATTTGCTGAAGTGACAAGGCGTTGGGGAATTCCTTAAATAGACATGATGGCGTCTCGCCTTAACAAGAAGCTTCCGAGGTATTGTTCCAGGTCAAGGGACCCCCAACCAGTGCAGTGGACGCCCTGGTAACTCCGTGGGTGTTTCAGTCAGTATATGTGTTCCCTCCACTTCCTCTCATTCCAAAAGTGTTGAGGATCATAAGAAGAACGCGGGTTCCGGCAGTACTCGTCGTTCCAGATTGGCCACGGAGGGCCTGGTATCCGGATCTTCAGGAATTGCTCATAGAAGATCCGTGGCCACTTCCTCTCAGAGAGGATCTGTTACTGCAGGGACCGTGCGTATTTCAAGACTTACCGCGGCTGCGTTTGACGGCGTGGAGGTTGAACGCCAAATCCTAGCTCGAAAGGGTATTCCCGGGGAAGTCATCCCCACTCTCCTTAAGGCTAGAGAGGAGGTCACGGTGAAGCATTATCACTGTATTTGGAGAAAATATGTGTCGTGGTGTGAAGCCAAGAAAGCTCCTACGGAGGAGTTTCAGCTGGGTCGTTTCCTTCATTTTTTGCAGGCAGGCGTGGATGCAGGCCTGAAATCGGGTTCCATCAAAGTGCAGATTTCGGCTTTATCTATTTTCTTTCAAAAAGAATTGCCCGCCCTTCCTGAAGTTCAGACTTTCGTGAAGGGAGTGCTGCATATCCATCCTCCGTTTGTGCCACCCGTGGCACCGTGGGATCTTGACGTGGTGTTACAATTTCTTATGTCTCACTGGTTTGAACCTTTGCGAAAGGTTGAGTTGAAATTTCTCATTTGGAAGGTGGTCATGCTTTTGGCCTTGGCGTCCGCCAGACGGGTGTCGGAATTGGCGGCTTTGTCTCACAAGAGCCCATATTTGATTTTCCATGAGGATAGAGCGGAATTGAGAACTCTTCATTTCACATAAATCAACCTATTGATGCCGTGACAGTGCCAAAGTCTCTCGATGTCGTAAGAGCTTTGAGAATTTATGTCGCCAGAACGGCTCTTTTTAGGAAAACGGAGGCTCTGTTTGTCCTGTACGCTTCCAACAAGATTGGAAATCCTGCTTCCAAGCAGACTATTGCACGCTGGATTTGTAATACGATTCGGCACGCTCATTCTACGGCTGGATTGCCGTTGCCGAAGTCAGTGAAGGCCCATTCTACCAGGAAGGTGGGCTCATCTTGGGCGGCTGCCCGAGGGGTCTCGGCACTTTAACTTTGCCGAGCAGCTACGTGGTCGGGTTCAAACACTTTTGTTAAGTTCTATGAGTTTGATACCCTGGCTGATGAGGACCTCATGTTTGCTCAATTGGTGCTGCAGAGTCGTCCGCACTCTCCCGCCCGGTCTGGAGCTTTGGTATAGACCCCATGGTCCTTTTGGAGTCCCCAGCATCCTCTAGGACGTAAGAGAAAATAGTATTTCTCTGACGTCCTAGTGGATGCTGGGAACTCCGTAAGGACCATGGGGAATAGACGGGCTCCGCAGGAGACTGGGCACTCTAAGAAAGAATTAGGACTACTGGTGTGCACTGGCTCCTCTCCTGAGCTCCTAGTAAAGAAAGTATTTATTAGGTTTTTTATTTTCAGTGAGATCTGCTGGCAACAGACTCACTGCTACGAGGGACTTAGGGGAGAGAAGCGAACCTACCTGCTTGCAGCTAGCTTGGGCTTCTAGGCTACTGGACACCATTAGCTCCAGAGGGATCGAACACAGGCCCAGCCTCGGTCGTCCGGTCCCGGAGCCGCGCCGCCGTCCCCCTTGCAGAGCCAGAAGCAAGAAGAACGTCCTGGAAATCGGCGGCTGAAGACTCCGGTCTTCATTAAGGTAGCGCACAGCACTGCGCCATTGCTCCCCATGCACACCACATACTCCGGTCACTGATGGGTGCAGGGCGCTGGGGGGGGGGGGGGGGGGGGGCGCACCCTGGGCTGCAATTAGATTACCTTAAAATGGCTAAAAACACATAATATAGTCTAATAAACTATATATGTGTAAAAATCCCCTGCCATAATATTAATATAAAGAGCGTGAGAAGCCCGCCGAAAAAGGGGCATGGCTATCTCCCTCAGCACACTGGCGCCATTTCCTCTTCACAGCTCCGCTGGAAGGACGCTCCCCAGGCTCTCCCCTGCAGTTTCCAGGCTCAATAGGGTAAAAAAGAGAGGGGGGGCACTAGATTTAGGCGCAATACTGTGTATTATAGCTGCTATAGGGAAAATCACTTTGTGTAGTGTAAATCTCTGTTTATATAGCGCTGTGGTGTGTGCTGGCATACTCTCTCTCTGTCTCCCCAAAGGACTTTGTGGGGTCCTGTCCTCAGTCAGAGCATTCCCTGTGTGTGTGTGGTGTGTCGGTACGGCTGTGTCGACATGTTTGATGAGGAGGCTTATGTGGAGGCGGAGCAGGTGCCGATAAATGTGATGTCCCCTCCTGCGGGGTCGACACCAGAGTGGATGGATATGTGGAAGGTATTAACCGACAGTGTCAACTCCTTACATAAAAGGTTCGATGACATAACAGCTGTGGGACAGCCGGCTTCTCAGCCAGTGCCTGCCCAGGCGTCTCAAAGGCCATCAGGGGCTCAAAAACGCCCGCTACCTCAGATGGCAGACACAGATGTCGACACGGAGTCTGACTGCAGTGTCGACGACGACGAGACTAATGTACATTCCACTAGGGCTATCCGTTGCATGATTACGGCAATGAAAAATGTGTTGCACATTTCTGACATTAACCCAGGTACCACTAAAAAGGGTATTATGTTTGGGGAGAAAAAGCAACCAGTGGTTTTTCCCCCTTCAGATGAGTTAAATGAAGTGTGTGAAGAAGCGTGGGCTTCCCCTGATAAAAAACTAGTAATTTCTAAAAAGTTACTAATGGCGTACCCTTTCCCGCCAGAGGACAGGGTACGTTGGAAGACATCCCCGAGGGTGGATAAAGCGCTCACACGCTTGTCAAAAAAGGTGGCACTACCGTCTCAGGATACAGCCGCCTTAAAGGAGTGTGGGGATAGAAAGCAGGAGGCTATCCTGAAGTCTGTATATACACACTCAGGTACTATACTGAGACCTGCTATTGCTTCAGCATGGATGTGCAGTGCTGCAGCAGCGTGGTCTGATTCCCTGTCTGATAATATTGATTCCCTTGACAGGGACACTATATTGCTAACCATAGAGCATATTAAAGACGTAGTCTTATACATGAGAGATGCACAGAGGGATATTTGCCGGCTGGCATCTAGAATAAATGCAATGTCCATTTCTGCCAGGAGAGTATTATGGACTCGGCAGTGGACAGGTGATGTGGATTCTAAAAGGCACATGGAGGTTTTGCCTTACAAGGGTGAGGAATTGTTTGGGGATGGTCTCTCGGACCTCGTTTCCACAGCGACAGCTGGGAAGTCGACATTTTTACCCCAGGTTCCCTCACAGCCAAAGAAAGCACCGTATTATCAGGTACAGTCCTTTCGGCCCCAGAAAGGCAAGCGGGTTAAAGGCGCGTCCTTTCTGCCCAGAGGCAGGGGTAGAGGGAAAAAGCTGCACCATACAGCCAGTTCCCAAGAACAGAAATCCTCCCCTGCTTCCACTAAATCCACCGCATGACGCTGGGGCTCCACTGGTGGAGCCAGGTGCGGTGGGGGCCCGTCTCCGGAACTTCAGCGACCGGTGGGTTTGCTCACAGGTGGATCCCTGGGTTCTACAAGTGGTATCTCAGGGATACAAGCTGGAATTCGAGACGTCTCCCCCTCGCCGTTACCTCAAATCAGCCTTGCCAGCTACTCCCCCGGACAGGGAGGTAGTGCTGGCGGCAATTCACAAGCTGTTCCTCCAGCAGGTGATAATAAAAGTTCCCCTCCTTCAACAGGGACGGGATTACTATTCCACAATGTTTGTGGTACCGAAACCAGACGGTTCGGTGAGACCCATTCTAAATTTAAAATCCTTGAACACTTATATAAGAAGGTTTAAGTTCAAAATGGAATCGCTCAGGGCGGTTATTGCAAGCCTGGAAGAAGGGGATTACATGGTATCACTGGACATCAAGGATGCGTACCTGCATGTCCCCATTTACCCACCTCACCAGGTGTACCTCCGTTTTGTGGTACAAGACTGCCATTACCAATTCCAGACGTTGCCGTTTGGTCTGTCCACGGCACCGAGGGTATTTACCAAGGTAATGGCCGAAATGATGATACTCCTTCGAAAGAAGGGAGTTATAATTATCCCATACTTGGACGATCTCCTTATAAAGGTGAGGTCCAGGGAGCAGTTGTTGGTCGGAGTAGCACTATCTCAGGAAGTGCTACAACAGCACGGCTGGATTCTGAATATTCCAAAGTCGCAGCTGGTTCCTACGACGCGTCTGCTGTTCCTGGGTATGATTCTGGACACAGAACAGAAGAAGGTGTTTCTCCCGGAGGAGAAGGCCAAGGAGTTGTCATCTCTGGTCAGAGACCTCCTGAAACCAAAACAGGTGTCGGTGCATCACTGCACGCGAGTCCTGGGAAAGATGGTAGCTTCTTACGAAGCAATTCCATTCGGCAGGTTCCATGCAAGGATCTTTCAGTGGGATCTGTTAGACAAGTGGTCCGGATCGCATCTTCAGATGCATCGGCTGATCACCCTGTCCCCGAGGGCCAGGGTGTCTCTGCTGTGGTGGCTGCAGAGTGCTCATCTTCTAGAGGGCCGCAGATTCGGCATACAGGACTGGGTCCTGGTGACCACGGATGCAAGCCTCCGAGGTTGGGGGGCAGTCACGCAGGGAAGAAACTTCCAAGGACAATGGTCGAGTCAGGAGGCTTCCCTACACATAAATATTCTGGAACTAAGGGCCATTTACAATGCCCTAAGTCAGGCAAGACCCCTGCTTCAAAACCAGCCGGTGCTGATTCAGTCAGACAACATCACGGCGGTCGCCCATGTAAACCGACAGGGCGGCACAAGAAGCAGGATGGCGATGGCAGAAGCCACAAGGATTCTCCGTTGGGCGGAAAATCACGTGATGGCACTGTCAGCAGTGTTCATTCCGGGAGTGGACAACTGGGAAGCAGACTTCCTCAGCAGGCACGACCTCCACCCGGGAGAGTGGAGACTTCATCCAGAAGTCTTCCAACTGATTGTAAACCGTTGGGAAAGGCCACAGGTGGACATGATGGCGTCCCGCCTAAACAAAAAGCTAAAAAGATATTGCGCCAGGTCAAGGGACCCTCAGGCGATAGCTGTGGACGCTCTAGTGACACCGTGGGTGTACCAGTCAGTTTATGTGTTCCCTCCTCTTCCTCTCATACAAAAGGTGCTGAGGATAATAAGAAAGAGAGGAGTAAGAACTATACTCATCGTTCCGGATTGGCCAAGAAGGACTTGGTTCCCGGAACTACAAGAAATGATCTCAGAGGACCCTTGGCCTCTGCCTCTCAGACTGGACCTGCTACACCAGGGGCCCTGTCTGTTCCAAGACTTACCGCGGCTGCGTTTGACGGCATGGCGGTTGAACGCCGGATCCTGATGGAAAAGGGCATTCCGGTTGAAGTCATTCCTATGCTGATAAAGGCTAGGAAAGAGGTGACAGCAAAGCATTATCACCGCATATGGCGAAAATATGTTGCTTGGTGTGAGGCTATGAAGGCCCCCACAGAAGAATTTCAGCTGGGTCGATTTCTGCACTTCCTACAGTCAGGAGTGACTATGGGCCTAAAATTGGGATCCATTAAAGTCCAGATTTCAGCCCTGTCTATTTTCTTTCAAAAAGAACTGGCTTCACTGCCTGAAGTTCAGACGTTTGTTAAGGGAGTGCTGCATATTCAGCCCCCTTTTGTGCCCCCAGTGGCACCTTGGGATCTCAACGTTGTGTTGGATTTCCTAAAATCACATTGGTTTGAGCCACTTCAGACCGTGGAATTAAAATATCTCACGTGGAAAGTGGTCATGCTTTTGGCCTTGGCTTTGGCTAGGTGGGTGTCAGAATTGGCGGCTTTGTCCTGTAAAAGCCCCTATCTGATCTTCCATATGGACAGAGCAGAATTGAGGACGCGTCCCCAATTCCTCCCTAAGGTGGTATCAGCGTTTCATTTGAACCAACCTATTGTGGTGCCTGCGGCTACTCGGGACTTGGAGGCTTCCAAGTTGCTGGACGTAGTCCGGGCCCTGAAAATCTATGTTTCCAGGACGGCTAGAGTCAGAAAGACTGACTCGCTGTTTATCCTGCATGCACCCAACAAGTTGGGTGCTCCTGCTTCTAAGCAGGCTATTGCTCGCTGGATCTGCTCCACGATTCAACTTGCACATTCTGCGGCTGGACTGCCGCATCCTAAATCAGTCAAAGCCCATTCCACGAGGAAGGTGGGCTCTTCTTGGGCGGCTGCCCGAGGGGTCTCGGCTTTACAACTTTGCCGAGCTGCTACCTGGTCGGGATCAAACACGTTTGCAAAATTCTACAAGTTTGATACCCTGGCTGAGGAGGACCTTGAGTTTGCTCATTCGGTGCTGCAGAGTCATCCGCACTCTCCCGCCCGTTTGGGAGCTTTGGTATAATCCCCATGGTCCTTACGGAGTTCCCAGCATCCACTAGGACGTCAGAGAAAATAAGAATTTACTCACCGGTAATTCTATTTCTCGTAGTCCGTAGTGGATGCTGGGCGCCCATCCCAAGTGCGGATTGTCTGCAATACTTGTATATAGTTATTGCCTAACTAAAGGGTTATTGTTATGAGCCATCTGTTCGTGAGGCTCAGTTGTTATTCATACTGTTAACTGGGTATAATATCACGAGTTGTACGGTGTGATTGGTGTGGCTGGTATGAGTCTTACCCGGGATTCCAAATCCTTTCCTTATTGTGTCCACTC
Source organism: Pseudophryne corroboree (assembly GCF_028390025.1). Classification (NCBI taxonomy): domain Eukaryota; kingdom Metazoa; phylum Chordata; class Amphibia; order Anura; family Myobatrachidae; genus Pseudophryne; species Pseudophryne corroboree. The sequence continues at coordinate 372,895,833 of NC_086444.1, read as the reverse complement.
TTCTGGGCACAGTATCCTAACTGAGGTCTGGAGGAGGGGCATAGAGGGAGGACCCAGTGCACACCAGTAGTCCTAATTCTTTCTTAGAGTGCCCAGTCTCCTGCGGAACCCGTCTATTCCCCATGGTCCTTACGGAGTTCCCAGCATCCACTACGGATTACGAGAAATAGAATTACCGGTGAGTAAATTCTTATTTTTAATACCTATCGGTAAATCCTTTTCTCCTAGTCCGTAGAGGATGCTGGGCGCCCATCCCAGTGCGGACTGTTACTTGCAGTTGTTGCTTCGGTTACACGAAGTTTGTGTATCGGTTATGTTCAGCTTGTTGCTGTTTTTCGTTCATACTGTTATCTGGTATTCTTGCTGATCCAGTTGTAAAATTGAGACTACACTCACATCATTGTACACAGCTGCGGGGGAGGCCCAGAGACTCACTATTGCATGTGCTTGGATCACAAAAACCATTGCTAAATGGTCAGGTAACCTAATTGAGGGGTTAGATTCCTTTTCTAGGGGGGATGTTGTTTTACTCCTGCAACATGTATAGGACTCTGCAAATTTTATGGTGGAAGCCATAAAAGAGATAGGCTTGCTTAATGCACGCACCACCGCTATGGCAGTGTTAGCACGCAGGGGCTTGTGGCTACGCCAGTGGACTGCTGATGCGGACTCCAGGAAAGGTGTGGAAGGCCTACCATTCATAGGAGAGGCCTTGTTTGGAGATGAACTAGACAAATGGATCTCCAAAGCTACTGCAAGTAAGTCTAAGTATCTTCCTTCCGCAGCTCCCCCAGCCAGGAAAGCTTATTCAGCTTCAAATTTACAGTCCTTTCGGACAGCCAAGATTAAGGGCAAATCCAGAGGTGGTTCTACGGCCTCCAGAGGCGCAAGAGGTAAACCACGCAAAGCAGCAACTGCAGGTGCTCAGGAACAGAGCTCAGGCTCTTCTTCCTCAAAGCAAACAGCATGACAGTGGACCGCGATGCTTTGAAGGCTGTCAGGTGGGAGCCAGACTAAAATTCTTCAGTTACATCTGGTCAAATTCGTGCCGGGACCCCTGGGTCATAGATCTTATTTCCCAGGGCTACAGACTGGAGTTCCAGGAGCTCCCACCTCACAGATTCTTCAAATCAGGCTTACCATCTTCACAAGAGGCAAGTATAACTTTACAGAGTGCCATTCAAAAAATGGTACAGACTCATGTCAGTGTTCCAGTTCCACCTCATCTGCAAAACAAGGGGTACTATTCCAAATTGTTTGTAGTACCGAAACCGGATAGTTCGGTAAGGCCGATTCTGAACCTCAAGTCGTTGAAACCATACTTGCGTCTGTGGTTAACAGAATCCAATTCTGAACTCCGAACCTCCGACACTCGACGTGGTGAGAAGTCTGTAGCCACCATAGAAGGGAGAGACTGGCTTTTGGCGACAGACTGATCCTCTGGTGCATGTGAAGATGCGATCCGGACCATTTGTCCAACAGATCGAGCTGGAAGGGTCTTGAATGACTTCTTCCATATTGAAGCACCTCGTAAGAGGCCACCATCTTCCCCAGAAGGCGAATGCATAGATGCACCGATATCCAGGTTGGCTTCAGGACATCCCGAACCATCGACTGGATTACCAATGTCTTTTCCAACGGAAGGAACACCTTCTGCGACTCCGTGTCCAGTATCATTCCCAGGAATGAAAGCCTCCATGTTGGCTCTAGGTGAGATTTCTGAAGGTTCAGAATCCACCCATGATCCTGGAGAAGTTTGGATGAGAGACCAATGCTGTCCAGCAACCTCTCCCTGGACGGTGCCTTTATAAGAAGATTGTCCAGGTACGGAATTACATTCACTCCCTGTTTGCGAAGTAGAAATATCATCACTTTGGTGAACACCCTCGGTGCCGTGGAGAGACCAAATGGCAGGGCCTGAAACTGGTAGTGACAGTCCTTTAGTGCAAACCGTATATAAGCCTGATGAGGCGTCCAGATCAGAATGTGAAGGTATGCATCCTTGATATCCAGAGACACTAGGAATTCCCCATCCGCCAGACCTGAGATCCCCGCTCTCAGAGACTCCATATTGAACTGGAACATCCAAAGACTTTGAAGTAGCAGAGGTGTTGGTGACAACCAGAACCACAATAGGTTGGTTGATGTGAAACGCTACCACTTTAGGAAGAAATTGCTGACGAGTGCTTTGTTTTTACTGCACTGTTACTTGGTTAAGTATTGTTGGTTCAGCTGTTGCTGTTCCTGTTTAAAGTTGGGTTAGCATAGCTTTCCTCTCGTTTGTGTGTGCTGGTTCGGAATCTCACCACTATCCTTTTATATCCTTCTCTCAAAGTATGTCAGTCTCCTCAGGCACAGTTTCCTAGACTGAGTCTGGTGGGGGGTGGGTGGGGGGCATAGAGGGAGGAGCCAGCCCACACTATCAAATTCTTTAAGTGCCCATGGCTCCTATTGGACCCGTCTATACCCATGGTACTAAATGGAACCCCAGTATCCTCTACGGACTACGAGAAAAGGATTTACCGGTAGGTAATTTAAATCCTATTTTATCTTCAACATTCTATACTATTCTTTATACATTTTAACCAATATTTCGGCAAAAACAGTATTTTCTGTAAAACATTTTTTTAATGTATATCAAATAAAAACTATATATTTTTAAACTGTAATCTCGGTGAATATATAATGTCTCCCTATTGTGCACCACATAGTTGTGCTCTACTTTTATTCTCTTTCCCCCCCCCCACAATTTTTTTATTGTACAAATTGTGAATGAGATACATCGGTAGCACCCCAATGCTGAAATTAAAAGACAATAGTACAGGTTGAGTATCCCATATCCAAATATTCCGAAATACGGAATATTCCGAAATACGGACTTTTTTGAGTGAGAGTGAGATAGTGAAACCTTTGTTTTTTGATGGCTCAATGTACACAAACTTTGTTTAATACACAGAGTTATTAAAAATATTGTATTAAATGACCTTCAGGCTGTGTGTATAAGGTGTATATGAAACATAAATGAATTGTGTAAATGTAGACACACTTTGTTTAATGCACAACATTATAAAAAATATTGGTTAAAATGACCTTCAGGCTGTGTGTATAAGGTGTATATGTAACATAAATGCATTCTGTGCTTAGATTTAGGTCCCATCACCATGATATCTGATTATGGTATGCAATTATTCCAAAATACGGAAAAATCCCATATCCAAAATACCTCTGGCCCCAAGCATTTTGGATAAGGGAGACTCAACCTGTATTACTTAAATATATAACTGGATTGATAGAAAGTACTATTCATTTTGGATTATCAAATAATTAGATTGTTGCAGATTAGTAACCTTTTATGTGCAACAAACGTATACTTAACTTTGAATGTGTTTTTGGAGGACGGAGAGCTGCACTTTAAATCTTTTTGAGAATTTTTCTTTCCGTTTTTCAACAAGACCTATACAAATATGTATTATCTCTAATATGTTACCAAATATAGCATAATGTTCTGGGACATAAAAATATAAAGTTAGCTAAATTAAACCTAAAAGTGAACCCAAGGCAGCACAAACATTTGTAAAGCGCAACGGACTATGCTTTGCTATAAAAGAAACTGTTAGTTTGTACCTTTTAAAATTTAATACACCTTATTGTCAGTTTAATAGCATATAATTCAGTTTTAGATGCCGCTATGTCCCTAGGGGTGTGGTATGCAAGGTCGACAGTAACTAGGTCGACCACTATTGGTCGACAGTAACTAGGTTGACAGGGTCTCTAGGTGGACATGGTCTAGGTTGACAGGTCAAAAGGTCGACATATGTTTTTTATGTTTTTTTGGTGTTGTTTTCTTCGCTCGCCATGCTTTGGGCACTGTGCCTCGCTACGCTCAGCACAGGTTACGATTCCTATTCCTGATCGTAGTCTGCGTGGATCGTTAAGTATGAAATAGGTCAAAAAATTTTAAACATTGAAAAACTCATGTCGACCTTTTGACCTGTCAACCTAGAACATGTCAACCTAGTTACTGTCACCCAATAGTGGTCGACCTAGTTACTGTCGACCTAGAGACCGGATCCCGTCCCTAGAAATTAATTTTAAATGTTTACAATTATACTTCTAAGAAGCAGGAGTGTGTCATTAATCATTTGCTTAGTATTTAAGCAACAATAATAAAAGGGCACCTATCAATTCTGCCTTGAAATCTAACCATTTCATTATATACCTGCAGACATCTGGCCAGAAAGTTCCTGTATCTTTGGATAAGGAAAACTTTTGGAAGAGTTCTTCTGTCTACTGCAAGGTGAAAACACATTTAATGTTATAATGTTTTTTCCTAAGTATATTCGGCAATTATTAATGTATATACTTTAGCTCTGTTAAGCATATTTCAAGTGATTAAAATCCTTTATATTATTTGAACCTGTTACATTGTGCTGCACATTCTGTTCTGAATCAGTAGAACTTACAATCTGATTTACCTACCAGAGAGACACAACACATAATGAGGCAGTTTATTTGAAGTTAAGTCAGTTAATGTATCTGTATACAGTATGTTTGTAAAGTGGAAATAATAAAGAGAACTCAGAGAGAACTCACATGGGCAATGGGATAATGTGCAAGCGCCATACTGGTAGTACTGTGGATCAGAATTTAGTATTGAATATGTCATGGAGCCCAAGGCTTGAAATGACTGATGATAGGTATTTACCTGTATAAAAAGTGTAAATACAAAGACTCACAATTTGTCGTGGTATGGAAACTTTTACTTGAATATTTCAAGATTCTTTTCATTTGTTTCGGGTTTGAACATTTCCCTGATATCTGTTTCTGAGTTCTTGTCAAAGTTGAGTACTGTATATTCACAATAGAAGAGGGTATCTAAGGTACTGAAGACTCACGCAGTTTTAGGTGTATGTTTTGTTTACAGATGGAGAAAGGAAGGGACTCTATGCTAGTGTCTTGGGCAGGGCCCCATTTGACCCTAATCAGGCTTTATACAATAGCTGTCCACACTGTTTTGCAAGTAATCACGTATGCAAGTCGATTAAAATTTCAATAGTGATATTGATTTTTCTGGAACATTGTCAAAATATAGGCCACACATGTTAATTATGTATTTGCTGTTTCCTTAGACATCATTATTCCCATCATTTACTGCGTTCCTGTTTATCCCAGTGGAAGGAGGAATGGTGGATATCATGTAAAGAGTGGAGGCTCGGTATCCGAGCTGACTGCCATTACAGGTAAGCCGGCCTGAGCCGCATTGGCATGCAGTACTAATTCTGCTGTGTCATTAAATACAGTATATTGTTTGTTTATAGGTTTACAAACCCCTCCCCCCCTATTTAATTACAGGAATCCTACGTATAAAAATTATTTTACCAAATGGCACGTTCTCATAGATAGGGCACTGCTTCCAGGGGTGTGGCACCTGACTTTAGGCGACTGGCTACCTGGTCCTCTTAACATGCTTTCACAACATTAACAGAGTCAACATGTTTGTGTCCAAAAATGCTAGTCTTGAATGGAAGTAGCTGGCCACTGCAACTTCTGAGCATGCACTCCTGTAGGGACAGCTTGGGAACATCCCCATGAAATAACAAACTGATTGGGGGATTCCTTCCATACACTTCCATACATGATCTTGTTTTTGTTCTCGTTATCCTTGTTTAAAGCTATTGTTTAATTTCTCATACGTCCTAGAGGATGCTGGGGATGCTTCAAGAACCGTGGGGTATAGACGGGATCCGCAGGAGACATGGGCACTCTATAAGACTTTGAATGGGTGTGAACTGGCTCCTCCCTCTATGCCCCTCCTCCAGACTCCAGTTAGATTCTGTGCCCAGTGAGACTGGATGAACACTGAGGAGCTCTCCTGAGTTTCTCTGAAAAAGACTTTATTAGGTTTGTTATTTTCAGGGAGACCTGCTGGCTACAGGCTCCCTGCATCGTGGGAGTGAGGGGAGAGAAGCAGACCTACTTCTTAAGAGTTCAAGGGCTCTGCTTCTTAGGCTACTGGACTCCAATAGCTCCAGAGGGTTCGATCACTACGGTACGCCTAGCTGCTTGTTCCCGGAGCCGCGCGGTCACCCCCCCTCACAAAGCCAAAAGATAGAAGCCGGGTGAGTATGAGAAGATCAGAAGACTTCAGTGACGGCAGAAGAGGTACCGCGCTACGCGCCATGCTCCCACACATAACACAGCACTGCAGGGCGCAGGGAGGGCGCCCTGGGCAGCATGAACACCTCAAATCAGACTGGCATGATTTATAACAGTGCTCCGGGCACTAGTTAAGGGACCCCCGCCAGTATAAACATATTTTTAAGCGGGACTGAAGCGCGCCATGTAGTGGGCGGGGCCTAGCCCACTCAGCTCTGACCAGCGCCATTTTCTCTCCTCAGAAGCTGCAGAGACGCTGGCCCTGTCCTCCACACTGCTGTACAAGTAACAGGGTGCAAAACGGGGAGAGGGGGGCACAAATAATTTGGTGCTGATTTGTATATATATAAAGCGCTAACAGGTCTGGGTAGTAATTTTACTGGCCTCAGTACCGGGATAGGAGCTGGGTGTGAGCTGGCAGAACTCTCTCTGTGTTCCTCTTGCAGGCTTTATTGTGGGTCTGTCTCCTATAGCCCCTGTGTGGTTGTGGGTGTCGGTACGTGTGTGTCGACATGTGTGAGGCTAAATGCTCTTCCCAGGAGGAGGCTGGAGTGGGGACAGAAAATACTGTGAGTGACCGTGTCGGCACCGCCGACGGATGATTGGGTGAATATGTTGAGTGGTTTTTTTGTTTTTGTTTTTTGAAAATATGTTTATTAGTTTTTCCACATAGAGACATAAAGAGAGAAAAAGGCAGAGAAACAATGCAGTACAAAGTGCATGTAAAATGCTTATACTTATGGATTACATAATAGGCAACAAAGGTATGGCATAGTATCAAACATCACCACTACCCCTGGTGTTGTGTATAGGAGCGAGCAGTGCAGAGGACCATATCAAAGCATCAGCAGTGATGAATATAAACAGCAATTTAGGCCTATAATATATTATGAAAGAAAAACTGCACATTATCACATATGTAACAAACCAAAATCAACTAGACAATCATAGAGAAAAAGAAAGAAGAAAGAAAGACAACAAAGACATGGATAAGAAGTGTGAGGGAGGAGGGGGGGGGGGGTTGCAGATGCCTAAAGAATATTCATCATACATGATAAGGCACATTCCTAGGGACTGTGGGGATCAAATCGCCCAGTATCAAGGTACGGAAGCGAGCATCACCCCGGTGCCGAAGGTGGATCATCACCAATAGGGATACCTAGTCTGCGGTAAGAATCCCAACTAAGGGAATCAAACAATTTCAGTATATGAGTTCGTTGTGGGGGTAGAAGAGAGTCAATGTATAGTCCCCATTTCTTATAAAAGCGCAAAGCGTTACGGTCAAGGTCTGGGAGAGTGGATTGGCGTTCAAAGTATAGTGTATTAGTAAGTAAAGACTTGAGGTTACCTAGGGAGGGAGAGGTTCGATATATCCAATGATTCAGAATTAACTTTTTCCCCAGGGTCAATAGTACATATAGAAACGGAATGCAGTATGTCTGGGATGGATGTAAACGCCAGGTTGTAGTATTAAGGCCGAGGAGTGCCGCTGGATCCATAGGGAGAGAGATTCGGAAGGTGGATTTTATATACCACACTACTTTATTCCAGAATCGTTTAATTTTCGGACAATGCCAAAAGTTATGCATAAAGAGAGCATTTGGTGCTTTACATTTGGGGCAACGACCAGAGTCTGTAGAGACCATATATTTGCGTTGTCCCGGGGCAATATATGCCCGATGTAAAAATTTAAAGTGGATTTCCTGAAGCTGGGCAGAATGCAGTGCTTTCAGTATAGCAGGAAGGGGGGAGAGGAAGCACTCCACCGATGGGTCCCAGGACCACTCACTCGACCATTTTGACAACATGGGGGGCCATAAAACCTCCGGCTTGCCGGGCAACAAGTCCCGGTATAATCAGCATATCTTGTATGAAAAGGTAGGTAACGTGACCAGCAGGGCGGACAGAGGATCCTTTCTCCGCTCGTGCACAGGAGGGATGGGGAGAGTTTGTACAAAATGGCGTACTTGTAGGAACATGAAGAAATCAGATGAGGGCACACCGTGTCTCTCGGCTAAATCCGCGAATGACAGTACATGGCCACCCGGGTCAAACACATCACGAATGAGGGCTATGCCCCTAGATTTCCATGTGAGGAATTTGGTATTATCAAGGGGAGGAGTGTAGCAGGGGTTTCCGCACAGTGGGATAAAAGGAGAGTATTCTGGGTTGCGATGTAGGGCCTTGTTAATGGCCCACCAGGAACGATAGGCGTCCCAGAAAAGAATATTAGGGCGTACCATTGGTGGGAGCAAAGCTTTCGGGGTATGTAGCAAAGCCCTTAGGTCGTAAGGGTGTACAAGGCCCTGTTCCATGTCATAATTAACATATGAGGAGGTGCCCCTTAACCAATCCGAGATATACCTAAAGTTCGCGGCCTGGAAGAAAGCCAAGAGGTCTGGGACAGCCAAGCCACCCTGGGCGCGGGGGAGTTTAAGTTTAGGTAAAGAAATCCGAGACCTCTTGCGATTCCACAGGAATTTGGAGAACATTCTATCACATTCTTTTAAGTCTTTAGTAGGGGGCTGGATAGGAATCATCTGGAGTAGATAAGAGATCTTGGGGAATACAATACTCTTCAAAATAGCTACTCTTCCTAGTAGGGACACAGGAAGAGATGACCAAGTGGATAGCAATTGGGAAACTTTGTTAAAAACAGCGGTATAGTTGACTGAGTATAGGTCTAAGATATTCACAGGGATATATATACCCAAATATTTAAGGCCTAAGGTGTTTCTCTTAAATTGAGTGAGAACTGGCACCGGGGGGCGTTGACAGGCAATCGAGTTGAGTGGGAAGAGTTCAGACTTAGAGGCATTAACACGATATCCCGCAAAGGCACCAAACTCAGAAATAGCCAGCATGATCGGCGGGACAGAGGTCTCAGGTCGTGAAATAAAGAGGAGCATGTCATCTGCAAACAAACTCACACGGAGCTCATGGTCATGAACCAATACTCCGGAGTATTCTGGGAGATGACGCAGTTTAATAGCCAGGGGCTCTATGGCGATAGCAAATAAAAGTGGGGAGAGGGGGCAGCCCTGCCTTGTGCCTCGGTGAAGAGGAATAGGAGCCGACAAGTAGCCATTACACATGATGCGAGATGAGGAGGGGGAATACAAATTACGTATCATGTTGATCAGGTCCAGCGGAAACCCAAACTTATCCAGCGTCGTGTATAAGTGATCCCAACTGACAAGATCAAACGCTTTCTCCGCGTCCAGGGAGAGGATGTATTGGGGGTCAGGGTCTCCGCTGGAATGTAACCAGGTGGCCGCGGCAAGAACTTTACGGATATTGTTAGTGGAGTGTCGGCCTGAGATGAAACCAGTTTGGTCAGGGTGGATAATGGAGGGGAGTAATCCCTTTAACCTATCTGCAATAATTTTCGTAAATAGTTTATAGTCAACGTTGAGCAAGGAGATGGGGCGGTCTGAACCGGGGAGATGGGGATCCCTTCCAGGTTTGGGAAGGAGGACGTATCAGGGCTTCGTTAAAGTACAGAGGGAGGGAATGGGAAGATAAAATGTTATTAAATACCAGGGTCAGAGGATCCAGCAATTTAAGTATGAGCATTTTGTAGAATTCCCCGGAGAAACCATCGGGTCCAGGTGCTTTCATGGGCTTAAGATGTTTAATTGCCGCTTCCACCTCCTGGGTAGTAATCGGCAAGCAAAGATCCCCCTTCACCGATGTTGATATTTGAGGCAAGGAAACAGAGTCCCAGAAAGAAGTTTTAGCTGCTTGATCGAGGGGAGGGGGGGAGTAAATGGCAGTATAAAATTCTGAGAGGATCTGCGCCATGTCCACAGATCTGGTAGCCAACGAGCCATCGTCTCGTTTCAATGTCTGGATCACCGAGGACGGCACTGAACCCCGCAGAAGATTTGAAAGGAGACGGCCCGTTTTATTGCCGTACCTATGAAAGCGGTGATTTCTGCTAAATGTATGGCGGTCGCCCATTAATGCCAGTACAGCACCAAACTGAGACTTGCAATCTAAATATACCTTCTTTGAGGCAGGAGACGGGCACTGTTTGAAGTGTTGGTAGGCATCAGTTAGGCAGCGTTGGGAGGTTTTAAACTCAGAAAGAAATTGTTTCTTTCTTGTGGAGGTATATTCTACAAGCCTACCGCGTATAACCGCCTTTGAGGTCTGCCAGAACAATAAGGGATCAGTTTCAGCAATACTTGCATTATCCAGTCTGAACTCCTCCCAAAATGCCTCCAACCTGTTCCGAAATTGTAGGGAAGAGGTGAAGGAAGTGGGGAAACGCCAGCATTTAAAGGAGCCATAGTCTAATGAGGTGGTAAGGGAAACCCAAACTAGGGCGTGATCAGAAAGAGAAATTGTTTCCATCTGTGCTTCAGTATTTTGGGGAATCAGGGAATCTGAGAGCAATAAGAAGTCTATTCTGGACAGTGTGCCGTGAGCAGCCGAGAGACACGAGTACTCCCTGTCAGTGGGATGAAGAAATCTCCAAGCATCAGTCAGATGCAGTTGTTGTGCAAAAAAGGTGACACCTAGGGTAGGAGGGGAGCGTGCACGAGCGGAGGAGTTCGAATCCATATAAGCGGAGGCCACAATATTGAAGTCTCCGCCCACAATCATTGGACAGGGCATAAACGGGCACAGTGTTGTTATGAGACTCTTGAAAAAAACTTTTGAATAAGAGTTTGGAGCATACACAGAACATAAAACATATTTGGTATTATGAAGTAAAATTTAAAGTATTAGGAATCTACCAGCAGGATCGCACAGGGAAGTAATGACTTCAATATGCAAGCTACTTTTAGCGAGGATCAATACACCCCTAGCCTTAGAAGAATAGGGAGCGTCTGAGAGCACCTGCCAGCCCAAAACACCCAATTTTTGGGCCTCTGGGGTGAGAAGGTGCGTCTCCTGTATAAACAGCAAATCCATATGTAATCTATTTAAATAGAGCAGGATCTTCTTCCTCTTGATAGGGGAGTGGATACCCCCAACATTCCATGTGCCCACCTTAATAGAAGACATGGGGCTTTAAGTAATCATACAGGAAGACATCTTACAAACCCATAAGCAGTGTAGGGTGGGAAAAGACACAAGAGAAAGGAGGGGAGGGGGAAGACACAAGGATAGTAGAGACATAGAGATGAGAAGAAAATATTAGACCCACCGGGGGGTCCCACAACAATATTCGTGTAACAACTTCACGGTATTATAATTAAAGTAATAACCAAGGGCAGCAAGGAGGGCAGTGCTCCTAGCCAGCAACCACTATAATGAGCAGCATAGGGGATGGGGGGGGAGAGGGAGGAGGGTAAGGGGAGGGGGGTGTAGGGGAGGGGGAGATAGGGAGTGGAAGGGGGGAGGGGGGGAGAGGGGTAAGGGATATGAGTGAGCGGTCAGAATGACATCAGCCTACCCCTAAATGGATGGGCAAAACAGGCATCCAAGCATATAGAACTATATAAAACTGGAAACAGGCATATAGGTATACATTGCTTAGAGGAAACTTATGTCACTTTAAGATTATATATACATCACCCAGAAGACCACTGAGGGATTAGCGAGAAGGTCCAAATAAGACTAACAGAGGAACTTATAGTCCACGGGGTGGGGATGAGAAATAAATGTATGTCGAGGGTGACTAAGTCCAGGCAACAATGAAGCAGGATAGTTACAGGGCAGTGTCTGTAAAAGACGGCTATTTCGGCACTTGGTTGGAGGCTTCGGTCTCCGAAAGATAAGCGGCAGCATCCTCCGGGGTGTGGAAGTCCTTAAAAGACGTGCCATCGAAAATCCTCAGGCGTGCAGGGTAGAGTAGAGCAAACTTTCGGCCCTCATGGGCTAATTTTGAGCATGTGGGAGAGAACGCCTTTCGTAGCCTGGTAAGCTCCGGGGAGAAGTCCTGGAAGATTAATAATTTGGTCTCTTATACGGCGGGAAGCAGACCACAGGGCCTCTTTATGGAGGTAGTTAAGACACCGAAATAGCACAGCTCGTGGTCGGTTGGATGCAGCGGAGCGACCAGGGCCTGTTCTGTGTGCAAGTTCTACCACGAGATCCGAGCAAATATCTTGAATTCCAAGGAGATCGGGAAGTGTGTGTCAAAGGAAGTGGTAAAGAGCTTGGCCCTTAATCGTCTCTGGGAGCCCAATGAGCCTGAGATTGTTTCTGTGCGATCTATTTTCTAGATCGTCAATCTTAGACCATACCATGTTTTCTGATTTCTGCAGTTTAGCGGAGATGTCGGAGAGTTCAGCGATTTGCTGAAAATTTTCACCAGCAGTATGTTCCACTTGTAAAACACGCTTGGATAGTTGTTTATACTGGCTTTTAATATCCAGGACAGCTTGCTGTAGTGCAGCAGCATGCAGCTGTGCTTGTTCTTGAAATAATGGCTGGACGGTCTCTTTCACCGCTCTAACAATGTCCTCATAGGACAAGGAATGCCCCGGGGTAGAGGAGGGCAGTAACGAGCTTAGGGCAGCGGACCCAGCAAGGGATGGAGAGACGCTGGGCACAGGGGCCAAGGGAGGAGCTGAGGTAACCGCCGTTCGAGCTCCGGACTCCAGAGAAGCCGCGGCGGCCATCTTGGAAGCCGAGCCGCGGCTTTCAGATTTGGCCCGTGGAGGCTTTCCCTGCATCGTGGGAGCTAAAAATCGGTCCATAGAGGGGGGCCGGATGTACGGGGAGCGGGCCGGTGTGAGTGACCGCTCAATGGACGCCCAAAGCGGGCGATATGTTAGAGGTCAGTGGCTGCAGGCACCGGAGCTTCTAAGCAGCGTGTCACTCCAAGCGGTGCCGGAACCGGAAGTCATGTTGAGTGTTTTAAACGCAAACGTGACTAAGTTGACTAAGAGATTTGATAAATCTGAGTCTAAGAACCAAACATGGAGGAAATCCATGGAAGATGCTTTGTCACAGGCCCAGACCCCTTCGGGGTCACAGAAACGTGCATTTACCCAGATAGTAGATACAGATACCAACACGGACTCTGATTCCAGTGTCGACTATAGTGATGCCAGATTATATCCAAAGCTGGCTAAGAGTATTCAGTACATCATTGTGGCGATAAAAGACGTATTACATATCACTGAGGACCCTGCTGTTCCTGATACTAGGGTCTGTATGTTTAAAGGAAAGAACCCTGAGGTAACGTTTCCTCCCTCTCATGAACTGAACGCGCTTTTTGAAAAGGCTTGGGAAAATCCTGCAAAAAGATACAGGTTCCCAAAAGAATTCCAGTGGCATATCCGTTCCCCTCTAGGGACAGGGAAAGGTGGGAGTCAATCCCCACGGTAGACAAAGCTTTATCGTGTCTATCCAAAAAGGTGGCACTTCCGTTCCCTGACACGGCAGCCCTAAAGGATCCTGCGGATCGTAAGCAGGAAAATACACTAAAATCCATTTTCTCTAACGTCCTTGAGGATGCTGGGACTCCGTAAGGACCATGGGGAATAGACGGGCTCCGCAGGAGATAGGGCACTTTAAGAAAGCTTTGGACTCTGGGTGTGCACTGGCTCCTCCCTCTATGCCCCTCCTCCAGACCTCAGTTTTACACTGTGCCCAGAGCAAGATGGGTGCACTGCAGAGAGCTCTCCTGAGTTCTCTGCCTAGAAGCATTTTTGTTTGGATTTTTTTCTTCTTTTTTTACAGGGAGCACTGCTGGCAACAGGCTCCCTGTATCGAGGGACTGAGGAGAGAGGAGCAGACCTTCTTGTCTAAGATAGGCTCTGCTTCCTCGGCTACTGGACGCCATTAGCTCCAGAGGGGGTTAACACAGGTTCTTACTGGGCGTCCACCCCCAGAGCCGCGCCGCCGTTCTCCTCACAGAGCCAGAAGAACCGAAGTCAGAAGACGTCAGGCGGCAGAAGCCTTCAGCTTCACTGAGGTAACGCACAGCACTGCAGCTGTGCGTCAGTGCTCCCATACACTTCACATACTCCGGTCACTGCAAGGGTGCAGGGGGGCTGGGCAGCAATATAACACCTCTATTATGGCAAAAGACAATATACATGTACAGGTGGGCTCTGTACATGTATATAAAAGAGCCCCCGCCATATTTTAGTAAGTTTGAGTGGGACAGAAGCCCGCCGCCGAGGGGGCGGGGCTTCTCCCTCAGCACTCACCAGCGCCATTTTCTCTCCACAGCACCGCTGAGAGGAAGCTCCCCGGACTCTCCCCTGCTTACACACGGTGAAGGGGTGTTTAAAAGAGAGGGTGGGGGGGGGCACATAATTGGCGGATAACATATTATACAGCGCGGCTGGGGGAAAAACATTTTGTGTTGGTCTCCAGGGTCATTGCGCTGGGGGGGTGTGCTGGCATACTCTCTCTCTGTCTCTCCAAAGGGCCTTGAAGGGGATACTGTCTTCAGAAAAGAGGTTCCCTGTGTGTGTGAAGTGTGTCGGTACGCGTGTGTGGACGTTTTTTTTTGGGGGGGGGGGGGGGTTAATCCGTTTAATACCAGTAATCATGATATTGATAGAACCAGCAAAAAATTAATATGCATAACACGTATTATGTCGGCGTATCGAAGCAGCAAAAATATATACGTGACTATGTAGTGAAGCCTAACCTCCAATCTTGCAGAAGTACCAACATTATCACCAATAAATTTCTTAATCCCCAATGCCCAGGCTGTTTTAAATGCCTGGGCTATACAACTTGTAGCCATATGCTTGTGGGGGATACCTTTTGCCATCATTACACAGGAAAGAAATACAAAATACGTCATTGTGTAACTTGCACCACAAGGTTCGTTGTATATGTCCTTAGTTGTCCCTGCGGAGTCTACTACGTGGGGAAAACAGAATGCTTGCTAATAGAACGCATTAGCGGGGCATAGGGCATCCATCCGAGCTGCTTTCTTTTTTTTTTCCAAAAATGTTTTTATAGCAAATCGTACAAGTAAAAGGACAATAATAAAAAATACCATTATCCAATGTACACATTTTCTTAACATTTTCTGTCTCTTGATATAACAATACCAATATACATAGCGATTTTTTTGCTGTTTAAGTATATCATTGACATCAGAGATCAACAAAAAGAACAAAAAAATAAAATAAATCATGTTGAACTAGTACAGTCTCTTGTTGATTTTTGTTATGAGTTAACGGCATACAATAGATGGTTGCAATTTAAAATCCAATTAAATGGAAATTAGAAACAGCAAAGAAAGAGGGAGAGGAGGGAGAGGGGGTAAAGAAGAATAAATAAAAAGGGGGAGAGGGAGGGGGGTAAAGCCATGCACGTCCGAGCCATCTCTTAACTCAAAGTGACTGGTGGGTCTCGTATGAACAATCTAGTCTCATACCAGACAGTCATGCGAAAACATTTATGTATTTGCTGTCTAGTCTCAATAGGTAAAGTGTCTATGTAACTCTCCCACACTGAAAAGAAGTTCTCAATTTGGGAATCTTTATGAAGTGTGGTTTCAGTCCATTCAAGTTTAAACATTTGAAATAATTTTTCTTTAAACATGGTGAGGGATGGGGGTGTGGGAGAGATCCATTGCTGTAATATGCATTTCCAGGCTACCGAAGAGACAAACAGCAGTAATTTCTTGCAACCAACCGAGATTTTTGGAGTGTTTGGCAGAAGTCCGAGGATTGCCCATTCTGGGGTCAACAATAGAAAGTTCACTAGGTGATCAATTGCAAATTGTCTTATCGCCAACCAGAAACGCTGAATCATGGGACATTCCCACAGACAGTGCTATAAGGTTGCATCAGGGCCAGCACATTTATGGAAAACGGATGTATTACTTATACCAATTAAATTACAACGGTGAGGAGATAAATATCCTCTGTAGAATACTTTAAAAAACATGTCTTTGTAGGATGTAGCTGAAATAGTTTTGATAGAATATAATAGACTTTTCAAAATATCCTCTTCCTTTAGATTGGGAAAGTGTGCTAGCCACTTTGTGATACCCGTTTGGAATTGACCAGTATGATAAGGCAACCTTAGTATTTTATAAAAGTAAGTTATGGCTTTCGTGGAATAGTTCACATTTAGAAAGGCGTCATCAAGCGGATTACACCAGTCCTCCTCGTTTAAAAAAGTAATTACTTTATTAGTGTAATGTTGTGCCTGGAGAAAGGCCAAGTTGCACACTGGCAAAAAATCATAACGAGATTTTGCTTGTACATAAGTAAGAGTTTTTTTTGTTTCCAAATTTGCGAGGTGTCTGACTGAACATATTCCCCGCTCATGCCACGATCTAAATGGTTGTGTTGCCAAACCATGTTGGAAGCTGGTGTTACCTAATAAGGGAAGATGTAAAGAGTATAGAGTGTGAAGTTTAGCTTTATTACGTATTGTGTGCCATGTTGACCACATTGACATGAGCAAGGGGTTTTCCAGTATACGTGTAGGAATCTCATGTTTGGGTAAGTGTAAAAAGCAAGTCAAGTCTAGATTGGAAAAAAATTGCTTTTCAAGTGTGTGATTTGCATATTGATCTCTCCCATGAATCCAGTCCTTGATATATCTACAGGTGGCTGCTTGATTATACAATTTGATATTAGGGAAGTTTATTCCACCCTCCTCTCTAGTCTTTTGTAGTATTTTTAGGCTAATTCTTGGCCTCTTCTAGGACCAGATAAAGTTTCTGAATAGTTCTACAAATTTTTTTTCAGCAGATAAAGTGAGTATGAGTGGGAGGACTTGTAACGGGTATAATAACTTTGAGAAAGTGATGAGTTTGATTAAATTGGCTCTTTCCAGGTACGATAGCTGTAGGTGCTGCCACCCCTCTAATTCTGCTTCAATTTTTGCAATAAGTGGGGTTATGTTTGCATAGTACAGGTTATGGAGATTTTTGGTTAGGTATATCCCCAAGTATTGTATCTGTGAAGAGGTCCACTTCAATCCCCCAAAGGGGTTAGATGTTTTATAAGGACGATTTCCTAAAGCCATCGCCGTCGACTTAGACAAGGTGATCCGAAACCCCGATAGTGAGCCAAAATAATTGAGTTTATTAAACAAAGGGTCCAAGCTCACTTCAGGGTTAGAGATAAAAAGTATCAAGTCGTCGGCAAAAGCCTGCAACTTTAATTCCTGATCTCCCAATTTTTGCCCCCTGAAAGGTCGGCCAATGTTGTAAATGACGCATTAGAGGATCCAGTGCCAGGTTGAACAGTAAAGGTGACAGTGGGCAACCCTGGCGCATCCCTCGCTGCATCTGAAACGGCTTACCGAGAAGGCCATTGATCAACAATCTAGTACTGGGCTTTAAGTAAAAATATTTAATAATTTCCACAAAGAGAGATCCAAAGCCTCTGTAATCCAGCACCTTGAATAGGTATTCCCATAAGACTTTGTCAAAGGCCTTCTCAGTAGCCAAACCCAGTATTATAGTCGAAGAAGCTTTGTTTGCTGGTGAGGAAGCCAATACCGCTATAGCCGAGCGAATCCCCATAACCGAGTGACGACCCGATGTGAAGCCTAATTGGTGTGGGATTAGGCGGGATGGCATTAGATTCTGTAGTTTGGTGGACAATATTCTAGCTAGAATCTTGTAGTCCTGGTTTAACAATGCGATAGGTCTATAAGATTCCATGAGAGAGGCGTCTTTTCCTGGTTTAGGTAATAATATTGTTATGGCTTCGTTGAATGATGGGTAAGAAACCTTGTCATTAAAAATCTGTTGGAATAGAGTAGAAAGTGTTGGGACTATATCTGATTTTAACAGTTTGTAATAATTTGCATTTAAACCGTCTGGACCTGGTGCTTTGTTTAATTTAAGAGAATCAATAGCTGTAAGAATTTCCTGTTCCGTAATTGGATCATTAAGGCCTTCCCTCTGTTCTGCCGTTAGCTTAGGTAACCCAACGGTCTCCAGAAAATCATCTACGTTTTTTTTATTGGGTTCACTAGATTTATATAGGTCTGTATAATATGATTCTAGTAAGTTTAGTATGTCTGGGTGGGAAGTAACGGCCATTCCGGAACCCCGGTCTAGTAATTTAGTTATATAACATTTTTTCTTTTGTTGTTTTGCCATGAAGGCCAGAAGTCGACCAGACTTGCCGCCCCAGCGATGATAGTGATTTTTCATATATTCAGTTTTAAGTTTTGCTTCTTGTAAGAGAAAGGCTTCCAGTAAGCCCTTTTCCTGCAGATATATAGATTTGTTTTCCTCCGTAGTAGAGAGTAGGTATTGCTGATGTGAGTGACATAATCTTTCAGTTAAAGAGTGTAATTGTTCTTTTTTATATTTGTTACGCTTAGCTACATATGATATGATATGCCCTCGCATTACCGCTTTCGAAGTTTCCCAAAATAAGACTATATTATCCCAATGTTGTATATTGTCATCCACATAGGCCTGCCAATTATTTTTGAGATATTTTTGGAAATCTTCATTTTGTGACCGGTAAATTGGGAAGCGCCATAGTTTAGATGTATGCAGAGGATTCCTCCTCTCTATATCACATAGTATCGGGGCATGATCTGAGATTATAATGTTATCTATAAAAGTGTGGGTAACCCGTGTAAATAAGGATTCTTCTAGTAGAATATAGTCCAGCCTCGTAAAGGTGTCATGCACTCGTGAGTGGTATGTATACTCTCTACTAAAGCCATTTTGGAGTCTCCAGACATCTAACAAAGAATGTGGAGAGCATAAAAGGGAAATGCCTACTCTGTTATGAGCAGACATATGTATTGAAGATTTAGAATGGTCTAGGGCAGCATCATGAAGCGAATTCATGTCACCTCCAATGATTAAGTTAGGTGTGGCGTGTTGCATTAACAAATTAGATATTGTCTGAAAGAATGTGAAATTAGGTGAATTTGGTGCATAGATGTTAAGTAATGTAAATTGCTCGCCATGTAATAGTACATTTAGCATGAGGTATCTGCCTTCTGAGTCAGCAATAGTTTTGGTTACTTCAAAATTGAGGTTCCTGGCAAATAAAATTGCAACTCCTCTTTTTTTCCTACAATAAGAAGCCGAAATACACTCTCCCAACCAGGGCTCTTTAAAGTGGGGTTTGAGTTTTTCAGCCAATGGGTTTCCTGCAGAAATATTATATCTGGATGGGCACGCTTTAAGTGCGTCAATACTCTACGTCTTTTGATAGCCGAATTCAGGCCTGCCACATTCCATGATAAAAGTCTAAATGAATTTGAGGTGACTTGCGGAATCTGCATATTAATTGTTTGTGTTTGTGTCATCCTATGCCAATTCTAATGGTACTTGCGCGTAACTTGACTTGAAAGTACAGCACATCTGCTCCGTCCCAGCTAGCAGAGCACATGTGAGATCTCCTACCAGGTCGAGACCGAGACTCGGACACGCATGGCCTAGGAAGGGGGGGTAAGACAAGAGGGAAAGAAAAAAGTAAAAGGAAGAGCAACCAAATTAACATCAACAGTAACAATATTATATTTGGATCAGGTGTAACACCCATTAGTGCAGGGTGAGACATACAGAACTACACCAAAACTGACTCAATAGTACGGC
Organism: Pseudophryne corroboree; assembly: GCF_028390025.1. NCBI lineage: Eukaryota > Metazoa > Chordata > Amphibia > Anura > Myobatrachidae > Pseudophryne > Pseudophryne corroboree. The sequence goes on along the minus strand of NC_086444.1, from coordinate 372,876,212 downwards.
ATCACTAACCTTAGTAACTTATAACAATCTAGGTTATCATCCATTTGGGGGCGGGTCGCTTGCAGGAGCGAGTGAGGCAAGTTTAAGGCAACTCCTGGCCTGAGTAGGGTCATCAAACATCTGTGTTTTGCCATCAGTGGTAACTCTGAGTTTGGCAGGATACAAAAGTGCGAATTTGATGTTGTTTTCAAAAAGGTGTTTACAGATAGGTGTAAATTCTCTACGCTTCTGAGTAACCGCATTAGAAAAATCTTGAAAGATCAAGATTTGAGCACCACGCACTAGGAGAGTGCGTCGTTTGCGGTAGGCCATTAGAACATTCTCTTTATCCCTATAGTTTAAAAATTTTGCTATGACCGGCCATGGCCTTACATCTCGGTTCTCTCTCTCAGGTCCTATACGATGTGCTCTTTCAATCATAACTGTGCCTGATGAAGTGGGGACATTCAGTACGGATATGATGTCAGTGCTAAGGAGATCCATTAGGTCCGTCCCCTTTACGGATTCAGGGATGCCTAAGAATCGCAGATTACTCCGTATGGTTCTATTCTCTAAATCTTCTAGTTTAGATTCTAGTTTGATGTTAAATTGGGCCTGTGCCTCAGCAAATTGTTTGAGTTCAGAAATGGCATCCTCATTGGTACTGGTGCGTTGTTCCACCTCAACCAGGCGCTTAGTGTTTGTTTCTAGATGTGTTAGGATGGTGTTAATAGAGGCCTGAATGGCGTCTAGTTTTTGTTCAATTTGTGATGTCTGTGCTGGATTCAGCAGACTAGGGGCACCACTTGTGCCTCCCAATGGGGGGCTTTCTGGAGGTGTGATGGATGGGGAAGAGCTAACCGAGCCACGTGTAGTGGAGCTCAAGGGTTGAGTGTTCTTGACCTTATTCTTGTTTTTCATGGTTGACATTTGAGACCTATCTAGATATTTGTCCATACTATGGACGACTGTCTTAGGCCAGAAATTGAATCTGCCCCCGAAATAGACAGAAAAAATAATAAAAATCACATGTTACAATAGTTAGGCTAGCGATCATTAAACCTCTGAATCACATGACTGTGTTCAATTGAGTATCACACACCATACAAATTCTAGGATGCTAGAAGATTTATACAATCCTATGAATCGTGACCAACAGTGCTATTGGCGCCAAGAAATATTATTTACACAGAGGATTAAATTTAAGAGAAAAAATAAATAAATTATAGTAGTAATGGTACGTATAAAATTTAAATTAAATGAAAAATGCAGCAGCTGACTTATACCTTCTTGTAGGGATTGGGATGTTACAGTCTTGCAACACCAGATGGTACCGCTGCTTTTCTATAGTATAGTTGACAAGGCTAGGTATCAAACATTTATGAAGCAGGGAACTGCAGTGGGACAATGGAAGAGACACAACAGACCAAGTACCTTACAATATACAATACATGTAAGTGCATCAGAGTAAATCTGTAGTAGTGATCCCGTTTGTGCTACGGCATTGCTTTTTATAAATTAAATTTGCCCTGAGTATGTGGGTATACAAGCAATAGTAAAGCTATCTGCGATGTATCTCAAACGCCACTAGATGGCAGGCATGCACCGTATTGCCAAATAAACAGACTGATAAGTAAAAAGTAAAAAAAACAAACAAAAAAAACAAAAAAAAAAACAAGCACTCTAACTGGTGCTGGATACACGAGGGGATATGGCAGTGCTCAGAAAATGGAAACTAAATTAAAAAGGAAAGATGTAGAAAGAGAAAGAAAGGATATACTGAAGAAGTATGGAGGAACACTAGTAAGGATGTAGAGAAGGAGTGAAACCAGTGTAAATAATACAAAACTAGTATAAGGAGAGTCTTGACACTTCTTCAAAAGGTCCTCTCCTTCAGCATAGATACCAGCACTACCTGAGTAGGTATTTCCCCATTGAGATTGTGTTCCAATTAGGCAGTCTGCCAGTTGCTGAATAGCAATGTCCCCTTTCCCTCACTTTCTGATGGAACTGGTCACCGCTGTCCCGGCCACACCACTTCTATGATTAGATGATCTCCCGTAGCCCCCAGCAATGCGCTGTAGATCAGATGCCGAGTAGGCAGAAATGCCACAGTTATGCGATAGTCCACCCAAGATGTTCGGGGGTTCGGTGTCCCTCCCCGCGGCTTCGGCTCTCCGTTGGTTTGGCCTCCAGAGCAGGACAGAGTGTCAGGCGGCCTCGATGATTGTAAGGCAGGACCAGTGTCGCCGCTCAGCAAACGCCCGGCCTCGCAGCTCCGATACCCTCTACACTTGGCGCGTCAGCCGCGACAAGCCTCGGTCGTTCGGGCGGGGTTCACGGGTCTCCCAATCGCGCCACCCGGGACAGCCAGCAATGCGGGTCCGGTCAGAGCGTTCACGGTAGCGGCGGGCTCCGCACCCGGCAAGGTCACGGCGCTCTCTCCGGCGTCCACCGGATACACAGGATATACAATACAGGCGTCCACAGGATACACAGGATACACAGGATCCAATACACAGGATATTCGGCAAAGAGTCCCGGCAAGGCTTCCAGTGTGTGTTGGGGTCCAGGAAGGGAAATCAAGCCCAGCTCCAAGAAAGCAACAGGGTCAGTAATGGCGCCGGACCATGCTACTGGGAGACAGGTAGGCCTCAGATTTAGCAGGCTGGATTCCAGTGGATGACTGCTCCGAGCTCCCCGATAGTCAGTTCATTAGGCAGAGCTAAGCCTCCAACACAATCTCTGCTAGATATTGCCTTGTTTGTGTGAGATCTGCTGTATGATGGAAGCAGATTCTATCTCAGGGAGACAGAAACCTCAGTAAAATGCGGCCATCACGATGCTCCGCCCACCGGAAGTCTGTGTCGACATGTTTGACGAGGAAGGCTTGCTTAATGTGGAGGGGGAGTGCTTGAATGTCATGTCCCCTTCGGCAACACCGACACCGGAATGGGTGGATATGCTGAATGTCTTGAATGCAAATGTCAATCTATTGCATAAAAGGTTAGACAAGGCTGAAGCTAGAGATCAGTCATGAAGCCAGTCCATGCCTGTCCCTGTGGCGCCAGGCCCTTCGGGGTCTCAGAAGCGCACCATATCCCAGATCGATGACACAGATACCGACACGGATACTGACTCTAGTGTCGACCTATGAAGATGCAAAATTACAGCCGAGGGTGGCAAAAGGTATTCGGTACATGATTATTGCCATTAAAGAGGTTTTGCATATTACTGAGGAACCCCCTGTCCCTGACACGAGGGTACACATGTTTAAAGGGAAAAAGCCTGAAGTCACCTTTCCGTCCTCATTTGAACTGAGTGAATTGTGCGAAAAGGCTTGGGAATCTCCGGATAGGAGAACACAAGTTCCCAAAAGGATTCTTATGGCGTATCCTTTTCCACAAACGGATAGGATACGATGGGAATCTTCGCCTAAAGTAGACAAGGCGCTGACACGTTTGTCCAAAAAGGTGGCACTGCCTTCTCAGGATACGGCTTCCCTCAAGGATCCTGCTGATCGCAGGCAGGAAATTACCATGAAGCACATTTACACTCATTCAGGTACTATTGTTAGACCGGCTATGGCGTCGGCCTGGGTTTGTAGTGCGGTTGTGGCATGGGCAGATTCCTTATCTACGGAGATTGACACCTTAGATAGGGATGCCATTCAAATGACCATAGAGCATATCAGAGATGCTGCCTTGTATATGAGAGATGCTCAGAGAGACATTTGTTTATTAAGCTCCAGAATAAATGCTATGTCTATTTCTGCTAGGCGGCTCTTGTGGACCAGACAGTGGACGGGAGACGCCGATTCAAAGCGGCATATGGAGTCCTTGCCTTACAAAGGGGAGGAGTTGTTTGGAGACGGCCTCTCGGACCTTGTCTCTATTGCTACGGCTGGTAAGTCGAATTTCTTACCTTATGTCCCCCCGCAGCATACAAAAAAGGCACCTCATTATCAAATGCAGTCCTTTCGTTCCAATAAAAACAAAAAGGTACGGGGATCGTCCTTTGTTGCCAGAGGGAAAGGCAGGAGAAAGAAGCTGCACACAGCTAGTTCCCAAGAGCAGAAGTCCTCCCCTGCGTCTGCAAAGTCCACCGCATTACGCTGGGGCTTCCCGGGGGGAGACAGATCTAGTGGGGGCTCGTCTTCGGTTTTTCAGCCACGTCTGGGTTCACTCGCAGGTGGATCCCTGGGCATTAGAGATTGTTTCTCAAGGAAACAGGCTGGAATTCGAAGACTTGCCTCCTCGCCGGTTTTTCAAATCGGCTCTGCCGGCTTCCCCGTCAGAGAGGGAGCTAGTGTTGGCAGCAATCCAAAAATTGTATATTCAACAGGTGATTGTCACAGTTCCTCATCTCCAGCAAGGAGAGGGATATTACTCAACCCTGTTTGTGGTCCCGAAACCGGACGGTTCGGTCAGACCCATTTTAAACCTAAAATCCCTGAATCTGTACTTAAAGAGGTTCAAGTTCAAAATGGAATCACTCAGGGCGGTCATCGCCAGCCTGGAGGGGGGGGATTGGATGGTGTCCCTGGACATAAAGGATGCTTACCTTCATGTTCCGGTATTCCCCCCTCATCAGGCGTTCCTGAGATTTGCAGTGCAGGACTGTCACTACCAATTTCAGACGTTGCCATTTGGGCTGTCCACGGCCCCGAGAATTTTCACCAAGGTAATGGCGGAAATGATGGTGCTCCTGCGCAGGCAGGGGGTCACAATTATCCCATACTTGGACGATCTCCTCATAAAGGCGAGATCTCGGGAGAAGTTGCTGGACAGCGTGTCTCTGTCCATGAAGACGTTGCAGTTACACGGCTGGATTCTCAATATACCGAAGTCCCAGCTAGTCCCTACAACGCGTCTAACTTTTTTGTGCCTGATTCTAGACACAGACCAGAAAAAGGGTTTTCTTCCGGTCGAAAAGGTTCAGGAGTTCATAGCCCTGGTCAGGAACCTATTAAAACCAAAACAGGTTTCGGTGCATCATTGCACGCGGGTCTTGGGGAAGATGGTGGCTTCATACGAGGCCATCCCTTTCGGCAGGTTCCATGCGAGGACTTTTCAATGGGACCTCTTGGACAAGTGGTCCGGGTCCCATTTACAAATGCATCGAAGGATCACCCTGTCTCCCAGGACCAGGGTATCTCTCCTGTGGTGGCTGCACAGTGCTCACCTACTAGTGGGTCGCAGGTTCGGCATTCAGGACTGGGTCCTGGTGACCACGGACGCAAGCCTCCGAGGCTGGGGAGCAGTCACACTGGGAAGAAATTTCCAATGTCTCTGGTCAAATCTAGAGTCTTGTCTCCACATCAACGTCCTGGAGTTGAGGGCCATATACAACGCCCTGCGTCAAGCGGAGGAATTGCTTCGGGAAAAAACGGTTCTGATTCAGTCAGACAATGTCACGGCAGTGGCTCATATAAACCGCCAAGGCGGAACGAGGAGCAGAGTGGCCATGGCAGAAGCGACCAGGATTCTACGCTGGGCGGAAGGCCATGTAAGCGCGCTATCAGCAGTGTTCATCCCGTGGGTGGACAACTGGGAGGCGGACTTCCTCAGCAGGCACGACCTGCATCCGGGAGAGTGGGGACTTCATCAAGAATTCTTCGCACAGATCACGGGTCGGTGGGGACTGCCTCAAATAGACATGATGGCATCCCGTCTCAACAAAAAGCTAAAGCGGTATTGCGCCAGGTCAAGGGACCCTCAGGCGGTAGCGGTAGACGCTCTGGTGAGACCTTGGGTGCTCAGATCGGTCTATGTGTTTCCTCCTCTTCCTCTCATACCCAAAGTGTTGAGAATAATAAGAATGAGCAGGGTCAGAACAATCCTCATTGTTCTTCCTCTAAGGCAGGACCTGCTGCGGCAGGGGCCCTGTCTGTTCCAAGACTTACCACGGCTGCGTTTGACGGCATGGCGGTTGAACGCCGGATCCTAGCGGAAAAAGGGATTCCGGAGGAGGTCATTCCTACCCTGATCAAGGCTAGGAAAGACGTGACGTTAAAACATTATCACCGTATATGGCGAAAATATGTTTCTTGGTGTGAGGCCAGAGCTGCTCCTACGGATGAGTTCCATTTGGGCCGTCTGCTTCACTTCCTTCAAACAGGAGTTACTTTGGGCCTAAAATTAGGGTCCATAAAGGTCCAAATTTCGGCCTTATCCATTTTCTTTCAAAGAGAATTAGCCTCTCTTCCTGAAGTACAGACTTTTGTGAAGGGTGTGCTGCATATTCAGCCTCCCTTTGTGCCTCCGGTGGCGCCTTGGGATCTTAACGTGGTGTTACGTTTCCTCAAGTCACCTTGGTTTGATACACTCAAAACTGTGGAGTTGAAATACCTCACGTGGGGACTTCCGGTGGGCGGAGCATCGAGATGGCCGCGTTTTAGTCCTCTCTCCGTCTCTCCTGTACAAAATCTTCCACCATCCTTCCTTAAAACGGCTGATTGACAAATATAATCCGCACGGAGAGCCGTGGGAAGACTGGCTGCACACAGCAAGCCATATATTGGAGACAGTGGAGAAATATTTCCACCGGAACTCGGCCCACACAGACGGCGCCTCTACGTGCCTCGTGGCGAGGTATAGCCATTGTTGGAGGTGGCTCTGAGCTGCCTAGAGAGAGACCTTGACTTAATATCGGGGAAAGTAGTGAAATCCCGAGACTACCCCCCGTTCGGTGGCGGAGCCGAGTAGGCAGTGACCGGGACCTAACTGACTGGCGCAGTCTGGCGGACACTGCCGGAGACGACTGCCCCTAGAGCCCACTCCCCGTAACCTTAGTGGCGGATATACGACCCACTGCCGTCGGGTGAAGAGAGGGGACGGAGGATTACTCAGCCCTGTATGAGACCTCAGGGACGTATCGGATACATGCCTCACATTCCCCTGTATGAAGAAGACGCAGCGGTGCTCCGGTAGCAACGGGCATTCATCCCCAAAACACAGCTTTAACCGACTACCCGCTGAACTTACCTGCTAGTGTGGTGTGTGGAGTGCTGGCGGGGCTGCCTGCTGGGCTGGCGATTGGACGGACTGAAACTGATCGACGTGCTGCCCACCCCTGTTGTTACCCAGATATCGGAGGAAGGTCTGCTGCTGAGAGCCCCGGTGGGGACTTGTGGAAGACGGGCCTGCGGCCGCGGCCGGTCATCGAACCCTGATTGCGGCAGACTCAGACCTCTGTGCGGAGATCCCCTGTCCTGGCATTGGAACTGCGGCTCTGGGAGGACGGATCCCACCCTTTGCTGCAGAGTTTCTTTTTGATCTCCTCTACCCATCGATCACCCATCGGGATTGTCGAGACCAGAGCTGGTGACGGACGGAGCGGTACTACCTCTAATAACCGCGAATTGACTAATCTGGTATCAATTACCCATCTCCCTCTTTCATTTTCTCTCTACTATAAGCCCTCTTCTCTCCTATATATTCTTATCTTTACTCCATACCTCAAGACAAAACATGCTTTGACCCAAGGAACTTATGATTTAATGTGAATATAAAACCACTGTATGTAATAAGTATACTATTGCAAATTTTCTCAAGCTATATTGCAGCTACCTGTGCCATAAATTAATAGTACGTCACTCAACCGTGCTACAGAAAGCAAATACTGCCATCTAGTGGTGTTTAATCATAAAAGCCAGCATTACCCTTCCAATCTGGCATATATCAGAAAGCATACTGTGATTGATGATTGCAAAGAGCTTGTTTCAAAATAATTTATCATAACAAAGGTTAAAGTGGTGACAAAGCCTCTGACTAAAATTCTGCACAGAGTGACATGTTTATGTGCTGTACTGTTTCATATCTATATTGTTTAGATTACTGTTAACTAAGGTAGTAGTCATTATTATAACTTCTAGCCATAAGTGCTATATGCTATTCCCCTAACACGTTAAATAGCACTGATCACAGAGGTTAGACGTTGCCATTAAACATCACTTAACTTCCCGCAAAAGAGACGTGGGATAACTTATATACTCCACGTTACTGGTATTCAATTCAATTTACGTTAATTCCAAGATCATAATTCTCTATACACTATATCTACTTCCAATTATATATTGGTGTAAGTCTCGTTGGATATTGTTTTAGAGATTTAATTCCCACCGAATTGACTCTAGATATATTTTTAGTTATGTAGTTACCTCAAAGATTTACATCCATAGGTGGTACAGGATCTCTAGCTAATCTGGTTATTGTCCCATAGTATGGACAAGTTTGTAGACAAATATCCAACTGATAATATGGTCAGGAACGGGAAATCTCAATCCAAAACCCCTTCTGTTAGGGAAAAGGTTAGCGCTCCCCAACCCAGCCGCTCACCTCCTTCAGCCTCTCAAGATCTTTCCTCCTCACCCAATATACCCTCTTTCCCTGTGGAGAGCTCCATGCCTTTAAACCCAACTCTGGAGAAAAAGTTAGACGCAATTCAAACAAGTTTGAATACGGTCCTGTCCCATTTAGAATCACATACCAAACGATTAGTGGAAGTGGAACAACGTGTTAGTACGGCAGAAGATGCTATTGTATCTCTGCAAAATTCTGATGATTCCCACTATCAACAAATAGCTTTCCTAACCTCAAAGATTGATGAACTTGAAAACAGAGATAGGCGGAGCAATCTCAGATTTATAGGAATCCCAGAATCAATATCAGGTTCAGATCTTTTCGATTTACTCAGTGTTGATATAATTCAAATCCTTAATGTTCCCAGTACTTCGGGAACAGTGATTATTGAAAGGGCACATCGAATTGGTCCTGATAGAGGGCCCCCTTCATCCCAAACACGCCCCCGTCCTGTTATTGCCAAATTTCTTAATTTTAGAGATAAAGAGAACATACTTATGGCGTACAGGAAAAAACGCACTCTTGAGGTACGAAACTTTAAAGTGCTGATATTTCAAGACTTTTCGGCCTCCGTGGCTCAGAGGAGAAAAGAATTCACCCCAATATGCAAACATTTGTTCACTGAGAATGTTAAATTTGCCCTCCTCTACCCAGCTAAACTGCGGGTCTTCACCGATGGAAGAACCCTTACTTTTGATAATCCTGACCAAGCTAGAGATCACCTAAAGATTCCATTACAAGGTTCCTCTAAAAATCCACCCCCAAATGGATGAATTGATGGATTGTCATCTCGACTATTTACGATTTATCCGGGACTTCCGGCAAAATGGTAGCTTCTTACCCCTCTTTGTGAAATAGGGGTTAATCTATTATTAATAAATTGTCGGAATTATTGCAGTAACCATATGCTTACTATGTTTATGATGCATTGCAGTTTATTCATATGTTATTTTTGGTGCTCTTTATTTTCTTTCTCATCTTCTTTTTCATCCCTTTCTCCCATTCTCCTGAATCGCCTGTGGCCCCTTTCCATTCTCCCCATGCAGATACTATCCTCAACCTACATTCAGAACGCCGGTCGCACTCGCTGGGATGTGACGGGCACCCGAATTAAAGATACACTGTTTACATTCTCCTTTGGTAGGTGTGGAATTGGATGACGGCCCATGCTGACATTTCTAATTTAGCCCCCCAACTATCATCGACTTCTATCCGGTTTCTGTCATGGAATGTAGCAGGATTAAATTCCATATGTAAACGACGACGGGTACTATCTCATCTCAAACGATTAACCCCCGATATCACTTTATTACAGGAGACGCACTGGTTGCGTGGTCCCCATACGACACTCAAAGCGGCATGGATTCAGGAATGTGTCTCAGCCTCTTTTGATAAAAAGAAACGTGGTGTGGCGATTTTATTTAGTAGACATCTTCAATATACTATTGATAATGTAGTAGCTGATAAGGAGGGGAGGTTCTTGCTGGTACATCTTTCAGTTCATGGTGAGAGATTTACGATTCTAAATATTTACGCTCCCAACATGTCTAATTTAACCTTTTATAAAAAAATATCAAATCTTCTTATGAAATATGATAACCCTAATTTAATAATTGGTGGCGATTTTAATTGCTTACATAATCCTTTATTGGATCACTCCGCCCATGCATCCCCCATCCCTTCCAATCGTGCAAATGGGATTGATTTTCTCTGTTCCAACCATGATGTGGTTGATCAGTGGAGACTGCATAATCCCTCTTGCAAAGACTTCACATTTCATTCTAGGGTTCATGATGTATTTACCAGAATAGATTATATACTGGTAGCGGATACTCTATTCCAGCGAGTCTGTAATACTATAATAGACCCTATCATTATATCGGATCATGCCCCCATACTTTTTGACTTAACTAGACATACTCCTTGGCACTCCTCGCGCCTTTGGCGCTTCCCATCTTTCCTCTCCCAAAATGATGATTTTCAATTATATTTGAAGACCAAGTGGAGGGAATATGTAGACGATAACTTAGAACATTGGAACGATCCTGTCTTATTCTGGGAGGCCTCAAAGGCGGTGATGAGAGGACACGTGATATCTTACATAGCCAAACGTAACCGAGCCCATAGAGAAACATTACTCTCTTTGAAAAATAGACTAAAGGAAGCGTACCGTTATTATTTGCGATTTTCAACAGCAGATAATAAATCTAATTATCTACATCATAAACAAATTTTGGAATCTTTCCTTTTAAAGGAAGCTCAAATTAAAGTGGATTATTCTAAAAATACTTATTACCGCTGGGGGGGTAAATCGGGGAAAATTTTGGCCTACATGGCAGGTCGACAACGGAAGAAACAATTCATTATAAAAATCCTAGATCCAAGCTCTAATACAATGGCCGCTAAACCTGCTGACATTAACAGTATATTTCATTCATATTTTACTTCTCTTTATGAAGACGCACCAATTGACCCCCTTTTGTCAGAATCCTTTTTTAAAGAAGCCAATTTACCATATTTAACAACTCAACAGAAAGAATTCCTTTCTAGTGACATAACAGAAGAGGATGTCAGAGTTGCCATTGATAGTCTACATCTCAACAAGTCACCGGGCCCTGATGGATTTAATGGGAACTATTATAAGATACTAAAAGATGATATCATTCCTTCCATGACTCATGTTTTTAAACAGATTCAGGAGGGAAAACTCAACTACCCTACATTTAATGATTCCTATACCATATTATTATTGAAACCCAATAAAAATCCAGATTTAGTAGCCTCATATAGACCCATTACTCTCCTGAATCAGGATTACAAAATTCTCTCTAAAATTCTGGCTTCTCGCCTACAAACAATCCTTCCTTCTCTCCTGACACCCCACCAATCTGGATTTACTCATGGCAGGAATATGGTTCGCAATGTCCGTATGGCAATAGCGGCTTTATATTCCTCAACAATTCAAGACCACTCCACTAACATATTGTTGAGTTTAGATGCCGAAAAAGCTTTTGATAAAGTTTTATGGCCACATTTATATGCCATATTACAACAACGAGGGTTTGGTTCTTCCTTTATTAATTTACTCAAATATTTATATAGCTCCCCTAAAACAAAATTATTAATTAATGGACTTTTGGGTGACCCTATTCAAATGTTTAGGGGAACTCGACAGGGATGCCCTCTATCCCCCTTACTTTTTAACCTTGCACTAGATCCTTTGTTGAGAGTACTCCAATCCTGGCCCCTTTTCCGAGGTATGTCCTATGACAATGCGGAAATCAAGATAGCTGCTTTTGCAGACGATCTTCTCTTGTTTATCTCTAATCCACACGAATGTTTAATGCCCCTTCTCTGTAAACTAGAAGATTTTGGAAGGATATCAGGTTTTACCATAAATCACTCCAAATCTACCATCATGGCCCTAAGCGCCTCCTTTCGTAGAAATACATTATCGGTTGGTGATCTGAAATGGGCAGATACTTACATCCCTTATTTAGGAATTCGCCTCCCTAGAAATATCCATGATTTATATATCATGAATATTAAAAGTAATATTGATACAGTTCTTAAAGAATTGGACGGGTGGCAACACTTAAAATTATCCTTTCTAGGTAGAGCCAACCTTATAAAGATGATTACCTTCCCGAAGCTGCTATATCCTATTCAGGTTCTACCACTCGTATTTACCAAGACAGATCTCAAAAGAATTGAGGCAGCCTTCAGACAATTTATTTGGAAAAAAATGAAACCGCGCCTTAGTCTCCGATTGCTACAAAGAACTAAATCAGAAGGAGGTATTAATTTTCCAAATATGGAAATCTATAACTATGCTGCTGTATGCAGACATATTAAGGATTGGATCTCGCACTCTGATTTATATTCCAATTATTTAGTAGAACAGTCCTTTCTAACCAATATAGATTTAGTTTGTTTTTTACACCTCCATAAATCCGACATACCAGCAGGAGTACTAGATAACCCTCTCTTAATGTCAGCGTGGTCAGTTTGGCATACAATTCGTAATAAATGGAAACTCAATGCCTCATACTCTTTGTTTCTTCCTTGGCTTGGCAATGTAAACTTTCAACATGGTTTGGCATCTAGCCCCTTTTCTCTGTGGGCTCAGCAGGGGCTTACCACAATTCACCAACTTACCGATACAATCACACAACGTACTATTACGTTTTCTCAGGCTCAATCTAAATTTTCTTTTCTAAAAATTCACAATTTAGCCTTTTTGCAAGCACAGCACTATGTCTCAAAGGTGACCTCTTGTCTTTCTCCCATGGACTGGAGGAACCAGTTGGATACCTCCCTTCGATCTACATCTAACACTAAAGGAGATATTTCAAGATTCTATAAAATATTGCGGACACCATATTATGAAGGCCACTATGACACAGGCATCACCAGATGGCAGAGACACTTTCCTGATCTTAGCGAAGCAACCATTCTGGAGGCGCTTTTATATTCCAATCGTACCCTCCCAACCATTATGTACCAGGAAATGTTTTTTAAAATCTTTTATAGAGGATACCTATCACCTTCTCGTTGTCAGTTAGTGGGGATGTCCTCCACTTCAACATGTCCAAAATGCACTCGACCTGAAGCTACTCTTTATCACTGTCTATGGGATTGTGCTTATATCAAAAAATTCTGGTTTCAAATAAAACAATTCGCTATTTCAGACTTGGTTAATTTTCTACCACTGTCCCCTGAATGGGCCGTTTTTGGAATATTGACAACCACTTCTAGAATATCTCCGGGTTGTCGCAAGCTACTGTTGATTTTATCAGCTGTGGCAAAAAAATGTATATTACAACAATGGATACACCCATCTCCCCCTTCCTTACAAATGTTTAAAGATAAACTCTTTCATGTATTCAAAATGGATTGGATGGAAACTTCGTTACATAAAGAACAACGCATAGCGAAATTTTTTGAGATTTGGGACTCTTTTATTGACACTTTAAACATTTCAACAAAAACTCAGATTCATAATTGTTTTCGTACAACTCTATGGTATGAAACTGCAGTATTTATATCCGAACCTCCGATCCGACTGAGTTAACGCCCATTTCCCTAGTACCTTTCCCCCCCCCCCCCCCTCCCTCTTCTTCTTGATCACGGGGCTACAGGCGACCCCTTTCCCACCTTCCTCCCTTTATATCATACGAACATCCATTTGTCATTTTATGCTCTTCTATTCCTTCTCTTCTTCTCTCCTTCTTCTCTATATTTTCTTTCCTTGGAAGAATAAATTCCCCCTTACTCTTTTCTTATTGATTGAATGTATAAGATTTTGATAATACACAAATCCTATATTTTGGATATAACAATTTGAACTACAATTATTTTCTACTGTATTGTTCTCTTAAGTATTATCTTACTTAATGCTTTGTTGACATTGTATTGGAAAATGTTTTAAGTGAAAATTAAAATAAAAACATTTTGGAAAAAAAAAAGAAATACCTCACGTGGAAAGTGGTCATGCTGTTGGCATTGGCTTCGGCAAGACGTGTTTCAGAATTGGCGGCTTTATCACATAAAAGCCCATACTTGGTTTTTCACGTGAATAGGGCAGAGTTGAGGACTCGTCCTCACTTTCTGCCAAAAGTGGTCTCATCTTTTCATGTGAACCAACCTATTGTCGTGCCTGTGGCTACACGGGACTTGGAGGATTCCAAGTCCCTGGATGTGGTCAGGGCTTTGAAGATTTATGTGACCAGAACGGCTAGAATCAGGAAGACTGAAGCTCTGTTTGTTCTGTATGCGGCCAACAAGGTTGGCGCTCCTGCTTCAAAGCAGACTATTGCTCGCTGGATCTGTAATACGATTCAGCAGGCGCATTCTACGGCAGGTTTGCCATTGCCTAAATCGGTTAAGGCCCATTCCACTGGGAAAGTGGGCTCTTCTTGGGCGGCTGCCCGAGGGGTCTCGGCATTGCAATTGTGCCTAGCTGCTACTTGGTCGGGTTCAAACACCTTTGCAAAGTTCTACAAGTTTGATACCCTGGCTGAGGAGGACCTCATGTTTGCTCAATCGGTGCTGCAGAGTCATCCGCACTCTCCCGCCCGTTTGGGAGCTTTGGTATAATCCCCATGGTCCTTACGGAGTCCCAGCATCCTCAAGGACGTTAGAGAAAATAAGATTTTACTTACCGGTAAATCTATTTCTCGTAGTCCGTAGAGGATGCTGGACGCCCGTCCCAAGTGCGGACTTCTTCTGCAAGACTTGTTTATAGTTGTTGCTTACATAAGGGTTATGTTATAGTTTATCGGTTTAACCGAGACTATGTTGTTGTTCATACTGTTGACTGGGTAGTGTATCACAAGTTATACGGTGTGATTGGTGTGGCTGGTATGGATCTCGCCCTTAGATTTACAAAAATCCTTCCTCGTACTGTCCATCTCCTCTGGGCACAGTTTCCCTAACTGAGGTCTGGAGGAGGGGCATAGAGGGAGGAGCCAGTGCACACCCAGAGTCCAAAGCTTTCTTAATGTGCACTATCTCCTGCGGAGCCCGTCTATTCCCCATGGTCCTTACGGAGTCCCAGCATCCTCTACGGACTACGAGAAATAGATTAACCGGTAAGTAAAATCTTATTTATGTCACTACAGGGTCGCTACTCAGGCCTGCCGTTGCTACGGCATGGGTGGGTAGCGCTCTTGAAAGGTGGGCAGATAACTTGTAATCTGAGATAGATATTGTGGACAGGGATAGTGTGCTTTTGACTCTGGGTCACATCAGGGACGCTGCAGCATATTTAAAAGAAGCTGTAAGGGATATTGGCCTTTTGGGTTCAAGGGCCAATGCCATGGCAGTCTCCGCAAGGAGAGCGTTGTGGATACATCAATGGAATGCTGATGCTGACTCTAAGAAGGCGATGGCGTCTCTTCCGTTTAACGGTAGGGTCTTGTTTGGCGACCGCCTCACTAACCTGGTGTCTACGGCTACCGCGGGTAAGTCTTAATTTTTACCTTATGTCCCTGCACAGCAGAAGAAATCGCCTTACTATCATATGCAGTCCTTTCGGCCCAATAAATTAAAAAAAGGACGTGGGTCCTCCTTCCTTGCTGCGAGGGGGAGAGGACGGGGAAAAAGGTCACAGGCTTTGGCAAGTTCCCAGGAGCAGAAGTCCTCTCCGGCTTCTACCAAATCCATCGCATGATGCTGGGGCTCCTCTGCGGGAGTCCGCTCCAGTGGGGGCACGTCTCAAACTCATTAGTCAGGTCTGGGTGCACTCGGACCTGGATCCTTGGATAGTAGACATAGTAACCCAGGGGTACAATTTAGAGTTTCAAGACGTGCCCCCTCACCGATTTTTCAAATCGGCCTTGCCAGCTTCTCTTCCGAAACGGGAGATAGTAAGCGCTGCGATACTAAAGTTGTGTCAAAATCAAGTGATTGTCACGGTACCCCCGTCTCAACAGGGGGAAGGTTTTTATTCGAGCCTGTTCGTGGTCCCGAAGCTGGATTGCTCATTCAGACCGATTCTGAACCTAAAATCCCTCAATTTCTTTCTAAAAAAATTCAAGTTCAAGATGGAGTCTCTACGAGCAGTTATCTCCAGTCTGGAGGAGGGGGATTTTATGGTGTCGGTCGTCATAAAAGATGCCTACTTACATGTCCCCATATATCCTCCACATCAGGCTTACCTGATATTTGCTGTGCAGGATTGTCATTACCAATTTCAGACGTTGCCGTTTGGTCTGTCCACGGCTCCGAGGATTTTCACCAAAGTAATGGCGGAAATGATGGTCCTCCTGCGCAAGCAGGGAATCACAATTATCCCGTACTTGGACGATCTCCTGATAAAGGCGAGGTCCAAGGAGCAATTGTTGAAGAATGTTGCCCTTTCACTGACGATTCTGCAACAACACGGTTGGCTCCTAAATTTGCCAAAATCACAGTTGGATCCGAAGACACGGCTGTCGTTCCTGGGTATGATTCTGGATACAGAATTGCAGAGAGTTTTCCTTCCAGTGGAAAAAGCTCTGGAAATACAGAACATGGTAAAACAGATTCTGAAACCAGCAAAGGTGTCAGTTCTTCACTGCACTCGGTTGCTGGGGAAGATGGTGGCGGCCTACGAGGCCATTCCGTATGGCAGGTTCCATGCCAGGGTGCTTCAGTGGAACCTGCTGGACCAGTGGTCCGGGTCTCACCTGGACATGCACCGGAAAATAATTCTATCTCCCAGGACCAGAATTTCCCTTCTGTGGTGGCTGCACAGTTCTCACCTTCTGGAGGGACACAGGTTCGGGATTCAGGATTGGATCCTGGTGACCACAGATGCAAGCCTCCGAGGCTGGGGAGCAATCACAGGGAAGAAATTTTCAGGGAAAGTGGTCAAGCCAGGAAGCTTGTCTACACATAAACATTCTTGAATTAAGAGCCATCTACAACGGCATACTGAAAGCAGAACATCTTCTTCGGGGTCTGCCGGTCTTGATTCAGTCAGACAACGTGACAGCAGTGGCGTACATAAACCGCCAAGGCGGAACAAAGAGCAGAGCGGCGATGGCCGAGGCCACGAAGATTCTTTGCTGGGCGGAAATACATGCCAGCGCTCTGTCAGCGGTCTTCATTCCAGGAGTGGACAACTGGGAAGCAGACTTCCTCAGCAGACACGATCTCCATCCAGGAGAGTGGCGTCTTCATCAAGAGGTCTTTGCAGAAGTGACAAGTCGTTGGGGAGTTCCTCAAGTGGACATGATGGCGTCCCGCCTCAACAAGAAACTTCAGAGATATTGTTCCCGGTCAAGGGACCCTCAAGCTATAGCGGTGGACGCCCTAGTGATACCGTGCGTGTTCCAGTCGGTCTATGTGTTTCCTCCACTTCCACTCATTCCAAAGGTGATTAAAATTATAAGAAGAACAAGGGTTCAGGCGATCCTCATTGTTCCGGATTGGCGTACATAAACCGTCAGGGCGGAACGAAAAGCAGAGCCGCGATGGCAGAGGTGACAAAGATCCTCCTCTGGGCAGAAAGACATGCAAGAGCTCTCTCAGCAATTTTCATTCCGGGAGTGGACAACTGGGAAGTGGACTTCCTCAGCAGAAACGATCTCCATCCAGGAGAATGGGGCCTCCACCAAGAAGTCTTCGCAGAGGTGACAGGTCTTTGGGGAGTTCCTCAAGTAGACATGATGGCATCTCGTTTCAACAAGAAGCTTCAGAGATATTGTTCCAGGTCGAGAGACCCTCAAGCAATAGCAGTGGATGCACTAGTGACCCAGTGGGTGTTTCGGTCGTTGTATGTCTTCCCTCCACTTCCACTAATACCAAAAGTTCTCAAGATCATAAGAAGAACAAGGGTTCGAGCGATCCTCGTTGTCCCAGGCTGGCCAAGGAGGGCTTGGTATCCAGATCTTCAGGAGTTGCTCATAGAAGATCCCTGGCCTCTTCCTCTGTTACAACAGGGGCCGTGCGTGTATCAGGACTTACCACGGCTGCGTTTGACGGCGTGGCGGTTGAACGCCAAATCCTAGCACGAAAGGGTATTCCCAGTGAATTCATTCCTACACTTCTTTAGGCTAGAAAAGAAGTAACGGCAAAGCATTACCACCGTATTTGGAGAAAATATGTGTCTCGGTGTGAATCCAAGAAGGCTCCTACGGAGGAATTTCACCTGGGGCATTTGCTCCATTTCCTACAAGCAGGTGTGGATGCGGGCCTAAAATTAGGCTCTATTAAAGTACAGATTTCGGCCTTGTCGATCTTTTTTCCAAAAGAATTGGCCTCCCTTCCAGAAGTTCAGACCTTCGTGAAAGGTGTGCTGCACATCCAACCTCCCTTTGTGCCCCCAGTGGCACCATGGGACCTTAATGTGGTTTTGCAATTCTTGCAATCACATTGGTTTGAACCTTTGCGCAAGGTTGAGTTAAAATTCCTTACTTGGAAAGTGGTCATGTTGTTGGCCTTGGCGTCTGCAAGGCGAGTGTCTGAGTTGGCGGCTTTGTCTCACAAAAGTCCCTATATGATTTTCCATTCTGATAGAGCGGAGTTGAGATCTCGTCAGCAATTTCTGCCAAAAGTGGTTTCATCATTTCATGTTAACCAGCCAATTGTGGTGCCAGTGGCTACTGATGCCTTCGCGGAGTCAAAGTCTCTCGATGTGGTCAGAGCTTTGAAGATCTATGTCGCCAGAATGGCGCATATTAGGAAAACAGAGGCTCTGTTTGTCCTGTGGGCTCCAATAAGAATGGGGCTCCTGCTTCTAAGCAGACTATTGCGCGCTGGATTTGTAATACGATTCAGCAGGCTCATTCTACGGCAGGATTGCCGTTACCGAAATCGGTGAAAGCCCATTCTACCAGAAAGGTGGGCTCATCCTGGGCGGCTGCCCGGGCAGTCTCGGCGTTACAACTTTGCCGAGCTGCTACTTGGTCGGGTTCAAACACCTTTGCAAAGTTTTACAAGTTTGATACCCTGGCTGAGGAGGACCTCTTGTTTGGTCAATCGGTGCTGCAGTCATCCGCACTCTCACGCCCGTTCTTGAGCTTTGGTATAAACCCCATAGTTCTTGAAGCATCCCCAGCATCCTCTAGGACGTATGAGAAAATAGGATTTTAATACCTACCGGTAAATCCTTTTCTCTTAGTCCGTAGAGGATGCTGGGCGCCCGTCCCAGTGCGGGCTGTATCTGCAGTTTGGTATAGTTACGCTCATGTTGCGTTGAGTTCAGTCAGTCTGTGACTGTTGCTGGTCATGCCGTTGCATGCGTTGTTGTTGAATGCCATGTTGTACGGCGTGTTTGAGGTGTGAGCTGGTCTGTATCTCACCTTAGTTTAAAATAATTAAATAAATCCTTTCCTCGAAATGTCCGTCTCCCTGGGCACAGTTCCTATAACTGGAGTCTGGAGGAGGGGCATAGAGGGAGGAGCCAGTTCA
Source organism: Pseudophryne corroboree (assembly GCF_028390025.1). Lineage (NCBI taxonomy): Eukaryota > Metazoa > Chordata > Amphibia > Anura > Myobatrachidae > Pseudophryne > Pseudophryne corroboree. Next base: position 372,856,971 of record NC_086444.1, on the reverse strand, counting down.
CACCCATTCAAAGTCTTATAGTGTGCCCATATCTCCTGCGGATCCCGTCTATAACCCATGGTTCTTGAAGCATCCCCAGCATCCTCTACGGACTAAGAGAAAAGGATTTACCGGTAGGTATTAAAATCCTATTATTTGCTTATTTGCCGCTTTATTAAATCATCTCTTGTTCATTTCCTTCTTCCATCCATTTGGTGTTTAAAAAACAAACTATCATGATTTCAGCAGGCTGAGTGTATAGCGGTGGATGGGGTTAGACTTTTAGAGCTAAACTTATAGTGCTTCAGTACTGAGGGGGATATCCAATTAGAGGTGAAACAACAGTTTTTCACACTTTTTTCCCATTTCACCAATATTCTTTTTACAGGCTATCCATTTTGTCCGCCGGTAAAAAAATAATAATAAAAAATAAATATATATATATATATATATATATAAAAAAACTGTGTGTTTTCGGTACAGGGCTTTTTCCGGGGATTTGGTTTCGCCGGGCTCAGGGAGGGGAAACAGGATCCCCGGTAACCTTGGCAACCTGCAGTGCCCTATGCCCGCTGCAGCAGCAGGCTGGGAGGGCGCCGGAAGCCGGCACTATGACCACCGGTGGGGGAGCCAGGGCAGTGCCGTGGCCCACATTTCCCCCCCCCCCTCTTCCCACACCCCTGGCAGAGGTCACATGACGGGGACGCAGTCATGTGACTAGGGGGAGCAGGAACAGTAGTGGATCTTGCTACTGACACACAGGATTTTTGCCTGGGGCGCCACCTTCCGGAGGGGAGGGCGCCGCCGCCATGGCAAGATCCGCTACTGTTGGTCAGTGCGCACCGCACAGCATTGTGAGACTGGCACATAGACGCTAAGGGTCATAATTAACCTCTAGTGTCTATGCTGTGCTATGGGAGAGATGTCATGACGTCTCTCCCATAGATCCGAGGAGCGGCACCGGCGGAGGTCAGCATCTGTCGGGAATTTTTTTTTTAATTATTATTTTTTTTGTAAGCGGCGCTACTCAACTGGGGGCACAACTCTACAGGGAGCATAACTGACCACGCCCCTGTATGAAGCCACACCCCTATTTTCGCCCGGGCCGCCACAAAGGCTAGAACAGGCCCTGAGCAGGAGGTACAGTGCTGCACCGAGAGCTGTCCGGAGCCTCTGGCACCTGTTGCAGCAACAGGTAACCCCCGATAATAGGATAGCCCTGGGCGATATCATTACCGCTGGTAATTGGATATCCCCTTAAGTCTCTACATCCCACTGATCTAATATCCTTTAATGGAGAAAGATTTAATGTAAAAATGAAAGTCCTATTTCTGCTGCGGAGTACACTGGGCTCCACAAGGATTGGACAATGGGGTGTAGAGTAGGATCTTGATCCGAGGCACCAACAGGCTCAAAGCTTTGACTGTTCCCAGAATGCATAGCGCCGCTTCCTCTATAACCCCGCCTCCCTGCACAGGAGCTCAGTTTTGTAAGTTGGTGCTGCAGTAAGCAGGCACTGAACAGAGGGACTGCTCCAGGCAGCCCTAAGAAAAGCTTTTTATGAGGTAAAAAGTGAAGACTTCAAGGGCAGCAGCGGTGGTAAATGTCTTGTGACATTCACTGCTGCAGCTCCAGCTCTCCCCAGCGGCGCTGTACACTCCCGAGCCCTGGTTGCCGGGTACCTACAGCGGAGGCTCCGGTTTTCTTCACGTTAGACACACACGGCTTGGGCTCTCCAGGATCGCGTGGCCGCGCTTCGGGAGACGGTAAATGAGTCCCGCTTGCGTGACCCGGTCTTTATCGCGATCCGGTGCGGTCAGTGGGAGGCGGGCCGCGCGCGCTGGCGGCGGACGCTGTGGATACAGGCGATCCCACTAGATCACCAGGGCATGGGCGCAGGTCAGGTTTTCTCTCTAAACCAATTCTTATATCGCCCGCAGTACCCGGTGGTTTTGCCAGCAGAGGGGATAAGGCTTAGACCTGAAGCCCCTCCCCCAGCCCCAGGGCGCCATTTCTAGCAAGTGTTCCCGCCCTGGAGCTGCATATCTGTCTTTTCCTCACTCCGTCAGTGTCTGCGGCGCCATTATCCCTCAGCTCACTGTTCCTGGGACTGCTTGGGCAAATCCTCCTATGTAAAGCCGCCTGGTTGTCAGTGCTGTGACTTTACATGACACTTAAGTATTCTACCTGCCTTTTTTAGTCAGTGTTAGTAAGAAAGAGTGCATTTAGTCAGGGTTTTCTAGTACAATTACCCTGTGATATACATCCAGTTCTTACTGTGTACTGTTATATCATTTGTTATATAGCTGTGTAAGCTAGTCCAGTGCAGTTTTATTGTCCGTAATAACCTCTGCATTGTACAAACTGTGACTATCTGTGTGTGCATTTGATAGCTGAGTGGTGTCCATTTCGTGTCTTTCACTCAACCTGCTATCCCTATATTCTATAACCTGAGGGGGCTTGGTGCGTCAGGTTTTATCTAATATAGGATTTTCACAAAGATATACTGTATTACGTATTTTTCTCTGTGATTTGGTCACCATATCTCTCCTCTATCTCTGCTAGTGCTGACTACACTGTGCAGGGGTTTTGGTTTAGAGATATAGCGCTGCTGATAATTGTACTGTGTTACATCATACTGTAAGTTATATCATGTCTGCTCATGAGGGTAACGGTTCTGGGGCTGAACACACTGCCGGTGTTGCTGAAGCCACAGACCCATATGAGGAAAATATAGCAGCTGTGGGCTCTGGTTCTGGGGGCTCCTTGCCGGATATTGTGGCTGAGATCCTGGTCTGTGGATCTGGACTCTAGGAAAACCCTGGAGGTACTACCTTTCAAGGGAGATATTCTGTTTGGGGAGGACTTAAATAAGATAGTGGCTGACTTGGCTACTGCCAAAACTGCCTGTCTACCACATACCGCTCCTTCTGTGTCGAAGGCTAAAGGTACGTCCTTTCGCCCTTCAGGTAAAGCAAAAGGTCAGCCGTACCACAAGCAGGCCCGCACTTCCAAACCTGGTAAGCCGAAGCCCAATAGAGCCTGGGCTGACCGTCAGCCAGCTTCCAAGACCGATAAGCCTGCCGCATGACGGGGCGGGCCTCCCCCTGGGGGATCCCAGGGTGGGGGGCCGGCTTCTAGGGTATACCCAGGAATGGTTGAAGACCACTTCAGATGCCTGGGTACGGGAAGTCGTCACTCGAGGTTACGCCATAGCCTTCAAAAACCGACCCCCTCATAGATTTTGCCAGACAGACGTCCCGTTGGACCAGACAAAGGCATACACTCTGCATTCGGTGGTACAGACCCTCCTGGATACAGGAGTTGTAGTACAGGTGCCTCTTGCTCAGAGGGGCCGGGGGTACTATTCTCTGCTGTTTCTAGTCCCGAAACCGAATGGGTCCTCCCGGCCCATTCTCAACCTCAAGGCATTGAACAAGTTTGTGAAGGTTTCCAAGTTCCGTATGGAAACCCTTCGCTCTATAGTTCTGGCCTTGGAACCTGGGGACTACATGGTCTCGCTGGATATACAGAATGCTTACCTGCATATTCCTATAGCAGCGTCACATCAGCAATACCTGAGGTTCGCTATTGGCAACCTTCATTACCAGTTTTGGGCGTTACCTTTTGGTTTAACAACGGTTCCGCGTGTTTTCACCAAAGTAATGACGGTGGTACTCCGCCATCAAGGGGTCAGGATACTGCCGTACCTGGACGACTTGTTAATCCTGGCAAATTCCCCAGAACTTCTCCTGTGTCATCTGGATATGACGGTCCGGTTTCTACAAGCCCACGGGTGGCTCATCAACTGGAAGAAATCCTCCCTGGTCCCTGCTCAGAGCATGGTGCACCTGGGAGCGCTATTGGACACTCACAACCAGCGGTTGTTCTTGTCTCGGGAGAAAGTCCTGAAGCTTCAGGACAGGATTCGTTGCTTCCTTTCTCGTCCGCAAGTGTCGATACATTCGGCGATGCAGGTGCTGGGCCTCATGGTGTCAGCATTCGACATGGTGGAGTATGCTCAATTCCATTCTCGCCCCCTCCAGAGGCTGATTCTAGCCAAGTGGGACGGCCTGCCTCACCGGATCAGGTCTCACATGATCTCCTTGACTCCGGAGGTCCGTCTGTCGCTACTTTGGTTGCTCCAAGACCAACAGTTGTGCAGGGGCCGTCCCTTCTGGATATCCGACTGGGTCCTGTTGACGACAGATGCCAGTCTAAGAGGTTGGGGCGCGGTGCTGGAGGGGTGTGGTATTGAAAGTCGACAGTAACTAGGTCGACAATGCCTAGGTCGACCACTATTGGTCGACAGTAACTAGGTCGACAGGGTGTCTAGATCGACAGGGTCTTTAGGTCGACATGTTCTAGGTCGACAGGTCAAAAGGTCGACATGAGTTTTTAATGTTCTTTTGGTGTCGTTTTCTTCGTAGAGTGACCGGGAACCCCATTTAGTGCACCGCGTCCCCTCGCATGGCTCGCTTCGCTCGCCATGCTTCGGGCATGGTGCCTTCGCTCCGCTAGGCACAGATTTTCGTTCCAATCGTAGTCCACGTGGATCGTTAAGTATGAAAAGGTTAAAAAAAAAAAAGAAAAAAATTGTGAAAAACTCATGTCGACCTTTTGTCCTGTCGACCTAGAACATGTCGACCTAAAGACCCTGTCGACCTAGACACCCTGTCGACCTAGTTACTGTCGACTTTCAATCCGGATCCCGTGCTGGAGCGGCTACCTTCAGGGTCGGTGGACCAAGGAGGAATCTCTCCTCTCGATAAATATTCTGGAATTGCGGGCGGTCTTCAATGCGTTGAACCTGGCCCAGCATTTAATTCAGAACCGTCCTGTTCAAATACAGTCGGACAATGCCACCACAGTGGCTTACATAAATCATCAAGGCGGCACTCGAAGCCGTTTGGCAATGAAGGAAGTCTCACGGATTCTACATTGGGCGGAACACCATCTACCGGCCATATCGGCAATATTCATTCCGGGAGTCCTGAATTGGGAAGCGGACTTTCTCAGTCGTCAGGACGTGCATGCCGGTGAGTGGAGCCTCCATCCAGAAGTGTTTCAACTCCTAGTGGAAAAGTGGGGTCTTCCAGATGTAGATCTGATGGCGTCTCGACACAATCACAAGGTTCCGGTCTTCGGAGCAAGGACAAGGGATCCTCAAGCAGCATTCGTGGATGCGCTGGCGGTGCCGTGGAGGTTTTCTGCTGCCGTACGTGTTCCCTCCGGTGTCACTCCTGCCCAGGGTAATTCGGAAGTTCAAGCAAGAAAAAGGAAATTTGCTTCTCATAGCTCCGGCGTGGCCCATACAGCCCTGGTTCTCAGACCTGCAAGGCCTATCGTCAGAGCGTCCACTTCTGCTTCCACAACGCCCAGACCTCCTTGTTCAGGGCCCCTGTGTCTACCAGGACCTAGCCCGGCTGTCTTTGACGGCGTGGCTCTTGAAGCTTCCATCTTAAGGGTTAAGGGTTTTTCTGAAGAGGTCATTAAAACTATGGTTCGGGCCCGGAAACCGGCTTCTGCTCGGATTTACTATAGGGTATGGCATTCCTACTTTGTTTGGTGCTCATCTAATAATTATGACGCTTCCAAGTTTAGTACAGCCAAACTTTTGGCTTTTCTGCAGCAGGGCCTAGATTTAGGCATGCGTCTGGTCTCCCTCAAAGTTCATATTTCGGCTTTGTCGGTGTGGTTTCAGAGAAAAATTGCGACTTTACCTGATGTTCATACTTTCACTCAGGGTGTGTTGCGTATCCAACCTCCCTATGTCCCGCCTGTGGCTCCTTGGGACTTGTCGGTGGTTTTGGAAGCGTTGCAGGAGCCTCCGTTTGAACCCCTGGGTTCAGCTGACCTTAAGTGGCTTTCCCTTAAGGCGGTGTTCTTGCTGGCTATTGCCTCTGCTAGAAGAGTGTCGGAACTGGGTGCCTTGTCTTGTAGTTCCCCATATCTGATTTTTCACCGTGACCGGGCGGTTCTTAGGATTTGTCCCGGATATTTGCCTAAGGTGGTTTCTACTCTACACCCCATTGTCCATTCCTTGTGGAGCCCAGTGTACCTCGCAGAAAAAGATTTAACAAAGGTAAGTTCTTACCATAAATCTCGTTTTTTCTGGCCAAAACAGTCTCCTAGTTCTTTTTAGAAGAAGATGATATGTCTTGGAAAAAGAGGGGGGTTTATATAATATGTGCTGATTTCATGGATTTCTGAGAACTTGCTGCTTCATGAATTTTTGCTGCTTTCCAATTAGCAGAAATCTCACTGCGATCCCCAAAAAAGTGCTGTTTGGGTACCCACACATACGACTTTACGCACATTTCAGCTTACCACCTCCAGGGGCTGCGAGGGCCCCATTTAGCAACAAGACCTAACCCCTTTTAGCAGTCGCTAAAAGGGGTAATGTTCTACTTTCAGTATTTAACAAACAGCAGTAAACGTAGCTTACCACTGATTGCCCATGCACTGCTTACTGTTAGGAAACTCTAGCACTATTGTGTGAGACCCTTAGAGCCGGTGAGAGGGTCTTCTGCCTATAACAGCCCCGCGTTGTTCCTTTTGTGCACAGCATGCACGTTGGTACTTAGGTTGCTTCCTGGACTTAAACCTCTAGCAGTAGAGGCTCACACAATAGTCCAGAGACCACAGGATATTGAACAGGCGAAAAGACACACGGGAGCACAGAGGGTTCAGACCAGGGCTGGGGCAGGTTCTTCTTCTGAACAGAAGAAGGCTGACACTATGCAGATGGCTGGTAGACACGGTGCAGATGTTACGCTTACACTGTGCAGTTGATTACAGTCTACAGGCAGAGAGTGGGAATGCTGGAGTGGCAGACAGAGTGTTAAACACACTAGGCTGGAGGTAGGTACAGGCAGGGCGGTTACATCTCCGTAGACAGCCACACTGACGAGCATCTGTGTTGCTAGGCAACCATAGACGCAGTAGCTGAGGGGCGCCCCGGTTGTCTACAGACAGGTGGGTACTGGCGGTCCTAGCGGCCGAAAGCCGCGATGTCCCGGTGCCAGGCAACAACCGGGACTCGTGTTGGGGACAAGCCGCTCGGCATTGCCGGGTCCCCATCAGGTGAAAGTGTAATGTACATGCGCAGACTGGCTGTTGTGCATGCGCATGACACAGCAACCCGTTGCTGGCAGTGATAGCCTGCCAGCAACAGAGCTGAGCAGGAGGACATCACTGGATCTTATTGGAGAGGTAAGTAATGTAAATGTCAAAGGATATTCGTTAGTACAGATATTACTGAGATACTAAACAAAATATGCTGAAGTCCCAGCAGGCTGTGGTGATATAGACAATGAGGAGTTCAGAATGCCCAAACTCCAGGATGAGCCCTTTTATTCAAAAGGTACCATTGTCCCACAGAGGATCCTGAGAAAAGGATTTAACATAAATGTAAATATACAGTTTCCCCACACCTGTTTTGAGTTCATACACCTTAGATAGAATAATAAAAGCAGACATCAACTCTGTATTTTGTTTATTCTTTGTTATTTTTTGTATTGAGTGTAACTTCTTCATAGAAAGCCAAATAATGTACTGTTAACTACTATCAACCCTTCAGGTATACTGTGTACAAGATGTGTTTCAACTCGTGGAGAAGATTTGTGCATACCCAGCACAAGACCAGACAAAAGCATCAGGCTGCAGAATGTCATGGTGAGGATTTTGTTGCAAAAACTTGCTTTCTGCTCTCTCCATAGTGATATCAGTTCACTGGAGAAAATAAAAATAAGTTTCCTTTCTCCATCTGGCAGCACAGACTAGGCTGATGTGGCTTTTACTCCATGTACTTGTAGGCCTCATTTACATTTTTTACATCAAAGGTCAACTTAGACTACTGTATCCATGTATTATTACATTTGTCAGATACACTCTCTCTCTCTCTCTCTCGCCACAGTCTTCTCCAAATGTGAGATTATTTCTAGTAACTGCCTTTCTTTTCCTTGGAGCCTAAGCAGAAGTATATGGCTGCATGGAGAGAGAACAGGATTGGCCAGGCTTCTCTACTGTAGTCATGTCACCTCTCTTCGGTACAACCTAGTCTTCCTCATTGTTCTCCTTGTTTTATGTGTGCAGCATAGTGTTCTGTGGTATGGGCAAGCTCATGTCCAAGCAGCTGTTACTTTTAGCTACTTAAGCATTTAACCCTATTTTACTTAAGCCCATCATGACACACGTGGTGGCATATGAATTGTATTTGAGACACAACCAGTTGTCTTTGTTTTGTTAGTTAATTCTTCGGGCACATCTAGAAGGAGAGGCTCCATAAACTGCGTTATTTATGCAGCCATGTTGCAGTGCAATGCTTGCATCTCTTAGTAGGTGTGGATTAGTACATTTTCTCTATCGTCCTAAGTGGATGCTGGGGTTCCTGAAAGGACCATGGGGAATAGCGGCTCCGCAGGAGACAGGGCACAAAAGTAAAGCTTTTACAGGTCAGGTGGTGTGTACTGGCTCCTCCCCCCATGACCCTCCTCCAGACTCCAGTTAGATTTTTGTGCCCGGCCGAGAAGGGTGCAATTCTAGGTGGCTCTCATAAAGAGCTGCTTAGAGAGTTTAGCTTAGGTTTTTTTATTTTACAGTGATTCCTGCTGGCAACAGGATCACTGCAACGAGGGACAGAGGGGAGAAGAAGTGAACTCACCTGCGTGCAGGATGGATTGGCTTCTTGGCTACTGGACATGAAGCTCCAGAGGGACGATCACAGGTACAGCCTGGATGGTCACCGGAGCCACGCCGCCGGCCCCCTCACAGATGCTGAAGCAAGAAGAGGTCCAGAATCGGCGGCTGAAGACTCCTGCAGTCTTCTTAAGGTAGCGCACAGCACTGCAGCTGTGCGCCATTTTCCTCTCAGCACACTTCACACGGCAGTCACTGAGGGTGCAGGGCGCTGGGGGGGGGGCGCCCTGGGAGGCAAATGAAAACCTTTAAAAAGGCTAAAAATACCTCACATATAGCCCCAGAGGCTATATGGAGATATTTACCCCTGCCTAAATGTACTAAATAGCGGGAGACGAGCCCGCCGGAAAAGGGGCGGGGCCTATCTCCTCAGCACACGGCGCCATTTTCTGTCACAGCTCCGCTGGTCAGGAAGGCTCCCAGGTCTCTCCCCTGCACTGCACTACAGAAACAGGGTATAACAGAGAGGGGGGGCAAAATAAATGGCAATATATTAATATAAAAGCAGCTATAAGGGAGCACTTAATCATAAGGCTATCCCTGTCATATATAGCGCTTTTTGGTGTGTGCTGGCAGACTCTCCCTCTGTCTCCCCAAAGGGCTAGTGGGTCCTGTCTTCGTATAGAGCATTCCCTGTGTGTCTGCTGTGTGTCGGTACGTGTGTGTCGACATGTATGAGGACGTTATTGGTGTGGAGGCGGAGCAATTGCCAAATATGAGGATGTCACCTCCTAGGGGGTCGACACCAGAATGGATGCCTTTATTTGTGGAATTACGGGATAGCGTCAACTCGCTTAAGCAGTCGTTGCCGACATGAGGCGGCCGGACACTCAATTAGTGCCTGTCCAGGCGCCTCAAACACCGTCAGGGGCTGTAAAACGTCCCTTGCCTCAGTCGGTCGACACAGACCCAGACACAGGCACTGATTCCGGTGGTGAAGGTGACGAATCAACCGTATTTTCCAGTAGGGCCACACGTTATATGATTTTGGCAATAAAGGAGATGTTACATTTAGCTGATACTACAGGTACCACTAAACAGGGTATTATGTGGGGTGTGAAAAAACTACCAGTAGTTTTTACCGAATCAGAAGAATTAAATGACGTGTGTGATGAAGCGTGGGGTGCCCCGATAAAAAACTGCTAATTTCAAAGAAGTTATTGGCTTTATACCCTTTCCCGCCAGAGGTTAGGGAGCGCTGGGAAACACCTCCTAGGGTGGACAAAGCGCTAACACGCTTATCAAAACAAGTGGCGTTACCCTCTCCTGAGACGGCCGCACTTAAAGATCCATCAGATAGGAGGATGGAAAATATCCAAAAAGGTATATACACACATGCAGGTGTTATACTACGACCAGCTATTGCGACTGCCTGGATGTGCAGTGCTGGGGTAGTGTGGTCAGAGTCCCTGATCGAAAATATTGATACCCTGGACAGGGACAATATTTTACTGTCGTTAGAACAAATAAAGGATGCATTTCTTTATATGCGTGATGCACAGAGAGATATCTGCACACTGGCATCACGGGTAAGTGCTATGTCCATTTCGGCCAGAAGAGCTTTATGGACACGACAGTGGACAGGCGATGCGTAGAGGAGTTATTTGGGGTCGGTCTATCGGATTTGGTGGCCACGGCTACGGCCGGGAAATCCACCTTTCTACCTCAAGTCACTCCCCAACATAAAAAGGCACCGACCTTTCAACCGCAGCCCTTTCGTTCCTTTAAAAATAAGAGAGCAAAGGGCTATTCATATCTGCCACGAGGCAGAGGACGAGGGAAGAGACAGCAACAGGCAGCTCCTTCCCAGGAACAGAAGCCCTCCCCGGCTTCTACAAAAGCCTCAGCATGACGCTGGGGCTTCGCAAGCGGACTCGGTGGCGGTAGGCGGTCGTCTCAAGAATTACAGCGCGCAGTGGGCTCACTCGCAGGTAAATCCCTGGATCCTGCAGATAATATCTCAGGGGTACAGGTTGAAATTAGAGACAGAGCCACCTCGCCGTTTCCTGAAGTCTGCTTTACCAACGTCCCCCTCAGAAAGGGAGACGGTTTTGGAAGCCATTCACAAGCTGTATTCTCAGCAGGTGATAGTCAAGGTACCTCTTCTACAACAAGGGAAGGGGTATTATTCCACTCTTTTTGTGGTACCGAAGCCGGATGGCTCGGTAAGGCCTATTCTAAATCTGAAGTCCTTGAACCTGTACATAAAGAAGTTCAAGTTCAAGATGGAGTCACTCAGAGCAGTGATAGCGAACCTGGAAGAAGGGGACTTTATGGTATCCTTGGACATCACGGATGCGTATCTCCACGTTCCAATTACCCCTCACACCAGGGGTACCTCAGGTTCGTTGTACAAAACTGTCACTATCAGTTTCAGACGCTGCCGTTTGGTTTGTCCACGGCACCTCGGGTCTTTACAAAGGTAATGGCCGAGATAATATTTCTTCTTCGAAGAAAAGGCGTATTAATTATCCCATACTTGGACGATCTCCTAATAAGGGCAAGGTCCAGAGAACAGCTAGAGATGGGTTTAGCACTATCTCAAGAGGTGCTAAAGCAGCACGGATGGATTCTGAATATTCCAAAATCCAAATTAATGCCGACAACTCGTCTGCTGTTCCTGGGGATGATTCTGGACACAGTTCAGAAAAAGGTTTTTCTTCCCGAAGAAAAAGCCAAGGAGTTATCTGACCTGGTCAGGAACCTCCTAAAACCAGGAAAGGTGTCTGTACATCAATGCACAAGAGTCCTGGGAAAAAATGGTAGCTTCTTACGAAGCAATCCCTTTCGGCAGATTCCATGCAAAGGGATCTGTTGGACAAATGGTCAGGGTCGCATCTTCAGATGCACCTGCGGATAACCCTGTCGCCGAGGACAAGGGTATCCCTTCTGTGGTGGTTGCAGGAGGCTCATCTATTGGAGGGCCGCAGATTCGGCATGCAGGATTGGATCCTGGTGACCACGGATGCCAGCCTGAGAGGCTGGGGAGCAGTCACACAGGGAAGAAATTTCCAGGGAGTGTGGTCGAGCCTGAAAAAGTCTCTTCACATAAGCATTCTGGAACTAAGAGCAATCTACAATGCTCTAAGCCAGGCGGAACCTCTGCTTCAAGGAAGACCGGTGTTGATCCAGTCGGACAACATCACGGCAGTCGCCCATGTAAACAGACAGGGCGGCACAAGAAGCAGGAGGGCAATGGCAGAAGCTGCCAGGATCCTTCGCTGGGCGGAGAATCACGTGATAGCACTGTCCGCAGTATTCATCCCGGGCGTGGACAACTGGGAAGCAGACTTCCTCAGCAGACACGACCTTCACCCGGGAGAGTGGGGACTTCATCCAGAAGTTTTCCACATGCTATTAAACCGTTGGGTAAAACCAATGGTGGACATGATGGCGTCTCGCCTCAACAAAACACTGGACAGGTATTGCGCCAGGTCAAGAGATCCGCAGGCAATAGCTGTGGACGCGCTGGTAACACCTTGGGTGTACCAGTCGGTATATGTGTTTCCTCCTCTGCCTCTCATACCAAAGGTATTGAGGACTATACGGCAAAGAGGAGTAAGACTAGTGGCTCCGGATTGGCCAAGAAGGACTTGGTACCCGGAACTTCAAGAGATGGTCACGGACGATCCGTGGTCTCTACTTCTGAGAAGGGACCTGCTTCAGCAGGGTCCTTGTCTTTTTCAAGACTTACCGCGGCTGCGTTTGACGGCATGGCGTTTGAATGCCAGATCCTAAAAGGAAAAGGCATTCCAGAAGAAGTCATTCCTACCTTGATAAAGGCAAGGAAGGAAGTCACCGCGAAGCATTATCGCCGTATTTGGCGAAAATATGTTGCGTGGTGCGAGCAGCGGAGTGCTCCGATGGAGGAATTTCAACTGGGTCGTTTTCCTACATTTCCTGCAATCAGGATTGTCTATGGGTCTCAAATTGGGATCTATTAAGGTTCAAATTTCGGCCCTATCAATATTCTTCCAAAAAGAATTGGCCTCAGTCCCTGAGGTCCAGATTTTTATCAAAGGAGTACTGCATATACAGCCTCCTGTGGTGCCTAAGGTGGCACCGTGGGATCTAAATGTAGTTTTAGATTTCCTCAAATCCAATTGGTTTGAACCACTAAAGAATGTGGATTTGAAATATCTCACATGGAAAGTGACTATGTTACTGGCCCTGGCTTCGGCCGGGAGAGTATCTGAACTGGCGGCTTTGTTTTATAAAAGCCCTTATTTAATTTTCCATTCGACATAGGGCAGAGCTGCGGACGCGTCCGCATTTTCTCCCTAAGGTGGTATCAGCGTTTCACCTGAACCAGCCTATTGCAGTGCCTGCGGCTACAGACGACTTGAAGGACTCCAAGTTGTTGGACGTTGTCAGAGCCTTAAAAATATACATTTAAAGGACGGCTGGAGTCAGAAAATCTGACTCGCTGTTTATACTGTATGCACCCAACAAGTTGGGTGCACCTGCTTCTAAGCAGTCGATTGCTCGTTGGATTTGTAACAAAATTCAACTTGTACATTCTGTGGCAGGCCTGCCACAGCCTAAATCTGTTAAGGCCCATTCCGCAAGGAAGGTGGGCTCATCTTGGGCGGCTGCCCGAGGGGTCTCGGCATTACAACTCTGCCGAGCAGCTACGTGGTCAGGGGAGAACACGTTTGTAAATTTTTACAAATTTGATACCCTGGCAAAGGAGGACCTGGAGTTCTCTCATTCGGTGCTGCAGAGTCATCCGCACTCTCCCGCCCGTTTGGGAGCTTTGGTATAATCCCCATGGTCCTTTCAGGAACCCCAGCATCCACTTAGGACGATAGAGAAAATAAGAATTTACTTACCGATAATTCTATTTCTCGGAGTCCGTAGTGGATGCTGGGCGCCCATCCCAAGTGCGGATTATCTGCAATACTTGTACATAGTTATTGTTAACTAATTCGGGTTATTGTTTAGGAAGCCATCTTTCAGAGGCTCCTCTGTTATCATACTGTTAACTGGGTTTAGATCACAAGTTGTACGGTGTGATTGGTGTGGCTGGTATGAGTCTTACCCGGGATTCAAAATCCTCCCTTATTGTGTACGCTCGTCCGGGCACAGTACCTAACTGGAGTCTGGAGGAGGGTCATGGGGGGAGGAGCCAGTACACACCACCTGACCTGTAAAAGCTTTACTTTTGTGCCCTGTCTCCTGCGGAGCCGCTATTCCCCATGGTCCTTTCAGGAACCCCAGCATCCACTACGGACTCCGAGAAATAGAATTATCGGTAAGTAAATTCTTATTTTCATGTCCATAAGACAGAAGTCACACATAAATTTCTCCTCCGGTGCTTCTTGGGCCATATGTTCATACAGTACTAATGTTGCAATGATCTCCTCAGTTTCCTTAAGGTTTTCTTTGAAAACCCAACAAGCCTCTAGTGTTTTTTGTTTTTTTCCTGTTACCGGTCATGGGCACCACATTTTTCGTCCTCCTAAGTATTATGGGCCTAATTGAGATCTGATCGCAGCAGCAAATTTGTTAGCTAATTGGCAAAACCATGGCCCTCATTCCGAGTTGATCGGTCGCAAGGCGAATTTAGCAGAGTTACACACGCTAAGCCGCCGCCTACTGGGAGTGAATCTTAGCTTCTTAAAATTGCGACCGATGTATTCGCAATATTGCGATTACTAACTACTTAGCAGTTTCAGAGTAGCTCCAGACTTACTCTGCCTGTGCGATCAGTTCAGTGCTTGTCGTTCCTGGTTGACGTCACAAACACACCCAGCGTTCGCCCAGGCACTCCCACCGTTTCTCCGGCCACTCCTGCGTTTTTTCCGGAAACGGTAGCGTTTTCAGCCACACGCCCCTGAAACGCCGTGTTTCCGCCCAGTAACACCCATTTCCTGTCAATCACATTACGATCGCCGGAGCGAAGAAAAAGCCGTGAGTAAAAATACTTTCTTCATAGTAAAGTTACTTGGCGCAGTCGCAGTGCGAACATTGCGCATGCGTACTAAGCGGATTTTCACTGCGATGCGATGAAAAATACCGAGCGAACAACTCGGAATGAGGGCCCATGTGCACTGCAGGGGGCAGATATAACATGTGCAGAGAGCGTTAGATTTGGGTGGGGTGTGTTCAAACCGAAATCTAAATTGCAATGTAAAAATAAAGCAGCCAGAATTTACCCTGCACAGAAACAGAATAACCCACCCAAATCTAAAGGCCCTACACACTGGCCGAGGTGCCAGATGGACGATATGGCAGACGGACAACCCGGTGGCGGGGGGGCTTTGACGGGGGAGTGAAATTTCTTCTCACCCCCCCCGTCACCGGATCCATAGCCCTGCATGCTAATATAGATGATATTGTCTATATTGGCTTGCAGGCATAAACAAGCCGGCACCAAGGATGAACGATCGCGGGGCCGCGCTTCGTTCATCGTTGGTGCATACACACTGAAAGATATGAACGATATCTCGTTCATTAATGAACAAGATCGATCATATCTTTAATTTTAATCGGCCAGTGTTTAGGGCCCATGACACTCTCTGCACATGGTTTTGCCCATTAGCTAACATATTTGCTGTTGCGATCAGATCTGAATTAGGTCCATTGTCAATTAAAGTACATACTCCAACATATTTTCTGTGCCCAACACAGGATAAGCAGCATCTGATAATTACAGTAGTTGTTCATGCGTGGCATCTATATATACGTGTGACCACTAGTACACTACTAGCATCTGATAAGTTTGAGTGTGTGAAAGGTTGTCTTTTCTAAGCACAAGTCAGACCGGTAATGATAACTCCTGGAGCTTTCCCTTGACACTTTAATAGACTAGCTCAGTTTCCCAAACTCCGCCATTACAGTCCAGGTAATAAGGATATCAATGCTGAGGTCCAGATGATTAAATTACATTGACTGTGGCACTAATTAAGTCATCTGTGTTCAAGCATGGATATCCTTAAAACCTGGACTGTAATGGTGGCGTTTGGGAAACTGAGCTAACATTCCGGAGGATCCTCCATTAGGCTCAATGACAAATTTGAACTTGCTGTGCGGCTTCTTGCCAGGACATGACATGACAAATTCTTTTGAGTTTTAGAATAAGCTCTCAATAAATCTCTTTTTTTGAGTATTATTTACCCTTCTCACACACTATATTTCATAGGATGTCGGTTCTGGTCTTATCTATGGATCTACGGGGGTAATTCAGAGTTGATTGCAGCAGCATATTTGTTAGCAGTTGGGCAAAACCACGTGCACTGCGGGGGGGGGGGCAGATATAACATGTGCAGAGAGAGTTAGATTTGGGTGAGGTGTGCTCAATCTGACATCTAAATTGCAGTGTAAAAATAAAGCAGCCAGGAGGCGTGGCCACGGCAGCTAAGGAGTAAGGTGCGGATCTTGGGAGCTCCCCGAATACAGCCATCCTTTCACACATCCTGACCTCTCTGGTGTCCCTACCCGGGCTGAATACCTCACTCACACTGCTGGGCACCGGCGGGCATCCTTTTCTGCGGTCTCTGGGACTCGTGGGACGGCGTCGGCTGACTTCCGGCCTGTGCCTCCTCCGGATCCCCGGCCTCAATTTCGGCGCCCTCGGCCGCGGGACGCCCTGAGCTCGGGCGGTGGGCTGCCGCTGTTGACAAGCACCCCGGGACGACTGGGAGGTGGAAGCTGCCTCTCCTCTCCCTGACAGGCTGCGGCCCGGAGCCCTGATACCCGGAGAAGAAGAGGAAGCAGGTACTCCTAGGGAAGGGGAAGAGCACTGCGGCCATTTTGGGAGAAGTTATACAGACGGCCCCACTGCTCTGGGCTGACATCCACGCTTGGAAAGGCTGCATTCATCTGATGTGCCCTGTGAACTGTCTCTGCACACTGGGTCCTTACTGCATGCTGACCTCTCCTATTCTTACTCTCCTAATGACTATGCTAATATCCACCTGAGATTGGAAGCAAAGTCAGCTATTTACACTGCACAGCCCTTCCATTCTACCACACAGGAGTTGCATATAGATTGGAACTGATTACACTGCTGTACTGCACTAATATCCTACAGTGTACTGCATACCACTATCCTACTTTTGCAACCCCGGAATTTACTACAGGATATTCCCGTCCGTACTGTTACTTTTACACGAGTCTGTGCTTCTTATCCATTGATACTCTGACCTACAGACCGGACACGGTTGGTGCCCGCCACTGATTATACGCAACCTTGCTGTAGCCGCCTTCTAATTACAATCCTATACTGTAACCCTACTGTGGGGTGAGTGTGACTGCTCCTGTCCAACATGGTTAAGGGCGGCCTGAGTGCGGCCGCGGCCAAACTAGAAAGATTTACCAGACAACCCAATCTCAGGGTAACACCGGCTCCTTCTCATGGAGCCTCTCCAACACACTCGACCTCCCCTCCCGAGTCTGCGGTCAATTCCCCGGAGGCAGCGGAGGCGCCGTCTATTCAACAAGTGCTGGAGGCTATAGCTGGCAGTGAACAGCGTCTCTCCGATAAGATGGAGAAGGTGCAGTGTGATCTCTCCTTGCTCCGCCAAGATGTTCAACGTATCCGAGAGAGAGTGGGTGAGGCGGAGACACAGGTCTCCAATCTGGAAGATTTGTGTGGCCCCCTGAAGCAGTCCGTATCCACGGTGACCCAGCAGGTTTCCTCCCTTCAGACCAAGCTTCTGGACATGGAGGGACGGCTGCGCAGGAACAACGTCAGATTTGTAGGCCTGCCTGAAAGAGAAGAGGGTTCGCAGCCGGAGGACTTCCTCGAATCCTGGCTTAAGGAGATGTATGGCGCTGAGTCCTTTACGGCCCATTTCACGGTGGAGCGAGCACATAGGATACCATCTCGGCCGCTACCTCCTGGTGCCCCTCCTCGCACCTTCATCGCTAAATTCCTGCACTATAAGGACCGTGACTCGGTTCTCCGCTTGGGTCGCACGAAGGGCCCGTTGGTCCGCAATGGAGTCAAGGTATCGGCCTTCCCGGACTTTGCCGCAGACGTCCAGAAGGACCGAGCCCAGTTTATGCCCATTAAACGGCGTCTGCGAGACCTCAACATTTCATACTCCATGCTGTTTCCCTCAAGGCTCCGGGTTGTGGCGGATGGGGAGACCAAGTTTTTTAATTCCCCTAGAGAGGCGGCCCAATGGTTGGACAGATTTGCGCCGGGTGCTCGGCAACTGGCTCCGGACTGATCTCCTGCGTTGAAGAGCCTGGGGCCTGGTCTACCGGAGGCAACGATCACAGTTCGGGGAGCCCCCCTCCTTTGCATTGGTGGCTCAAGACTTTTACGTCCAAGTGGTGTTGGTTAGAGAGGGTTAGAGGTTCAGTTGAGAATCTAGGCCTTCCTAGCGCTTGGTAGTTTGGGTTGATTGTTCGGGATATAAGTATGCCGGAGTTTGGGGTGGTGTACGGGGAGGGAATGGTTAGTTGGGAAGCTGCTAGTTGCGCCTCCTTTTGCTGTTTTCGGTTTTCTTTCTTTAGTTTGTAATTTTTCTTATTTAAGTATTTTCTGAGGCAAGGATGTTTCATATTTCAGATGCAATGGCTTACAATGCGGGGCTCATATACGTCATGTGTTGCTGGTGTTAATAATGCTGATTCTCAAGATGTATTTTGGGGGAGGTCCATCCGGGAGGTACATAGAGCTTACATGGGGTCATGATTAATCTAAAATTTCTGGCATGGAATGTTCGAGGTCTGAATAACAAAATCAAACGATCTTTGATTCTGAATATGATTAAGAAATATGACCCGGATATTGCATGCCTCAGTGAGACCCACTTGGAGGGACATAGGTTACTGTCCTTACGACGGGCCTGGGTGGGCTGGGCTTACCATGCCTCTCACTCCTCCTTTTCTAGGGGTGTCTCCGTCCTGATTAAAAAGACAGTGCAATTTGAGTTGTTATCGATTAAAACTGACCCGTATGGAAGATTTGTATTTATAGAGTGTAAGCTGAGCTCCCAGCCCTATTACATTTTAGCGGTGTATGTCCCCCCTCCTTTCTCATATGCTGTGCTACAGCAAGCTGCTTCTTTCATAGCTCCTTCCCCTACCACCCCAGTGATTTGCTTGGGCGATTTTAATAATGTCCTAGATTTGTCTTTGGACCGATGGCACTCCCCACAGGCTGCGCTGGCGGGTGGTGGTCCTACCAAGTTTGCTGATTTTTTGAATAGTTTGCAGTGGGTAGATGTGTGGCGGCTTCGTCACCCTGCGGTCCGTCAGTTCTCCTGTTTTTCCAGCACTCATGGCTCCTTCTCCAGGATTGACCTGATGTTGGTGTCCCCCGCCCTCGTCCCTGGGATTATTGACGTCCACTACGAGGCTCGAGGGGTCTCTGACCACTCCCCTCTGTTGATGACTCTTGCTGTGGAAAGTCAGAGGGGGCACTCTTATTGGAAACTGCACCCCTCTTGGCTGACCCAGCTGGGGGACTGCGGTGACTTGGAGACTCAGTGGGAGGGTTACTTTAGCGACAATGTAGGGTCTGCCCCGGGTACAGTAGTCTGGGATTCATTCAAGGCGTTCTTGAGAGGTTCATATATTGGACGTATAGCGGCTCATAAAATGTCCTCTAGGGAGAGAGAACAGGCCCTTGAAAGGGACGCTAGGGACCTAGAGTCCCAATATTTGTCCGACGGCGCCCCCGCGACAAAGACACGCTGGCTGGTGGCTCAGTCGGCTTGGTTGGCCCACCTGTCTGATAAAAACTCTCGATCCCTCCTTTTTAAAGCTACTAATATTTATATGCAGGCTGATAGGACGGGGGGCCTCCTGGCCCGTCTTCTACATTACGATCGTCCTGGGACTACGATCACCCAAATGTCCGGTGCGGATGGCTCTTTTGTTGACACCACACCGGACATTGCGCTGTTATTCCGATCTTATTTCTCTGAGGTTTATAACTCACAATTGACATGCTCTACTTCAGATCTTTCATATTACTTGGGGGGTGTTCCGCTGCCTGCACTCTCCTCTGAAGCCTGTGAGATGCTGGAGGCGCCTTTGACGCTCGAAGAGGTGACTGCGGCCATTGGTATGTCCCCTACTGGCAAGGCTCCGGGTTGTGACGGAATTCCCTCCGAGGTATACAAAAATCATGTTGATTTTTTTGGGCCCAGGCTTCATGCCCTATACTTAGATATATTTGCCAATAACGAACTCCCCCCCTCCATGTCAGAGGCAGTTATAATAGTGATCCCAAAGCCCGGTAAGGACCCTAGGTCTCCAGACTCCTATAGGCCGATATCCCTGATTCCCACCGATGCTAAGATCCTGGCAAAGATATTGGCAGTACGGCTTAACACAGTGATCACCTCCCTCATTCACCCGGACCAGACTGGCTTCATGCCAGGAAAGTCCACGTCTATCAATTTACGTAGACTGTATACCATTTTACAACTCCCACATGACTCCCCTTCTGTCTCGGCTGTGGTCTCGTTAGACGCGGCCAAGGCCTTTGACAGCATTGAATGGGCTTATTTATGGGAGGTGATGGCTTGTATGGGCTTTGGACCCAATTTTATAAGATGGATTAAATTACTGTATCAACATCCGAGTGCCAGGATCTTGGTGAACGGTTATGTATCCCCCTCTTTTCAATTGACCCGTGGTACTAGACAGGGCTGCCCCCTGTCCCCAACGCTGTTTGCCTTGGCCATCGAGCCCCTGGCCTGCTTGATAAGATCGCACCCAGATATTGTGGGAATTTGTACAGGTTCACGTGAGGATAGAATAGCTCTTTATGCCGATGACATGTTGTTGTTTTTGCAGGATTACACCAAGTCAATGCCCATTCTGCTGCGTGTGATAGAGAACTTTGGAGATCATTCGGGTCTTAGAATTAACTGGCCTAAATCATACATTATGCCAGTCATAGGCCCCCCTCCTACTGTTTCCAAAATCCCCCTGCCATTAGGTTGGACGGTACAATTTAAGTACCTCGGAATCCAAATAACTAACGACCCTTCTGATTTTGTCCCTCTGAATCTGGACCCGACCATGCAGTGGGTCACGGGCAAATCCAAGACTTGGTGTAAGCTTCCACTGACGGTGTCTGGCAGGGTTAATCTCATTAAAATGATTATACTGCCCAAACTCTTATACATTATTCTCCAGTCCCCGGTATATATTTATCCAATATTCTTTAGGAAATTGAATAGCGTTCTGTCCTCACTGATATGGGCTAATAAACGACCTAGGATACAGCTAAATACCCTTACCAGACAGCGATCTGACGGCGGCCTGGCTCTGCCTAACTTTCAGATGTATTACTTCGCTGCTCAACTGACTCATATTACTGTATGGGCACAAAACTCTGGGGCTGACTCTTTGCATTGTGAGTTTATTCATTGTTACTTTCCCCACCTCTCTCCTATGCAGGTGCTACTGAGTGGGAGCATAGCTAGGTTTCTTCCCCCTATCATTTTCCAGGCCTTAATGATATGGCGGGCCCTGAGAGACCTCTTGAGGTACGATGGCCTGGACCCAGATACCCCCTTATGGTACTCTGACTGGCTCCCTGAATTGCATACACTTGAGGGGCGGGAGGTATGGGCCCCTAGATCGGTGATTTCTATCTCTCAACTTTACCTAGATAATGTACTTAAATCCTTTCAACAACTGAGAGATGAGTTTGACCTACCCAATTCTTACTTCTTCAGATATCTCCAGCTTCGTCACGCCCTCCAGTCCCAATTTGCTGAATCCCCCCCACGAATCCTCCCATTCCCCATCAAGACCTTTGTGGCTACTTTGGGTCGGGCTAAGATGGTCTCCCTTGCGTATGGATATCTTCTTACCAAGCTCCATACGGACCCTTTGACACGTCTCCGTGGAAAGTGGGAGGAGGATTTGGGTCTAATAACTGAGGAGGACTGGGTCCTTGCTCTGGAATACCCTGCCAAGGTTACCAAATCCCTCAGATATCAGCAGATTCAATTCTTCATTTTACACAGAACATATATGACTCCAGCTAGGCTAGCTACTTTTGGGACGGGCAGATCTGGCCTTTGTCCTAAGTGTGGGGGGGCGGTGGGAACATTCTGGCATCTAGTGTGGGACTGCCCGAGGTTGAGGGTGTTCTGGTTGGGGGTCAGGTCAATTCTGGAGAGTACGGGTGTGCCTGGCGGACTGCTTACCCCACAATTCTGTATTTTGGGGATGGGATGCTCTACTTCGGTGTCTGTTTCAATGGGTCTCTATGCTCTCAGTCTATGTGCCTTGGCTAAGGTTTGCATTGCAAGGATGTGGATGGCCCCTAAAGCCCCGTTAATATCTGCACTTAAGACCTTAATTAACGACACAATAATTAAGGAAAGATACGTTTATATGAAACAAAACGCATCAGCCAAGTTTGAAAAGGTTTGGTCTCCTTGGCTGGACTCCCCCCATTCTCACCTGCTTCCCCAAATATAGTGGGCACTGAAGCGCTAACATATCAATAACTTACTATTACTGATGTATACTGAGATGTTTGGCGGTTGGGCCCTACGTGTTCGCGTGTTCGCCTGCTTATATGTATGACTAATGTGGTCCTGAATCGGATGGCTCCTTCTCACTCTGCTTCTGTTTTTTTTTTTTTTTTTGTCTTTGTTTGTTATTTTTCTTACTGTTTAGTTTACGGGTGTAAATATAAAAGTTAATGGAGACTAATATAGTTGGCTACGGATTTTGCAGACCCTAATGGTCCGAACAATAGGATATCCTTGTATATTCCCTCTTGAAATTGACCTGATATTTCATTGCTGTAAGCTTCGCTCAAAATGTGGCTCTGATTCAAGACAATTGGATGTATTGTTTGTGTTATGATGATGCTCTGCAATGTCTGTACCTTATTCTCCAGACTACTGAATAAAAATTACTTTATTAAAAAAATAATAATAAAGCAGCCAGTATTTACCTTGCACAGAAACAAAATAACCCGCCCAAATCTAACTCTCTCTGCACATGTTATATCTGCCACACCTGCACCGCCAGCCTGTAATAGGGTAAGCATGAATAGGTTAAAGGCATGTAATAGGGTAAGCGTGAATACATAAAGAATAACTCCCACAAGTTTGACATGTATGACAGTAGCAATATGTGAAGTATAAACAATATTCATGTCACTTAAAGGAAGGCAATCTGAGTAAAGAAGTAAATAATTACTCAGACCTGTTACTCACAGCCAGCTGGAGCGGGGGTAGTATCTATAGCAATCAGGGGGTCTTCGGAGTAGATTTGTGTTTCATATTCTGATGCCGTTTAAATAAAAAAATATAGAGGGGTCTGTGATAGAGCATCTGAAGGGAGGTGTCTGTAATAGACCATCTGAAGAATATATAAATGGATTTATATACTCTAGAACTCCATAGTTCCCCACCTACTTCCCCCGGCTCTTCCATTTCCCGGTGATGTCCCTCTAGGTTCTGACCTTGGACCCCTTCTCTACTCCATGTACACCTGTTCCTTTTGTGGGCATATCAGTTCCTTCAGACTCTAATAGCACCTGTATGTTGACAACACCTAAATTTACCTCTTCCCATAACCTACTTGTCACCATTAATCTGCTACTATGTCATCTGCTGTCAGTCAGCATGAAACATAACATCTCTAAAACTGAATCCATCATCTTTCCGTCTCTTCCCCCCACCCTGCCTCTCTGTCCATAACACCTTCCTCTTCTCTGTCTCTAAAGTTTGCTGTCTGGTTGTCATCCTTGCCATATGTGAACTGTTGCTTGCCTGCCGCAAGATTGCAGAGCAGAGGATTGGGGAGCTTCCTTTGTCTTTGTAAGTGCTCTGCCTCTTAAGGGTAGTTCCCATCTCAATAACATGGAAAACTAAAAATTTGGTCTGATTACCCCGTGTGTTGCGCAACTATGTTGTAGGGCTGCCCTATAGTGCCCGTAACCAGGTAAAGTGTCTCTCCAAAACACAACAAATAGAATAAAGAACAGGAAAAAATTATGGCTACAGGTACCACCAGGCGCCTAGACCAGATGTTAAATTACAATACATTTAATGGAAAGGACCATAAAAATTATATACAACTGATGCAGGGATGTCCACTCTTCAAACTTTTGCACCTCCTTCTCACCAAATATGTCACAGAGAGACCAGCATGTAAAAAGGAGAGAAGAGGAGGGCCACATGTGTAGTACATTAATTTATTAACACATACACACATTTAACGAACAAAACCAATTTAAAAGATGGTACACATGTGACAGCTGCAGAGGGAAAAATGCGAAACAATTACCAGAGTGTCCGAGAACCCACAAAAAGTTCTCAGACAAGTTCTTAAAATCCAAGAAACCGCCCGGGCTGGAAGCTGGAAAAGTCACTGGTTCTTGAGACCGCAGGACACCCTCTGTACACTGGCCACAAATAGACTCGCCAACACGTTTCAACTCCTCCTTCCTGGAGTCTTTCTCAAGGCTGTATTTTTTCCTGTTCTTTATGTATTGTCCATTGTCTTGTGAGAAGACTATTTGTCAATTATTAAAATGCCATAATATTGTATTATCGCTTAAGCTTTCATATTCAGTTACATTTCTAGTTCTCTGTACTCTGCCCACAGCCCGGAAGCACATTGTATGTCTTGCATGGCATCGCTGGATTATATATGTGAATATCTGCAGGACGAAACATCATATGCTCTCCGAAGCTCTTGAGTTCAGGGAATACAGAGCCTTGTGGTGAGTGGGCAGTCGTCTACAAATCCGAATAGTTGTTCTTCAGACTTGTTGCACAATCTTTATAGTTAATGTGCTGGTAAAACCTGAAATAATATGTTCCAGTAACTCATGGCATGTGTGGATGGTCCAAATGCAACGAAGAAAAATAATCCATGGGATGGAGACACAGGCACTAAAACACTGGGCTGAGAGTCTGCAGATGAGGGTATGTATTTCACATACAAACTCTTGTTAGATTGTGATCCTTTGGATGTTTCCATTTTTTCCTGATACTCCTCAGTGTGGCTCCTACGATAAGCAATAGTTCATATTATCCAAATATGCCCAGTTAATTTATATTCATCTGGATAATCTGATTCATTTCAGAATGTGTTGAAGGACAAATATTTGCTCAGTAACAAAAAAGGCCTAGCCTAACATGCTCTATGTCACAGGTTCTCAAACTTGGTCCTCCGGACCCTACACGTTGCATGTTTCCGAGGTCTCCTCGTAGAATCACAAGTGAAAGAATAAGCACCACCTGTGTAAAATGTGTCAGTGAGTAATGACCAGTGGCGTGCGGTGAGGTCAGTGGCTGGTGAGGCACTACAGCCATAATGTCCGCTGAATCCTGCCGATGACCCCTACCGCCGCCGAGCCAATGCCCGCTACTGCCCCTGAGCCAATGCCGGCTGCCACCGCCAATGGCTTACAAACTCGGCCACCATCAACTGACCCAGCCCTCCGCCACTAATTTGCATCTCAGTCCGATGCCTGACTGCTCATCATGCTTGTGATTTATTGTACATTTTTATAGAAAAAAAATAAAAAATTAGTGTTTCGGACTGGGAAGGGAGTAGGAGGTGGACATAAATGCAATTTTGTTGTCCAGGACTTCCATTAACTGAAATGCTTGAGGTGCCCCCTCCTAAGTATAACCAGCCTCGGGCTCTTTGAGCTGGTCCTGTTTGCTTAAATACTGGGGAAAAAATTGGACAGGGGTTCCCCGTATTTAGACAACCAGCACCGGGCTCTTAGTCCAGTCCTGGTTCCAAAAATACGGGGGACAAAAGAAGTAGGGGTCCCCCATATTTTTAAAACCAGCACCGGGCTCCACTAGCCAGGGAGATAATGCCACAGCCGGGAGACACATTTATATTGGTCCCTGCGGAATTGGCATTAACCCCCCCAACTAGTCACCCCTGGCCGGGGTTCCCTGGAGGAGTGGGGACCCCTTAAATCAAGGGGTCCCCACCTTCCGGGCACCCAAGGGCCAGGGGTGAAGCCTGAGGCTGTCCCCAGCACCCCTGGGCGGTGGGTGCCGGGCTGATAGCCATAAGTGTGTAAAAAAAGAATATTATGTTTTGTTGTGGAACTACAAGGGCCAGCAAGCTTTCCCGCTTGCTGGTACTTGGAGAACCTCAAGTACCAGCATGCGGGGAAATAACGGGCCCGCTGGTACCTGTAGTTCTACAACAAAAAAATTAAAAAAACACAACACACACACCTTGAAAGTAAAATGTTATTAAAACACACTTACACACTCACACATACTTACCTACATCCCACGCCGATCATGTCCACTTGTCCATGTAGAATCCAATAGGGGTACCTGTACAAATGAGAGAGAGAGAGAGATTACTTACCTACATCCCACGCTGATGATGTCCAACCTGCAAAAATTAAAATGATACTTTATACAGAATGGGGGGGGGGGGGGGGGGGGGGGGGGGGGGGGGAGAGAGAAAAAGAGCACAAAAAAACCCCCACACACTAACCTGCCTATTATGCTGCCGCCGGGCCGAACGGGAGGGGAGAGAGCTGCTGGCTGGGGCGGGAGGGGAGAGTGCAGAGTGCTGCTGCCTGGGTCGGGAGGGAAGATGGCTGCTGGCTGCAACGGGAGGACGGAGGAGGAAGGACAGGGGAGAGCCGAACTCACTCCTGCTTCAGCCCCGCCGCCACTTCCGCCTCCAGCGCCGCTTGTGGGTGATTGGACAGCGGATCCAGCACTGGATCCGCTGTCCAATCACAGGTGCTTCGCTGACATAGGGCTGGTGTCCCTATCAGTGAGGCACTTGTTTCAGTGCCGCATTCCCCGTCATTTTTAAATGAGCTTTTACAGCCCAGTACTTGGCCCCGCCCCCCGCTCTGTCCCGTTATCATTATCTATGGGAGGCACTGCCATCAGTGCCTCCCAAACTAATTTAAATAGCTACAATTATTAAAATTAAATACAGAAGATACTTATGACACAGAATATGTGTCATAAGTATCTTCTTTGTATTATTTTAATAATTTATCACAGGGGAAGCACTGCCTCCCCTGACTGCACGTTCCTGGTAATGACTACACCTGTGCACCTGTTGGGTGATCTGGAAAACAGTTTAAGAACCACTGCTCTATGTAATGTGTGATGCAAGCTGGGTAATCCCTAGTAATAGGCCCTCTATCATATACTAGCAGTGTCGTCAGAGTGTTTATCCTGTACTTTTCTGTCAAAACCCTGTTCCATTTTTCTCGCACTTTTCTCCATCTTCCCTGTTCGTGGTATGCCATGTGAAGGCCTGGCTTCAGTGGAGAACATTATACCTTCACTCTGAGGAAGAGAAGCTTAGAGAGAGGAGGGCAGTGATGCACCAGCGGCACTGCAAGCTGCAGGCGGCAATGCGGGCCTGGCTGCTTTATTTACATTATCGGCGGCAGAAGAGACAGCAGCATGGTAAGAGAGTTTCTTGTATATGTGCAAGTTACAGGTGTCTGAGAACTGCATCCTGATTTTACACTTCTAATTCTAATCTCCATAATATGTAACATAGTTAAAGAGGCTGAAGGAAAAAAGCTCATTAAGATCCGGTGATCCTTCCACTTCTTATTCTCCTTCTTATAATGTGTAACATAGTTAATGAGGGTGAAAAAAAGCTCATTAAGCCCCAATAATGACATCTGTTGATTTAGAAGAAATGTAAATGTCTATTAATATCAATATTTGTTGTAAAATGCCCCATAGAATTCTTCCTTCACTGACATCAGGCCTAATTCAGACCCGATGGTTTGCCTGCAGATAAGATGTTGGGAGGTCTGTGCAGGTGCAGAATGGGTCTTGTGATATCACTCGCAGCCCCATCACAAAAGCATGATTGACATGCTGCAGTATTTGGGGGGCGGCACCCAGCGCTGCTCTTCAGAACGGGGGCGTGACTGGTCCAGGATGACTTCCTGGATCTGGGTGTCCGGATCCTACGGCCTAAATTGCAGATTACGCAGGCTGGCCAGTGCCGGAAACCATCGAAGCACTCAGATCTAGCAAATGACGTCTATCTCCTCCTGCTGCATTTGAATTTTGATGGCACAGAATTGCACAGCTGCAATTCCTTGCAAACATGAACTAGACCCATTGTACCCTCATTCAGCTGCAGCAATTTTAGCAAAGCTGCAACCCGGCAGCAATGCGATTGCAATTCAATTGCAATCACATTGCTGATTTGTGGATGCTCCCCTGCCTCTGCAGCCAGGCTGCGAAGGCAGGCGCAGGGCAGTCATTTTCCAGGTCACAGCGACTGTGTGTGACGTCAAGCGGCCGCCCCATTTTCGTTGCCATGCTCATCCATCGCCACGGCCCTGCCCCCACAATGCCGCGCTGCCACCCTGAGATGCGATCCTCCCACACGTGCAGAACGGGTCCTGCGCATGCGCACTGTAGATGTGAGCGGGATGATGTGTTCCTACTGAATACACCACCCCTCCCATATGTAAATATAGGTATAATTTTTACCTTTTAGTTTTTGCTAGCAATCCAGTAAATTATCAGTGTCCCTCGTTAACTGGAAATAAACAATCTTAGGAGAGGTAGTAAGTGGTTAACGTTGCAGAATCAAAACTCTGAGGCTTTGAGTACAATTCCCAACCGTGGTCCTATTTATGTGTAATTTGTATGTTGTTCTAGTCTTTTCAAGGCTTTTCTCCAGGCTTCATCCCACACTCCAAAAACATACTCTTAGGATAATCACCTCATGGCAAAAAATAACCCTAGTGTGTGTGTGTGGGGGGCAGGGACTGATCTGAATGACTCAATATTCTCTGTAAAGCGCTGAGGAATATGTGTGTATTATATAAATAACTCTTAATAAATAAATATCTAGGATTTGCCAAAACTTGATTCTCGCTTTTCTATAGGCAAACGAAAGTACTTATTCGTGTACCATTTAAATTCCGCATAGTGTGTGTTTGTGTGTGTATATAATACAGTATATACTAATATATATATCAGCCAGAACATTAAAACTGATGTAGTCAAAAAGTCGATAATAACGATGTTGACTCTCATGTCGACACAACGTCAACTTTTTTAAACAATGATTAAATGCCGACAGACAACATGTCGACATTATCAGAAGTAATGGTCACATGACTGCCGGTGCCCATGTGAAGGTAAGTCGCCACTGGGCCACCAGGGACAATACATTCTACCATGTTGACCTTTCATCATGGTCTACAGTACATGATTAATTTCAACATGATCAGCGTTGACCTTATGAGCATATTAATATTCCCAGTTTGACATTCATACTAGGTCAATTCCATAACTTGAACTGTTTGCCATGTTCCTCAAACCATTCCTGAACAATTTTTGCTCTGTGGTAGGGCACATTATGCTGCTGAGACAGCTTCTATCAGGGACTACCATTGCCATGAAGGGCTATACTTTCTCTGCAACAATGTTTAGGTAGGTGTACGTGTCAAAGTAACATCCGCATGAATATCAGGACCAAAGGTTTCCCAGCAGAACATTGCCCAGCGCATCACCCTGAATCCACTGGCTTGCCTTCTTCCTGTAGCACATCCTGGCGACATCCCTTCCCCAGGTGAACACCGCACAATCACCCGGCTCTCCACATGATGTAAAAGAAAATGTGATTCATCAGACCAGTCCGTCTTCTTCCATTGGTCCAAGGTCCAGTTCTGATACTCATGTTCCTATTGTAGGTACTTTTGTTAGTGGACAGGGGTCAGCATGGGCACTCTGGCCATTCTGCTGCCACGCACTGTTCTGACACGTTTCTATTATAGTTAACAGTGACATTTTCAGCAATTTGTGCTACAGTATCAGTCAGCCTTCGGCGCCCATGAACCTATCGCCAGTTCACAGGTCGTCCTTCCTTGGACCACTTTTGGTAGTTACTACCCACTGCATACCGGGAACAACCCACAAGACCTGGAGTTACTGTGAGCCATTTGTCTAGCTGTTACAATATGGCCATTGTCAAAGTCGCTCAGATTTTTTCAATTCCCCATTCTCCCTGCTTCCAACACAGCAACTTGAAGAACTGACTGTTTACTTGCTGCCTAATATATCTCGCTCCTTGACAGGTGCCACTGTAACAAGATAATCCACAAGATAATCCATGTTATACACTTCACCTGTCAGTGGTTTTAATGTTGTGACCAATCTTTGTGCCCTTGGTAAAATAATACAAGTCAAAAGTGCATATTCAGGTCACAATACTGCAGAGTTGAAATAGAAGTCCAACGTTTCTGTGTTGCATTACCCTATTATCAGAAAGTACAAGTATGTGTACAGTGTGTATGTTTATGGGTATGTATGTATATATATATGTGTGTAAATATATATATATATATATATATATATATACATACTGTTTGTTGGACCGGCACTCACCCTTCAGCGTTGCTTGGCTCCGGTGCCCTCTGGAAATAATGCATATATATCTCACATCGAACAAGCAGCGGCACTCGGAGACTTTATCATAGTGAAAAATCAAGTGTGAATTTTAATCCATATCACAACAAGGCCAACGTTTCGGGGCTTATCCACCCCTTTGTCAAGGTGAGTCAAAAGTGAAATACAAGTAAAAACACATTACCTTATAGGGTGAAGAAGACCGCGGGCTGGTCTTCTTCACCCTATAAGGTAATGTGTTTTTACTTGTATTTCACTTTTGACTCACCTTGACAAAGGGGTGGATAAGCCCAGAAACGTTGGCCTTGTTGTGATATGGATTAAAATTCACACTTGATATTCACACTTGATTTTTCACTATGATAAAGTCTCCGAGTGCCGCTGCTTGTTCGATGTGAGAGATATATATATATATATATATATATATATATAAAAATATATATTTCCAAAGCTCCTCGGGTTCACATAAACTGGACTTATATTACCGGTTGCCCTCCACGACAGGTGTCCTGCATGGACGCGTCCTCCTGTAATGTTCAATCGGCGGCACTCCGGTCAAATAATGATTCTTAACACATCAGCTGATGTGTTAAGAATCATTATTTGACTGGAGTGCCGCCGATTGAAATATATATGTATATATATATATATATATGTGGAAGAAAGATTCAGCGGCACTTCGGGACTTGTGATATCAAAAATCGTGTATTTAAAGCATCACAATACACAAATAATTCAGACGTTTCGGGGCCCGCAGACCCTTTTTTACCACCTTGAAAAAGGGGCTGCGGGCCCCGAAACGTCGGAATTATTTGTGTATTGTGATGCTTTAAATACACAATTTTTGATATCACAAGTCCCGGAGTGCCGCTGAATCTTTCTTCCACATCTACATTTCATTGCGGAGGGCACCCGGGTCATACATTATTTTATTCCAGGGAGTGCCGGGCTACATCAAAGTACATATATATATATATATATATATATATATATATATATATATATTATTATGTCTACATGGTCATAATGAAAAGTTGACACATCATCCCTGGTGGTCCAGCGTTGACTAAATACCTCCTGCCACTTGCAGCGCCTTCAAGGTCCTGGGTCAGACCTCAGAGATACTGTGGCATTCCATTCCAGTAAGTATTTGAATGCTATCTGTAACCCTAATCCCTACCCCTAATTCTCCCTCTAGTGCAGGCATTCCCAACCGCTGTCCTCAAGGCACACCAACAGTGCAGGTTTTAGTGATAATCCAGGCTTCAGCACAGGTGGTTAAATCAAAATAACTGAGGTACTAATTAAGTCACCTGTGTTTAAGCCTGGCTATCACTAAAACCAGGACTGTTAGTGTGCCTTGAGGCCCGCGGTTGAGAAACACTGCCTTAATGCCTAACCCTAACCTACACCCGCAGCCTGACTTAGAATGTCAACAAGTTGCCTGTCGACATTGTGGTGTCAACATTATGTACGGAATTGTCGACCTTTTGACTACATCCCATATATACACACACACATATACAGTGCATCCGGAAAGTATTCGCAGCGCTTAACTTTTTCCACATTTTGTTATGTTACAGCCTTATTCCAAAATGGAATAAATTCATTTTCTCCCTCAAAATTCTACACACAATACCCCTTAATGACCACGTGAAAAAAGTTTTTTTGAGATTTTTGCTAATTTATTAAAAATAAAAAACTAAGAAATCACATGTACATAAGTATTCACATCCTTTGCCATGAAGCTCAAAATTGAGCTAAGGTGCATCCTGTTTCCACTGATCATCCTTGAGATGTTCCTACAGCTTAATTGGAGTCCACCTGTCGTAAATTTAGTTGTTTGGACATGATTTGGAAAGGCACACACCTGTCTATATAAGATCCCACACTTGACAGTGCATGTCTGAGCACAAACCAAGCATGAAGTCAAAGGAACGGTTTGTAGACCTCCGGGACAGGATTGTCTCGAGGCACAAATCTGTGGAAGGGTACAGAAAAATATCTGCTGCTTTGAAGGTCCCAATGAGCACAGTGACCTCCATCTTCCGTAAATGGATGAAGTTCGGTACCACCAGGACTCTTCCTAGAGCTGATCGGCCATCTAAACTGAGCGATCGGGGGAGAAGTGCCCTAGTCAGGGAGGTGACCAAGAACCCGATGGTCACTCTGTCAGAGCTGCAGCATTTTTCTGTGGAGAGAGGAGAACCTTCCAGAAGGACATCCATCTCTGCAGCAATCCACCAATCAGGCCTGTATGATAGAGTGGCCAGACGGAAGCCACTCCTTTAGTAAAAAGCACTTGGCAGCCCACCTGGAGTTTGCACCTGAAGGATTCTCAGACCATGAGAAACAAAATTCTCTGGTCTGATGAGACAAATATTGAACTCTTTGGCATGAATGCCAGATGTCATGTTTGGAGGAAACCAGGAACTGCTCATCACCAGGCCAATACCATCCCTACAGTGAAGCATGGTGGTGGCAGCATCATGCTGTGGGGATTTTTTCAGCGGCAGGAACTGGGAGACTAGTCAGGATAGAGGGAAAGATGAACGCATCAATGTACGGAGACATCCTTGATGAAAACCTGCTCCAGAGCACTCTTGACCTCAGACTGGGGTTACGGTTCATCTTTCAGCAGGTCAACGACCCTAAGCACAAAGCCAAGATATCAAAGGAGTGGCTTCAGGACAACTCTATGAATGTCCTTTGAGTGACCCAGCCAGAGCCCATACTTGAATCCGATTGAACATCTCTGGAGAGATCTAAAAAATGGCTGTGCACCGACGCTTCCCATCCAACCTGATGGAGCTTGATAGGTGCTGGAAAGCGGAATGGGCGAAACTGCCTAAAGATTGGTGTATCAAGCTTGTGGCATCCGATTCAAAAAGACTTGAGGCTGTAATTGCTGCCAAAGGTGCGTCAACAAAGTATTGAGCAAAGGTTGTGAATACTTATGTACATGTGATTTCTTAGGGGGTAATTCCAAGTTGATCGCAGCAGGATATTTTTTAGCAGTTGGGCAAAACCATGTGCACTGCAGGGGGAGCAGATATAACATGTGCAGAGAGAGTTAGATCTGGGTGGGTTAATTTGTTTCTGTGCAGTGTAAATACTGGCTGCTTTATTTTTACAATGCAATTTAGATTGCAGATTGAACTCACCACACCCAAATCTAACTCTCTCTGCACATGTTATATCTGCCTCCCCTGCAGTGCACATGGTTTTGCCCAACTGCTAAAAAATTTCCTGCTGCGATCAACTTGGAATTAACCCCTTGGTTTTTTATTTTAAATAAATTAGCAAACTCTCAAAAAACTTTTTTCACGTTGTCATTATGGGGTATTGTGTGTAGAATTTTGAGGAAAAAATTTATTTATTCCATTTTGGAATAAAGCTGTAACATAACAAAATGTAGAAAAAGTGAAGCGCTGTGAATACTTTCCGGATGCACTGTATATATTATAATATGTGTGTGGTGCGCACGTATATACACGTGTGTGTACAATACTTTTAGAAATCGCCCCCTACATCTCTTGCATACTCTGATCGCAGAGAAATCCCAGGACCTTCATTTTGCAAACATCTAAGATCTGTTAGTAAATTCAGTCCCATGGAAAAGGGGTTTTGATGTTAGCCTTATAATATTATATCTGTTTTGCAGCCTTGGCTTTGTGCTTCTATCGTGAACATCTCACCCAGAGATATTTATTAATGTGGTTCAATGTCTTGGAGAAAGTCAGAAGCTTGCAAGCAGTGCAGGAACACACAGACTCTCTGGCAAAACGATGTGTTCTGCGAAGAGCTTTTACGCATTGGAAGTATTGTATCGTTTTGGTTTCATACGTGTATAGCAAAGTGAGCTGTATGCTTAAACAGTATATATAACGTAATAATACACTGTAACACTTTTTGTTGCCTCTTTGTGGGGGAGATGTTACTTTAATATTTTCGCTAACATAACTAATCTCACTTCCTTAATAGTTTGAATGCAGAGAACACTTTTTTCCATTGTAACTTTATCAGGATTATATCTTCATGAATGGCTAAAGGTGGGTACACACTAGGTGATGTGCTCGTGAGCTACATCGCCTAGTGTTTCCCCTCACCTCACTAACGATATCGCACATTGACGTCATGCCCTGGCTGGCCGGAGCATGCAGCTACTATAATGTTTAAGAATTGGGTAATTGGCATGCTAAGTAGTCAGGGGTTAATGTACTCCGGAGATGGATTCCCACAAATTCCCCTTATGGTTCAAAAGGCCCACAAAGTAGCTGCGTAATGGTATTCAAATTAATAATTATTTCTTTTTGATCCTTAAATAGGGTAATAATTTAGAATGGGGTGCTTGGAAATTATTACTATAGTTATATTAATCTGAATCCACTTAATAGCCAAGAAAATGAGCAGGTCCTCTAAATAGTAATTCAGAAGATGAATACATAGAAAGTTGTGTTTCCAATCTCAGCTTTCCAGTGAGCTGTATAGTAATGCACAAATGGGTAAATTGAGGGCGAGCTTTAGGTCTATTCAGCTGACATAATGAAATATTCAATCTGTTACAAAGTTTCACATATAGAGGGGTATTCAGTTAGCTCTGGCGTTTTCGGAGCTATCAAATTTACCCCTGTGCGTATTCAATTGCAGGCCCATTTTTAAGGCATTTTCGCCAATGCCTTTTCACTTTTTTTTTTTTAGTGAAAAGGAGATGGCGAAAAATTCCTCAAAATCGTCAAACGGTCCGCGCTTTCGCCGGCGCAAGTGCAAAAAGACGTGGATTCACCGATCCACGTGTTTTTCACTCCTGCCGAATGTTTTGCCTAGGCGAAAAATCGGCACTGCTATTGCATAGGGCGAATCCTCATTCGCTCTAAAAAATAGCGAAAAGTGCAGTTTTTTCGCCTAGGCGAAAAAACAGCACTAATTGAATACCCCCATAGGGGGTAATTCCAAGTTGATCGCAGCAGGAAATTTTTTAGCAGTTGGGCAAAACCATGTGCACTGCAGGGGGGGCAGATATAACATGTGCAGAAAGAGTTAGATTTGGGTGGGTTATTTTATTTCTGTGCAGGGTAATACTGGCTGCTTTATTTTTACACTGCAAATTAGATTGCAGATTGAACACACCACACCCAAATCTAACTCTCTCTGCACATGTTATATCTGCCTCCCCTGCAGTGCACATGGTTTTGCCCAACTGCTAAAAAAATTCCTGCTGCGATCAACTTGGAATTACCCCCATAATGTGTTGCAGAGATACAATCTGTTACACTAATTTGTATTACATCAAAAGTACTCAACGTAAATTCATATCAGCTTACAAAGATCCTTTTGCAGAAAAACAATCTGTCACAGTGTTGTAATATATTGAAGCATTTAGAATGAGTTCTTTTTCTCTTCCCTGCTAGATAATAATTAACACATTGTGGACATGAAGTAAACAAACATATCAGTGTGTGCTGGGAGTTATACTCTCCTCATACATCATCTGTACAGTCCTCTCTCCTATATATAATACTACCACATAGCAACAGGAGTTCCTGCCAGTGTGCAGGACTAAAGCAAAAAACAAACAAACTATTTTTGGAGGCATTCTTTATTAATTATTTGAAATATATAAGATTTTTTTTTTAAACTTTTATTTGTATGCATTAAAATTGGTCATAGATCTGACACTATCCTCTTAGGAAAAAACACCTCAACCTGAATCTTGGACTTCTATGTCCTGGGTGAAGATATTAGATGTAGTACACTCCTATAAATCTCTGGTGTATTTTTCATTCAGCAACAAAAATGTTACAGCAAAGACATACCACAAAGAGACCTATAAAGGGGGGTACTCACGGAGCGATCGCTGCTTAAAATCTAAGCAATCTGACTAGATTGCTTAGATTTTAAGCCTGATCGCTCCGTGTGTACCCCCTACAGCGATAGTGATGCGCAGGGCTGCTGCTAGATTGACCTGCATGCAGGCCAATCTAGCGGGTCGCTCATTTCACCCGCTGGATGAAATGAGCGCCCCCCCCCCCCCCCGTGTCCCCCCGCACGCTCAGCACACATCGCGCTGTGCTGAGCGGCGGGAGAGATGTGTGCTGAGCGGTTCGCTCAGCACACATCTCTCCTGCATCGGCCAGTAAGTACTGGCCTTAACTGCTTGAACTAAATGTGAATAAAAGCAGAAACTATTAACACATGATTCTGCTATACATATTCCAGAGTATCCGGATCACATTAATCTGAAGGGTATCCACCTAACGTTTTACTCAGAATTTTATCTTGAACCCTCTCCTCATATAGAACATACAATGAAACAAATAGAGAATCACAGCACTATGGGTTAATAGTATAAATCAGGGCTCGACAAATCCCAGGGGCCAGGTAGCCAGGGCCACTAGATTTTGCTGCCTGGCTACCAGATTTTTGAGGGAGGAAGCAATCTTCAATCCCAACTGAGACTTTTGGAGGCGTGCCTGTGTTACGGCGGCCATTTCTTGCACATGAGTGCATGTGCTGAGTGTCTGTCCCATCCTGCTCTGTCTGCTGTCTCCAAACTCCAGCTGCATAGAGATCTCCAATAATACCCCTTTCTCTAACGTCCTAGTGGATGCTGGGAACTCCGTAAGGACCATAGGGAATAGCGGGCTCCGCAGGAGACTGGGCACTCTAAAGAAAGATTTAGTACTATCTGGTGTGCACTGGCTCCTCCCTCTATGCCCCTCCTCCAGACCTCAGAATCTGTGTCCGGACAGAGCTGGGTGCTTTTAGTGAGCTCTCCTGAGCTTGCTAATAAGAAAGTATTTTAGTTAGGTTTTTTTTATTTTCAGAGAGCTTCTGCTGGCAACAGACTCTCTGCTACGTGGGACTGAGGGGAGAGAAACAAACCTACTAACTGCGGCTAGGTTGCGCTTCTTAGGCTACTGGACACCATTAGCTCCAGAGGGATCGAACACAGGACCTGACCTTGTCGTCCGTTCCCGGAGCCGCGCCGCCGTCCCCCTCGCAGAGCCAGAAGACAGAAGCCGGCAGAAGCGGAGAAGACATCGAAATCGGCGGCAGAAGACTCCTGTCTTCACATGAGGTAGCGCACAGCACTGCAGCTGTGCGCCATTGCGCCCACACTAACCCACACACTCCGGTCACTGTAGGGTGCAGGGCGCAGGGGGGGGCGCACTGGGCAGCAATTGATACCTCCTGGCGAAAACTGCATATAGACAGTGGGACACTGTTATATGTATGAGCCCCCGCCATTTATTTTACAGAAAATCGCGGGACAGAAGCCCACCGCTGAGGGGGCGGGGCCTTCGTCCTCGGGCACTCACCAGCGCCATTTTCCTGCCACAGCTCCGCTGAGAGGAAGCTTCCCAGGCTCTCCCCTGCAGAATCACGGTAGAAGGGTGAAAAAGAGAGGGGGGGCACATAAATTTAGGCGCATTAATCATAATACAGCAGCTACTGGGTAAACACTAAAGTACTGTGTAATCCCTGGGTTATATAGCGCTGGGGTGTGTGCTGGCATACTCTCTCTCTGTCTCTCCAAAAGGCCTTGTGGGGGTCCTGTCCTCATTTAGAGCTTCCCCTGTGTGTGTGGTGTGTCGGTACGCGTGTGTCGACATGTTTGATGAAGAGGGCTATGTGGAGGCAGAGCAAGTGCAGTTGACTAACGTGTCGCCGCCGACGGTGCCGACACCTGATTGGATGGATATGTGGAAGGTGTTAAATGATAATGTAAACTCCTTACATAAAAGGTTGGATAAAGCTGATACCTCGGGCCAGTCAGGGTCTCAACCCATGCCTGATCCTACAGCGCAGAGGCCCTCAGGGTCTCAAAAGCGTCCACTATCCAAAATGGTTGACACAGATGTCGACACGGATTCTGACTCCAGTGTCGACGACGATGATGCAAAATTGCAACCGAAAATGACAAAAGCTATACGTTACATGATGCGCTGGGAATCCTCCCCTAGGGTAGATAAAGCTCTGACACGCTTATCTAAGAAGGTGGCCCTGCCGTCGCAGGATACGGCCACCCTAAAGGATCCTGCAGATAGAAAGCAGAAAAGTATCCTGAAATCTGTTTATACACATTCAGAGACTCTACTGAGGCCGGCAATTGGGTCGGCGTGGATGTGTAGTGCTGTAGCAGCGTGGACAGATAATCTGTTTGAGGAAATGGATACTTTGGACAGGGATACCATTATGCTGACCCTGGGGCATATAAAAGACACTGTCCTATATATGAGGGATGCCCAGAGGGACATTTGCCTACTGGGCTCTAGAATTAATGCAATGTCAATTTCTGCCAGGAGGGTCCTGTGGACTCGGCAGTGGACAGGTGATGCCGACTCCAAAAAACACATGGAGGTGTTACCTTATAAGGATGAGGAATTGTTTGGGGACGGTCTCTCGGACCTGGTTTCCACAGCTACTGCTGGGAAGTCAGACTTTTTGCCATATATTCCCTCACAACCTAAGAAAGCACCGTATTACCAAATACAGTCCTTTCGCGCACAAAGAAGCAAGAAGGTCAGAGGTGCTTCCTTTCTTGCTAGAGGCAGGGGTAGAGGAAAAAAGCTGCACCTTACAGCTAGTTCCCAGGAACAGAAGTCCTCCCCGGCTTCCACTAAATCCACCGCATGACGCTGGGGCTCCACGGGTGGAGCCAGGAGCGGTGGGGGCGCGTCTCCGACATTTCACCCACCAGTGGGTTCGCTCACAGGTGGATCCCTGGGCTATACAGATTGTGTCTCAGGGATACAAGCTGGAATTCGAGGTGATGCCCCCTCAACGTTACCTAAAATCGGCCCTGCCAGCTTCCCCCATAGAAAGGGAAGTAGTGGTAGCGGCAATTCACAAGCTATTTCTCCAGCGGGTGGTGGTAAAGGTTCCCCTTCTTCAACTGGGAAAGGGATACTATTCCACAATGTTTGTGGTACCGAAACCGGACGGTTCGGTCAGACCTATATTAAATTTAAAGTCCCTGAACATTTATCTGAAAAGATTCAAGTTCAAAATGGAATCGCTCAGAGCGGTCATTGCAAGCCTGGAAGAGGGGGATTTTATGGTGTCTCTGGACATCAAGGATGCTTACTTGCATGTCCCTATTTATCCGCCTCATCAGGAGTACCTCAGATTTGTGGTACAGGACTGTCATTACCAATTCCAGACGTTGCCGTTTGGGCTCTCCACGGCACCGAGAATATTTACCAAGGTAATGGCAGAAATGATGGTGATCCTGAGAAAGCAAGGAGTCACAGTTATCCCATACTTGGACGATCTCCTCATAAAGGCGAGGTCAAGGGAGCAGTTGCAGATCAGCGTAGCGCACTCTCAGGAAGTGTTGCAACAGCATGGCTGGATTCTGAATATCCCAAAGTCGCAGCTGATTCCTACGACGCGTCTGCCCTTTCTGGGCATTATTCTGGACACAGACCAGAAGAAGGTGTTTCTCCCGACGGAGAAGGCTCAAGAGCTTGTGACTCTAGTCAGAGACCTCTTAAAACCGAAACAGGTGTCGGTGCATCACTGCACGCGAGTCCTGGGAAAGATGGTGGCATCGTATGAAGCCATTCCCTTCGGCAGGTTCCATGCGAGGATCTTTCAATGGGATCTGTTGGACAAATGGTCCGGATCGCATCTTCAGATGCAGCGGCTGATCACCCTGTCCCCCAGGGCCAGGGTGTCTCTTCTGTGGTGGCTACAGAGTGCTCACCTTCTCGAGGGCCGCAGGTTCGGCATACAGGACTGGGTCCTGGTGACCACGGATGCGAGCCTCCGAGGGTGGGGGGGCAGTCACTCAGGGAAGAAACTTCCAAGGGTTGTGGTCAAGTCAGGAGGCTTGTCTGCACATAAATATCCTGGAACTAAGGGCCATATTCAACGCCCTGAGTCAAGCGGAGCCCCTGCTTCGCAACCAACCGGTGCTGATTCAGTCAGACAACATCACCGCGGTGGCTCATGTAAACCGCCAGGGCGGCACAAGAAGCAGAGTCGCGATGGCGGAAGCCACCAGGATTCTTCGGTGGGCGGAGAATCACGTGCAAGCACTGTCAGCAGTGTTCATTCCGGGGGTGGACAACTGGGAAGCAGACTTCCTCAGCAGGCACGACCTTCACCCGGGAGAGTGGGGACTTCATCACGAAGTCTTCATTCAGATTACAAATCGATGGGAACTGCCACAGGTAGACATGATGGCGTCCCGTCTCAACAAAAAGCTACAACGGTATTGCGCCAGGTCAAGAGACCCTCAGGCGATAGTTGTGGACGCCCTGGTAACACCGTGGGTGTTCCAGTCGGTCTATGTGTTTCCTCCTCTTCCTCTCATACCCAAGGTGCTGAGAATCGTAAGAAGAAGAGGAGTGAGAACAATACTCATTGTTCCGGATTGGCCAAGAAGGCCTTGGTACCCGGAACTGAAAGAAATGCTCACAGAGGACACCATGGCCTCTGCCTCTCAGACAGGACCTGTTGCAACAAGGGCCCTGTCTGTTCCAAGACTTACCGCGGCTGCGTTTGACGGCATGGCGGTTGAACGCCGGATCCTAGCGGAAAAAGGCATTCCGGAGGAAGTTA
The DNA here is from genome assembly GCF_028390025.1 of Pseudophryne corroboree. Classification (NCBI taxonomy): domain Eukaryota; kingdom Metazoa; phylum Chordata; class Amphibia; order Anura; family Myobatrachidae; genus Pseudophryne; species Pseudophryne corroboree. Next base: position 372,816,373 of record NC_086444.1, on the reverse strand, counting down.
TTCCTACGCTGATAAAGGCTAGGAAGGACGTGACAGCAAAGCATTATCACCGCATATGGCGAAAATATGTTGCTTGGTGTGAGGCCAGGAAGGCCCCTACAGAGAAATTCCAACTGGGCAGATTTCTGCACTTTCTACAGTCTGGAGTGACTATGGGCTTGAAGTTGGGATCCATAAAGGTCCAGATTTCGGCCCTATCCATTTTCTTTCAAAAGGAACTGGCGTCTCTTCCTGAAGTTCAGACGTTTGTTAAGGGAGTGCTGCATATTCAGCCCCCTTTTGTGCCACCAGTGGCACCTTGGGATCTCAACGTGGTGTTGGGTTTCCTAAAATCCCACTGGTTTGAACCACTTAAGACTGTGGAGCTAAAGTATCTCACGTGGAAGGTGGTCATGCTATTGGCCTTAGCTTCGGCTAGGTGTGTGTCAGAATTGGCGGCTTTGTCATGTAAAAGCCCCTATCTGGTTTTTCATATGGACAGGGCAGAATTGCAGACTCATCCCCAATTTCTGCCAAAGGTGGTGTCATCTTTTCATTTGAACCAACCTATTGTGGTGCCTGCGGTTACTCGTGACTTGGAGGATTCCAGGTTACTAGATGTAGTCAGGGCTTTGAAGATTTATGTAGCCAGAACGGCTGGAGTCAGGAAAACTGACTCGCTGTTTATCCTATATGCCCCCAACAAGTTGGGGGCTCCTGCTTCAAAGCAAACCGTTGCCCGCTGGATCTGTAACACGATTCAGCAGGCTCATTCTGCGGCTGGATTGCCGCTTCCAAAATCGGTGAAAGCCCATTCCACAAGGAAGGTGGGCTCTTCTTGGGCGGCTGCCCGAGGGGTCTCTGCTTTACAGCTTTGCCGAGCTGCTACTTGGTCGGGTTCAAACACATTTGCAAAATTCTACAAGTTTGATACCCTGGCTGAGGAGGACCTTGAGTTTGCCCATTCGGTGCTGCAGAGTCATCCGCACTCTCCCGCCCGTTTGGGAGCTTTGGTATAATCCCCATGGTCCTTACGGAGTTCCCAGCATCCACTAGGACGTTAGAGAAAATAAGATTTTACTCACCGGTAAATCTATTTCTCATAGTCCGTAGTGGATGCTGTGCGCCCGTCCCTAGTGCGGACTTTCTGCAATACGTGTACATAGTTATTGCTTAATAATGGGTTATGTTATGTTGGCATCCATTGTTGATGCCCTGTGTTGTTGTTCATACTGTTGACTGGATAAGTGTATCACAAGTTATACGGTGTGATTGGTGTGGCTGGTATGAGTCTTACCCGGGATTCCAAACTCCTTTCCTTATAATGTCTGCTCTTCCGGGTACAGTTTCCTTAACTGAGGTCTGGAGGAGGGGCATAGAGGGAGGAGCCAGTGCACACCAGATAGTACTAAATCTTTCTTTAGAGTGCCCAGTCTCCTGCGGAGCCCGCTATTCCCCATGGTCCTTACGGAGTTCCCAGCATCCACTACGGACTATGAGAAATAGATTTACCGGTGAGTAAAATCTTATTTTTACACTCGCAGGAAAGTTCATTCCCGGGAATGTGTCCCGGTATATTTGCCGGGACACATTCCCGGGAATGACCCTTTCACATTAGCGGGCTGACCCGGCATATTGCCGGGTCAGTGACGTCACCGCTGAGTCTCACAGAGGCGGTGCTTGGAGATAATCTTCTCCAAGCACCGCCTCCTCCTATGAAGAGAACGGGTGCCGGGTACCCGTTTACACTGCCAGCTTCCTGGGACGGTCACGGGTTCAACCCTGGTCGAGACCTGGGTTGAAATCCCGGGATGCTCGTCCCGGGAAATTGTCCCTGTACCCGTTCACACTGAGAAAAATCCCGGGATGATGCGCGTTCACGTGCAATATCCCGGGATTTTTCTGCGAGTGTAAAAGGGGTATTAGAGAGTCTATGCATGACCAGGGATTGCGGCTTTGGAGGGGTAGTGATGTGGCCAAAGTGTAGGAGGGATTGTTTCCCCAGGGGAAGGCTGCAGAGTGGTTGTTTGCTTGGAGGTAACCCTTATCTGTGTGGCTGTGGGGGTTGGTTGCCCCTGGGGGTAAGCTGCTCATTAATGTGGCTGCGGAGGGGGGTTGTTGTTTGCCTGGGGGGGTAGCAGCACTGCGCTGTGGATGCGGAGGGCTGGGATGCCTGGCAGTATCCCCGTGGTAGTGTGGCCCTGGGGGGGTTGGTTTGCCTGGGGGTGTGGAAGCTGCTCAGTAATGTGGCTGTCGCGTGGAGGGGGAGTATCAGGCAGTTGTTTTTATCTTTTTTTGTGGGGGGTCGGTGGTCTGGCTCCTACACTTTCATCCTGGCTCCTAGATTTTAGAAAAATTTGTCAATCCCTGGTATAAATCACCATCAGCATGTTTAGAAAAAAAAACATGTAAAGTACATGTAAAAGCATGTTCTCACCCAGATTAATGTACATGTAAAAACATTGTCACACGGAAGGGCAGTAGAAGCAATTGGACTCTCGTGAGATCTTTCATTTACTCCTCACACAATCAGCTGAGACCTTTCAACAGCAACCTAAGATCTAACAGTGCAGCCACAGTGTCTGGGTTATAAACTACACCGTAACATTGTGTTCTATGATATGCTTTTATGTGGGTTTCTGAGAATTGTCACATATACCACTTTCAGACAGAAAAGTCTAAAAGTCCCATCAATTACTCGGTGCTGGGACCTGCCTGACCCCCCCACCACCCTTGTCACACATACATGCAAATTATCGGGTCGAGAATTTCGACCCCGTTAATTTGCAGATTAACCCGGGTATTTTGTCTGTGTGAAAGGGTCAACCCGTGTCAAAATTCCCATGTCCCCGACCCTGGTAGATTCCAGGGTCGAAGTCCCAGGAATTTCAACCTGGGTTGACACTTAAACACAGAAAAAGGATCCGTGTTTCATGAAATTACTTCTTATGAGGCCCACACACGGTGCCATTTGTGCTAGGTGCGATTTGAGTTTATACAATGTGTGCTATGCGATTTAGACTAAGTGGGGTATGGCTATTTGAACTACATCCGATTTTGAATATACTACAATGTACTGTATGCGATGTAGTACAAAAATACCTGCCTGCACATACTATTTTTCCTTGAGATATGGACTAAACGGGAGCGTGCATCGCATCGCAAGGGACAATACACACTGGGGGTAATTCAGAGTTGATCGCAGCAGCAAATTTGTTAGCAGTTGGGCAAAACCATGTGCACTGCAGGTGTGGCAGATATAACGTGCAGAGAGAGTTAGATTTGGGTGGGTTAATTTGTTTCTGTGCAGGGTAAATACTGTTTGCTGTATTTTTACACTGCAAATTAGATTTCAGTTTGAACACACCCCACCCAAATCTAACTCTCTCTGCACATGTTATATCTGCCCCCCCTACAGTGCACGTGGTTTTGCCCAACTGCTAACAAATTTGCTGCTGCTATCAACTCAGAATTAGGCCCTCTGTGCAATTTGAAATAGACGCGATGCTGTTTGAACTAAAAAGATCAAAGAGCATAGAAGAATCTCACCGTGTGTGGGCACCATTAGTCTTGAGCGGGATCATTCTTTTTGTGTAATAATACCATACTGTATATCAGGTTGTGCTGTGAGGAGCTGTGTTATTCCTCATGGTATGTCACTGTACAGTCCCCTCTCCCCTATATAATAATACCACATATCGAGATGTGCTGAGAGCGGTACAATACTCTCCTCATATTGCTGTACAGTCCCCTCTCTTGAATAATAATACAACATATCAGTGTGTGCTGGTAGGTGATTATTAAAACCAGCTCACTTAACTATACCATTCCCTGCCAGAGAGTCACTTGCCAGTCTGCTAGTGCTTTCCCTTTATTTTGGTGCTCAGCCTGACCCTTCATTGCTCTCACGCATTAGGGCAACCAGGGTCCAGGGAAGAGGAAGCTGGTCCTGACTGACACTGCATTGTGGGGGGAGGAGTGGCCACCAGAGAGCATAGGTAAGGGTCGGGGGCTGTTAATACTGCACTGCAGCTGAACAGCCAGATCATTGTTAAACTAACGCTACATAGTAGTACCCCTTTTACACAATGCCCACAGTAGAAGTGCTTCCTACACATAACGCACACAGTAGTAGTGCCCCTAACACATAAGAGCCACAAATAGTAGTGCCACACACAATGCCCACAGTAGTGCAACACAATGCCCAAAGTAGTGGTGCCCTTTACACATAACACCCACAGTAGTATAAGTAACGCACATAATTCCCACAATTTGTAGTGCCCGGAGGAGAAAGGAAGGAGGGAACAGGAGGTACCTGACATGGAGAGCCACTCTTCATGCCGTCTGCGCCGCTGTCACAGGTACAGCATCGAGTAGAGAGGAAGTGGGAGGGACCTGACACCATCACTAATCACTGGAGGTCCTGGGTTCCGACGTCCGCACCAAACCACATCCCAGCCACTGCATAAGCCAACCGACTGCCAGCCCTATCAGAGTGTCTTGGCAGTGTGATGTCACACGCTGCACGCCAGCTCCTCAGGAGACCGGGTGCTGCAGGGACAGGGAAGGTGCTGGAGACTGGGAGGCTTGGAGAGCTGCAGGGACAGGAGACTGTGTGACTGTAAATGAGGCTGAGCCGGAGACTCGATGAGGAGCGAAGCTGCTGGGTGACATCTGCACACCTGGTAACAGTTGCCGGACTCTCTCTCCCCCTGCAAGTGCTCAGTCTCCGGGAAGGGAAGCAGCGTGGGTATAGAGCCGGGAGAGGGGGGCACGGCTGATTTGCTGGCGCGAGTCAAGTGGCGCTGTGTTCTATCTGACTGTGGCTGGGCGCATGGGTGTCCGCTGTAGTAGTCGGGACAGAGGGAGCCGGTGAGGGAAAGGGGGCCAGGCAGAGGAGCACAGCGCCGTGCAGATGGGCTGAAACTTTGTGCATCTATTAAGGGAGCAGGGACCTCTCAGCAGCGTGTTTGGTTGAAGGGAGAAGGATGGGCAAGCGGGGGCCTCTGCAGTTTGATGTGATTAGATGGAAGAGGATAGGCAGTGATGATTTATTCTGCAGTGTGACTAGGTGCAGGGGGAAGGTAGGCCCTGGTGGCAGTCCGGGCCCCATAGAAACCACACTCCCTGTACCAACAATAGCTACACCCTTTATTATAGTCACACGCCTTACCTCTATCTTCTCTCATATATCAAGTGGACTGTCACTAGGAATGTGAGCTGTGTGCAGTGGCTATATGCTAACAAGCCACCTCCCAGATCTTCCCTAACAGCAGATCCACTTTACAAATATGTTCATATCCAGGGCATATTACTCTGCATTGACCACCTTGAATATTTATGTCTGCATTATACCTGTAACAGCATTATATACAGTATGTCTCTGATAATAAAGATCTGTTGGTAAAAATCTGCTACACTAAGTATCAATGGGGGTATCCATTTAGCCACGATAACGCAGTTTTGCGATAAATTAAGTTAGCGGCGATAAGTCTTGATAGGGTTTATCGTGAATTTCTCCATCTCTGAGCAGGTGACAAGTAGTGCAGAATTCCTATTTTAGGGTAAAAAATTAAGGGGGTGCAGTTTAGGTCTAGTGCCTTCTCCTTTTCCTCTTGTATATTGTAAAAGACACACCATATTCATCCATCAAAACAGAGATACGGAGAATGTATAGAAATGTATGAACCTTAACTTTGTAACAGATATTCTGCTTTGCTCTGAAAAAGCCTGCTTACAGAAAGTGGCCCAGGACCATTACAGAGTCCACCTCATGGTAGTACATTCCTTTATTATTTTTTATTTTACTGTTCTTAGTACGGAGTGTAATTGTGGTACGTCATTATTTGTGTCTTTTGCAGAAGATTGGTTTTCATGCTTTAAAGCAGAATGTCTACTTTGTACATTCTTCACAAGGAAGAAGGGTGCAGGCTGCTAATTACTACCACTCTGCGGTGAGCAAGAAATCACTGATTCCAAAAGCAACATTCCTCCCATCCCTTACCCATCATCTTCAATTTATTTTCTGTATTTTACCTTTGTCCTCTGTCTTTTCTTGAACAGTGCTGTAGAATGTACCTGTTGTCAACTTTTCATCATGTATCTCTCTTTAGGGCTGATTTAATGATGTGCAGTGCTGGTGATGTGTCATTGTAACAGCATGATAATACGTGTAATGGTGGTACCTAGCCCCCCCAACATCACTCATTTTACCTGTGACTACTATAGGGGTTCACCGTAAAAAGAGCGATATTTCTCTCCCATAATTCAGTCTACAATAATTAGATCTACAATTAAAATGTCTACAGTCAATAGGTCTACCACTAATGGTAGACAATATTTAGGTCGACAGGATCAAAAGGTCGACATAGAATAGGTAGACAGAATGAAAGGTCTACGAGGTCAAAATGTCGACATGTAAATGGTCGATACAAAAAAAGTAGACTTTTTTTGGGGGGTGGGGTGTTTTGTCACTTTTTTGCCAAAAACAATCCCCATTAGTGTACCATGTCCACTTGCATGGCGAGCGAAGGGGCCTCGCTGCGCACTGCACACAATGCTATTTCCAATCGTAGTCCACGTGGATGATAAAGTATGAAAAAGTAAAAAAAAAAATGAAAACTAATGTCTACCACATGTGTGTCGACCATTGTCATGTCGACATTTACATGTTGACCTTTTGACCCTGTCGACCTAATGCATGTCCACTATTAGTGGTAGACCTGTTAACTGTAGACCTTTATAGTGTAGCTTTATAGTCCGGATACCCTGCACATTGTAGTTAAGTATTTGCTCCCTTTTGAGTCTGTGCCCTCTCTGCAGTTGCTCCGCAGGTTCTGGACTGTCTGGCAATTTCACATGGAGCAAAGGGAAGAAGGAAGACTCGTATCTCTTACCATGGCAGCACATTCTTACTACAGGTACATAGATTCTCAACATTCTGTTTTGATATTCTTTATGCATGATTATCTTACATGACTACAGCATGTAATTCTGTTCCAGGTCTTTGGTGCTGCAAAAGTACTTCAGAATATGGATACAGTACAAGCAGCAGCGTAAAATGAAAAAGGTACTTGAACTACAGAAAGCAAGGTTTAATATTTAGAAGTGTCTTAGTTTTACAGAATTGTGGGATTACTTAATTGAACGATAAAGGAAACGTGAATGAAACATACTTATTTCAGGCTGTCAGCGTTTCTCCAGACTAGTGCTCCAATATGTTTTCTTCCTATGCAGATGCTGGGTACAGCTGCACACTGCCACTATGCAAAGTACCTGATGCCTCGCAGCTTCCACACATGGAGAACACACACACTCGTACAACAGAAGAACAGAGAAATGGAAGGTCAAGCCACGTACTTTCACAGGTATACAGAAGGGCTCATTCACACAAGTATATTTCTCTATCATCCACTAGGGGACACTGGAGTTAGACAGCTAGGGTGTGAAGATTGCAGACCGGAGGTAGCACAAAATGTGTAATAAAAAATGATTCACAGCTGGCTCCTCCCCCTTCTTGTCCCCCCAACCCTCCAGTTTGAAAAATTATGCTAGGAGGACAGAAGCACAAGAAAGGAGCTCTTACTCCAGAAAGAATTATTTTTGTTTTAAATGATCTATAGCCCAATCCCACCTATCTGAAAGGAGGGTACAGGCTTTTCCAAAAGTACAATTCTGCACTTGTGAGAAAACAATCCCGGAGGAAGGGATCAGAGGCTCACCCAGGGGATCTTCTAAACAGTGAGAAGCTTAAGGGTCCTAGTTAGGCTCCCCTACCAGACAGCAGCGCGTGTCTCATAGCATGCTTTGTAAGCACCGCTAGCCGGAGCTCCGTCAGACGGAGCGGGAGGCGAGTCCCATAGCAGGTGTTTGCACTAGCCGGAGACGGAGCAGCGGTGAGCGGCGGATCCCATAGCAGATGTTTGCGCTAGCCGGAGACTGAGCTCCGGAGCGTCTGTACGACGCGCGCTGGCAGAGGGGCTTAAGCAGTGAGAAGCGCAAGGCTGGGGAGAGTGTAACACCGCTGATAGAGTTGGGGTCTCTTATTAGGGGACGCGGACATAAGGGGGCAGCAGCATTCACAAATGGTACTCCCTCGGTTTAAGGGGCTGCAATGAGGTTACTAAAAGATCTCAGTTGCAGCCTTTTACTTTCACTTTAGGCGCGCTGGCAGAGCGGGAATACCCACAGTGAATGGGGAGGAGATGTGAGGAGCTATTTTGCCCTGCATATATGGTATTATACCAGCAGCCATATCTGATTTTTTGCTGCGGGATACACTGGGCTCCACAAGGATAGACATAGGGGTGTAGAGAAGGATCTTGACCCGAAGCACCAACAGGCTCAAAAGCTTTGACCTTCTTCCTAAGATGCATAGCGCCGCCTCCTATATCACCCCGCCTCCGTGCACAGGAGCTCAGTTTGTAGTTGGTACTTGCAGTGCAAGCATGTGACAGGAAGAGCTGCTCACAGCAGCTCTAGAAAAAGCTTTTTCTGAGGAAAAAATAAGACTACAAGGGCTGCAGCAGAGGCACAGATTGTGCTGGATGTCAGTAGACATTGCCTGCTTGCAGCTCCATCTCTCCCCCAGCAGCGCTGTACACTCCCGAGCCCTGGTGCCGGGTACCTACAGCGGAGGCTCCGGTTTTCTTCACGTTAGACATACACGGCTGGGGCTCTCCAGGATCACGTGGCCGCGATCCGGCGCGGTCAGTGGGAGGCGGGCCGCGCGTGCTGGCGGTGGACACTGTGGCAGTACAGGCGATCCCACTAGATCACCAGGGCATGGGCGCAGGTTTTCTCTCTAAACCGATTTTTATATCGCCCACAGTACCCAGTGGTTTTGCCAGCAGGGGGATAAGGCTTAGACCTGGAGCCCCTCCCCCAGCCCCAGGGCGCCATTTCTAGCAAGTGTTCCCGCCCTGGAGCTGCATCTCTGTCTTTTCCTCACTCCCTGTCAGTGTCTGCGGCGTCATTATCCCTCAGCTCACTGTTCCTGGGAATGCTTGGGCAAATCTTCCAATGTAAAGCCGCCTGGTTGTCAGCGCTGTGACTTTACATGACACTTAAGTATTCTACCTGCCTTTTTAGACAGTGATAGTTAAGAAAGAGTGCATTTAGACAGGGTTTTATAGTACAATTACCCTGTGATATACATCCAGTTCTTACTGTGTACTGTTATATCTCTTGTTATATAGCTGTGTAAGCTAGTCCAGTGCAGTATTATTGTCAGTAATAACCTCTGCATTGTACAAACTGTGACTTTCTGTGTGTGCATTTGATAGCTGAGTGTTGTCCATTTCGTGTCTTTCACTCAACTTGCTATCCCTATATTCTATAACCTGAGGGGGCTTGGTGCGTCAGGTTTTATCTAATATAGGATTTTCACACAGATATACTGTATTACGTATTTCTCTGACGTCCTAGTGGATGCTGGGTACTCCGTAAGGACCATGGGGAATTGACGGGCTCCGCAGGAGACTGGGCACTCTTTAAAGAAAGATTAGGTACTACATTTGGTGTGCACTGGCTCCTCCCTCTATGCCTCTCCTCCAGACCTCAGTTAGAATCTGTGCCCGGCCAGAGCTGGATGCACTTAGTGGGCTCTCCTGAGTTCATTATAAAGAAAGTATTTGTTAGGTTTTTTATTTTCAGTGAGATCTGCTGGCAACAGACTCACTGCTACGTGGGACTTAGGGGAGAGAAGCAAACCTACCTGCTTGCAGCTAGCTTGTGCTTCTAATGCTACTGGACACCATTAGCTCCAGAGGGATCGAACACAGGGCCCGACCTCGATCGTCCGTTCCCGGAGCCGCGCCGCCGCCCCCCTTGCAGAGCCAGAAGGCGGAAGATACCCGAGAAAATCGGCGGCTGAAGACTCCGGTCTTCAATAAGGTAGCGCACAGCACTGCAGCTGTGCGCCATTGCTCCCACAGCACACCACACGCTCCGGTCACTGGTGGGTGCAGGGTGTTGGGGGGGGGGGGGGGGGAATGCCCTGGGCTGCAATTAGTATACCTTAAATGGCAAACTGCACATAATACAGTTCTAAACTGTATATGTGCCTAATCCCCCGCCATAATTTTCATTAAAAAAGCGGGAGAAGCCTGCCGCTGAAGGGGCGGGGTTGTCTTCCTCAGCACAGCCAGCGCCATTTTCTCTTCACAGCTCCGCTGGAAGGACGCTCCCCAGGCTCTCCCCTGCAGTATACACTACAGAAAGGGTAAAAAAGAGAGGGGGGGCACATAAATTTAGGCGCAAATTGTGATATAAGCAGCTATTGGGGGAAAATTCACTTTGTGTATAGTGTATATCCCTCTGTTATATAGCGCTCTGGTGTGTGCTGGTATACTCTCTCTCTGTCTCCCCAAAGGACTTTGTGGGGTCCTGTCCTCAGTCAGAGCATTCCCTGTGCGGTGTGTCGGTACGGCTGTGTCAACATGTTTGATGAGGACGCTGACGTGGAGGCGGAGCAGGTGCCGATAAGTGTGATGTCGCCCCCTGCGGGGCCGACACCTGAGTGGATGGATATGTGGAAGGTATTAACCGACAGTGTCAACTCCTTGCATAAAAGGTTCGATGATGCAGCTTTGGGACAGCCGGCATCTCAGCCCGCGCCTGCCCAGGCATCTCAGAGGCCATCAGGGGCTCAAAAACGCCCGCTACCTCAGATGGCAGACACAGATGTAGACACGGAGTCTGACTCCAGTGTCGACGAGGATGAGACAAATGTACAATCCACTAGGGCCATCCGATGCATGATTACGGCAATGAAAAATGTGTTGCACATTTCTGACATTAACCCGGTTACCACAAAAAAGGGTATTATGTTTGGGGAGAAAAAGCAGCCAGTGACAAAAATCCTCCCCTGCTTCCACTAAGTCCACCACATGACGCTGGGGCTCCACAGGTGGAGCCAGGTGCGGTGGGGGCCCGTCTCCGGAACTTCAGCGACCAGTGGGTTCGCTCACAGGTGGATCTCTGGGTTCTACAAGTGGTATCTCAGGGATACAAGCTGGAGTTCGAGACGTCTCCCCCTCGCCGTTACCTCAAATCAGCCTTGCCAGCTACTCCCCAGGACAGGGAGGTAGTACTGGCGGCAATTCACAAGCTGTACCTCCAGCAGGTGATAATCAAAGTTCCCCTCCTTCAACAGGGATGGGGTTACTATTCCACAATGTTTGTGGTACCGAAACCAGACGGTTCGGTGAGACCCATTCTAAATTTGAAATCCTTGAACACTTATATAAGGAAGTTCAAGTTCAAAATGGAATCGCTCAGGGCGGTTATTGCAAGCCTGGAAGAGGGGGATTATATGGTATCACTGGACATCAAGGATGCTTACCTACATGTCCCCATTTACCCACCTCACCAGGTGTACCTCCGTTTTGTGGTACAGGACTGCCATTACCAATTCCAGACGTTGCCGTTTGGTCTGTCCACGGCACCGAGGTTATTTACCAAAGTAATGGCCGAAATGATGATACTCCTTCGAAAGAAGGGAGTTATAATTATCCCGTACTTGGACGATCTCCTTATAAAGGCGAGGTCCATGGAGCAGTTGTTGGTCGGAGTAGCACTATCTCAGGAAGTGCTACAACAGCACGGCTGGATTCTGAATATCCCAAAGTGGCAGCTGGTTCCTACGACGCGTCTGCTGTTCTTGGGTATGATTCTGGACACAGAACAGAAGAAGGTGTTTCTCCCGGAGGAGAAGGCCAAGGAGTTGTCATCTCTGGTCAGAGACCTCCTGAAACCAAAACAGGTGTCGGTGCATCACTGCACGCGAGTCCTGGGAAAGATGGTAGCTTCTTATGAAGCGATTCCCTTCGGCAGGTTCCATGCAAGGATCTTTCAGTGGGATCTGTTAGACAAGTGGTCCGGATCGCATCTTCAGATGCATCGGCTGATCACCCTGTCCCCGAGCGCCAGGGTGTCTCTGCTGTGGTGGCTGCAGAGTGCTCATCTTCTCGAGGGCCGCAGATTCGGCATACAGGACTGGGTCCTGGTGACCACGGATGCAAGCCTCCGAGGTTGGGGGGCAGTCACTCAGGGAAGAAACTTCCGAGGACAATGGTCGAGTCAGGAGGCTTCCCTACACATAAATATTCTGGAACTAAGGGCCATTTACAATGCCCTAAGTCAAGCAAAACCCCTGCTTCAAAACCAGCCGGTGCTGATTCAGTCAGACAACATCACGGCGGTCGCCCATGTAAACCGACAGGGCGGCACAAGAAGCAGGATGGCGATGGCAGAAGCCACAAGGATTCTCCGATGGGCGGAAAATCACGTGATAGCACTGTCAGCAGTGTTCATTCCGGGAGTGGACAACTGGGAAGCAGACTTCCTCAGCAGGCACGACCTCCACCCGGGAGAGTGGGGACTTCATCCAGAAGTCTTCCAGCTGATTGTAAATCGTTGGGAAAGGCCACAGGTGGACATGATGGCGTCCCGCCTCAACAAAAAGCTAAAAAGATATTGCGCCAGGTCAAGGGACCCTCAGGCGATAGCTGTGGACGCTCTAGTGACACCGTGGGTGTACCAGTCGGTTTACCAGTCGGTTTATGTGTTCCCTCCTCTTCCTCTCATACCAAAGGTACTGAGGATAATAAGAAAGAGAGGAGTAAGAACTATACTCATCGTTCCGGATTGGCCAAGAAGGACTTGGTACCCGGAACTACAAGAAATGATCTCAGAGGACCCTTGGCCTCTGCCGCTCCGACAGGACCTGCTACAGCAGGGGCCTTGTCTGTTCCAAGACTTACCGCGGCTGCGTTTGACGGCATGGCGGTTGAACGCCGGATCCTGATGGAAAAGGGCATTCCGGTTGAAGTCATTCCTACGCTGATAAAAGCTAGGAAGGATGTGACAGCAAAACATTATCACCGCATATGGCGAAAATATGTTGCTTGGTGTGAGGCTATGAAGGCCCCAACAGAAGAATTTCAGCTGGGCCGATTTCTGCACTTCCTACAGTCAGGAGTGACTATGGGCCTAAAATTGGGATCCATTAAAGTCCAGATTTCGGCCCTGTCTATTTTCTTTCAAAAAGAACTGGCTTCACTGCCTGAAGTTCAGATGTTTGTTAAGGGAGTGCTGCCCCCTTTTGTGCCTCCAGTGGCACCTTGGGATCTCAACGTTGTGTTGGATTTCCTAAAATCTCATTGGTTTGAGCCACTTCAGACCGTGGAGTTGAAATATCTCGCGTGGAAAGTGGTCATGCTTTTGGCCTTGGCTTCGGCTAGGCGTGTGTCAGAATTGGCGGCTTTGTCATGTAAAAGCCCCTATCTGATCTTCCATATGGACAGGGCAGAATTGAGGACCCCAATTTCTCCCTAAGGTGGTATCAGCGTTTCATTTGAACCAACCTATTGTGGTGCCTGCGGCTACTCGGGACTTGGAGGCTTCCAAGTTGCTGGATGTAGTCCGGGCCCTGAAAATCTATGTTTCCAGGACGGCTAGAGTCAGAAAAACTGACTCGCTGTTTATCCTGCATGCACCCAACAAGCTGGGTGCTCCTGCTTCAAAGCAGACTATTGCTCGCTGGATCTGTAACACGATTCAACTTGCACATTCTGCGGCTGGACTGCCGCATCCTAAATCGGTCAAAGCCCATTCCACGAGGAAGGTGGGCTCTTCTTGGGCGGCTGCCCGAGGGGTCTCGGCTTTACAACTTTGCCGAGCTGCTACCTGGTCGGGATCAAACACGTTTGCAAAATTCTACAAGTTTGATACCCTGGCTGAGGAGGACCTTGAGTTTGCTCATTCGGTGCTGCAGAGTCATCCGCACTCTCCCGCCCGTTTGGGAGCTTTGGTATAATCCCCATGGTCCTTACGGAGTATCCAGCATCCACTAGGACGTCAGAGAAAATAAGATTTTACTCACCGGTAAATCTATTTCTCGTAGTCCGTAGTGGATGCTGGGAGCCCGTCCCAAGTGCGGACTTCTGCAATACTTGTATATAGTTATTGCTTAACTATAGGGTTTTTTGTTCTGAGCCATCTGTTTAATGAGGCTCAGTTGTTGTTCATACTGTTAACTGGGTATTGTTTTCACGAGTTGTACGGTGTGATTGGTGTGGCTGGTATGATGTCTTACCCTGGATTCCAAATCCTTTCCTAGTAATGTCAGCTCTTCCGGGCACAGTTTCCCTAACTGAGGTCTGGAGGAGGGGCATAGAGGGAGGAGCCAGTGCACACCAGATGTAGTACCTAATCTTTCTTTAAAGAGTGCCCAGTCTCCTGCGGAGCCCGTCTATTCCCCATGGTCCTTACGGAGTACCCAGCATCCACTACGGACTACGAGAAATAGATTTACCGGTGAGTAAAATCTTATTTTTTTCTCTGTGATTTAGTCACCATATCTCTCCTTTATCTCTGCTAGTGCTGACTACACTGCGCAGGGGTTTGGGTTTAGAGGTATAGTGCTGCTGATAATTGTACTGTGTTACCTCATACTGCAAGTTATATCATGTCTGCTTCTGAGGGTAACTTTTCTGGGGCTGAACACACTGCCGGTGTTGCTGAAGCCACAGACCCATATGAGGAGAATATAGCAGCTGTGGGCTCTGGTTCTGGGGGCTCCTTGCCCCCCAGTGGGACTGTGGCAACGGAGGCACACACTGACCCATCATGGGTCGCTTATTTAACGCTTCTGCATACGCTAGTTCATAAACTAACACCCCCTATGGGACCCTCAATGCCGATACAACCGTATGTGGTCCCTGCAGTTAACCCGCCGTGGGCGGACGATTTATCTGCTCAATTAAAGAAGTTAAACCAGTCCCTGACTACTAAAAAGTCTAACCATCGCTCGCCTAAGTCCAAGGGGTCTTCTAAGCGAGCGCTTGTCTCCTCACAATCTACTGCTGTCACTGACACCTCGTCTGATGAAGACGGCACGTACACTGACCTCACAGGTTCTTACTCAGATACGGCTGATGGGGAGGGTAGTTCACATGTGGATGTTCCTGATCTTTTGGAGGCTGTTAAGTTAATTCTACAGATTACGGATGATCCCGAGCCATCCGTCCCTCCTAAGAAACCAGATAGGTTCAAGCGTCAGAAGGTGGTTAAACAAGTTTTACCTCACTCTGACCACCTAGTGGGAAAACCCGGGTACGAAGTTTGTGCCTCAAAAGAAGATGCTGGCTTGCTATCCCCTCGCGCCAGAGCTGTCTAAGGGAAACGCCTCCTCCAGTGGACTCACATGTGGCTAGGATGGTGGTTTCCTCAGCTCTGCCTGTCACTACCGTCACGTCTCTAAAAGAGCCTACGGATAAGCGTGTGGAGGGTTGTCTAAAAGCGATTTACACCCTCACGGGTGCTGCGCAAAGGCCCACTATTGCAGCTACATGGGCTGCCGAGGCTATTGAAGCATGAGCCTTGGAGTTAGAAGCTGAAATCTCCTCTGACCATGCTAGACAATGCTTGTCATATATTGTCACAGCTTCTCGATATATTAAAGAGGCGGCTTCGGATGCCGGTATCCTAGCAGCCAAGGCCTCTACTACGTCAGTCCTGGCTCGCCGGATATTGTGGCTGAGATCCTGGTCTGTGGAACTGGACTCTAGAAAAACCCTGGAGGTACTCCTTTTCAAGGGAGATATTCTATTTGGAGAGGACTTAAATAAGATAGTGGCTGACTTGGCTACTGCCAAAACTGCCTGTCTGCCGAGTACCGCTCCTTCTGTGGCAAAGGCTAAAGGTACTTCCGTTCGCCCTTCAGGTAAAGCAAAAGGTCAGGCGTACCACAAGCAGGCCCGCACTTCCAAACTTGGTAAACCGAAGCCCAAAAGAGCCTGGGCTGCCTGTCAGCCAGCTTCCAAGACCGATAAGCCTGCCGCATGACGGGGCAGGCCTCCCCCTGGGGGATCCAAGGGTAGGGGGCCGGCTTCTAGGGTATACCCAGGAATGGTTGAAGACCACTTCAGATGCCTGGGTACGGGAAGTCGTCACTCGAGGTTACGCCATAGCCTTCAAAAACCGACCCCCTCATCGATTTTGCCAGACTGACGTCCCGTTGGACCAGACAAAGGCAAACACTCTGCATTCGGTGGTACAGACCCTCCTGGATACAGGAGTTGTAGTACAGGTGCCTCTTGCTCAGAGGGGCCGGGGGTACTATTCTCCGCTGTTTCTAGTCCCGAAACCGAATGGGTCCTCCCGGCCCATTCTCAACCTCAAGGCATTGAACAAGTTTGTGAAGGTTTCCACGTTCCGGATGGAAACCCTTAGCTCTATAGTTCTGGCCTTGGAATCTGGGGACTTCATGGTCTCCCTGGATATACAGGATGCTTACCTGCATATTCCTATAGCAGTGTCTCATCCGCAAAACCTGAGATTTGCGATTGGCAACTGCCATTACCAGTTTCGGGCGTTACCTTTTGGTTCAACAACGGCTCCGCGAGTCTTTACAAAAGTCATGGCTGTGATGACGGTGGTACTCCGCCATCAAGGGGTCAGGATACTGCCGTATTTGGACGACTTGTTAATCCTGGCAAATTCCCCAGAACTTCTCCTGCGTCATCTAGATGTGACGGTCCGGTTTCTGCAAGCCCACTGGTGGCTCATCAACTGGAAGAACTCATCCCTGATCCCTGCTCAGAGCATGGTGCATCTGGGAGCACTATTGGACACTCACAACCAGCGGTTGTTCCTGTCTCAGGAGAAAGTCCTGAAACTTCAGGACAGGATTCTTTGCTTCTATCTCGTCCGCAAGTGTCGATACATTCGGCGATGCAGGTGCTGGGCCTCATGGTGTCAGCATTCGACATGGTGGAGTACGCTCAATTTCACTCTTGCCCTCTCCAGAGGCTGATTCTAGCCAAATGGGACGGCCTGCCTCACCGGATCAGGTCTCAAATGATCTCATTGACTCCGGAGGTCCGTCTGTCGCTGCTCTGGTGGCTCCGGGACCAAAAACTGTGCAGGGGCCGTCCGTTCTGGATATCCGACTGGGTCCTGTTGACGACAGATGCCAGTCTAAGAGGTTGGTGCGCGGTGCTGTAGCAACACTCCCTTCAGGGGCGGCGGACCAAGGAGGAGTCCCTCCTCTCGATCAATATTCTGGAGTTGCGGGCGGTCTTCAATGCCTTGAACCTAGCCCAGCATTTAATTCAGAACCGTCCTGTTCAAGTACAGTCGGACAACGCCACCACAGTGGCTTACATAAATCATCAAGGCGGCACTCGAAGCCGCCTAGCAATGAAGGAAGTCTCACGGATTCTACAGTGGGCAGAACGCCATCTACCGGCCATATCGGCAATATTCATTCCGGGAGTCCTGAATTGGGAAGCGGACTTTCTCAGTCGTCAGGACGTGCATGCCGGCGAGTGGGGTCTCCATCCAGAAGTGTTTCAACTCCTAGTGGAAAGGTGGGGCCTTCCAGACGTAGATCTGATGGCGTCTCGACACAATCACAAGGTTCCGGTCTTCGGAGCAAGGACAAGGGATCCTCAAGCAGCATTCGTGGATGCGCTGGTGGTACCATGGAGGTTTTGGCTGCCGTACGTGTTCCCTCCGGTGTCACTCCTGCCCAGGGTAATTCGTAAGTTTAAGTAAGAAAAAGGAATTCTGCTTCTCATAGCTCCAGCGTAGCCCAGACGGCACTGGTTCTCAGACCTGCAAAGCCTATCGTCAGAGCGTCCAATTCTACTTCCACAACGCCCAGACCTCCTCGTTCAGGGCCCCTGTGTCTACCACGACCTAGCCCGACTGTCTTTGACTGCGTGGCTCTTGAAGCTTCCGTCTTGAGGGCTAAAGGGTTTTCTGAGGCGGTCATTCAAACTATGTTGCGGGCCCGGAAACCGGCTTCGGTTCGGATTTACTATAGGGTCTGGCATTCTTACTTTGTTTGGTGCGCATCTAACGATTATGACGCTTCCAAGTTTAGTATAGCCAAGTTGTTGGCTTTTCTTCAGCAGGGCCTGGACTTAGGCCTGCGTCTGGCCTCCCTCAAGGTTCAAATATCTGCCTTGTCGGTGTGGTTTCAGAGAAAATTTGCGACCTTACCTGATGTGCATACCTTTACTCAGGGCGTGTTGCGTATCCAACCTACCTATGTCCCGCCTGTGGCGCCTTGGGACTTGTCGGTGGTTTTGGAGGCGTTACAAGAGTCTCCGTTTGAACCTCTTGGTTCAGCTGACCTTAAGTGGCTTTCCCTTAAGGTGGTGTTTCTGCTGGCTATTGCTTCAGTTAGAAGAGTGTCGGATTTGGGTGCCTTGTCCTGTAGTTCCCCATATCTGATATTTCACCGTGACCGGGCGGATCTTAGGACTCGTCCCGGCTATCTACCTAAGGTGGTTTCTTCGTTCCACCTTAATCAGGAGATTGTAGTTCCGGCACTTGTTTCTCCTGATCTATCTCCCAAAGCACGGTCTTTGGATGTGGTACGGGCTCTCCGTATCTATGTGAAGAGAACTGCTTCTATTAGGAAATCTGATTCTCTTT
The DNA here is from genome assembly GCF_028390025.1 of Pseudophryne corroboree. Taxonomy (NCBI): domain Eukaryota; kingdom Metazoa; phylum Chordata; class Amphibia; order Anura; family Myobatrachidae; genus Pseudophryne; species Pseudophryne corroboree. The sequence continues at coordinate 372,797,944 of NC_086444.1, read as the reverse complement.
GTGCTGTTTGGATTTCACAAATGGGGCTGGCCTGCTCACAAGCAAACTCTGGCCAGATGGATTAGAATGGTGATTGCACATGCTTATGTGAAGGCTGGTCTCTCTGCTTCTGATCACATTAAGGCCCATTCTACTTGGTCTGTTGGACCTTCTTGGGCGGCCCAACGTGGTGCGACCCTTGAACAATTGTGCGAGGCGGCTACATGGTCCTCAGTGAACACGTTCATAAGGTTCTATGCCTTCGATACTGCCGCATCCCAGGATGCTTCCTTTGGACAAAGGGTTCTTGTGCCCGCTACAGTGCGTCCCCTCCCATAAGGAACTGCTTTAGGACATCCCCAATGTCTATCCTTGTGGAGCCCAGTGTACCCCGCAGCAGAAAACGAGTTTTATGGTAAGAACTTACCTTTGTTAAAACTCTTTCTGCGAGGTACACTGGGCTCCACAAGGCGCCCACCCTGACGCACTTAGCTTCTTTGGGTTGGTATGGCATTAGCCGCTGACACTTCTCCTGTCGGGAGAGTGTGGTGTTTGTGGCAACTGGCAGTTGTCGTCTCTTTTACTTGCTGCTGCATTGGGCTGGTTAACAAAACTGAGCTCCTGTGCAGGGAGGCGGGGTGATATAGGAGGCGGCGCTATGCATCTTGGGAAGAAGGTCAAAGCTTTTGAGCCTGGTGCTTCGGATCAAGATCCTACTCTACACCCCTATGTCTATCCTTGTGGAGCCCAGTGTACCTCGCAGAAAGAGTTTTAACAAAGGTAAGTTCTTACCATAAAACTCGTTATAGGTTTTCACTATAAATGTCATATTTGTGCTGGCTCTGGACCCAGACACTACAGTGATAGGATAGGAGCACTGTTTATTGAATCCCTTATTAATAATTCATTTAATGTCTTCCAAAGGACGCTGCTGACAGGTCCTGCGGAGGTGGAGCATCGGAATTCTCAACCCTATTATAACACAGGCTGACTCAACAGTTGGTGGTGTGGGGTTTGTAAACGTCTGCCTGGTTAATTTTTTTTTTTTTTTACAATAGTTATATACAATTCCGGCTGTGTGAAAGCACTGCTGGTTGGTGTTTGCATGTGTGTGTGTGTTTAACATGGCGTCTAAAGCACAAACCAAGACCACGAAAATTTGTTATGTTTGCTCAAAATGTGAGAAAAAGAGCACAAGTGTTGGCAGCTCTGGGGTGTGCGACACATGTTTAGGAATGGATGCTCAACCTGGGAGCAGTGGTCCGTCAGGGTCATGGGAGAATGCCCTGGCAGATATTTCTAAAGAAATGGCGGAATATTGCAAGCAACATTTAGAATGGGCTGCGGGCTTTTCCAAGATTATGGAGGAATTCTTAATTAGACTTACTCCAGCCGCACAGGTAGAAAAAGCTGTGCGTAAATCTGTCAAGAGACCTCTTCCTGTCCTACAAGAAGAGTCTGAAGAGGAGGAAGGTCTCTTGGCAGATGAGGAGGACAGGGAGTGAGTTGAGGAGATATTTGATGCTAGTCCTCAGGAGGATTCAGAGGTCAAGGGGTTAGACGCCTTTATTGAGGCTGTGAAGCAGGTCCTTAACTTTAAGGAAGATGAGATTAATAAGTAACTTGAGGTTTTTTATCTGTTTGAGTCGCAAAAAACGCAAACGGCATCATTTTTGATTCCTCAAACACTCCAGGATCAGATTGGAGAAGCATGGAAGCAACCGGATAGACGCTTCCAATTACCTATAAAGTTCACAGTTAATTATCCCTTACCTAAGGAAGTCATGTCCAAATGAGAAGTGCCTCCAATTGTGGATGCGTCTCTGGCTAGATTGTCAAAAAAGACCATCTTACCAATACCGAACGTGACTACACTAAAAGATGAAATCCATATTTGTGGCTGCGGGTGCATCACACAGGTCTACCATTGTCAGCACATGGGTTAATAAGGATATTGGTGCTTGGGCTGGACAAATAGTTTGAGCAGCGGCGGAGGAAAATAATCAGGAGGAAATAGTTTGACTGGCGAAATATATTTGTGAGTCGGCTACTTACCTTTGCCAGGCTACAAAAGATGCTAGCAGGATAGCATTACGCATTTCAGCTTTGGCTATATCCGCCGGGCGGATTCTCTGGCTCAGAGATGGGCAGGTGGAAGCAATTCCCTTTGTGGGGGAAGCACTATTTGGTCCAGAATTGGACAGGTGAATTTCACGGGCCACGGCGGGGAAGTTTACGTTTCTGCCTACTACGTATCCTAGAACCACACCACCAGTAAGCAGAAACTATTCTGGTACGGTGTTCAATTCATTCAGGAGGCAGTCCTTTCGTGCCAGAGGTAGAGGTTTCGGGGGACAAACTCGTGGAAGTATTACTACTAGAGGCTGGTGGCCATAGATGGAGATGAGCCTTTACTAGCAGGATAAAGGTGGTCATTGAGTAGGGGAGAGCTGTGAGTGAAATGTGTTGAGACGATGGCTTAGATAACAAGAGGAAAGAGGGCCCTGCTCTGAAGAGCTAACAATCTAATGGGGAGGGGCGACAGACAGATGACAAGAGGTGCAGGCAAGTGGGAGGTAGCCTGATGGCAGTATGCAAGCAAAGCTGAGATGTTCACGGCATGAGGCAGGGGGGTGGAGGCGCGGCTTCAGCACTGGGTTATGGTAGAGGTAGTAGAAGTAGAGGTAGAGGCCAGTCCACAGCCCGAAAGCAGGACTTTAAGCCTGCTGAGAAGACCGTTGCATGACTGTCTCCCAGCTCACCTTGGGTCACCCAAGGTGGGCGCAAGGTTGATAAGGTTTCTGGAAGCCTGGGCCGAAACCTCCCCAGAAGTCTGGATCAACAATATTATCTCCCAGGGATACAGGATAGGTTTACTAACCTCACAGTCAGTTCTTTACCACAGAGAAACAAATAACTGCTTTAACAGCGCCTCTAGATTAACCACATATAAATGAATAAAGTTACCCGGGTACTATGCGCTGCCATACTAAACACTGTGTGTGTTTAAACAATCGAGTTAGAAATTAAAGTAGAAACGGCTGCGCAAAGTAACAAGGGAAATTATGATAAAAGAGAGCCGACGTGTATAAAAAAGGGTTTATTAAACAAAGAAAATAAAAACGTGTATACACAAAATGATTGGTAAAACTTAGTTAGATACCGTGAGATAATGATATTGCTTTGCACCCTGATGGTATAAAGGCAAGACTTATCTACCAATAATAGTGACTGAGTAGCATTAAAAGACCATATAGCACTGATTGTACTCTGAATAGGGATAGTGAATAATGGATAAGTATGAGTCCACAATCAAATTGAATGGGTACAGTTCAGTTTGCCACTAATTAGCAGTATAGAAATGTTGCAGTTCTGTGATACAATGTAATTGCCGTATTGGAGATAGGCTGAGTGTGTTATGCTGTTAAAATACCTCTCATGTGGGCTGGTACAACCGAGCGTTCTCGGTTGAAAGTCCTGCAGTGCCCACAGCGTGGCTGCTTGGTGAGAGGGATATATTCTGTTCAGTGATCGCGGGAGGCTGGATGCCGCGTGTTGGTAAGAGGCAACTCTGCGCGTGTTGGTAAGAGGCAACTCTGCCAGAAGTGCGGTGTCCGTGCAGTGCCTCTCCAGGGTACGGTACTGCTGTGGCTTGTTCCCGTTCGGCAGTTGCGGGAGACTAGTTGGCCGCGTGCTGTGAGGAAGCGGCTTACGGCGGTCACAGTACAGAGATGAATGGGGCTGCTCAGAGACCAGTACTGTTAAGCGGGTGCAAAGTTCAGGGTATCGCCAGATAGCAGAGGTCTAACGCGTTTCGTTACGTGACCCGTGACTTTCTCAAAGGTGCATACTCTGGTCTGGAGGTCTCAGTATTTAAAGCCTGTAATCAGGCAATAGCAGGTGAAACCAATAATGAATTAGGCAAAATCACTACACATCGGCTCTCAGGAAACATATACACATAGAATTAATTCATTTTATATATATATATATATATATATATATATATATATAAAACAACCGTAATGGAACCCTAAAATAAAATTTTTTAAATAAATGTGAAAATAAACATACATGTATAAAGAGGCTAATACTTTAGTATATTGATGAAATTTATAGTAACAAAGATGTTTATATTTATAGAAAGACCATGCTTGATTGAATTAGCAGATAAAAAATAAAAACAATGAGAGAAACAGTGATCTGAATTAATAGAACTCTGTCAGATCATAGGAAAGATCATACATACATACATACATACATACACACATACATATATACATACATATATAGCATATATTATTTTATTATTATTAACTATTAAGAACTAGTGTACGGATAGAGGTAAGGTAATGAATAAATATATCCAACTAAATTAATTTAAAATAAATAAATAAAGGAAGTAGTCCTTTACCACAGGCCTACTTCGGTGCCCTCAAAGAGTGAGGGCATTAGACACGGCTATTCACAAATTACATCTGATGGAGGTAATTATGCTAGTTCCGGTTCCACAAAGAGGAACAGCTTTTTATTCAAATGTTTCTGTAGTACCGACACCAGATGGTTCGGTCAGGCCAATCCTAAATTTAAAGGTGTTGAATCAATTGTTGATGGTTTACAACAGTGATTGTCAACCTATTTTTACTCGCGGCACACCAAACAATATTTTAAAATTGCCAAGGCACACCATCAGTTCCCCACAGAAAAAACAAAAACAAAAAACACACATTGGCCCTCACAGTAATAAAAAATCCACACATACATTGGCCTACACAGAAAAAACAATCACATTGCTCCCCACATAAATCATATTGCTCCCCACATAAATCAATCACATTTCTCCCCACATAAATCCTATTGCTCCCCACATGAATTATTCACATTGTTCCCCCCATAAATCCATAAATACTTCTTCTCCCCACAAAAATCCTATTGTTCCCCACAGGAGAAATAACATAACAAACATTAGCCCCTACCGGTCAGCTGTCCTCCTCCCTGTACCTCAGTTGCGGGGTTTGTTCATAGTGGAGTGCTGCGAATACTGAGCAGTGGCCGGTCGGGCAGGTGTGGTTGTGGGTGGGCAAGGAAAGCTGTGGATGCAGGCGAGAACTGGAAGATGTGTGTGCAGGTGGGTAGGCTGGCTGGGTGGTAGACGCGGCGGCCGTGACCTATGATATCACACCGCCGCGTCTTCAAGGCACAGGTCACAGCCCGAGCATGAATGATCCTCTAAGAAGAGCCCGGGCCAACAGTTCACTCTGAAGGTGCAGGAAGCTGCTCTGGCTCTGCGGCACACCTTGCAACTGGTCGCGGCACACTAGTGTGCCATGGCACACTGTTTGAAAAAGCCTGGTTTACAAATTTAAAATGGAATCGATACAGTCAGTCAATGCGGGGCTGAAGAAACAGGAATTCATGGTATCAGTGGACATAAAGGATGTGTACCTACATGTCCCAATTTGGTCACCACACCAGGCATACTTAAGGTTTGCAGTGAACAAGAATCATTACCAATTCAGGGCTCTACCGTTCGGCCTCTCATCAGCCCCGAGAATCTTCACCAGGATCATGGCAGTCATGGTAGCGAAGTTGAGATCATTAGGGGTTACGATAATACCTTATCTGGTACCTTCTGATCAAGGCTCCATCCCAGGATCTATTGGTTCGGAATGCTCGGATCGCTCATCAGACTCTAACTCAACACTGTTGAGTTGTGAACTTAAAAGAATCCAATTTACAACCGACACAGAGACTTCAATCTGTGGGTCTCGTCTTTGACACAATACAATTGAGAGTGTTCCTTCCGGAAGACAAGATTCGAGACATTAAGGAAATGGTTTAACAAGTCTTACAAAATCACACGGTGTCTCTGCATCTTTGTATACGGCTTCTGGGAAAGATGGTGGCCTCTCTTGAAGCGATCCAATATGGCAGGCTACATACAAGACCTTTCCAGTTAGAGCTAATTGCTCAAGGGGCAGGCATGCACCTACTCCTTCACCGAAGGATTCGCTTGTCACCTCAAGCCAGGACTTCGTTGATTTGGTGGTCGGTTCACAGGAACCTATCGAAGGGAAAAAGGTTTAAAATCTGGGACTGGATAATTGTGATGATGGATGCCAGTCTCAGAGGATGGGCTGCGGGGTGCAGTACTAGACCACCATCAATTTCAGGGGAGATGGTCACCGTACGAGAGCAGCTTACCAATAAATGTGTTGAAACTTCGAGCCATCTACAATGCACTCCTTCAGGCGGAGAGCCTAGTAAGAGCTCAACATGTGAGAATACAAATGGAAAGTGTGACAGCAGCAGCGTACATAAACTGTCAGGGAGGAACAAAGAGTCGCATGGCCTTAAGGGGTGCTACAAAGATTCTGTCCTGGACGGAAAAAGATGACATCCTCTCTGCAGTCTTCATCCCAGGAGTAGACAATTGGGAGGCAGACTAACTCAGCCATCAGGACATGCATTCGGGAGAGTGGAATCCGCACCCCCAGGTCTTCAACGGAGTGGTACGACGATGGGGCTTACCACAGGTAGAGCTAATGGCCTCTTGACACATCCATCAACTGCCGAGTTATGTGGCCAGGACGCGGGATCCAGCAGCAGAAGCAGTGGACGCACTAGCGATTCACTGGAACAACAACCTGGTATACATATTTCCACCGTTTCCCTTATTGCCAAGAGTGTTAAAAAAGGTGAAACAGGAAAGAGCATGGGTAATTTTAATAGCACCAGACTGGCCTCGCAGGAGTTGGTACTCAGATCTAAAGAGTCTTCTGGCAGATGTGCCTTGAAGACTACCGCAGAGGGAGGATCTGCTGTCACAGGGTCCATTCCTGCACCCAGATCTGGACCGCCTACATTTGAACCAGGATTTTAAGGGAAAGGGGTATCCCCAAATCAGCTATTTCTACTATGTTGGCAGCAAGGAAGCCAGTTACTGCGACACACTCCGCAGGAGACATGGGCACTTTAAGACTTTGAAAGGGTGTGGACTGGCTCCTCCCTCTATACCCCTCCTCCAGACTCCAGTTTTAGAATTGTGCCCAGTGAGACTGGACGCACTGCAGGGAGCTCTACTGAGTTTCTCTGAAAAAGACTTTTGTTAGGTTTTTTATGTTCAGGGAGGCTGCTGGCAACAGTCTCCCTGCTTTGTGGGACTTAGGGGAGAGAAGTATGACCCACTTCCAGTGAGTTCAAGGGCTCTGCTTCTGGCTACAGGACACCATTAGCTCCTGAGGGTGCTGATTGCTGGGTACGCCTAGATGCTCACTCCCGCAGCCGGCCGTCACCCCCTTACAGAGCCAGAAGTCATAAGACAGGTGAGTAACAGAAGAAAAGAAGACGACTTCTTCAGTGACGGCATTTTCTGAGGTACCACGCAGCGGGCAGACACTGCGCGCCAAGCTCCCACACACAGCACTCCAGGGTGCAGGGCGCCCTGGGCAGCTAAAAAACTTCCTCATTATTCCACTGGCAAGAGAGGACATTAGTGCCACGGCAGCATCCTAACCTCCGCCAGTGTAAATATCAGAAAAAGCGGGACAGAAGCGCGCCATTAAGGGGGCGGGGCTTCTTCCTCACTGCTCACGGCGCCATTTCCTCTCCGCAAGCTGCAGAGACGCTGGTCCTCCTCACACTGACAAGTACCAGGGGTACAAAGCGGGGGGGGGGCATGTAAATTGGTGCAATATATGTGATAGTAAAAGCGCTATAGGTCTGAGGCAATTGCTTGGTGATTTCAGACCCGTTGATTTAGCGCTGGGTTGTGAGTTGGCAAATCCCCTCTGTGTCTCTCTGACAGACTTTACTGTGGGTCTGTCCCGTATATGCCCGGTGTGTCTGTGGGTGTTTGGTGCACGTGTATTGACATGTCTGAGGCTGAAGGCTCTTCCCAGGAGGAGGCTGTATTAGTGACACAAACGGCTGCGGGGGTGACCCTGTCGGCACCGCCGACACCTGATTGAGTAAATGTGTTGAACGCCTTGAATGCTAATGTGGCTCTTATTAGTAAGAGGCTAGATAAGTCTGAGTCTCAGACCCAGGCATAGAAGAAATCTGTGGAAGATATGTTATTGCAAAGTCAGGTTCCCTCAGGGTCACAAAAACGTACGTTGGCCCAGTTGGCAGACACTGCTACCGACACAGACTCTGATTCCAGTGTCGACTATAGCGATTCCAGATTAGATCCAAAATTGGCAAAAAGCATTCAGTACATGATTGTGGTGGTTAAAGAGGTATTACATATCACTGAGGACCCGGCTGTCCCTGATAAAAGGGTCTGTATGTATAAGGAAAGGAAACCTGAGATAACGTTTCCTCCCTCGCATGAACTGAACACGCTATTTGAAAAAGTCTGGGAAGGTCCTGACAGAAAGTTTCAGATTCCCAAAAGAATTTCGGTAGTTTATCCGTTTCCCTCGGCGGATAGGGAAAAGTGGGAGTCACCCCCCACTGTGGACAAGGCCCTGTCACGTTTGTCTAAAAAGGTGGCTCTCTCGTCACCTCACACGGCGGCCCTTAAGGATCCTGCGGATCATAAACAAGAAACTACGCTGAAGTCCATTTATGCGACCACAGGTACGCTACTCAGACCTGTCATTGCGTCTGCGTGGGTAAGTAGTGTTATTGAAAAGTGGGCAGACAACTTGTCTTCTGAAATAGATACCCTAGATAGGGATAGCATCCTCTTGACGCTGGGTTATATCAAGGACGCTGCAGCATACCTTAAGGAAGCTGCGAGAGATATTGGTCTTTTGGGATCAAAGGCCAATGCCATGGCAGTCTCAGCTAGGCGAGCGTTGTGGATTCACCAATGGAATGCTGATGCTGATTCCAAGAAAAGTATGGAATCTCTACCATATAAAGGTAAGGCCTTATTTGTCGACGGCCTTGATGATTTGGTATCTACAGCTACCGCGGGTAAGTCATCCTTTTTTGTTATGTTCCTCCACAACAAAAGAAAACGCACCACTATCAGATGCAGTCCTTTCGGCCTAATAAATACAGAAAGGGCCGAGGTTCTTCCTTCCTTGCTACTAGAGGAAGAGGTAAACGATCACCAGCCTTGTCAGGCTCCCAGGAGCAGAAGTCCTCCCGGGCTTCTGCCAATTCCACCGCATGACGTTGGGGCTCCTATGCGGGAGGCCACACCGGTGGGGGCATGTCTCAAACTCTTCAGTCAGTTTTGGGTTCGTTCGGACCTAGACCCATGGGTTTTACAAATAGTATCCCAAGGGTACAAGCTGGAGTTTCAAGACGTTCCCCCTCGCCGTTTTTTCATATCGGCCTTACCAGCTTCTCTTCCGGACAGAGAGGTAGTTTGCGACGCAATACAAAAGTTATGTCAAAATCAAGTTATCGTCAGGGTTCCCCAGTCGCAACAGGGAGAAGGTTTTTATTCTAGCCTGTTTGTGGTCCCGAAGCCGTACGGCTCGGCCAGACCAATCCTAAACCTGAAATCCCTAAATTTCTTCCTAAAGAAATTCAAATTCAAGATGGAGTCTCTCCGAGCAGTTATCTCCAGTCTGGAGGAAGGGGATTTTATGGTGTCAGTGGACATAAAGGATGCCTACTTACATGTTCCCATTTATCCTCCGCATCAGGCTTACCTGAGGTTTGCAATTCAGGATTGTCATTACCAATTTCAAACGTTGCCGTTTGGTCTGTCCACGGCTCCGAGGATTTTCACCAAAGTGATGGCGGAGTTGATGGTTCTCCTTCGCAAGCAAGGAGTCATGATTATCCCGTACTTGGACGATCTCCTGATAAAGGTGAGATCCAGGGACCAGTTGGTGCAAAACGTTGCACTCTCCCTGACAGTTCTTCAGCAACATGGTTGGCTCCTAAACTTGCCAAAATCACAGTTGATTCCGGCGACGCGGTTGCCATTTTTGGGAATGATATTGAACACAGAACTACAGAGAGTTTCTCTATCGTCCTAGTGGATGCTGGGGTTCCTGAAAGGACCATGGGGAATAGCGGCTCCGCAGGAGACAGGGCACAAAAAGTAAAGCTTTTCCAGATCAGGTGGTGTGCACTGGCTCCTCCCCCTATGACCCTCCTCCAGACTCCAGTTAGATTTTTGTGCCCGGCCGAGAAGGGTGCAATTCTAGGTGGCTCTCATAAAGAGCTGCTTAGAGAAAGTTTAGCTTAGGTTTTTTATTTTACAGTGATTCCTGCTGGCAACAGGATCACTGCAACGAGGGACAGAGGGGAGAAGAAGTGAACTCACCTGCGTGCAGGATGGATTGGCTTCTTGGCTACTGGACATCAGCTCCAGAGGGACGATCACAGGTACAGCCTGGATGGTCACCGGAGCCGCGCCGCCGGCCCCCTTGCAGATGCTGAAGTAAGAAGAGGTCCAGAATCGGCGGCTGAAGACTCCTGCAGTCTTCTAAAGGTAGCGCACAGCACTGCAGCTGTGCACCATTTTCCTCTCAGCACACTTCACACGCAGTCACTGAGGGTGCAGGGCGCTGGGGGGGGGCGCCCTGGGAGGCAAATGTAAACCTATATAAAGGCTAAAAATACCTCACATATAGCCCCCAGAGGCTATATGGAGATATTTAACCCCTGCCTGTATTCACAAAATAGCGGGAGACGAGCCGCCGAAAAAGGGGCGGGGCCTATCTCCTCAGCACACGGCGCCATTTCCTCTCACAGCTCCGCTGGTCAGGACGGCTCCCAGGTCTCTCCCCTGCACTGCACTACAGAAACAGGGTAAAACAGAGAGGGGGGGCAAATTTAATGGCAATATCTTGATATATATAAAGCAGCTATAAGGGAGCACTTATTATAAGGCTATCCCTGTCATATATAGCGTTTTTTGGTGTGTGCTGGCAGACTCTCCCTCTGTCTCCCCAAAGGGCTAGTGGGTCCTGTCTTCGTTTAGAGCATTCCCTGTGTGTCTGCTGTGTGTCGGTACGTGTGTGTCGACATGTATGAGGACGATATTGGTGTGGAGGCGGAGCAATTGCCAAATATGGGGATGTCACCTCCTAGGGGGTCGACACCAGAATGGATGCCTTTATTTATGGAATTACGGGATAGTGTCAACACGCTAAAGCAGTCGTTTGACGACATGAGGCGGCCGGACAATCAATTAGTGCCTGTCCAGGCGCCTCAAACACCGTCAGGGGCTGTAAAACGCCCTTTGCCTCAGTCGGTCGACACAGACCCAGACACAGGCACTGATTCCAGTGGTGACGGTGACGAATCAACCGTATTTTCCAGTAGGGCCACACGTTATATGATTTTGGCAATGAAGGAGGCGTTACATTTAGCTGATACTACAGGTACCACTAAACAGGGTATTATGTGGGGTGTGAAAAAACTACCTATAGTTTTTCCTGAATCAGAAGAATTAAATGACGTGTGTGATGAAGCGTGGGTTGCCCCTGATAAAAAGCTGATAATTTCAAAGAAATTATTGGCATTATACCCTTTCCCGCCAGAGGTTAGGGAGCGCTGGGAAACACCTCCTAGGGTGGACAAGGCGCTAACACGCTTATCAAAACAAGTGGCGTTACCTTCTCCTGAGACGGCCGCACTTAAAGATCCATCAGATAGGAGGATGGAAAATATCCAAAAAAGTATATACACACATGCAGGTGTTATACTACGACCAGCTATAGCGACTGCCTGGATGTGCAGTGCTGGGGTAGTTTGGTCAGAGTCCCTGATTGAAAATATTGATACCCTGGACAGGGACAATATTTTACTGTCGTTAGAACAAATAAAGGATGCATTTCTTTATATGCGTGATGCACAGAGGGATATCTGCACACTGGCATCACGGGTAAGTGCTATGTCCATTTCGGCCAGAAGAGCTTTATGGACGCGACAGTGGACAGGCGATGCGGATTCAAAACGGCATATGGAAGTTTTGCCGTATAAAGGGGAGGAGTTATTTGGAGTCGGTCTATCAGATTTGGTGGCCACGGCTACAGCCGGGAAATCCACCTTTCTACCTCAAGTCACTCCCCAACAGAAAAAGGCACCGACTTTTCAACCGCAGCCCTTTCGTTCCTTTAAAAATAAGTGAGCAAAGGGCTATTCATATCTGCCACGAGGCAGAGGTCGAGGGAAGAAACAGCAACAGGCAGCTCCTTCCCAGGAACAGAAGCCCTCCCCGGCTTCTACAAAAGCCTCAGCATGACGCTGGGGCTTCTCAAGCGGACTCGGGGACGGTGGGAGGTCGTCTCAAAAATTACAGCGCGCAGTGGGCTCACTCGCAGGTAGATCCCTGGATCTTGCAGATAATATCTCAGGGGTACAGGTTGGAATTAGAGACAGATCCACCTCGCCGTTTCCTGAAGTCTGCTTTACCAACGTCCCCTTCCGAAAGGGAGACGGTTTTGGAAGCCATTCACAAGCTGTACTCTCAGCAGGTGATAGTCAAGGTACCTCTTCTACAACAAGGGAAGGGGTATTATTCCACTCTATTTGTGGTACCGAAGCCGGATGGCTCGGTAAGGCCTATTCTAAATCTGAAGTCCTTGAACCTGTACATAAAGAAGTTCAAGTTCAAGATGGAGTCACTCAGAGCAGTGATAGCGAACCTGGAAGAAGGGGACTTTATGGTATCCTTGGACATCAAGGATGCGTATCTCCACGTTCCAATTTACCCCTCACACCAGGGGTACCTCAGGTTCGTTGTACAAAACTGTCACTATCAGTTTCAGACGCTGCCGTTTGGTTTGTCCACGGCACCTCGGGTCTTTACAAAGGTAATGGCCGAGATGATGATTCTTCTTCGAAGAAAAGGCGTATTAATTATCCCATACTTGGACGATCTCCTAATAAGGGCAAGGTCCAGAGAACAGCTAGAGATGGGATTAGCAATATCTCAAGAGGTGCTAAAGCAGCACGGATGGATTCTGAATATTCCAAAATCCCAATTAATGCCGACAACTCGTCTGCTGTTCCTAGGGATGATTCTGGACACGGTTCAGAAAAAGGTTTTTCTTCCCGAGGAAAAAGCCAAGGAGTTATCCGACCTGGTCAGGAATCTCCTAAAACCAGGAAAGGTGTCTGTACATCAATGCACGCATCTTCAGATGCACCTGCGGATAACCCTGTCTCCAAGGACAAGGGTATCTCTTCTGTGGTGGTTGCAGAGGGCTCATCTATTGGAGGGCCGCAGATTCGGCATACAGGATTGGATCCTGGTGACCACGGACGCCAGCCTGAGAGGCTGGGGAGCAGTCACACAAGGAAGAAACTTCCAGGGAGTGTGGTCGAGCCTGGAAAAGTCTCTTCACATAAACATTCTGGAACTAAGAGCAATCTACAATGCTCTAAGCCAGGCGGAACCTCTGCTTCAAGGAAGACCGGTGTTGATCCAGTCGGACAACATCACGGCAGTCGCCCATGTAAACAAACAGGGCGGCACAAGAAGCAGGAGTGCAATGGCAGAAGCTGCCAGGATCCTTCGCTGGGCGGAGAATCACGTGATAGCACTGTCAACAGTGTTCATCCCGGGAGTGGACAACTGGGAAGCAGACTTCCTCAGCAGACACGATCTTCACCCGGGAGAGTGGGGACTTCATCCAGAAGTTTTCCACATGCTAATAAACCGTTGGGAAAGACCAATGGTGGACATGATGGCGTCTCGCCTCAACAAAAAACTGGACAGGTATTGCGCCAGGTCAAGAGATCCGCAGGCAATAGCTGTGGACGCGCTGGTAACACCTTGGGTGTACCAGTCGGTGTATGTGTTTCCTCCTCTGCCTCTCATACCAAAGGTATTGAGAATCATACGGCAAAGCGGAGTAAGAACGATACTAGTGGCTCCGGATTGGCCAAGAAGGTCTTGGTACCCGGAACTTCAAGAGATGGTCACGGACGATCCGTGGCCTCTACCTCTAAGACAGGACCTGCTTCAGCAGGGACCGTGTCTATTCCAAGACTTGCCGCGGCTGCGTTTGACGGCATGGCGGTTGAACGCCAGATCCTAAAAGGAAAAGGCATTCCAGAAGAAGTCATTCCTACCTTGATTAAGGCAAGAAAGGAAGTCACCGCGAAGCATTATCACCGCATTTGGCGGAAATATGTTGCGTGGTGCGAGGATCGGAGTGCTCCGACGGAGGAATTTCAACTGGGTCGTTTCCTACATTTCCTGCAATCAGGATTGTCTATGGGTCTCAAATTGGGATCTATTAAGGTTCAAATTTCGGCCCTGTCAATATTCTTCCAAAAAGAATTGGCCTCAGTTCCTGAGGTCCAGACTTTTGTCAAAGGAGTACTGCATATACAGCCTCCTGTGGTGCCTCCGGTGGCACCGTGGGATCTAAATGTAGTTTTAGATTTCCTCAAATCCCATTGGTTTGAACCACTAAAAAATGTGGATTTGAAATATCTCACATGGAAAGTGACTATGTTACTGGCCCTGGCGTCCGCCAGGAGAGTATCTGAACTGGCGGCTTTATCTTATAAAAGCCCTTATTTAATTTTCCATTCGGATAGGGCAGAGCTGCGGACGCGTCCGCATTTTCTCCCTAAGGTGGTATCAGCGTTTCACCTGAACCAGCCTATTGTAGTGCCTGCGGCTACAAGCGACTTGGAGGACTCCAAGTTGTTGGACGTTGTCAGAGCTTTAAAAATATACATTTCAAGGACGGCTGGAGTCAGAAAATCTGACTCGCTGTTTATACTGTATGCACCCAACAAGTTGGGTGCGCCTGCTTCTAAGCAGTCGATTGCTCGTTGGATTTGTAACACAATTCAACTTGCACATTCTGTGGCAGGCCTGCCACAGCCTAAATCTGTTAAGGCCCATTCCACAAGGAAGGTGGGCTCATCTTGGGCGGCTGCCCGAGGGGTCTCGGCATTACAACTCTGCCGAGCAGCTACGTGGTCAGGGGAGAACACGTTTGTAAAATTCTACAAATTTGATACCCTGGCAAAGGAGGACCTGGAGTTCTCTCATTCGGTGCTGCAGAGTCATCCGCACTCTCCCGCCCGTTTGGGAGCTTTGGTATAATCCCCATGGTCCTTTCAGGAACCCCAGCATCCACTAGGACGATAGAGAAAATAAGAATTTACTTACCGATAATTCTATTTCTCGGAGTCCGTAGTGGATGCTGGGCGCCCATCCCAAGTGCGGATTATCTGCAATACTTGTACATAGTTATTGTTAACTAATTCGGGTTATTGTTTAGGGAGCCATCTTTCAGAGGCTCCTCTGTTATCATACTGTTAACTGGGTTTAGATCACAAGTTGTACGGTGTGATTGGTGTGGCTGGTATGAGTCTTACCCGGGATTCAAAATCCTCCCTTATTGTGTACGCTCGTCCGGGCACAGTACCTAACTGGAGTCTGGAGGAGGGTCATAGGGGGAGGAGCCAGTGCACACCACCTGATCTGGAAAAGCTTTACTTTTTGTGCCCTGTCTCCTGCGGAGCCGCTATTCCCCATGGTCCTTTCAGGAACCCCAGCATCCACTACGGACTCCGAGAAATAGAATTATCGGTAAGTAAATTCTTATTTTTTCTTCCAGTGGAAAAGGCTCTGGAACTTCAGAGTCTGGTCAAACAAATTCTGAAACCAGCAAGAGTGTCAATCCATCAATGCATTTGGTTGCTGGGGAAGATGGTTGCAGCCTACGAGGCCATTCAGTTTGGCAGGTTCCATGCCAGAGTGTTCCAGTGGGACCTGTTGGACAAGTGGTCCGGGTCCCACCTACTCATGCACCGGAGGATAATCCTGTCTTCCAAGACCAGGGTATCACTCCTGTGGTGGCTGCACAGCTCTCACCTCCTAGAGGGGCACAGATTCGGGATACAGGACTGGATCCTAGTAACCACAGATGCAAGCTTCCGAGGCTGGGGGGCAGTCACAATGGGAGAAAACTTCCAAGGAAGATGGTCAAGTTAGGAAACTTGTCTCCACATAAATGTTCTGGAGTTAAGGGCCATTTACAACGGCCTTCTGTAATCGGAACATCTTCTTCGAGATCTGCCTGTACTGATCCAGTCGGACAATGTAACAGCAGTAGCGTACATAAACCGTCAGGGCGGAACGAAAAGCAGAGCGGCAATGGCAGAAGCCACAAGGATTTTCCGTTGGGTGGAAAAGCATACAAGCGCCAGCGATCTTCATTCCAGGAGTGGACAACTGGGAAGCAGACTTCCTCAGCAGACACGATTTCCATCCCAGGAGAGTGGGGCCTCCACCAAGAAGTCTTTGCAGAGGTGACAGGTCGTTGGGGAGTTCCTCAAGTAGACATGATGGCATCTCGTCTCAAGAAGCTTCAGAGATATTGTTCCAGGTCAAGGGACCGTCAAGCAATTGCAGTGGATGCTCTGGTGACACCGTGGGTATTTCAGTCGGTGTATGTATTCCCTCCACTTCCTCTCATTCCAAAAGTTCTAAAGATCAGAAGAACAAGGATCCGGGCGATCCTCATTGTCCCAGACTGGACAAGGAGGGCTTGGTATCCAGATCTTCAGGAATTACTCATAGGAGATCCCTGACCTCTTCCTCTGTGCCAGGAACTGTTACAACAGGGGCCGTGCGTGTATCAGGACTTACCGCGGCTACATTTGACGGCATGGCAGTTGAGTGCAAAATCATAGCCCGTAAGGGTATTCCCAGTGAAGTCATTCCCACACTTATTCAGGCCAGAAAAGGGGTAACGTCTATACATTACCACCATATTTGGAGGAAATATGTTTCTTGGTGTGAATCCAAGGGGGCTCCTACGGAAGAGTTTCGGCTAGGACGTTTTCTTCATTTTCTACAAGCAGGTGTGGATGCGGGACTAAAATTGGGCTCAATTAAGGTACAGATTTCAGCCTTATCGGTTTTCTTTCAGAAACAATTGGCCTCCCTTCCAGAAGTTCAGACTTTCGTGAAAGGCGTGTTGCACATCCAACCTCCATTTGTGCCTCCAGTGGCACCATGGGATCTTAATGTGGTGTTGCAGTTCCTTCAATCACATTGGTTTGAACCTTTACGGAAGGTGGAGTTGAAATTCCTCACTTGGAAAGTGGTCATCCTGTTGGCCTTGACATCTGCAAGGCGGGTGTCTGAGTTGGCGGCCTTGTCTCACAAGAGCCCTTATTTGATCTTCCATGAACATAGAGCTGAATTGAGGACACACGTCAACAATTTCTACCAAAGGTGGTTTCCTCTTTCCACATGAACCAACCTATTGTGGTGCCGAGCAGCTACTTGGTCGGGGTCAAACACATTTGCAAAGTTCTACAAGTTTGACACCTTGTCCGATGAAGACCTTAAGTTCGGTCAATCGGTGATGCAGAGTCGTCCACACTCTCCCGCCTGTTCTAGAGCTTTGGTATAACCCCATGGTTCTAATGGTGTCCCCAGCATCCTCTAGGACGTATGAGAAAATAGGATTTTAATACCTACCGGTAAATCCTTTTCTCTTAGTCCGTGGAGGATGCTGGGCGCCCGTCCCAGTGCGTACTGTATCTGCAGTTATTAGTTGTGGTTACACACATGTTGTGTTACGTTAATTGTCAGCATGTTGCTGCAATTGTTCATGCCGTTGGCTTGTGTTCTGTGCGGCATGCTTGAGGTGTGAGCTGGTATGAATCTCACCTTAGTTTAACAATAAATCCTTTCCTCGAAATGTCAAGTCTCCCTGGGCACAGTTCCTATAACTGGAGTCTGGAGGAGGGGCATAGAGGGAGGAGCCAGTTCACACCCTTTCATAGTCTTAAAGTGCCCATGTCTCCTGCGGATCCTGTCTATACCCCATGGTTCTATGGTGACCCCAGCATCCTCTACGGCCTGTGAGAAAAGGATTTACCGGTAGGTATTAAAATCCTATTTTCGTCCACCCACGGCTCCGTGGGATCTAAATTTAGTGTTGGAATTTTTTAAATCTGAGCTTTTCGAACCATTGGAATGGGCAGATCTAAAATACTGTATGAGTGCTGGAAAACAGCTTTGCTTCTTGCTTTGGCATCAGCAAGGCGAGTATCTGAATTAGGGGGCTCTGTCTTGTAAAAGTCTCTTTCTAGTGTTTCATGAAGACAGAGCGGAACTCCGTACAAAGGTGGAGTTTTTACATAAGGTGGTCTCTGGTTTCCACATAAACCAACCAACTGTGGTCCTGTCTTTCCAGGGGTTGTCAGAGGGCGACCTTTTTTTGGATGTAGTCAGAGCCTTGAGGATTTACATTCAGGCTACGAGTTCAGTTAGGAAGTCTATCTAGATGGATATGGCTAACCATTAAATAGGCATACATATCGAAGGGGAAAAGAGTCCCGTTTCGAGTGGGAGCTCACACAAGATCAGTTGGAACTTCTTGGGCGGCTGCTAGATGAGCGTCCACTGTCCAACTTTGTAGAGCGGCAATGTGGTCATCAGTGCATATGTTCACTCATTTCTACAAATTTGATACCTTTTCAGCTAGGTATTCCAATTTTAGTCATTTGGTTCTAAAGGCTTCGGACAGCACTCCCACCCGTGGGGCTATCTTTGGGACGTCCCCAGCTGTCTAACTCCAGTGTTCCCTAGTGGATGATAGAGAAAATAGGATTTTGATAAATCCATTTCTCTGAATCCACTCGGGGACACTGGACGCCCCCCTCGGTGCTGCCAGCTTGAGTGTTATAGTTATATTAGTTCAAACCTGTGGATTAATGGTTTATATAGTTCTTGGGTGCTGTTTGACGTTGTGGTATGGTTGGTCCCTCCCCGTAGATCTTTAATTTTCATGTTCCCTCTTCTCTCCGTCAATTTTTCAAACTGGAGTGATGGGAGGGTGTGAAGGGGGAGGAGCCAGTTGTGAATATTTTTTTTATAACTACATTTTGCTACGTCCGGTCTGCAATCTTCACACCCCAGCTGTCTAACTCCAGTGTCCCAGAGTGGATTCAGAGAAATAAGTTTATCGGTAAGTACCAAAATCCTCTATTTTGAGCACCTGGGAAATGAGCTGACAAAATGTGACTTTCAAATGGAAAACATAATAAACAATTGGTTTTAATCCACAGCACTCAACCTACTGTGGTGCCAGTGGTATGTGACAGCACAATTACATAAAAAATAAAAAAAAGATACATACACAGCACTCACCTAATTAAATTCCGAACTGTATGTCATTTAAAATCTGGAAAAGGTAGTTTCCAACATTTGCAATAAATTGTCAGAGCTCACCGACCACTTTTCGGTCTTACCCTTCTGGTGAATCCCTACACTGACTCTAAAAAAAACATGTGAGCATTACTCTTCATTACTGTTGGTAGCTCAATTAATTACACAGATTATAGAT
Organism: Pseudophryne corroboree; assembly: GCF_028390025.1. Taxonomy (NCBI): domain Eukaryota; kingdom Metazoa; phylum Chordata; class Amphibia; order Anura; family Myobatrachidae; genus Pseudophryne; species Pseudophryne corroboree. The sequence goes on along the minus strand of NC_086444.1, from coordinate 372,778,712 downwards.
AAAATGTATGCCGCTTCAGTGAAGTACTGGCTTAAATACGGGGTGTGTGTGTGTGTGTGTGTGTGTGTGTGTGTGTGTGTGTATATATATATATATATATATGTGTATATATGTGTTTTGTTTTTTCTTCTCTTTTTAACATTGGATTTGAATTGCCATGTTTAAGTTCTTTCTTTGTATGTACAATGTGCACATCAGGTAAGTGTTCCTTATCTCCTGTCATACTATCATTGTATTTTGCTGTTCACTAGGTGTTGTGTGCAGAAGCGAGTGCTCATCACCTGGTACATGAAACTGAACAGTCAACGGGAAATTCGCTTAGCAGAGAGAATAGTGAGTTCTGGATCTGTAAGGCTGGAGTGTGTACATACTGGTGTTTGCTTTGCATTTGTTTTTTATGCATGTATAGAGTCAAGATTTCATAACTGCATTTCACTGAGATAAATGTACATTTTCAATTGTTAGACACTCTGAATTTGACCAAAAGCATGAAAAGAAATGCTGTAAAAAAGCTAATGTGTACAGTCTTTGGCATAAGAATTTATAATGCCATAACTGTTTACTTGCTCTTAACTGTTTAACTTAAGCACAGAATTTGAATGCCAGTTTCTGCTACCTTATGATGAGGAGCCAAGGCCAATGTTTAGTAGCCCCCAGTTCTTTAAAAAAAAAAAAATGTAAGCCATGCAACAAACTTGAAGGATTCTGGTGTTGTGTGCTGGCAGGTTATATAGCAGTTGTCCAATCACCTGCATATAATTTATCCAACTAGACTATAATCACACATTAATATCCTGTTCCAGAGGTTCTCAAACTGAGTCCTCAAGGCACCACAGCGGTCCAGGTTTTAAATATTGCCATGGCTCAGCACAGATTAAATTAAATTGACTGAGGTACTAATTTATGTCACCTGTGGCCAAGCATGGATATAATTAAAACCTGGACTGTTGGGGTGCTTTGAGGACTGTGTTTGAGAACCTCTGGTCCTATTCCCTCTATCAAATCTGTTCCTACTCTATACGTTTCATCAAGATTACTGGTCTGGTTAATTACTTAACCACTTAACTGATGATTTATTTAGCCAAAAACCGCTCCGAAATTGTCGTTTTCTTTTTTTTAATGAGTGAATTAGGTGAAGAACATGAATTTAACCCTGTCCCAAATGATTTTAGTTGAAGAAAAAAAAAAAATGTTTTATTTATTTTTTATAATCATCTAAACATTGATCAGGAATATTGCGACCATCGCAGCTTTCATTTTGAAAGCCGGGACAGCCTCCAGGTATACAGGGGGGGTGTGGGGATGGCTTGCGAGGGTTAATTTACACTCCCCAGCGGCTGCCATTATCTGCAGCCGTTGGAGGGGGGGGGGAAGTCCTGCTGTGCTGACCGATCAGCAGTGATCGGCAGCACGGCAATAAGTAGGGGAGAGTGCAGGGAGGCAGAGGGACCTTCCAGTCCCTCTGACAGCAGCAGCGGAGGGAAGTTTCTCTTCCCTGCCACTGCTAACACTCCTCCTGTGCTATCAGGTCAAATAGAGCACTTGCAGGCATGGTCGCAACTGATGCGACCATGCCAGGCAAGTGGTTAAACATTGGGTTGGTTCTATATCGGAGGGGCTGAAGGGACCTTGTGACGTATTGAGGGGAGGAGCTACGTCACCAGGGGGAGGAGCTACGGGCGAACAGGGTACCCGAAAAGTATCCTCGTGGGCTCGCTTCGCTCGCCACGCTTCGGGCACGGTGGCTCGCTCCGCTCCGCTTCGCTCACCACCTAATTACTAAAGGTAATAGTTGGTGGCGTGGATAGTAGAGAAACTATCCCGCTGGCCTAGCTCCTCCCCCTTGCGTCGTAACTCCTCCCCCTTACGGAAAAGGTCCCTTAGCCCACTTGATTCTAGCATCTACCTTAAACATTGTCCTCTAGCTCCTCCTCCCCTACAGTGAACTGCTAGGGACAATTAGAACAGGTTTTGCGATCGATGTGCTGAACTGAAATTCTGCATGGATCAGGGCCATAGTTATTACATATGGGTGTATTCAATTGGTGTTGGATATCCCGACTTGTCAGAAAAACGTCAGTTTCCGACTTTTTTCAAGTCAAGTGCCGTTTTTCGACAATTCGGAAAACACGTGGATAGGCGGTTTAGCCGCGGATCCACGTATTTTGTAGGATTTGCAGGCGTATTCGTCAGGTTTTTGGCCCGTTTTCGACAGTGCCGATCCGACTTTAAAAATAGCCAGATCGACATTGTCAAAACGGGCTAAACCTGTCAAAAACGCCAGCAAATTGAATAGTGCAGTGTTGGCTCCTCTCCGTCGGAGAGGATCCGACACATTGAATACACCCCATAGAGTTTCCAAAGACTGCCTTTGAGCTGTATTTTCATGGAAGCAACTTTAATGGTCGCTGCAAAAGCACTGTTTCTCTATCGTCCTAGTGGATGCTGGGGTTCCTGAAAGGACCATGGGGAATAGCGGCTCCGCAGGAGACAGGGCACAAAAGTAAAGCTTTCCGATCAGGTGGTGTGCACTGGCTCCTCCCCCTATGACCCTCCTCCAAGCCAGTTAGATTTTTGTGCCCGGCCGAGAAGGGTGCAATCTAGGTGGCTCTCCTAAAGAGCTGCTTAGAGAAAGTTTAGCTTAGGTTTTTTATTTTACAGTGAGTCCTGCTGGCAACAGGATCACTGCAACGAGGGACTTAGGGGAGAAGAAGTGAACTCACCTGCGTGCAGGATGGATTGGCTTCTTGGCTACTGGACATCAGCTCCAGAGGGACGATCACAGGTACAGCCTGGATGGTCACCGGAGCCTCGCCGCCGGCCCCCTTGCAGATGCTGAAACATGAAGAGGTCCAGAATCGGCGGCAGAAGACTCCTCAGTCTTCTAAAGGTAGCGCACAGCACTGCAGCTGTGCGCCATTTTCCTCTCAGCACACTTCACACGGCAGTCACTGAGGGTGCAGGGCGCTGGGAGGGGAGCGCCCTGGGAGGCAAATGAAAACCTATTTGGCTAAAAAATACCTCACATATAGCCTCCGGGGCTATATGGAGATATTTAACCCCTGCCAGAATACACTAAAGAGCGGGAGACGAGCCCGCCGGAAAAGGGGCGGGGCCTATCTCCTCAGCACACAGCGCCATTTTCCTTACACAGCTCCGCTGGTCAGGACGGCTCCCAGGTCTCTCCCCTGCACTGCACTACAGAAACAGGGTAAAACAAGAGAGGGGGGGCAAAATAGTGGCAAAAATTATATTATAAAAGCAGCTATACAGGGAGCACTTATTATAAGGCTATCCCTGTCATATATAGCGCTTTTGGTGTGTGCTGGCAAACTCTCCCTCTGTCTCCCCAAAGGGCTAGTGGGGTCCTGTCTTCGTTAAGAGCATTCCCTGTGTGTCTGCTGTGTGTCGGTACGTGTGTGTCGACATGTATGAGGACGATATTGGTGTGGAGGCGGAGCAATTGCCAAATATGGGGATGTCACCTCCTAGGGGGTCGACACCAGAATGGATGCCTTTATTTATGGAATTACGGGATAGTGTCAACACGCTAAAGCAGTCGTTTGTCGACATGAGACGGCCGGACAATCAGTTAGTGCCTGTCCAGGCGCCTCAAACACCGTCAGGGGCTGTAAAACGCCCTTTGCCTCAGTCGGTCGACACAGACCCAGACACAGGCACTGATTCCAGTGGCGACGGTGACGAATCAACCGTATTTTCCAGTAGGGCCACACGTTATATGATTTTGGCAATGAAGGAGGCGTTACATTTAGCTGATACTACTGGTACCACTAAACAGGGTATTATGTGGGGTGTGAAAAAACTACCTATAGTTTTTCCTGAATCAGAAGAACTAAATGATGTATGTGATGAAGCGTGGGTTGCCCCCGATAAAAAGATGCTAATTTCAAAGAAGTTATTAGCTTTATACCCTTTCCCGTCAGAGGTTAGGGCGCGCTGGGAAACACCTCCTAGGGTGGATAAGGCGCTCACACGCTTATCTAAACAAGTGGCGTTACCCTCTCCTGAGACGGCCGCACTTAAAGATCCAACAGATAGGAGGATGGAAAATATCCAAAAAAGTATATACACACATACAGGTGTTATACTACGACCAGCTATAGCGTCAGCCTGGATGTGCAGTGCTGGAGTAGTTTGGTCAGAGTCCCTGATTGAAAATATTGATACCCTGGATAGGGACAATGTTTTACTGTCTTTAGAGCAAATAAAGGATGCATTTCTTTATATGCGTGATGCACAGAGGGATATCTGCACACTGGCATCACGGGTAAGTGCTATGTCCATTTCGGCCAGAAGAAGTTTATGGACGCGACAGTGGTCAGGCGATGCGGACTCAAAACGGCATATGGAAGTTTTGCCGTATAAAGGGGAGGAGTTATTTGGAGTCGGTCTATCAGATTTGGTGGCCACGGCTACAGCCGGGAAATCCACCTTTTTACCTCAAGCTACTCCCCAACAGAAAAAGACACCGACTTTTCAACCGCAGTCCTTTCGTTCCTTTAAAAACAAGAGAGCAAAGGGATATTCATATCTGCCACGAGGCAGAGGAAGGGGGAAGAGACACCAACAGGCAGCTCCTTCCCAGGAACAGAAGCCCTCCCCCACTTCTACAAAAGCCTCAGCATGACGCTGGGGCTTCTCAAGCGGACTCGGGGGCGGTGGGCGGTCGTCTCAAGCATTTCAGCGCGCAGTGGGCTCACTCGCAGGTAGATCCCTGGATCCTGCAGATAATATCTCAGGGGTACAGGTTGGAACTAGAGACAGATCCGCCTCGCCGTTTCCTGAAGTCTGCTTTACCAACGTCCCCCTCCGAAAGGGAGACGGTTTTGGAAGCCATTCACAAGCTGTACTCTCAGCAGGTGATAGTCAAGGTACCTCTTCTACAACAGGGAAAGGGGTATTATTCCACTCTATTTGTGGTACCGAAGCCGGACGGCTCGGTAAGACCTATTCTAAATCTGAAGTCCTTGAACCTGTACATAAAGAAGTTCAAGTTCAAAATGGAGTCACTCAGAGCAGTGATAGCGAACCTGGAAGAAGGGGACTTTATGGTGTCCTTGGACATCAAGGATGCGTACCTCCACGTTCCAATTTACCCCTCACACCAGGGGTACCTCAGGTTCGTTGTACAAAACTGTCACTATCAGTTTCAGACGCTGCCGTTCGGATTGTCCACGGCACCTCGGGTCTTTACAAAGGTAATGGCCGAGATGATGATTCTTCTTCGAAGAAAAGGCGTATTAATTATCCCATACTTGGACGATCTCCTAATAAGGGCAAGGTCCAGAGAACAGCTAGAGAGGGGATTAGCACTGTCTCAAGAAGTGCTAAAACAGCACGGCTGGATTCTGAATATTCCAAAATCCCAGTTAATGCCGACAACTCGTCTGCTGTTCCTAGGGATGATTCTGGACACGGTTCAGAAAAAGGTTTTTCTCCCGGAGGAAAAAGCCAAGGAGTTGTCCGAGCTTGTCAGGAACCTCCTAAAACCAGGAAAGGTGTCTGTACATCAATGCACAAGAGTCCTGGGAAAAATGGTGGCTTCTTACGAAGCAATTCCATTCGGCAGATTCCATGCACGAATTTTCCAGAGGGATCTGTTAGACAAATGGTCAGGGTCGCATCTTCAGATGCACCAGCGGATAACCCTGTCTCCAAGGACAAGGGTATCTCTTCTGTGGTGGTTGCAGAGTGCTCATCTATTGGAGGGCCGCAGATTCGGCATACAGGATTGGATCCTGGTGACCACGGACGCCAGCCTGAGAGGCTGGGGAGCAGTCACACAAGGAAGAAACTTCCAGGGAGTGTGGACGAGCCTGGAAACGTCTCTTCACATAAACATTCTGGACCTAAGAGCAATCTACAATGCTCTAAGCCAGGCAGAACCTCTGCTTCAAGGAAAACCGGTGTTGATCCAGTCGGACAACATCACGGCAGTCGCCCATGTGAACAGACAGGGCGGCACAAGAAGCAGGAGTGCAATGGCAGAAGCTGCAAGGATTCTTCGCTGGGCAGAGAATCATGTGATAGCACTGTCAGCAGTGTTCATCCCGGGAGTGGACAACTGGGAAGCAGACTTCCTCAGCAGACACGACCTTCACCCGGGAGAGTGGGGACTTCATCCGGAAGTCTTCCACATGCTGGTAACCCGTTGGGAAAGACCAATGGTGGACATGATGGCATCTCGCCTCAACAAAAAACTGGACAGGTATTGCGCCAGGTCAAGAGATCCGCAGGCAATAGCTGTGGACGCGCTGGTAACGCCTTGGGTGTACCAGTCGGTGTATGTGTTTCCTCCTCTGCCTCTCATACCAAAAGTATTGAGAATTATACGGCAAAGAGGCGTAAGAACGATACTAGTGGTTCCGGATTGGCCAAGAAGGACTTGGTACCCGGAACTTCAAGAGATGATCACGGAAGATCCGTGGCCTCTACCTCTAAGGAGGGACTTGCTTCAGCAGGGTCCCTGTCTGTTTCAAGACTTACCGCGGCTGCGTTTGACGGCATGGCGGTTGAACGCCGGATCCTAAAGGAAAAAGGCATGCCGGAAGAAGTCATTCCTACTTTGATTAAAGCAAGGAAGGAAGTAACCGTGCAACACTATCACCGCATTTGGCGAAGATATGTTGCGTGGTGCGAGGATCGGAGTGCTCCGACGGAGGAATTTCAACTGGGTCGATTCCTACATTTCCTGCAATCAGGATTGTCTATGGGTCTCAAATTGGGATCTATTAAGGTTCAAATTTCGGCCCTGTCGATTTTCTTTCAAAAAGAATTGGCTTCAGTTCCTGAAGTCCAGACTTTTGTTAAGGGAGTGCTGCATATACAGCCTCCTGTGGTGCCTCCAGTGGCACCGTGGGATCTCAATGTGGTTTTGGAATTTCTAAAATCTCATTGGTTTGAACCACTAAAAAAGGTGGATTTAAAATATCTCACATGGAAAGTGACCATGTTACTTGCCCTGGCTTCGGCCAGGAGAGTGTCAGAACTGGCAGCTTTATCTTACAAAAGCCCATATCCGATTTTCCATTCGGACAGGGCAGAACTGCGGACTCGTCCGCAGTTTCTCCCTAAGGTGGTGTCAGCATTTCATCTGAACCAGCCTATTGTAGTGCCTGCGGCTACAAGTGACTTGGAGGACTCCAAGTTACTGGACGTTGTCAGAGCATTAAAAATATATATTGCAAGGACAGCTGGAGTCAGAAAATCTGACTCGTTGTTTATATTGTATGCACCCAACAAGATGGGTGCTCCTGCGTCTAAGCAGACGATTGCTCGTTGGATCTGTAGCACAATCCAACTTGCACATTCTGTGGCAGGCCTGCCACAGCCTAAATCTGTAAAGGCCCACTCCACAAGGAAGGTGGGCTCATCTTGGGCGGCTGCCCGAGGGGTCTCGGCATTACAACTTTGCCGAGCAGCTACGTGGTCAGGGGAGAACACGTTTGTAAAATTTTACAAATTTGATACTCTGGCTAAGGAGGACCTGGAGTTCTCTCATTCGGTGCTGCAGAGTCATCCGCACTCTCCCGCCCGTTTGGGAGCTTTGGTATAATCCCCATGGTCCTTTCAGGAACCCCAGCATCCACTAGGACGATAGAGAAAATAAGATTTTACTTACCGATAAATCTATTTCTCGGAGTCCGTAGTGGATGCTGGGCGCCCATCCCAAGTGCGGATTATCTGCATAAATTGTACATAGTTATTGTTAACTAATTCGGGTTATTGTTAGGAAGCCATCTTTCAGAGGCTCCTCTGTTATCATACTGTTAACTGGTTTTGATCACAAGTTGTACGGTGTGATTGGTGTGGCTGGTATGAGTCTTACCCGGGATTCAAAATTCCTCCCTTATTGTGTACGCTCGTCCGGGCACAGTACCTAACTGGCTTGGAGGAGGGTCATAGGGGGAGGAGCCAGTGCACACCACCTGATCGGAAAGCTTTACTTTTGTGCCCTGTCTCCTGCGGAGCCGCTATTCCCCATGGTCCTTTCAGGAACCCCAGCATCCACTACGGACTCCGAGAAATAGAATTATCGGTAAGTAAATTCTTATTTTTCCCAGTCAGGATTTGTCAGGCAGCGGTTTATGTAACGGTAAACCTAAAAATGCTTTCTTTCTAGATAATCATCCTTCACTGTTTTGAACTCTCTGGTTTTCCTGTAATTCTAGGCTATCCTGCACTGCAACTGGCAGTTGTTGGGGACATACTGGTGCACATGGAAAAATTGCCTGGCAGCTTTATATGCTGAGCGTGAGATGGATATAATGGCTTCTGAGCACTACCGGAGAAAGCACTTATTCCATGTCTTGCACACCTGGAGGGAAAATGTTCAAGAAATAAAAACAGAGTAAGAAAAAATGTGTTCAGTACTGCTAAGAAGTATAAAAGCCAGGAAATGTTCTCCTACTACCGTCTGAAACATTTGAGCTATAGCAACTGCTGAATTACAGCTACTAGATTAATGCTTTGATCATACCCCCCATTGCGTCATAGGGGTCTTGGTCACATCTCCAGGGAGAAATACATCAGTTGTTTGTGCAGCACGCAGTGGAGGCACCTGCCACTAGTATATACTGCTCTGGAACACGGCCCAATTTCCTGCTAGTTGGTACGAACATACCGATCACAGGACTGTCCCTGGAATCGCTATTATTTGGGAGACATACTTTGCATGCATGATGATCTCATAGAAACCATATCATATTTTGTGTGTTTTAGTGCTGCTTCTGATTAACTGTGCAGCACTGTAGAAGATGTAGGTGCTTTGTAATTAATGCATATTATTAGGGCACCGTACGTCTTCTGCTACAATCACTGTACATAAAATGCTGCGCCTTGATGTTCAGTTTATACTGTAGTGTTCTATTCACTTTATACTGCTATACATACTATTCAAGAGCAATTTTGGCTTGGCCGGTAAGCTTCTAATTGCATCAATGATGCTGAATGTGTTATGGATGTGAGGATAAGTCTGCCACAGTGCGGAGACTTAATAGAGGGCATTTCTCTATCGTCCTAAGTGGATGCTGGGGTTCCTGAAAGGACCATGGGGAATAGCGGCTCCGCAGGAGACAGGGCACAAAAAAGTAAAGCTTTACTAGGTCAGGTGGTGTGCACTGGCTCCTCCCCCTATGACCCTCCTCCAGACTCCAGTTAGATTTTGTGCCCGAACGAGAAGGGTGCAATCTAGGTGGCTCTCCTAAAGAGCTGCTTAGAGAAAGTTTAGTTTAGGTTTTTTTCTTTACAGTGAGTCCTGCTGGCAACAGGATCACTGCAACGTGGGACTTAGGGGGAAAGTAGTAAACTCACCTGCATGCAGAGTGGATTTGCTGCTTGGCTACTGGACACCATTAGCTCCAGAGGGATCGAACACAGGCCCAGCCGTGGAGTCCGGTCCCGGAGCCGCGCCGCCGACCCCCTTGCAGATGCTGAAGCGTGAAGAGGTCCGGAAACCGGCGGCTGAAGACTCCTCAGTCTTCATAAGGTAGCGCACAGCACTGCAGCTGTGCGCCATTTTCCTCTCAGCACACTTCACTGGGCAGTCACTGAGGGTGCAGAGCGCTGGGGGGGGGCGCTCTGAGAGGCAAATATAAACCTTATACAAGGCTAAAAATACCTCACATATAGCCCATAGGGGCTATATGGAGATATTTAACCCCTGCCTGACTGGAAAAATAGCGGGAGAAGAACCCGCCGAAAAAGGGGCGGGGCCTATCTCCTCAGCACACGGCGCCATTTTCTGTCACAGCTCCGCTGGTCAGAACGGCTCCCAGGTCTCTCCCCTGCACTGCACTACAGAAACAGGGTAAAACAGAGAGGGGGGGCACATTAATGGCTATATATATATATATTAAAGCAGCTATAAGGGAGCACTTAATATAAGGATATCCCTTGTATATATAGCGCTTTGTGGTGTGTGCTGGCAGACTCTCCCTCTGTCTCCCCAAAAGGGCTAGTGGGTCCTGTCTTCATTAGAGCATTCCCTGTGAGTTTGCGGTGTGTGTCGGTACGTGGTGTCGACATGTATGAGGACGATATTGGTGTGGAGGCGGAGCAATTGCCAAATATGCAGATGTCACCCCCCAGGGGGTCGACACCAGAATGGATGCCTTTATTTGTGGAATTACGTGATGGTTTATCTTCCCTTAAACAGTCAGTTGAGGACATGAGGCGGCCGGACAATCAATTAATGCCTGTCCAGGCGCCTCAAACACCGTCAGGGGCTGTAAAACGCCCTTTGCCTCAGTCGGTCGACACAGACCCAGACACGGGCACTGATTCCAGTGACGACGGTAGAAATTCAAACGTATTTTCCAGTAGGGCCACACGTTATATGATTTTGGCAATGAAGGAGACGTTACATTTAGCTGATACTACAGATACCGTAAAACAGGGTATTATGTATGGTGTGAAAAAACTACAAACAGTTTTTCCTGAATCAGAAGAATTAAATGACGTGTGTGATGAAGCGTGGGTTGCTCCTGATAAAAAGTTGATAATTTCAAAAAAGTTATTGGCATTATACCCTTTCCCGCCAGAGGTTAGGGCGCGCTGGGAAACACCCCCTAAGGTGGACAAGGCGCTCACACGCTTATCCAAACAAGTGGCGTTACCCTCTCCTGAGACGGCCGCACTTAAGGATCCATCAGATAGAAAGATGGAAGTTATTCAAAAGAATATATACACACATGCAGGTGTTATACTACGACCAGCTATAGCAACTGCCTGGATGTGCAGTGCTGGAGTAGTTTGGTCAGAATCCCTGATTGAAAATATTGATACCCTAGATAGGGACAATGTTTTACTGTCGTTAGAACAAATAAAGGATGCATTTATCTATATGCGTGATGCACAGAGGGATATTTGCACACTGGCATCTCGGGTGAGTGCTATGTCCATTTCAGCCAGAAGAGCCTTATGGACACGACAGTGGACAGGCGATGCGGATTCAAAACGTCACATGGAGGTTTTGCCGTATAAAGGGGAGGAGTTATTTGGAGTTGGTCTATCAGACTTGGTGGCCACGGCTACTGCCGGGAAATCCACTTTTTTACCTCAAGTCACTCCCCAACAGAGAAAGGCACCGACCTTTCAACCGCAGCCTTTTCGCTCCTACAAAAATAAGAGAGCAAAGGGCTTGTCGTACCTGCCACGAGGCAGAGGAAGAGGGAAGAGACACCAACAGGCAGCTCCTTCCCAGGAACAGAAGCCCTCCCCGGCTCCTGCAAAAACCTCAGCATGACGCTGGGGCCTCTCAAGCGGACTCGGGGACAGTGGGGGGCCGTCTCAAAAATTACAGCGCGCAGTGGGCTCACTCGCAGGTAGACCCCTGGATCCTGCAGATAATATCTCAGGGGTACAGGTTGGAATTAGAGACGGATCCTCCTCATCGTTTCCTGAAGTCTGCCTTACCAACCGTCTCTTCCGAAAGGGAGAGGGTGTTGGAAGCCATTCACAAGCTGTACGCTCAGCAGGTGATAGTCAAAGTACCCCTATTACAAGGGGTACCTCAGGTTCATTGTTCAAAACTGTCACTATCAGTTTCAGACGCTGCCGTTCGGATTGTCCACGGCGCCTCGGGTCTTTACCAAGGTAATGGCCGAGATGATGATTCTTCTTCGAAGAAAAGGCGTATTAGTTATCCCATACTTGGACGATCTCCTAATAAGGGCAAGGTCCAGAGAACAGCTGGAGACAGCTTTAGCACTATCTCAAGAGGTGCTAAGACAACACGGGTGGATTCTGAATATTCCAAAATCCCATTTAATCCCGACAACTCGTCTGCTGTTCCTAGGAATGATTCTGGACACGGTTCAGAAAAAGGTTTTCCTTCCAGAGGAAAAAGCCAAGGAGTTATCCGATCTGGTCAGGAACCTCCTAAAACCAGGAAAAGTGTCAGTACATCAATGCACAAGAGTCCTGGGAAAAATGGTGGCTTCTTACGAAGCAATTCCATTCGGCAGATTCCATGCAAGAATATTCCAAAGGGATCTGTTGGACAAATGGTCAGGGTCGCATCTGCAGATGCACCTGCGAATAACCCTGTCACCAAAGACAAGGGTGTCACTTCTGTGGTGGTTGCAGAAGGCTCACCTATTAGAAGGCCGCAGATTCGGCATTCAGGATTGGATCCTGGTGACCACGGACGCCAGCCTGAGAGGCTGGGGAGCAGTCACACAAGGAAGAAACTTCCAGGGAGTGTGGTCGAGCCTGGAAAAGTCTCTTCACATAAACATTCTGGAACTAAGAGCAATCTACAATGCTCTAAGCCAGGCGGAACTTCTCCTGCAAGGAAAGCCGGTGTTGATTCAGTCGGACAACATCACGGCGGTCGCCCATGTAAACAGGCAGGGCGGCACAAGAAGCAGGAGTGCAATGGCAGAAGCTGCCAAGATTCTTCGCTGGGCGGAGAATCACGTGATAGCACTGTCAGCAGTGTTCATCCCGGGCGTGGACAACTGGGAAGCAGACTTCCTCAGCAGACACGATCTTCATCCGGGAGAGTGGGGTCTACATCCAGAAGTCTTCAACATGTTAATAGACCGTTGGGAAAGACCAATTGTAGACATGATGGCGTCTCGCCTCAACAAGAAACTGGACAAATATTGCGCCAGGTCAAGAGATCCACAGGCAATAGCTGTGGACGCACTGGTAACTCCTTGGGTGTACCAGTCAGTGTATGTGTTTCCTCCTCTGCCGCTCATACCAAAGGTATTGAAGATCATACGGCAAAGAAGAGTAAGAACAATACTAGTGGTTCCGGATTGGCCGAGAAGGACTTGGTATCCGGAACTTCAAGAGATGCTCACGGACGAACCGTGGCCTCTACCTCTGAGAAGGGACCTGCTACAGCAGGGTCCCTGTCTTTTTCAAGACTTACCGCGGCTGCGTTTGACGGCATGGCGGTTGAACGCCAGATCCTAAAAGGGAAAGGCATTCCAGAAGAAGTCATTCCTACCTTGATTAAGGCACGGAAGGAAGTCACCGTGAAACATTATCACCGCATTTGGCGAAAATATGTAGCGTGGTGCGAGGATCGGAGGGTTCCGACGGAGGAATTCCAACTGGGTCGTTTCCTACATTTCCTGCAATCAGGATTATCTATGGGTCTCAAATTGGGATCCATTAAGGTTCAAATTTCGGCCCTGTCAATATTCTTCCAAAAAGAATTGGCCTCTGTCCCTGAGGTCCAGACTTTTGTCAAGGGAGTACTGCATATACAGCCTCCTGTGGTGCCTCCGGTGGCACCGTGGGATCTAAATGTAGTTTTAGATTTCCTCAAATCCCATTGGTTTGAACCATTGAAAAAGGTGGATTTGAAATATCTCACATTGAAAGTGACTATGTTACTAGCCCTGGCCTCTGCCAGGAGAGTATCTGAATTGGCGGCTTTATCTTATAAAAGTCCTTATCTAATCTTCCATTCGGATAGGGCAGAACTGCGGACTCGTCCGCATTTTCTCCCTAAAGTGGTATCAGCATTTCATCTGAACCAACCTATTGTGGTGCCTGCGGCCACTAGCGACTTGGAGGACTCCAAGTTGTTGGACGTTGTCAGAGCCTTAAAAATATACATTGCAAGGACGGCTGGAGTCAGAAAATCTGACTCGCTGTTTATATTGTATGCACCCAACAAGTTGGGCGCACCTGCTTCTAAGCAGTCGATTGCTCGTTGGATTTGTAACACAATTCAACTTGCACATTCTGTGGCAGGCCTGCCACAGCCTAAAACTGTAAAAGCCCACTCCACAAGGAAGGTGGGCTCATCTTGGGCGGCTGCCCGAGGGGTCTCGGCATTACAACTCTGCCGAGCAGCTACGTGGTCGGGGGAGAACACGTTTGTAAAATTTTACAAATTTGATACCCTGGCAAAGGAGGACCTGGAGTTCTCTCATTCGGTGCTGCAGAGTCATCCGCACTCTCCCGCCCGTTTGGGAGCTTTGGTATAATCCCCATGGTCCTTTCAGGAACCCCAGCATCCACTTAGGACGATAGAGAAAATAAGAATTTACTTACCGATAATTCTATTTCTCGGAGTCCGTAGTGGATGCTGGGCGCCCATCCCAAGTGCGGATTATCTGCAATACTTGTACATAGTTATTGTTAACTAATTCGGGTTATTGTTAAGGAGCCATCTTTAAGAGGCCCTTTCTGTTGTCATACTGTTAACTGGGTTTAGATCACAAGTTGTACGGTGTGATTGGTGTGGCTGGTATGAGTCTTACCCGGGATTCAAAATGCCTCCCTTATTGTGTATGCTCGTCCGGGCACGGTACCTAACTGGAGTCTGGAGGAGGGTCATAGGGGGAGGAGCCAGTGCACACCACCTGACCTAGTAAAGCTTTACTTTTTTGTGCCCTGTCTCCTGCGGAGCCGCTATTCCCCATGGTCCTTTCAGGAACCCCAGCATCCACTACGGACTCCGAGAAATAGAATTATCGGTAAGTAAATTCTTATTTTCTGTGGTGTAGTGCAGCTCTCTCAATAATTCTTGTACAGAATTGTCTAAATTTTGTGCTTATTTGCTATATTTTAAAGTGTTGTTCATTTACTAGTTAAAGGACCACAAATCATAAAATATATGTTGACTTCTATAAAACAGCTGCTATTTAACATTAAGAAATAAAGGGCTTGTATACTAAGGAGAGATAAGGAAGTTAAACGAAAAAGAGAGAAAATCCTTGTGCATATCGCTTCTCTCTTCTTCCCACACGCCCTAAAAGCAGTTTAAATAGCGGTACTGCCATAGGCACCTGTGGTGGCACTAAGTGACCCAGGTGTTGCAAAGGTCAGCAAACACTTACCGGTGGGTGTCCTTCTCCAGTGCTGATTTCACTGCTAGAAAGTCCCGTTACCTGCCTCCAGCTGCAGAGAGGCAATCTGGTTATAAAGTTAATGCAAAAAGATTCCCATACCCAGCACAGCTATAGTATTGCGCATGCACACAACACTTCAAGACGCGCTATGCGACTGTGGACACTGTAGAGGGAGTGACTTTTCACTCACTCTCCTTGGCAGGGCTATTTTTAGCAAAAATAGGATTTTAATTACCTACCGGTAAATCCTTTTCTCGTAGTCCATAAGGGATATTGGGGAATTAGTACGATGGGGTATAGACGGGGTCCAAAGAAGCCGGTGCATTTAAAATTTCTTCAGCTGGGTGTGCTGGCTCCTCCCCTCTATGCCCCCTTCCACATGCAGATATAGGTAAAATAGTGCCCGAGGGAGAAATGACATACTTGAGAGAAGGAACATAACAACGAGTGGTGAGATTCACACACCAGCGTACAATAATATAAAACGACCAGCAACGTCTGGTAACAAAACAGCAACTGCTGAACAGGTAACCATATAAGAGACAACCTGCAGAAAAGTCAACTGAGGCGGGCGCCCAATATCCCTTACGGACTACGAGAAAAGGATGTACTGGTAGGTGATTAAAATCCTATTTTCTTTAGCATCCATAAGGGATATTGGGGAATTAGTACGATGGGGGACGTTCCAACGATTCCAGAACGGGCGGAATGTGTGGAGACATTTGCAGCACCGCCTGCCCAAACTGGGTATCCTCTTTGGCCAGGGTATAAAACCTGTAGAACTTGACAAAGGTGTTCTTCCCCGACCAGGCAGCAGCTCGGCATAGTTGCAAGGCTGAGACTCCATAGGCAGCTGCCCAGGAAGACCACACCGATCTTGTAGAGTGGGTCTTCAGAGACTGTGGAACAGGTAAAGCTGCCGACACATAGGCCTGTTGGATAGTAAGCCTAAGCCAACGAGCAATGGATTGCTTTGAAGCAGGGCAACCCTTTTTCTGCGCATCATATAGCACTAACAAGGGATCTGTCTTTCTTATTCGAGCCGTTTTCTTGACATAGATCTTCAAGGCTCGCACAGCATCCAATGCCTCCGGAGGAGCAGAAGTGCCAGAACTTGACGGAACCACAATAGGTTGAATAAAGTGGAATGCAGAGACGACCGTCGGCAGGAACTGCTGCCTAGTCCTGAGCTCCGCTCTGTCCTCGTTAAAGAACAAGTAGGGACTTTTACACAATATGGCCCCCAATTCTGAGACGCGCCTAGCAGAAGCCAGGGCCAATAACATCATTGTCTTCCACGTGAGGTACTTGTCTCCTACTGTCATCAGAGGTTCAAACCAGGAGGACTGTACAAATTCCAACACTACATTCAAATCCCAGGGTGCCATGGGCGGCACAAAAGGAGGTTGTATGTGAAATACCCCTTGCAAGAAGGTCTGGAAGAAAATTGAGAGAGCTGAAATCTGGACCTTAATGGATCCAAGACGTAAGCCCTTATCCACACCAGCCTGCGGGAAACGGAGGAAACGTCCCAAGTAGAAGTCCGCAGGCAGATACGTGCGTTCCTCGCACCAAGAGACATATCTTCTCCAGATATGATGGTAGTGTTTTGATGTGTCAGGTTTCCTGGCCTGAACCATGGTAGCAATAACCCTTTTGGAAAGGCCATTCTGAGCTAGGATGTTCCGCTCAACCTCCATGGCGTCAAACAAAATCGCCGTAAGTCCAGGTAGACGAACGGTCCTAGTTGAAGATCATCTCATCTCAGTGGCAGAGGCCAAGTGTCTTTGATGGACATGTCCAGAATATCGGCGTACCACGCCCTCCGAGGCCAATCCGGGGCAATCAGAATTGCCTGGACTCCTTGATTCCTGATCCGCTTTAGCAATGGAAGCAATGGGAGCAATGGAATCGGAGGAAACAGGTAGACCAGCCGGTAAGGTCAAGGCGACGTCAGTGCATCCACTGCCCTCGTCTGAGGGTCTCTGGTTCGCTAACAATACCAACGAAGCTTCTTGGTGAGACGAGAAGCCATCATGTCTATTTGTGGGCAGCCCCACCGGTCGATGATCTGCTGAAACACCTGATGGTGGAGCCCTCATTCTCCTTGGTGGAGATTGTGACGACTCAGGAAGTCCGCTTCCCAGTTGTCTACTCCCGGAATGAAGATTGCGGACATTGCTCTTGCATTTCTTTCTGCCCAGAGGAGTATCTTTGACACCTCTCGCATGCAGGACCTGCTTTTTGTCCCTCCTTGTCGATTGATGTACACCACTGCCGTGGCGTTGTCCGACTGAACTTGGATTGCGTGATCCCTGAGTAGAGGAGAGGCCTGAATCAGAGCATTGTAGATTGCCCAAAGTTCCAGAATGTTGATAGGAAGTAGGGCTTTGTGGGCTGACAACCTGCCCTGGAACTCGACATACCAATTATGCAGTGACACATACACACAGACAAGTAATACAATAGCAAGCCTGCCCTTACTGTATGTGAGAGGGAGACGAAGAGAAGGGGACAGCACACCCAAGCTAAACAGCCCCATTGAGGCTGCAAGCTGTTATATCACGGTGTAACACCGGAGTATTAGTCATTTTCAGGACACAGATTGTGTACAATAACGGCTCTCCCCCTTTGCTACACCCCTGTATCCTGAGTGTCTGGAGGAGCTGTGTGTGCCAGCTGCTGTAAGCAGAGGAAGGCACCAAAACGCCGCTGGTCCCGCTCTGAGGAAGCTCCGCCCCATGTAATGGCGCCGGAGTTTCAGTGATATTTATACTGGCAAAGTCTCCATATTAGTGTAAAACATTACAGCAAGTGTTAGTTTTCACTACTGCTGCCATGGCATAAGCTCTTCTCCCCAAATGTCTGCCTGTGAATCTGACACCAAGATGGACACTGAGGGGGCCCGTAATACCTGAAAGTCTAGGGGCCCGGCCATGGGTGAATACGGTCTTGGGTTGCTGCCTCCTGCCTTGATAACCGGAGAAGCAGGAGCAGCTTTCTACAGTAATTGGAGTATTAGTATATGGAGCATATAGATGTAAGACTTTCCATACCAGAACGTCAGATGTTTTCTGTCTGTGCAGAGCTATCATCCTGTTACTAGTCAGTTTCCGCTATAGTGAGCTGATGACAGTATGTTATAATGGGATTCCTATCAGGACGTTTGCTGCATGTAGGAGACTGTCCATCTAGCCCCCTTTAAAATGTTTCAGATGTGCATAGCAGAGTTTCCATGGTGCTTACCACATAGGAATAGACAGGCACCGTGTATCTGGAGTTTCAGCATATTTGCTCTTCTTTTCCTCCTAACAATACTGCTAGAAAACCTACTGCGTGACTAGAAAAAAACCAAACAATTTAGCCTTTGAACAGACAAACGATTTTGTCTCCAGTGCTGTGACTCAATGCATTATTTAGGCTACTTGTCATAATAGTGTCCTTGTTTCTGTATCAGGAGAGCCAGAGAGTTGGCAGTGACGCATCATCACCAGCAGCTGTGTGTGAAGAAAGCCTGGCAGCACTGGAAATTGGTGAGGGCATTTCCTTCTGTTCTCTGTACAAAAATGTTTTCTCCAGGAGCGTAGTCTTATGAAATGTAAGGCCTCACCTCTAGAAGCCTTCTATAATCGCCTCAAGACTTACCTGTTAACTGATGCATTTCATTAATGTCCCTTTTTAGGGACTTGTCTAGCTCTGTTCTGTAGTGTGTTAATACTTAAGTTGTTTTTTTTCTTATCTGCAAATAGGCTTTGAGTCCTCTTGGGAGAAAACCTATATAAATAAAATTAGTTTCTCTGAAAAGTTTATTGAAAGGCAACTGTGTACATAAAAGACAGAAAAGCACACTTAGTGGGGCATATTCGTTGCCTGAAGCACTCCAGATGAGTGAGCAATTTTACAATAAGGTGGTTAGGGGGACGGTAAGAAAGGGGGTGGTCTTCAGTTTGCCGGCTGTCGGGATCCCGGCGCCCAGTATACCGGTGCCGGAATCCCGACAGCCGACATACCAACACTTTATCTCCCTCTTGGGGGTCCACGACCCCCCTGGAGGGAGAATAAATAGCCACCGTGCCCACAGCGGGGCGAGCGCAGCGAGCCCTCAAGGGGCTCATTTGCACTCGCCACGCTGTTGGTATGCCGGCGTTCGGGATTCCGGCGCCGGTATGCTGGTCGCTGGAAGCCCGGCCACCGGCATCCTATACTACACCCAAGAAAGGGGATATGGTGTGGTGAACCATGAAGAAAGATGAAGAAGAAATTACAATGAATGAAGAGATGGAGACAAACAGAATTCAGTAACTAGGGTTACTCATTATTACTGAAATGGGGAATGAAAGTTATGTAGTATATGCCATGGACTCCAAACTTTGGGACTTATTCAGTATGCGTCGCATATTCCTGAATATCAGGCCAGTGCGCACACTCGGAGGTGCGATCGCCTCGCAGTGATGCAAACGCCTCTGCCTCATTGACAAGCAGAGGAGAGGAGTTCGCCGCCCGGCGTTATGGGGGCGGGTCAGTGCCATTTTCCAGGTGTCCGTGTGATGTCACACGCGCCTGATGCGATGGGAAAAATGTCGGTGGCCTGGCTGCGCAGGCAGGGGGCTTCCCTTTATACAGTGATGCGATCACAATTGAGCTGCGATTGCATCGCTGGGCTGCCTCGCCCTGTGTTGGGCTACCCCCAGCATGCAAGTGAAAGCAGTTGCAGTTCTGCTAAATTAGCAAAACTGCAACTGAAGCTGAATCAGGGCCCTTGTCCAATGATCTAGAGGAGTTTTGTTATTATTATACTGGTCATAAATTCCGTACCATAGGCATACCAAACCCTGGAGATTATCATTTGAAGTGAGAAGAGGGACAGGTTTTTTCCAATCAGCTGGCAAATGAAGTGGTGGCAGTGACTATATGCCATAGTAATTTATTTTGATGTCTGGAATACATTCATAAACTATGAAGTTAGATACCTTCAGATGCACACCCTCTCCAGCATCTGGATGTATACCATTATTTAATTTTTAATATGGCACAGACCCTAGCTTCATCACCACCTAAAGTAATGGAGGATGTTTTCTGCTAAACTGTGATAAAACATGGGCCCTCATTCCGAGTTGATCGGTCGCAAGGCGAATTTAGCAGAGTTACACACGCTAAGCCGCCGCCTACTGGGAGTGAATCTTAGCTTCTTAAAATTGCGACCGATGTATTCGCAATATTGCGATTACTAACTACTTAGCAGTTTCAGAGTAGCTCCAGACTTACTCTGCCTGTGCGATCATTTCAGTGCTTGTCGTTCCTGGTTGACGTCACAAACACACCCAGCGTTCGGCCAGGCACTCCCACCGTTTCTCCGGCCACTCCTGCGTTTTTTCCGGAAACGGTAGCGTTTTCAGCCACACGCCCCTGAAACGCCGTGTTTCCGCCCAGTAACACCCATTTCCTGTCAATCACATTACGATCGCCGGAGCGATGAAAAAGCCGTGAGTAAAATTACTTTCTACATAGCAAAGTTACTTGGCGCAGTCGCAGTGCGAACATTGCGCATGCGTACTAAGCGGATTTTCATTGCGATGCGATGAAAAATACCGAGCGAACAACTCGGAATGAGGGCCATGGTTTCATCAGAAGGATTCCTCTGATGAAACCAGCAGCCCACCAGAGAAACGCATTAGCAATAAGTTGCTGCTGCTGTTTTATTGGCACTTGGATCAAATTTCTGATTACCTTCGGAGTCCGTAGCTGATGACTTGCACATAGCGATCTCTGAGTTACTTTAGAACATTTGCTGCTCACCAGCAATTGATTTGTCCTCCGTACATGTATCCATACCTGAAGTACAGGCCACATTGGATAGACTGTGTTTATCTCCTGCAGCAGGTGCTACTCTCGATAACAGCATTTATTAGTGTTACATAACAATTTTGACTCTGCGTTTATAAGCTTGGAGGTACAGGAATGACATCTATTACGTTTTCTGTTTTTTCTATTAAAAACATACAGTATTATGGACAGGATTAATCTCAGTACAGTGCTCTCCTTGGTGATACTGTATGTGCTAGATCCTGCTATTGCACAAATTCAGTGATCATTTTGTAGGTTAGCTTATCTTTTGCGTATTCAACTATTTATTCACAGTACATTTGAAATAATTATATTATAAATATTTCAACACTGAGAATTGCAATTTAATAACTACACATAGGGGGTCATTCCGAGTTGTTCGCTCGCTAGCAGATTTTAGCAGCATTGCACACACTAGGCCGCCGCCCTCTGGAAGTGTATCTTAGCTTAGCAGAATTGCGAACGAAAGATTAGCAGAATTGCGAATAGAAATTTCTTAGCAGTTTCTGAGTAGCTCGAGACTTACTCCTACATTGCGATCAGCTCAGCCCGTTTCGTTCCTGGTTTGACGTCACAAACATGCCCTGCGTTTGGCCAGCCACTCCCCTGTTTCTCCAGCCACTCCTGCGTTTTATCCTGGCACGCCTGCGTTTTTCCGCACACTCCTAGAAAACGGTCAGTTTCCGCCCAGAAACACCCACTTCCTGTCAATCACACTCCGATCACTTCAACGATGAAAATTCTTCGTTCAGACTTGAGTAAATCTACCAAGTTTTGTGCTAAAATACTTAGCGCATGCGCGCTGCGTACCATGCGCGCATTTTTGCCTTAATCGCTCTGCTGCGAAAATCAGCAACGAGCGAACAACTTGGAATGACCCCCCATAGGGCGGGATTCAAATCTTCCGTCCCTCCCCTTTCACCCCCATCATGCCCGCCGGCAGTATTCAAATGTTGCTGCCGATGGGCGCGATTTCAGCTTGCCACCCCCAGGGGTGGTGAGCTGAAATGCACGAAAAGTGACCCGTTTGGACGCCCAAACTGGACTTTCCGCGATAACGGGGGTCAATAGAATATCACCCTGCGGTCT